>NC_069678.1:74055613-74680613 GCF_023699985.2 Odocoileus virginianus | reverse complement strand
ACTCTCACATCCATACATGACGGAAAAACCAAAGCTTTGACTAGACGGACCTTTGTTGGCAAAGAAATGTCTCTGCTTTTTAATATGCTGTCTAGGTTGATCGTAACTTTTCTTCCAAGGAGCAACTGTCTTTTAATTTCATGGCTGCAGTTACCATTTGCAGTGATTTTGGAGCCCCCAAAAATAAAGTCTGTCACTGTTTCCATCATTTCCCCATCTATTTGCCATGAAGTGATGGGACCAAATGCCATGATCTTATATCCAGTAACCTAACACAGGTCATTATCCTCTCCAGCTAATCTACCACAAAATCCTGTTCACTTGGTTCCCCATTACTACTCTTTACCCCAGAAAAACCTTCTCCAAACATAAATCACATCAAGTCACACACTGCTTACAAAACTCATCCGATGCCTTTGCACTGCAATTAAAATACAAATTCCTTACCACTACAAGGGTCTGCCTAACCTCATCCGCTACAACTTTCACTCTTACTCGCTTCATTCCAGCCACTCTTGCCTTGTTCTGCTTCTCAAGAGTTCATTCTCACCTTCAAGGCTTTGTACGAGCTATCCCTTGGATGCTACTCCCTCAGATGTTCAAGTGGCTAGTTATACTGGTCTGAGTTTATGTATCATATCCTCAAAGAGACTTCCCCACCATCCAATGAAATGTCACACTCTTAACACATCATTTCATTTTAATGGCACTAAATTCTACCACATATTGTGTTATTTATAAATTTGTTTACTGTCTGATTCTTCCACAAGTATGTAAGCTTCACGACAGAAGGACTCAGTTCATGTTAGATGTTTCCAGCACCTAAGAACAGTATGTAGCACACAGGAAGCATTTAACAAATGTTTTCTCAATAAATAAATTTGCTGAGAGTTTGTTTTCACCACTCAATAATTCTCTTCCTGTACCTTTCTAATTAAATTTATTCCTTAGTATTTTATAATTTGTATCACTGTCATGAAGGTAATATTGTCCCCTGTGTCTATTCTATAACGTTATTTTTATGACAGAGAAAAGCTACTGGTTTTTATACGTTTATATTGTATTTAGTCATCACAAATTCTAGTAGTTTTTAACCCGGGTTTTCTAGGTGTACAATCATATCATTAGCAAAAAGAACATTTTGTTTTTCCAGTATTTATACTCATTACTTTGTCTTCTTTCCTTGCTGCATTTTTTTTAATATCTCCAAAACAATGTATAACATCACTGGTGAACATCTCTGTAATACTCCTTATTTGAACACATATGGCTTGAGCAATTCACCTTTTTGATGGTGTTTGCTTCTGTTTTGTTTGTGGGTTTTAGAAGATAGTCATTAAGTTCCATTTCTAGTTTACTTAAGAATTTTTTTTAAGGAAGAATATGCCTTATCAGCATCTATGATGTTAGTTCCACTTCAAACTGTTAATATAACACATTATGTTACCAGATTTCCTGAGATTAAACTATTGTTATGTTCCTGAAATAAACCTTACATGGTCACAGTGTATTAGCTTTTGTTACAATGATATCTTCCATATATTTCACTTGCTTATATTTTATTTAGACTGGTTCACCTCTCCCAGTCACTCCAAGGGTTAAAAATCTTTATTTCACTTGCTTATATTTTATTTAGACTGGTTCACCTCTCCCAGTCACTCCAAGGGTTAAAAATCTTTTTGAAGAACTAGTTCATGTATTCAACAAATATTTATTAAATGCCTACTCTGAGCTGGCACAGGAAAATGAGAAGCATTGGGACCAGCCATGAATAAATGAAACAGACTAAAATTCCTATCCTCACAGTACTTATAATTTCATAGAAGAAAACAGATTATAAATAATACATGAATATACGTATGC
Organism: Odocoileus virginianus; assembly: GCF_023699985.2. NCBI lineage: Eukaryota > Metazoa > Chordata > Mammalia > Artiodactyla > Cervidae > Odocoileus > Odocoileus virginianus. The sequence continues at coordinate 74,678,750 of NC_069678.1, read as the reverse complement.
AGGTAATAAGAAATGATATGAACAAACTAAAAAAAGGAAAAGGCAGAGAGAATGATGGAGACAATGCTATTTTATACGGGTGGGCCAGGAAACTCTGGTAAGATGAAATTTGAGGAGAAACTTGAAAAAAAGTAAGAGAGTGAACCATTCTGGATATGTGGAAAAAGTGAAAGTCGCTCAGTCATGTCCCACTCTTTGCAACCCCATGGACTATATAGCCTGCCAGACTCCTCTGTCCATGGAACTCTTCAGGCCAGAATACTGGAGTGGGTAGCCATTCCCTTCTCCAGGGGATTTTCCTAACCCAGGGATATGTGGGGGTTAGAACATTTTAGATAAAGGGAATAACAAACACAAAGGCCTTACATATGAAGACACCCCAACTTTAGGCTTCTGATGGTTTCTTATTTTTTAAGCTGTTCCACTCAGCTGGTTCTGCCCCAACTATGGGGAGATTCCTCCAATTAAAAGTTGAGGCAAAATATTTAAAAAGAATCCTCTGTCTGTTTTTGTTCTCAAGTTATCACTCTACCATTATCCCTTTAATTCATCTTCTTTGTGTAAGACAGAGAATTTACTCATCACTAGTCTAACAAGTCAGAGAAGGCAATGGCACCCCACTCCAGTACTCTTGCCTGGAAAATCCCATGGACGGAGGAGGCTGCTAGGCTGCGGTCCATGGGGTCGCTAAGAGTCGGACACAACTGAATGACTTCACTTTCACTTTTCACTTTCATGCATTGAAGAAGGAAATGGCAACCCACTCCAGTGTCCTTGCCTAGAGAATCCCAGGGACGGGGGAGCCTGGTGGTCTGCCGTCTATGGGGTCGCACAGAGTCGGACACGACTGAAACGACAGCAGCAGCAGCAGCAGTCTAATAAGTGGGATTCCCTGGTGGCTCAGACAGTAAAGTGTCTAGGGTTCAATCCCCAGGTCAGGAAGATCCCCTGGAGAAGGAAATGGCAACCCACTCCAGTACTCTTGCCTAGAAAATTCCATGGATGGAGAAGCCTGGTAGGCTACAGTCCATGGGCTTGGATGGAGGAGCCTGGTGGGCTACAGTCCATGGGGTCACAAAGAGTTGGACATGACTGAGCAACTTCATGAATACTGTACTGACGAATAGTATACAAAAAAGCCAAAATTTCTCTCTCCTGTCATTTGGACTGATACTGGTAATTACCACTCCTTGCTACCATCAGGGGTAGAAAGCGGGAGCCGAGCGGGAACCACAGCCTTTAATAATATAAGTTAATTCTAATTTAGGAAACTCAGATACCTAAATCTTAGCAGTTTCCCATTCAAAAACTATAGCAGGTTATCAACAATTTAAGAGGAAAGAGAATAATATTCTAAGACAGAGACCGGAAAAAAAACATGCAAACATAAGAATCTCAACTTGCATAACCATATCTTACAACCTTCCAACTTTAACTTACAGTAAGAGTGAAAACCTGAGTCTAGATATATGAGAATATTTCTACATGGCATAAAAGAGAATGAACTATAATAATCAAAAATCTAAAATCTATAAATAACTCTACATGCCTGTGAAACGTTATTTTCATTCCATTATCAGAACCTGCCATACCACTTTCTGTCCAGCACAGATACTATTTTGTCCCCACAATACTATGATTTATGTTATATATTAGTGTAAGAAAAAGCCTGAGTTATCTAAATATTAGGTACTTTTCCCTTCTGTTCCACATACCTTAGCCCAATAGCGAAAGGCTAACACCAAGGGAGTAAAGACAGGTTCCATTTTGCCAAGAGCAGCAAGCAAATCAGTAGTGAGGCATGCCATATCATTTCCTGCACTCACTCTACAAAGTAAACCACTGTGAATGAAAAAGAAACAAATTTTACTGTACTAATACCTTAAAAACCAGAATATTTCAAATCCTGTGGCTATACTTTCCAGGTATCCATAGTTAACACCTAAGAAGTCATAATAAAAAACAAGTATTTTAATAAACTTACAGCTAACTGAAAAACTATGTATCATTTTCATCACTAGAGTTCCATATAAATTAAAGATGTTTTATCTGTTCATTTATACTTCAGAAAAAAATAATCTTAAGTAATTAGTACTTAAGATCATGAAAAATTAATCTCAAAAGTTGCATTATGATTCATCAAATGAAATACTGAACTATCCAATTAGATTTATGAAGTATAGCTAGTTCAGTATTTCATATTTTGTTTTTATTATGTGCAATGCAAAAAGAATGGATTAGGAAGATATGTTGCATTCTTTAACATTGATGTGATCAGTGTCTTTCCCTCATATAAATCAAATTTTGATGAATCATAACTGGCTCCAGCACTGCAACACGGGGACAATTGCCAACTTGAACAAAGGCTGAGAACCAGCCACACCGTCGTTTAGGGTAGAATAGGCTGTGTATTTACATGAATGTATAATATCTATGTCAGCAGTATTGGCTGAGTCCATTAGCTCTCCAGTTGGTTTATTGATTGGGTTTTTTGTTTTTATTAAAAAATGGAACTGTATTCTTGTTTGGTGCTAATTAATACATCAAAATATATCGGGGCTTCCTTTTTCAAATTAAGTGTGCATGATTGTATATGGAACAGATACTAAGATCCCAGGGTGGGAGGGCTAGGGAAAGGGATATGGAGTTCTTACTTGACTTGAATGTGCACCTGAGGGTGCTTTGTGTAATATATTGTACACTACAGCATCTTATATTTTTTGAGTTGAGTTTCAATAAATTACAATTTTTCACCCAAAAAAAAAAAAATAAAGAGATACCTTAAACAAAATTATAGCAGAAACATTTTGGTAGCAGAGAGAATGTTACTGAGCTTGTCACAAAGGCAATTTAATACAATGTGATAGAAAAAGCACTGGAAATCGTTAATACCTCTATTCCAATTCTAACTTTACCCTGAATAATTTGAATTTGGACAAATCACTTTCTCACTCTAGATCTCAATTTTCAAATTTAGAAAATAAGGAAGTTGAACTAGATCTTCATAGATCTTTCTAGCTTTGAATAAGAAAGCACAGTAATCTTAAAATACAAGAAATAATGATAAATAATCAATAAAAGAACCCTTTATTACTTCTGTACTGTTTCCATCTCTCCCACATTGGTCTCAAATAGGATTATTTTAGTTTCCTTTATCAAAGGTATGTTGCTGTCTCTGTCCTATAAATATCTGAATAGAAAGTCATCTCCAATGACACCTCAATTTCAGTGAACTAAAAACTAAATTCTAATTTCAGTGAGCTCCTTGACAAGAAAGACTATTTCTTACTTTGAAATAAAAGTAAGAAAGCAAAAGCTTGAAAACAAAGCAGTACCTAACATACAGTAAGTGCTCAATATTGTTGGGTGAATAAACAAATGAAAAGTTTTGCATTAGAATGCTTTATTTCTCTCTGGTAACTCATTTCTTGTTCAAACGCTTGTAGTAACCTTGCTACTTTTAATAAATAGAAACTAGCTTAATTAAGTTAATCCAACGAGAAACCTAAAACAAAAATGTTCTCTCTTAGAAATACTCACTGCATACTTGGTTGCTGTTATTTCAAAAAAAACCCAACAACTTTATTTTCTCTTCACTGTTACCAACCTTTTCCGATCTTTGCACACCACAACAGGAACTTTAGCGTGAAAATCAGATTCCACATCTACATATAATACTAATAAGGAAAAAAAATAAAACAGGTAAGCTAATGTCAGCAACTCTCAAATGTTTACTCTATGGTAAACATGTAATAGTCTCCTTCTAAAAATCACTCTCAGTGCTTCTGTGGATAATCCATAAGATGATTATGTATTATCTTGCTCTTGTATTGAGTGTCAACCCAACAGAATCTCTTCTCTCTCTTGATGTCATCTGCTGTATTATCACAAACCACAGACAGGCAGAATCCCAAGTACTAACAGAACATTGTAATTACCTTAAGAAGAAAGGTTTTAACATCCCTAAAAGTTTGAATACTTCTAAGTACGTATACAATCTAGTCAAAGTTGTTAAACCTTCATATAGTAAACAGAGGAGGATATCACTTACTTCTGAAGGCTACTTCCACAGGAGTCACGAAATGAGAACCTACAATGCTTTGACAATATAGTTCTTTTAAATTATCCATGGCAGTAAAAGGCTAACTCTACTGGCCTCATTTGCTGTTAATGTATGGTTCTGCCCAATCAAAGCTCCTAAGGAAGGACTAACAGGTGAAGCACACTTCCACTCTGAAGTCTTTCTCTACATCTCCAAGGTATGCTCCACGCCATAAAATATCTAATCTAAACAAAAATAGATGGATTAACATTATCTCATTTGAAGTTTAAAGAAAATCTCTTAGTAGTACTTGTTGGAATTAATTTATTCAAAACAAATGTGCTGAAGAGCCATACATCAGGAATTGTATTATGCATGGAGGATATGACAATGAATAAATACAAAGATCAGGAATTTGGAAAACAAATATATAAACAAATAAATCCTGTAGATAATAGGATAGAGGTCCTGAGAGAACACAGAGGGCATATAAAGGAGGGAATAATCAATCAATCAGACTAAATCTTGAAAACCTATGCTATGTGACTTAACATGTACTATCCATGTATTTCAGCGGAAACATGTATTTTAAATATTTTTGCTAGGTTGACAGTGAGTTGCAGTGAGTCTAAAAAGGTAAAAGCTCTTATCAATAATATGCTTTAGAGCTTTTGCACAATGAGAGTTAGCTATTTACTACAAAAGAAAATATTAAATTCCCTTCCCAGGTTAAACTGAACCAAAATAATTCCTTAAAAATTTCCCTGAAAAATGGCCAAAAAGCTGATAAATAATGGAGAGCTGACAGGGCATACAGAGAGAGGAAAACAGGTTTAGAACTGACACTACAGCAAATAAGAAGGTATGGCTACAGTCAATAAGCTATCTCTGCTAAGTCAAAATGCAAATATTTTTGACAGGTAATTTTGATTCATAAAATTTAGGATGATAATAGGAATAATAGTAACAATGACAGCAGCAGAAATTTAATAAGAAGTTATTGTATACTGGGTACTTTTCTAAGCTATGGCTTAACCCATTTCATCCTCATAAACAACTTTTTTTATCAAAAAGATACTAAATTATTGCCATTTTACAGATGAGAAAACTGAAGCATTAACACTTCAGTAATTTGTCAAAGGCAACAACCTGTAAGTGGTACAACTAAAATTTGAGTCTGGAAAGTCTGGCTTCATATTCTAAGCTCTTGAGCATTTACTTTATAACAAGAAAAGCAGCAAATAAAACCAAGAGAATAGTATTCCAGATTGTACTACATGATCTTGGATTTACTTTGAAAAAGTTGTAATTTTCACAATTTTTATTTAAAAAGTATTTTTACCTATATGAATGTCATTTTTACATAAAAATCAATCCAGACAGAAGGGCCACATATGAAAAACTTATTAGGTTTAATTTGGTTGAGGTACTATAAATGGTTAATATTGTTTAAGTGGGGGAAAAAACATATTTACTCAATGCATACACATATTTTTCCCCAAGTCTCTCCCTAAATCTTCCTTCATCAACAATCTAATGACTGCAGGTTTTCTGTCTTCTTCTACACAAGAACTGTCCATAATATTCAAAGGTAAAATTTTAAAATTACCCAAAAGGCAATAGTTTTTAATGTATCGATTTTAAATATGATGTTTTTTATCTAACAAACATGTAAATGTTCTAGTAACCTAGTAAATATATTTTTGTATATGGATATATCTGTATTTAATCAATGACTCAAACATGCTAGCAGTTTTAGTTTAACTTGAATAGCCATACATAAACAGCACAATGCATATATCTTTAGAGAACTTTCTTTAGAAAGCAACTTGTAAAACTCACCACTTTTTTTTAAAATTCCAAGCACTTGTATCAGAAGATCTGGATGATTCATCTAAAAAAAAGTTTCAAATTAAACCAATATACTAATCTTAAACCTCAAGTTCTAAAACTTTAGAGATCATTCATTAAACACAAGTAAAATAATGCTTTGCATCATTACAGTAGTTTTTGTTATACATTGATATGAATTAGCCATGGATTTACATGTATTCCCCATCCCAGTCCCCCCTCCCACCTCCCTCTGCACCCGATCCCTCTGGGTCTTCCCAGTGCACCAGGCCCGAGCACTTGTCTCATGTACCCAACCTGAGCTGGTTATCCGTTTCACCCTAGATAATATACATGTTTCAATGCTGTTCTCCTGAAACATCCCACCCTCTCCTTCTCCCAGAGTCCACAAGTCTGTTCCATACATCTGAGTCTCTTTTTCTGTTTTGCATATAGGGTTATCGTTACCATCTTTCTAAAGTCCATATATATGTGTTAGTATATTGTAATGGTCTTTATCTTTCTGGCTTACTTCGCTCTGTATAATGGGCTCCAGTTTCATCCATCTCATTAGAACTGATTCAAATGAATTCTTTTTAATGGCTGAGTAGTATTCCATGGTGTATATGTACCACAGCTTAATGCTTTGCATTTTAAAATAATGAAAACAGAATAGTGTTTTACTTTTATATTAAAAGATTTTATTCATGGAAGTAGAATCTAACAAATCATGTACTGCTATTATTCTAGCAACACTCCTAGAATTAATGAGTTCTTAGAGTGACAAAGGTCTGCAATTTCGTATCAAAACAAATGAAAAGGAAATTACCACATGATTTCTAAAGAAAAGTTGTTGAGGTAAGAAATTTAAAGATATTGACAACTGGCAGCATGGCTAAAAGGCTTAGATTAAAATACTACTTTAAATAACAACCATGTCAAATATTTACCTTAAATGTGTTCTTTGCTGCTATTTAAAAAAAAGTTAACAGCTGATTCAGACTAGAAATTAAACATCAAAAAACTTTCACCCAAATCAAAAACCTCCTTGAGCATAAACTTACTATTAAAAAAATTCAAAACACAAAAATGTCAACTAATTATTTTAAATGTTTGGTGTGTCAGTAAATAAGCAATGTTAGCAATGCTAAACAACACTGGCATTTTGCTAATGGCTCTTAAGTGAAGTCGCTCAGTCGTGTCCAACTCTTTGCTACCTTGTGGAGTATAGCCCACCAGGCTCCTCTGTCCATTGGATTTTCCAGGCAAGAATACTGGAGTGGGTTGCCATTTCCTTTTCCAAGGGATCTTCCCAACCCAAGGATCAAACCCAGGTCTCCTGCACTGCACGCAGATGCTTTAACCTCTAAGCCACCAGGGAAGCCCCAGCCACTACTTATTAAAAGTACCCATAATGTACCAGGCACTATACAAAAATATATGGTATATATCACCATATTTAATATAAAAGTTATTATTCCTATCTTGGAAATTAAGAACTGAAGTTCAAGAAGGTCAACGAATTTGCTCACTGCAGCCAAGATTTGAACACAGGGGTATGATTTCAAAATTCTTTCCTCTTTCTATGCTGCTTACCATAAGCAATAACTGTTCAACACAGTCAAACACAAGCATTTTTCCTTTCTCTTTTTTTTTAATGCCATCCTCTTCTTCCTTATTTTCTGTCTCATCTTTCTTTAATACTAGCTATGCCTAACACCTATAAAGTACTTTCCAAAAGCACTGTTAAATCATCACGGTAACATTCTTCAAGCCAGAGTTTTATATTCCCCTATATCTTCTCTAAAAAGATAATAAAAAACACTAACTATTAAATAAGAACTACACAGGAAAGGTTCTTTTCTAATTACTTACCTTGGGAGGAAATTTTATATCTATATTCACATCACTACTTTTCAGAGCAAACTTAGTCAGAGATGAGCCATACAACCTAAGTGAACACTCTGGAAATGAAGGAAAAATGTCAAAGTATGAAACAGCATGCAAATATGAGAACTTTTAAAAATAAACAGTGGTAGGAAAATTTCATATATTTCAATTCTGTGTCTTCCAATTCTAATATAAGAATTATAAAACAATACTATCCTTTTCTAACTGATCTACAAAAGAATAAAAATGTTTCTCATTTATAGGGTTCAGGAAGAGAGAAATAACTCATACAAATTCAGTGTTTAGACAAAATTTTAGTAATAATTCATTTAGGAATGACCAGAAGTATGTTTCACATTTAATATTTAACAGTAAAGAATGTACTAACCTAGCTATGGCTACTGTCACAAACTACATTTTTAGATATTTCTATTTACACATGCAATAGCACTTTAAGTGGGGAAGGAATCACAGACATCAGCCAATGCTCTTAAAAACACAAAATGAAGCCAACTCAATTGATATTGCAGACCTAAAACCAAAAAACTATGGTTTTCAAGAGTTCATAGGACAAAATAAAGGAAACAATAACATGCCACCTACATCTTTTGCAAACTAACAAACATGTTATTTCAAAAATCATAATAAGGCAAATATTATTGACAGAGTTGGAAAACTCTGAGGACAAGTTGAAAAATAACATAATTAGGACTGATGGGCATATTTAGTATGTTAGAAAGTGTAAGTTTATACTCAGTTATACATGTAAAACTCTACTTTTCATGTTCACAAAATGTCTAAAAGTCATCCAAGTCATTAAAATCCTAAATATTTCATTTTTTTATAATAATAGTGAATTGTTCCTATATGTAATTTAAATTAATACCAATGTGTTTTAGATATAAAACTACATTATTAGTTTTATTATTAGTTATTAGAAATAATAGAGAAGTAAACATTTTTCAATTTCAATTTATATTCTTTCTTACAAATATCACAATGGTTTCATATAAAACTATAACTTATTAACTGTTCAAAATTCCTTTGGTGGTAAGAAACAAATAATATTTAATATACATTTACATTTATTTAAATTCAGTATTAATGGAAAAAAATAAGGGCTAAGCAAATAATCTATACATAAATGTCTATAATAAACTTGACCCAATTCCCCCTTGAACCCAAAACTTAAGCTTTCTGTAAAGAAAGATAAAAAGTCAAAAAAAGAAATGAAAGTGCAAATTTTGCCTCTGACATCCTTAATTTTCCCCACAATCAAGCAAAAGAAATTTTATTTAGTGAGTAGTATGAACACATACAACTGAAATAAATATGATTAAAATGTCCATTCAGAAGTCAATGACAACAAAAATTTAATATAAAATGCAATATTCAAGCACTAAGCAATTATTTTAAAGTGTATCTGACACTTTAAAAATCTTTTTTTCTTATTATAAAAATTATACCATAATTTTTCATTTTCTTTTTCTGAACTATCTCCCGCCAAAAAGTTCATTTATAAAATAATGAAATTCATCTACTTTTAAGTAGAAAAAAAGAAGAGAAAAAAATTGAAAGAAAAACATTAAGTTTAAGGGGAAGCAAGAGGAAGAGTTGTATCATTTTAAAAATTAAGTATAAAATGAAGTTGTACCTGGTAAACATGTTGTTATAACCTTTGACATTTCCTCCACAATTTCCTGACGGACTTTGAGGTCATCATCTGTTATTCCTTGTTCTTTTGCTAATTCAATAACTGCAACACTTAAAGCAGCCAAGTGGGCAAGGGAAGGAGGCGGCAGAGAACGAAGCTCACTTTCTTCCTGTTTTTCCTGTTAGTGTAACGTTTAATAACAACAATACAAAAAGAGACTTCTATTTTAATGTCCTCATATTTAGGAGAGCAGGACATACTCAACATATATTCATCTTCAATTGCCAGATTTAAGACATCTAGGAAATGAAACTGAACAAAAGAGACAGAAATCCCTGCCTCTGTGAAACAGGATTGAAAAAACGAGAGATGCTATGGGGGGAGCTGTTATTAAACATTTAAAAAATAAAACTTGTTTTACTTTACTGTCTGCATAAATTATGAAATGCTACAAGCCAAGCTTCCATAAGTACAACATTTAGCTGATCATTCTGTTGTAGCCAAAAGAGACTGTCTTAGGTGTAGCAGAAGGTCTTGACTGTGTCTGACTGGCATGTACAGTATCAGATTAAATCACTGCAGGAAAACATCCTAAACACTATCATCATATATTTTATATACTACCTCCCATTAAAAAATGATTTCCCTGTTATTTTATACGAAACTAGGCAAAATGTTTTTTAAAAATCTTTATTCTGCTAAGTTTGAAAGCCAATTTAAAACAAGGAGCTAAAGAAGGACTATATTATATATGCACAGTAACTTTTTAAAATTAATACTGATTTTAAAAAATACAGGGTAACTGCAAAAGCTACATAAATTACAGGAAAAGAAGAAAATCATCTACTAGCTCCCATACTATTCTGTTCATTTTTTTTAACATAATTGAAGATCATATGTGTGTGTGTGTGCGCGCGCGTGCACGTGCACACGCGCAGCATGCACAATCATGTCCAACTCTGCAATCCCATGGACTATAGTCCACCAGGCTTCTCTGTCCAAGGAATTTTTTAGGCAAGAATACTGGAGCAGGTTGCCATTTCCTACTCCAGGGGATCTTCCCAAGCCAGGGACTGAACCCACATCTCCTACATTTTTTATTTAATATTATAATAAAGGCATTTTCTATTGTCACATTTCAGTCAATAAACAATCTCTTATTTTTTTGAGATAAGGAGCTCCCAAAAGAATAATCAAAAGTAGTTTGTTCTTTCCCCCTCCCATACTCAATATGGCTAAACAAAGACTTTGGTTTATTCCTAATTTTATTGTTATCATAATCAGTTTTAACCTATATAAAGTTGACCTATAGTACAGAATAATTAAACATAGAAAGTAAGACAACTTTGTTCTTATAAGTTTCTGTGATCGTTTTTACAATCTTAACTATAAACTAAATAGAAGTTAGATGAACAGATATATCAGTTTTCAGGACTTTGTGTTTTCAGGATTTATCCAATGTATTAACAGCAACATACTTAGTGGGAAAAATGATATAAAATTAACATGCAACAAAAACTATTTTTATATACACAGAAATATTTCTAGATTGAAAATGGATAAAAGACAATCAATGAACACACTCCTCTATGCTATTAATAAGTCTATTCTACCTTCTTTAGGATACTGTTCTATCAAATATTGTCATTTATATCCTCATATCATTGATCATCCTCATTTCAACATGATATATATCCTGTCATAAATATAATCAACTAAATCCCTGCTCTTCTATAACATATATCCTAATTAGAGAAAATAGACAACATATAAATAAACAAATATTATAGTGTCAGGTAGTGTTATTGAGTTCTCAATAAGAAACAGATTGATGAGAAGAGGGTGCTACTATAGAATAGAGTAGACAAAGAAAATCACTCTAAACAGGTAAAGAAACTTGAAAGAAGTGAAGAAAAGAGACATTTAAATTTCTGGGGGAAGAGCATTCAAGACATAGGAAATAGGCTTGGAAAACTTGCCCAGGAGGCAAAAATCTCCTAATTATTCTCCCATTTCTAATCTATGACTCTTCATCCAGTTCCCTGTATTTTCCAAGACATAGGAAATAGTAAATGCAAGGACTGAGAGGCAAAAAAAGCCTAATGTCTGAAGCTGAGTAACAAAGAGGTGACTATGAAATGTGATGAAGCTGAAAAGTTGAGTAGCAGTCAAATACTGTTCAACACTGTAAAATCTGATAAGGGTTTAGAATTTTAAGCTGGGAAGCCACTGATGGGCTATGAGCAGGAAACAACATGATATATTTTAAAAGAACAATTCTGGCTGCTAAGTGAAGAAGATTGTGGGGGGAAAGAAATGGAATAACTTGAAAATAGTTCAGGTGACAGATGGTGGTAGCTCAAATTACAGCACAAAAAGTAAAGATATGTGACAAATGACTGAATGTGAAATACACAATATTTTGAAGGCATAGTCAATAGAATTTACTAATTGTTTGAATGTGGGGTATGAAAGAAAGAGATGAACCAAAGATGACTCAAATGTGCTTATGCTAAGAACAGGGCAAATCGTGGTGCCTACTACCGAGATGTGGTAAATTATGGAAAGAACTAGTTTAGGCTTGGAAACTTTGCCCAGGAGGCAAAAATCTCCTAATCATTTTCCTATTTCTAATCCCTAACTCTTCGTCCAGTTCCCTGTATTTATACCAGTTATTGGGCTTCCTGGGTAGCTCAACTGGTAAAGAATCCGTCTGCAATGCAGGAGATTCTGGCTGGATTCCTGGGTCAGAAGTCCCACTAGAGAAGGCACAGTATGCCCAACCCAGTATTCTTGGGCTTCCCTGGTGGCTCAGACGATAAAGAATCAGGCTGTAATGTGGGAGACCTCAGTCCGATACCTGAGTTGGGAAGATCTCCTGGAGGAAGGCATGGCAACCCACTCCAGTATTCTTGCCTGGAGAATCCCATGGACAGAGGAGGCTGGCAGGCTACAGTCCATGGGGTTGCAAACAGTCAGACAGGACTGAGCAACTAAGCATAGCACATACCAGTTATTCTTCTATTTAAAAGCTTCCAATAAATCTTCAACTAAATATTAGCAAACTGAATTCACAGAATATTAAAAGGATTATACACCATGAACAAATGTGATTTATTCCTAGAACACAAGAGTGGTTCAACATAAAATAATCAAGATGTAATATATCATCTTAACAGCATGAAAGAGGATAAAGGACAAAGAACCTCAACTGATGCAGAAAAACCATCTGACAAAATACAACACCCCTCTGTGGTAAAAGCACTCAAAAAACTAGGAACAAAATGAAACTACTGCTATATAAGACCATGTGTGAAAAACCTACAGGTAACATCATTATCTGATAGTGAAAAACTGAAATTTTTCCTCTGAGATTAGGAACCAGTAAAGAATGACCACTTTACCACTTCTATTCAACACTTCTAGCCAAAGAAATTAGGCAAGAGAAAGAAATAAAAGGCATTCACATTAAAAAATAATAAATAAAATCATCCCTATTCACAGATAAACATAATCGAGTATATAGAAAACCCTTAAAAGTCTAACAACAGACATCAGAACTACTGAACAAATTCAGCAGGATACAAATCAACACTCAAAACTCAAGTGCATTTCTGGGCTTCCCTGGTGGCAGAGCAATAAAGAATCTGCCTGCCAATGCAGGAGACATGGGTTCAGTCCCTAATCAGGGAAGATCCAACATGCCATGGAGCAACTAAACCCATCCACCACAATTACTGAGTCTGTGCTCTAGAGCCTGGGAGCCGTAATTACTGAGCCCATATGCTGCAACTACTGAAGCCTGCACACCTAGAGTCGTGTACCACAACAAAAGAAGCCACCACAATGAGAAGCCTGCTCACCACAACTAGAATAGCTCCCACTCACCACAACTAGAGAAAATTCTGCACAGCAACGAAAACTGAGCTCAGTCAAAATAAAAATAAATAGAATTATTTTAAAAATCAGGTGCATTTCTATATACTAACAATAAACAATTTGAAACAGAAATTAAGAAAATAATTCCACCCAAAACAGCATCAAAGAGAATAAAAGACTTAAGAATGAATTTAACCAAGAACATGAAACAGGTATGCACTGAAAAAGACAAAATGCTGCTTAAAGAAATTAAAGAAGACATAAATTTCCCCCATGCTGGGGGAAACTCCTGGACAGAGAAAGCTGACAGGCTACACAGTCCATAACATCACAAAGAGTCAGACACAACTAAGCCACTGAGGATTCCATGTTCATGGACTAGCAGACTCAATATTGTTAAGATGTCAGTAGTATCCAAAGCAATCTACATATCCAATTCAATCCCTATCAAAATCCCAACAACTTTTTTGTAGAAAAAGAAAAAAAAATCCTAAAATTCACACGGACGCTCAAGAGACCCCAAACAGCCAAAACAATCTTGAGAAAGAGTAACAAACTTAGGGGACTCTAATTTCCTGATTTCAAAAGTTAGTGCAAAGTCACAGTAACCAAAAGAGTACTGTATTGGCATAAAGATAGACACAGAGGTCAATAAAATGAGGGCCCAGAAGTAGATGCTCATATATAAGGTCAAATTATTTTTAATAAAAAATTAAGAACATTCAATGTGAAAGAACTGTCTTATCAAAACATGGTACTAGGAAAGCTGGATTTTTGTTGTTGTTGTTCAGTCACTAACTCACATCTGATTCTTTGTGAACCAATGGACTGCAGCACACTAGGCTTCCCTGTCCTTCACCATCTCCCAGAGTTCACCTAACTTCATGTCCATCCAGTTGGTGATGCCATCCAACCATCTCATCCTCTGTCATTCCCTTCTCCTGCCTTCAACCTTTCCCAGCATCAGGGTCTTTTCCAATGAGTTAGCTGGCTCTTCCCATCAGATGGCTAAAGTATTAGAGCTTCAGCATCAGTCCTTCCAATGAGTATTCAGGGCTGATTCCCCTTAGGATTGACTGGTTTGAACTCCTTGTTGTCCAAAGGACACTCAAGAGTCTTCTCCAGCACCACAGTCTGAAAGCATCAACTCTTCAGTGCTCAGGCTTCCTTATGGTACAACTCTCACATCTGTACACGACTACTGGAAAGACCACATCTTTGACTATACAGACCTTTGTCAGCAAAGTGATCTGTTCGCTTTTTAATATACTGTCTAGGATTGTCATAGCTTTCCTTCCAAGAAGCAGGCATCTTCTAATTTCATGGCTGCAGTCAGCATCCACAGTGATTTTGGAGCCCAAGAAGAGAAAATCTGGCACTGCTTCCACATTTTCCCCTTCTATTTGCCCTGAAGTCACGGGAATGGAAGTCATGATCTTAGTTTTTTTAATGTTGAATTTTAAGCCAGCTTTTGCACTCTCCTTCACCCTCATTAAGAGGCTCTGCAGTTCATCTTCATTTTCCGGCATGAGACATGCAGAGTATCATCTGCATATCTGAGATTGTTGCTATTTCTCCTGGAAATGTTGATTCCAGCCTGTAACTCATCCAACCCAGCATTTTGCATGATGTACTCTGCATATAAGTTAAATCAACAGGGTAACAATATACAGCCTTGTCATACTCCTTTCCCAATTTTGAACCAGTTAGTTGCTCTATATAAGGTTCTAACTGTTGCTTCTTGACCCACATACAGCTTTCTCAGGAGACAGGTTAAGATGGTCGGTTATTCCCACATCTCTTTAAGAATTTTCCAAAGTTTGTTGTGATCCACACAGTCCAAGGGTTTAGCACAATGAAGCACAAGTACATTTTTTTTTTTTTACAAGTACATTTTTTTTCTGGAATTCCCTTACTTTCTCTGTTATCCAATGAATGTTGGCAATTTGATCTCTGGTTCGTCTGCCTTTTCTAAATCCAACTTGTACATCTAGACATTCTCAATTCAAGTACTGTGGAAGCCTAGCTTGAAGGATTTTGAGCATAATCTTACTAGTACAGGAAATGAGCACAATTGTCCAGTAGTCTGAACATTCTTTAGCACTGCCCTCTTTGGAACTGGGATGAAAACTGACCTTTTCCAGTACTGTGGCCACTGCTGAGTTTTCCAAATTTGCTGACATACTGAGTGCAGCACTGTAACAGTATCATCTTTTAGGATCTGAAATAGTTCAGCTGGAATTCCATCACCTCCACTAGCTTCGTTTGTAGTGATGCTTCCTAAGGCCCACTTGACTTCATATTCCAGGATGTCTGGCTCCAAGTGAGCATCCACACCACACCAGTCCTTACTATACCTTTTATGTATAGTTCTATGTATTCTTGCCACCTCTTCTGACTCTGTTAGGTCCATCAAAAAAGGGGCAGACCTAAATCGATCCTTCTCCAAAGAAGACATACAGATGGCCAACAGGCATATGAAAAGATGTTCAACATCACTAATTATTAGAGAAATATAACTCAAACCTACAAGGTACCACCTCACACCAGTCAGAATGGCCATCGTTAAAAAGTGTACAAATAAAAATGTTGGACACACTGGAGAAAAGAGAACCCTCCTACATTGTTGGTGGGAATGTAAACTGGTACAACCAGTATGGAGAATGGTATGGAGTTTCCTTAAAAAACTACAAACAGAACCATATGAACCAGCAATCCTACACCTGGAATATATCTGGGGGGAACTCTAATTTGAAAACATACATGCTCTCCTATGTACACAGTAGCACCAGTCACAGTGGCCAAGACACGGAAACAAACTAAATGCCCATTAACAGGATAAAGACATGGTACACATATACAAGGGAATACTACTCAGTCACAAAAAAGAATAAAATAATGCCATCTGCAGCAACATAGATGAACCTAGGGATTATTATACTAAGTGAAATAAGTCAGAAAGAGAAAGTATCATGTAACATCACTTATATGTAGAATCCAAAATATGACACAAACAAACTTACTTTTGAAACAGACACAGAATCACAGACATAGAAAACAGAACTGTGTTTGCCAAAACTGGTGGGCAGAGATAGACTGGGAGGCTTGGGATTGAAAGATATTCAAACTATTATATATATAGCATGGACTAACAACAAGATCCTGCTTACAGCACTGGGAACTATATTCAATGTCCTGGGATAAACGATAATGGAAAAGAATATTGGAAAGAACGGAGGGCACTCTCCAGGTGGTCCAGTGGCTAAGACTTCGTACTTCCAATACTGGAGGCCAGGTTCAATCCCTGGACAGGGAACTAGATCTCACATGTTGCAACCAAGATCCCGCAAGCCACAACAAATATCAAAGATCCTGTGTGCCTCAACTAAGATCTGGCACAGCCAAATAAATAAATAAACTTAAAAAAAAATAATGTATACTGGGATTCCCTAGTGGTCTAGTGGTTAAGAATCCACCTGCCAATGCAGGGAACACAAGCTCGATCCCTACCAGGAAGATTCCACATGCTGCAGAGCAACTAAATCCATGCCACTACTGAGTCCATGTGCCACAACTACTGAAGCCCGTGTGCCTAGAGCCCATGCTCTGCACCAAGAAAACCACCACAATGAGAAGTCTACACAGCACAATGAAGGGTAGCCCCTGCTGGCTGCAACTAGAGAAAGTCTACATGCACAGCAATGAAAACCCAGCACAGCCAAAAATAAATAAAGTTACTGGCTTACAAGACCATGGGTCAATGATTTAAGAAAAAAGAATGTATATATATTTATTGATCTGAATTGTTCTGCTTTAGAGCAGAAATTAACACAACAGTGTAAATCAACTATACTTGAATAAAATAAAAATGCATATGTGTATATATATATTCTATGCTCACTATTGTTAGACAATTTCACTGGGTATAGAAATATAGTTTTAAAAAAAAAAAGTACTTCCCTGGTGATCTAGTGCTTAAGACTCTGTGCTTTCAATGCAGGGGGCATGGGTTCAATCCTTGGTCAGGGAAGTTCCTCATGCTGTGTGGTGTGGCCAAAGAAATAAAAGAAATATATGTTGACAGATTTTTCCTTCCTCCAGAACTCTGAAGATACTATTCAACTGTCTTCTGGCTTCTATTGCTGTTATTGATAAGTCAGCCAACATTTCCATCCTCTGCTGCACCTTTGTGAATGACTTTATCTTTTTGGCTGCTTTTAAAAAAGCAACTTTACTTTGGATATAATTTATATAAAATAAATTGCACATATTTAAACTTTACAACTTGGTTCATTTTTGACATATGTATATAATAAAACCATCACCACTGTCAAGATAATAAACATATCAATCTCTCTCAAAAATTTCCTCATACCCCTTTGTAATCACTCTACCCCTCTTCTACACCCATATTCTGGAAACTACCAATCTGCTTTCTATGATTACAGCTTAGACTGCATTTTCTAGAATTTTATATATATGGAATTGCACAGTATATAGTCATTTTTGTCTGACTTTTTACACTCATGATACTTAAGATCCATCTATGTTGTTGTATAGTCAATAGTTCACTCCTTTTAATAACAAATAGCATAACAAGATATGGACATACCACATTTGTTCACTTCTTTGGCTAATTATTAAACATAAAACTGCTATGAACATTCATATACAAGTAAGTGTAGAGACATATGCTTTCATTTATCATGGATAAACCCATAGGAATGGAATGGCTAAATCATGTATTAGTTGTATGTTTAACTTTTAAAAAACTGCCGATATGTTTTCAAAAATGGATGTATTACCAAATAACCAAGTAATTCCACTTCTGGGTATTTATCCAAAAAAAAAATTAAAACACCAACAGAAAAGAAATCTGCACCTCCATGTTCACTGCAGCTTTTATTTATAATATCCAAAACATGGAAACAACCTACATGTCCACTGATGGATGAATGAATATAGAAAATGTGGCCCATACATACAACTTAACATTACTCAGCCATTAGAAAAAGAAAATCTTGTCATGTGCAACATGGATGGACCCTGCGGGCATACTGTTAAATGAAGTAAGTCTGACCAAGAAAGATAAATACTGTATGATCTCACTTGTAAGTGGAATCTAAAAACAACAGCAACAAAAACTGAATACAGAGAACATACTGGTCAATGCCAGAGGCAGGGATTAGTGGTTGGGGGTGAGTGAAATGAGTGAACATAGTCAAAAGATAAAAGCTTTCAGTTATAAAATAAATCAGTCCTTAAGATTTATATATACTTCTTGGTAATTATAGTCAATAAGGCAGTATTGTATATTGAAAAGTTGCTAAGCATAAATCTTAAAGTGAAGATTGAGGTGAAGTTCTCACCTCAAGAAAAAAAAAACTTATGTGTGGTAGTTGGTACTAACTAAATTTATTGTGGTGATTCTTTCACAAAATATATATATGTTGAATCATTATGTTGTACATGTGAAACTAACATGTTGTATGTCAACCAACTCTCAATTTAAAAATAAATCTTTAAAATAAAAGGGGGATTATTGGATTGTCCACAAAGTTCATTCAGGTTTTTCTATACCATTTTATGCTACGGAAAATCACAAATAAACTTTTTAGCCAACATATTACTATTTTACATTTCCACCAGCACTGTTTTAGACTTGCCATTCATTCACATCCTTGACAACACTTGGCACACTCAATCTTTCTAATTTTAGCTGTTCTTATAAGTGCAGTGATTTCCCTAAGGATGAATAATGTTGAGCATCTTTTCATGTGTTTGACAGCTCTATGTCTTCTTTAATAAAGTGTTGGCTCAAATCTTTTGCCCATATTTTTATTTGGTTGGTTGTTTACAGTAGCTCCCCCTCATCCTTGGAGGACATGCTCCAAGGCCTCCAGTGGAAGCCTGAAACCACAGAAAGCACTGAACCCTGTAAATGCTATTCTCTTCCTCTGCGTACATACCTATGATAAAGTTTTACTTATAAATTAGGTGCATTAAGAGACTACTCAAATTGCCTGCATCACTACTCTTGCATGTTGGGGCCATTATTAAGTAAAATAAGGATTACTCAAACACAAGCACTGTGATACCACCAACAGCCAATCTGATAACTAAGATGGCTACTAAGTAACTAACAGACAGGTAGCATACACTATGCAGATACCCACATCATGGGCAGGACAAAGCCAAACAAGAAATTTCATCACACTATTCAGTCAGAACCAGACATGGAACAATGGACTGGTTTAAAATTGGGAAAGGAGTTCATCAAGGATATATATTGTCATCCTGCCTATTTAACTTATATGCAGAGTACATCATGTGAAATGCTGGGCTGGATGAAGCACAAGGTAGAATCAAGATTGCTGGGAGAAATATCAGTAACTTCAGGTATGTAAATGACACCATCCTAATGGCAGAAAGTGAAGAGAAACTAAAAGAGCCTCTTGATGAAGGTGAAAGAGGATAGTGAAAAAGCTGGCTTAAAACTCAACATTTAAAAAAAACTATGATCATGGCAACCAGTCCATCACTTCATGGCAAATAGATGGGGAAACAACGGAAACACTGACAGACTTAATTTTCTTGAGATTCAAAATCACTGCAAACGACTACAGCCATGAAATTAAAAGATGCTTGCTCCTTGGAAGAAAAGCTATGACAAACCTAAGACAGAGTATTAAAAAGCAGAGACTACTTTTCCAACAAAGGTCCATATAGTCAAAGCTATGGTTTTTCCAGTAGTCATGTACGAATGTGAGAGTTTGGACCATAAGGAAGGCTGAGTGCCAAAGAATTGATGCTTTTCAACTGTGGTGTTGGAGAAGACTCTTGGACACCAAGGAGATCCAACTAGTCCATCCTAAAGGAAATCAACCCTGAATATTCACTGGAAGGACTGATGATAAAGCTGAAGCTCCAATACTTTGGCCACCTGATGCAAAGAACAGACTCATTGGAAAAGACCCTGATGCTGGGAAGACTGAAGGCAGGAGAAGGGGACGACAGAGGATGATATGGCTGAATGGCATCACAGACTCAATGGACATGAGTTTGAGCAAATTCCAGGAGACAGTGAAGGACAGGGAAGCCTGGAGTGCTGTAGTCCATGACTGAGCTGTTGAACTGAATTGAATTAAGAATGGCATGCAGTTTAAAACTGTACACTCTTTATCTGTGGAATTTTCCATTTGATATTTTCAGACACGGCTGACCAAGGGCAACTGAAACCATGGAAAGCAAAACCATGAATAAGGGGTGACTACTGTACTTATTACTGAGTTTTGGAAGTTTTTTATTTCTTCTAGATACAACTCATTTACCTGATATGATTTGTGAATATCTGTTCACAATCTGCAGCTAGTATTGTCTGTCATTCTTTATTTTTTTTTCCATTTATTTTTATTAGTTGGAGGCTAATTACTTTACAGTATTGTAGTGATCTTCACCATACACTGACATGAATCAGCCATGGATTTACATGTGTTCCCCATCCCGATCCCCCCTCCCGCCTCCCTTCCCATCCCATCCTTCTGGGTCTGCCCAGTGCACCAACCCTGAGCACTTGTCTCATGCATCCAACCTGGGCTGGTGATCTATTTCACCCTTGACAGTGTACTTGTTTCAATGCTATTCTCTCAGAACACCCCACCCTCGCCTTCTCCCACAGAGTCCAAAAGTCTGTTCTGTACATCTGTGTCTCTTTTTCTGTTTTGCATATAGGGTTATCGTTACCATCTTTTAAAATTCCATATATATGCCTTAGTATGCTGTATTGGTGTTTATCTTTCTGGCTTACTTCACTCCGTATAATGGGCTCCAGTTTCATCCATCTCATTAGAACTGATTTAAATGAATTCTTTTTAATGGCTGAGTAATATTCCATGGTGTATATGTACCACAGCTTCCTTATCCATTAGTCTGCTGATGGGCATCTAGGTTGCTTCCATGTCCTGGCTATTATAAACAGTGCTGCAATGAACATTGGTGTGCACGTGTCTCTTTCAGATCTGGTTTCCTCGGTGTGTATGCCCAGAAGTGGGATTGCTAGGTCATATGGCAGTTCTATTTCCAGTTTTTTTAAGGAATCTCCACACTGTTCTCCATAGTGGCTGTACTAGTTTGCATTCCCACCAACAGTGTAAGAAGGTTCCCTTCTCTCCACACCCTCTCCAGCATTTATTGCTTGTAGACTTTTGGATAGCAGCCATCCTGACTGGCGTAATGGTACCTCACTGTGGTTTTGATTTGCATTTCTTTGATAATGAGTGATGTTGAGCATCTTTTCATGTGTTTGTTATCCATCTGTATGTCTTCCTTGGAGAAATGTCTGTTTAGTTCTTTGGCCCATTTTTTGATTGGGTCATTTATTTTTCTGGAGTTGAGCTGGAGGAGTTGCTTGTATATTTTTGAGGTTGATCCTTTGTCTGTTGCTTCATTTGCTATTTTTTTCTCCCATTCTGAAGGCTGTCTTTTCACCTTGCTTATAGTTTCCTTTGTTGTGCAAAAGCTTTTAAGTTTCCTTAGGTCCCATTTGTTTATTTTTGCTTTTATTTCCAATATTCTGGGAGGTGGGTCATAGAGGATTCTGCTGTGATTCATGTCGGAGAGTGTTTTGCCTGTGTTCTCCTCTAGGAGTTTTCTAGTTTCTGGTCTTACATTTAGATCTTTAATCCATTTTGAGTTTATTTTTGTGTATGGTGTTAGAAAGTGTTCTAGTTTCATTCTTTTACAAGTGGTTGACCAGTTTTCCCAGCACCACTTGTTAAAGAGGTTGTCTTTTTTCCATTGTATATCCTTGCCTCCTTTGTCGAAGACAAGGTGTCCGTAGGTACATGGATTTATCTCTGGGCTTTCTATTTTGTTCCATTGATCTATATTTCTGTCTTTGTGCCAGTACCATACTGTCTTGATGACTATGGCTTTGTAGTAGAGCCTAAAGTCAGGCAGGTTGATTCCTCCAGTTCCCTTCTTCTTTCTCAAGATTGCTTTGGCTACTCGGGGTTTTTGGTATTTCCACACAAATTGTGAAATTATTTATTCTAGTTCTGTGAAGAATACCGTTGATAGCTTGATAGGGATTGCATTGAATCTATAGATTGCTTTGGGTAGTATACTCATTTTTACAATATTGATTCTTCCAATCCATGAACACCGCATGTTTCTCCATCTATTTGTGTTCTCTTTGATTTCTTTCATCAGTGTTTTATAGTTTTCTATGTATAGGTCTTTTGTTTCTTTAGGTAGATATACTCCTAAGTATTTTATTCTTTTTGTTGCAATGGTGAATGGTATTGTTTCCTTAATTTCTCTTTCTGTTTTCTCATTGTTAGTCTATAGGAATGCAAGGGATTTCTGTGTGTTAATTTTATATCCTGCAATTTTACTATATTCGCTGATTAGCTCGAGTAATTTTCTGGTAGAATCTTTAGGGTTTTCTATGTAGAGGATCATGTCATCTGCAAACAGTGAGAGTTTCACTTCTTTGTTTCCTATCTGGATTCCTTTTACTTCTTTTTCTGCTGATTGCTGTGGCCAAAACTTCCAAAACTATGTTGAATAGTAGTGGTAAGAGTGGGCACCCTTGTCTTGTTGCTGATTTTAGGGGAAATGCTTTCAATTTTTCACCACTGAGGATATTGTTTGCTGTAGGTTTGTCATATATAGCTTTTATTATGTTGAGGTATGTTCCTTCATGCCTGCTTTCTGGAGAGTTTTTATCATAAACGGATGTTGAATTTTGTCAAAGGCTTTTTCTGCATCTATTGAGATAATCATATGGTTTTTATCTTTCAATTTGTTAATGTGGTGTATTACCTGTCATTCTTTAAATGATATCTTTCAAAGAGCAAAAGTTTTTAATTTTGAGTAAGTCCATTCATCATTTTTTTCCTCTTTAGTATCATATCTAAGAAATTTTGCCTAATCCAACGTCATAAAGATTTTCTACCGTATCTTATCCTGGAAATTTTATACTTTTAGGTTTTACATTAAGGTCTGTAAGTAAAGTATGGATCAAATGTCTTTCTTTATACATGGATATTTAACTATTCATATGTTTAAGAGAGTAAAATTTCTCCACTGAATTGCCTTTGAACCTCTGTTTAAAAAAAGAAAATCAGTTGTTCATACAAGTGTGCCATTTCTTTTTTTTTTTTAAGTGTGCCATTTCTATTCTCACTATTCTGCTCCACTGATCTATTTGTTTACTTGATGCCAATACCACACTGCCTTATTACTGTAGTTTAAGTCTGTAAAGCAGGTGTTGTTAGTCCTCCAACTCTGTTCTTTTCAAAGTTCTTTTGTATTTTCTAGAGCCTTTGCCTTCCCAGATGAATTTCAGCTTTTCTCTTCCTTCTTTTTTTGTTTTCTTTATTGAAGTATATTGATTTGCAGTGTTTCGGGTTACAACAAAGTGATTCAGTTATACATGCATACATACGTAAGTACATGAAGATATATTCTTTTTCAGATTCTTTTCCATTATAGGTTATTATAAGATATTGACTATAGTTCCCTGTGCTATAAAGTAGGTTCTTGTTGCTTATCTATTTTAAATATAGCAGAGTATATTCCAGATGAATTTTAGAATCAGGCTTTCAATTCAGGGTTTTGTTCAGGATTGGGCTGAGTCTATAGATCCGTTTAGAAAGAAATTTAATAATATTAGTTCTTCCAACACATACACAAGGTTTTATTTCTGCATTTCTTTAGCTCTTCTTTAATTTCTCTCAGGAATGTTTTATAATTTCTGTGCATAATTTTGAATATTTTTGATGCTATTGTAAATAGTTTTTTGAATTTCACTTTTGTACTGTTCATTATTAGTATGTAAAAATACAGCTGACTTCTGCATACTGAGTTTGTATTCTGCAACCATGCTAAACTCATTAACTCTAATAACTCTTTTCTGATATCACTGAATATTCTATATAAATAATCACATTTACCTACAAATATAGTTGTACTTCTTCTTTTCCAACTTAGATAGCTTTCCTTTCTTTCTCTTGTCTGAATTCACTGGCTAGGACTTCAAATAAAACGCTGAATAAAAGTGGTAAGAGTGAACATATCTACGTTTTTCCTCTATTTTTTTTACTGTCATAAAATATACATAACATAAAATGTACTATCTTAACCATTTTTACAAGGACAATTCAATGGAATTAAGTACATTCATTTGTTGTGCAACCATCACCATCACACATCAACAGAATTACTTTCATCTTGTAAAACTGAAACTTTTCCATTCCTCCATCTCCCCAGACAACCACCATTCTACTTTCTATCTTTATGATTCTGACTACTCTAAGTATCTCATATAAGTGGAATAATTAACAGTATTTGTCTTTTTATGATTGGCTTATTTCAGTTAGCATTAACTTACTCAAGGTTCTTCCATGTTGTGACATATCAGAATTACCTTCCTTTTTAAGGCAGTATATTTCAATGTATGTACATGTAACATTTTATCCATTCATCTGCTGATGGACAACTAAGTTGCTTCCATGTTTTAGCTATTGTGAATAATGCTATAATGAACATGGTGGTACAAACATCACTTAAAGACCCTTCTTTCAATTCCTTTGAGTTTATACTCAAAAGTGTAACTGCTGGATCATATAGTAATTCCATTTTTAACTTTTTGAGGAACTACAATACAGTTTCCCACAGCTATACCACTTTCATACCTGTATTTTTTCTGTCTTAAGGAGAAAACATTCAGTTTTTCACCATTAAGTATAATGTTAGTTGTAACCTCTTCACAGATGTTCTTTATCATGTTGCAAAAGTTCCCTTCTATTCCTAGTCTGCTGAGATTTTTTTTAATCAGGACTTTTTAAAATGCTTTTTCAGCATCTACTAAGATGATATTTTTTTCTTTTTCTGTTTGTTAATGTGATGAATTACAGTGATTCATTTTCTAACGTTAAACCAAAAATGCACTCCTGGAATAAATTCCTATTTGGTCATTTTGTATTTCCTCCTTTAAACATTGTTGGATTCAATTTTCTAAAATAAAGTTCAGAATTTTTGCAATTATTCTAATGAGGGATATTGATCTCAAGTTTTCTTTCATTGTAATATCCTCTTCTGGTTCCTGTATTAGAGTAATATGGTCCTTATAGAGTGGGTTGGGAAGCATTCCTCCTCAATGTTCTGAAGAGTTTATGAAGAAATGGTACAAATAACAATTATCCAAGAGCTCAAGGATGCTCTTTTCTCTTTTCCAAGTTTTTTCTTTGTTTCATTACTTACTTCCATTCCTGTATCTTTAAGTTCACCAACCACTTCTTTTGCAATGTCTCATCTGCCATCCTACATACTGTATTTTTCATCTTAGGCATTATAGTTTTCATTTCTGTAAGTTCAATTTGAATCATTTTTATATCTTCCATGTCTCTATTTTTAGGAACATCAAGAGTAGTTATATTAACTGTCTTATGATCAGTTCTACCAATTCTACTGTGTCAGTTCAAGGTCGCTTTTGATCAACTGATCTTTCTTCTCTTCACAATTTGTATCTTCCTGCTGCCTTGTACACCAGATAATTTTTGACTGAATGGCAGACAACGTGAACTTTCAGGGGATGATGGACATTTTGTATTCCTAAAAATATTCTCAAGCTTTTTTCTATAATGACATGAAATACTTGAAAATAGGTTATTTTTTGGTGTCTTACCTTCAAAATTTTTTAGTTGGCACCAGATTTAGCTTAGGGTTAAAGATTCCCCACTACTGAAAAAAGGTCTTTCTGATTACTCTACCCAACTTCCCACAGAGTATGAGGTTTTTCTTTCTGCTTTTCCATTCAAAAAAATATATATTTATTTATTTATCCAGCTACACTAGGCCTTTTTAAAAAATTTATTTTATTATTTTTGGCTGTGCTGGGACTTCATTGCTGCCCACAGGCTTCCTCTAGCTGCAGAGAGCAGTGGCTACTCTTACTTGTAGTGTGCAGGCTTCTCTTGTTGCAGCGCACGAGCTCTAGGCATGTGAGCTTCAGTAACTGCAGCCCCCATATTCAGTCATTGTGGCTCACGGCCTTAGCTGATCCACAGCATGTGAAATCCTCTGCGATCAGGGATCAAACTCATGTCCTCTGCAGTAGCAGGTGGATTCTCGTCTGCTATATCACCAGGGAAGTCCAAGAAGGCTTTATTTTAAAGCAAGATTCTGTTCATATTATCAAGAAAGTTTTACTTTGGAGAAGACCCTAGTAGCAGTCTGCACATCATTTTAGATTTCATGTGACGCTGTTACATATACAGGTAAAAATACAACTCTTCCTTTCGAGATTCTTCTTATTCACGGATTAGCTATTTGAGTTTGGGGTTTAGCTCATTTTAATGCATTCACTGTGTGTGCTGGGTCTTAGTTTGGGCACACGGGATCTTCCATTTTCTTCCTTTTTTGGGGGGGGGAAATTTCCATTTTCATTTCAGCATGTGATAACTTTGTTGCAGCATGTAGGATCTTTAGTTGTGGCATACAGGACCTAGATCCCTGACCAGGGACTAAACCCAAGTCCCCTGCATTGGGAGTGCTGAATCTTAACTACTGGACCACCAGGGAAGTCTCATAAGGTTTTTCAATCTGGAAGATACTATTCGCGGCTTTGGAGGTGCACCAAGCACTATTCTAATCCCTTCGGATGGTTCTTACCCTGACTTCAGGCAGCTTTCTCACATCCGTGCACCAATCAGTATTGCACTAGATATTCTGAGGGAACTGTTCATAGATCTTTGAGTTTCTGCCTGTATAGCTTTCTTTTTTGTTTTTCTGTCCTACAAACTCTAGCCACACTGTACTACCTGAAGAAAAGTTCCATCTTCTCATCTCTGGGAGCCTGTTGCATTCTGCTCCCTATAGAACAATCTGAAAACTCTCTCAAACTGGAGTAATCACTGAGCTCATTTGTTTTCACTGTCAAGTCCTTCATTGCCTAAAGAAAAAAAATTATTAGTAATAGTTGTTTTTTTGCTTTGTTTTGTTGCTTATTTCAAGAAGGTAAATCCAGTCCCTACTACTCCAACTTCACTAAAAGTTCAGGATAGCTGATTTTAAGGTTGGTTTGGGTTGTTTTTTAACTATTCTAAAATTTCTCTATAATGTATATAATGTGTAATGACTTTCTTTTAAAGTTTTTTGGGAATTCCCTGAGCTTCCTGCAACTAGTGATCAGCATCTTCCATTTCTTGAAATTTCTCAGTTACTATCTCTTAAACTACCACTTTGTCTCTATTAACTCTTCTAAAATGCTAATTGAATAAAAATAGGCTGATAAAATTTGAGTGATTTCTTTTCCTTCTAAGTTGCTAAATTTTTTTAATGCATTTTTCTTCCAACAGAAATGTACTGATCACCAACTATGTGTAAGACACTGTACTTAGGAATGAAAAAAATTAAATAAGAAATTAAATCTGTCCTTGAAAATATTTACATACTGAAGTCTGCAAGAGAAGAGAAGCACAGATATTTATAATACATAAGTATAAGGTTTTCTGATCAAGTCACTACAGGAACACGAAGAAAGTATCTGTAACACAAGACTTGCTGGAAAGGTCAAATAAAAAAGAGTATTTCTCAGAGAGGATATCTTAGAGATAAGTAGAAGTTATACAGAATTAATATTACAATTTTGAAAAGAAAAAAATTAAATAGCTAATATACTAATGGATTTAAAAAAGAAAACATTCTAATAAGTGATCACATATGAATTCCCAAAGTCTAAACCTTATCAGGCCCTACATGATCTAGACTTCTCTAGCTTCATCTCATACCATTTTTCCCTTAGCTCTCTTGCTCCAGTCATACTAGACTCTTTCAGTTACTCATATGTCATGTCCTCTCACAATTTAGAGACCTTTATTCATGTTGCATTTGTGTAAAATGCTCTCATCTCACCCCTCTATGCCACTTAGCTTTCTGCCTTTTAAACCTCTACTTCAAGGTTCAACAACTCAAATGTCATTTTCTTAAAGAAATCGTCCCTCCTTTACATTAAGTAAAATATCCTTTGTACACTTCCTTAGCATCACAATTCCCCCTTTAATGAAACTCATCATACTTAAAATCCTTATTCATTGTATGCTTTCACCAATACTTTAGAAACTCTGAAGGCAAGAACCATGACTATCTTATTTACCACTCCATAGAGGTAACACATAAGAACGCAATAAAAATCAGTTGGACTGACTGTACCTCACTTTTAAGCTTAGGAATCACAACATACTTTAGGATGAGCAAACTGGTCACTGAGAAGGTTCCCCTCCTGACCATCTAACAGAAGAAGGGCAATCACAGCTTTCAACACTATCATATCAGTTACTACTATAAGAATGGACAAACACTTGGTTTTTAGTTTCATTAATAAAAATATTTCATATAGTTTTATCATTCAATAAATAAATAAAATATTTTCTAAAAAGACTTACCAAAATGTTTTTCTTGTGTCGTTTCTCTTTTATATGTTTATGAGCTCCCTGGATGTTTTCAATGTGAATTAAGCAAAGTTTGCATAGATATCGGCAATTGGTATACTCTGGTGAGCGCTAAAAAAAAAAAGTTAAAAATACATTTCTTCAGAAAACAGAAACAGTAAAAATTTTTACTGTATGTTAATACAACAACTATGTAAATATATGAGGCAAAAATAAGCAGTGAAGTAATACTTTTTAATAAACAATTCAATACTCATACACTCAAGAGGTAGGTGTCCTTTTAAAGTAGTCATCATAGGAGATAATATACTAATTTCAAATGATATCGTGATAGTCCTAAATATGTTTGATGTTCATCTAGTATAGTCTTTAGAATTCATTGTAAGATAAGAAAGGCAGTATTATTATTTAGTGTTATTCCAACATTGCCAAAAATTGGTTTCAAAGTTTCAGTCTTTTTGATTCCTATAAAAAATAAAATCTACTCTCAAATCAGGGATTTCAAAAGAATCTACAAATACAGGGCTTCCCTGGTGGCTCAGTAGTAAAGAATTTGCCTGCCAATGCAGGAGATGCAGGTTTGATTCCAGAATCAGGAAGATCCCCTGGAGAAGGAAATAGCAACACACTCCAGTATTCTTGCCTGGGAAATCCCAAGGACAGAGGAGCCTTGCAGGCTTCAGTCTATGGGGTCACAAAAGAGTCGGACACAAATTAGTGACTAAACAAACAAATACTATAAATACAAAAGACAACTCCAAAAGATGAGTTATGAAAACACTCTAATCAATTACAATCACATGGGAATAAATGGATAACCTCTTGAAGTAACTATTCTGAAAGGAAAAACAATTACGACACATGGAAAGTAGCAGTCACAATACTTAAACCATACTTTATACATGCATTCTTGAAATAATAGTTAAAAATTTCAAAGTGCCTGTTATATGCTAGGCACTATGCTAGACGTTTGACATAAAATTTATCATTTTAACTCCCCTAACACTCCTATTACATTGGTATTATCTTCATTTTATACACCTGGGGGGGAAAAAGTTCACAGAGCTTGTAACTTTTACAAGGATACAACAGTATTACAAGGTAGACACTGATTTAATTTCATGTACATCTGAATCCAAAGCCAAGAGGAAATCCAAAGACCCTAAGGTGATACAATAAAAAATTACCAAAACACAATGAATCTATGTTGAATTTTAAAGCAGTTTCCAGTTCCTTACAGTGAAATTGCAGCAATGCTTAATTTTTACCTCATACTGACCTTCAATAGGCTGCAACTCCTGACAAAAAGATTCTCTTACTTCAGAATATATCACAATTTCCTTTAAATAGGAAACCTGCCCCAAATTTAGCAACAGTCCTACCACAGATCAAAAATAAACATAGCTTTCACTTATAGAGTATCCATTATTAACCTTACAATACCCCTATATGAGGAATTCCTCATTTTACTGGCAAAGCAACTAAATCCCTAGAATTAAGAAATTTGCTCAAGGCAATAAGCAAGTAAGAAAAATCAGTTCAATCTAGTCATTTCTTTACTTTAAAATTACTTCAAATCTGTCCTTATTGGGGAATGAATTAAGCCCTCACAGAGACTTCTCTTAGTTTCCCACCGTAACTACTTCTTAATTCAAATATTTTCTGAGCTCATACTATATGTCAAATATTCTCTAGAAGCTGAAGATAATAATATAAGATGAAATAATATAAATAATATAATATGAAATAATATAAAATAGATGAAAATTCTTGTCCTCATAAATTTACATTCTAGAATAGAAAGACAGGTAATAAACAAATGCACAAATTAAAAAATAGGAATTTAAGGGAGGTATCTTCCTTTTAAAAAAAGGATCATCATTTACTGATAAAAATGACTTAAAGGAAGTGAAGGACTGAGTTGTATGGATGTATGAAGACATTTCAAGTGAAGAGAAATGTGAATGCTAAGACCCTGAGGCAGGAATGTGCTTAATTTGTTTGAGAAACTGAAAAAAAAAAAAAAAAAGCTACTATGACTGAAGAGAGAGGTAATAGAAATCAGATCACAAGGCCCCTTATGAGGACTCTAAGTTGTATTCTAAGTGTGAGGGGAAGGTACTGAAGACTTCTGAGCAGAGAATTACAAGATCTTATCTAATTTTACAGGGATCACTTGCCTTCTTTATCAAGAAAAGAAACAAAAAGAACTTATTGCCATTATAAGCACACTGCAATAATCCAGATGACACTCACTTGGTTCAAGCTAAGAATTGTGGAAGTGGCAAGAAGGGCTGAACTGAGGAGTTGAAAGCATAAATACAAAATACCTAAAGCCATGAATATTGATAATGTCACTAAGGAAATCATACGCCCACTTATCAGACGACTTTTTCAAATGTAAAATGTGAGCAGACAAGGACATGTCTAGAATCTTTTAGTAAGAAAAGCTTGGTATAACACTGAATGGGGAGACAAAAGGCCTGAAATGACATCTCAGCTGATCCTGGATAAATTTCTAACACTTAAACCTGCTTCTATGTCCGTAAAAATGAAGTAATAAAAAACTGCCCCATTTGGTAAAATAACTCATTTCTACAAGTAGCTAATCTTTATTTAGTACTTAGCACACACCTGGCGCTGCACCAAAAACTACCTCTACTATCTAATTATCACAGCCCAATAAGCAAATTTCTATCAACTCCATTTTAATGATAAACTGAGGTTTAAAGCTAAATAACTTCTCAATTCTAACCACTTACTTCATCAGTAAGTGGCAGAATTAAGACCCAGTGACTCCAAAACCCATTTATTTAACCAGGAAGCTAACTATCTCTAATTACTAACCAACTACTATGTACAAGGTAATGTATTAAGCATAACAGTAAATAAGACAAAAATGTCCTCATCATCATGAAGCTTCTAGTTTCACAGAAGGGACACATGAAAAATACAATGTTTAAAAATTTCTTTATTACTGTTATAATATTTTATTTTACCATTAACAAACACATTGGTTAAGTTTAGGTAGACCAGTTAGAATAAAGATTTGTGTCCTGAACAATCAATGGATCAAACAAAAAATTAAAGGGAAATAAAAAAGTTTCTTGAGACAATATTGGAAAAATAACATAGCAGAACCTGTGGGATACAGCAAGAGCAGCTCTAACAGGAAAGTTCATAGCAATAAATGTCTATATTAAGAAGCAAAGAAAATGGAAGTGAAAGTCGCTCAGTCGCGTCTGACTCTTTACGACCCCATGGACTATACAGTTCATGGAATTCTCCAGGCCGGAATATTGGAGTGGGTTGCCTTTCCCTTCTTCAGGGGATCTTCCCAACCCAAGGATGAACCCAGGTCTCCCGCATTACAAGCAGACTCTTTACCAGCTGAAACACAAGGGAAGCCCAAGAATACTGGAGTGTGTAGCCTATCCCTTCTCCAGCAGATCTTCCCAGCCCAGGAATCAAATCAGCCATAAAAAACATGAGAAAATCCTACCATTTGCAACAACATGGATGGACCTTGAAGGCATTATGCTAAGTAAAATAAATGAGATACAGTAAGATTAATACTCTATGATCTCACTTTTATATGGAATCATTCTTTTAAATTCCCTCAAAGAAAAAGAGATCAGACTTCTGATTACCAGAGGCAGAAGGGAGAAGATGGGAATACTGTAGAAGTGTGGATAAAAAGTACCAACTTCCAGTTATAGGATAAATAAGCTCCAGGAATATAATGAGCACTGCTGTTATGATATATAAGAAAGTTGCCAAGAGTAAATCCTAAAAGTTCTCATCAAAGAATATTTATTACTTTTTTCTTTTCTTTTTATTGCATCTATATGAGGAGATGTTAGCTAAACCTACTGTGGTAATTATTTCAATCCATGTAAATGAAATCACCATGCTATATATCTTAAATTTATACAGTCAATGTATGTCAATTACTTCTCAATAAAACTGGAAAAAATAAAAGCTGTAATTTTAAATTAAAAAAAAAAAAAAGATTCCTGGGCATAGAGAGTCTAAGTATTTCCCAGTCAGCATTTAACACTTACTATCAGGTGGCAGAATCATAAAGAATCCACCTGTCAATGCAAGAGACACAAGAGACTGGATTTGATCCCTGAGTGGGGAAGATTCCCCTGGAGTAAGAAATGGCAACCCACTCCAGTATTCTTGCCTGGAAAATTCCACGGACAGAGGAGTCTAGTGGGCTACAGTCCGTGGGGTCACAAAGAGTTGGACACGACTGAGAATGCATGCACACATGGGGAAATTCACTCTTTTGATCTACATTGATCCCCAACCTTTCTGGAACCAGAGGTGGGTTTCATGGAAGGTAAGCTTTCCACAGATGGGGCAGGATGGTTTGGGGATGATTCAAGCACATTACATATATTGTTCACTTTATTTCTATTACTATTGCATCAGCTTCACCTCAGATCATCAGGTATTAGATCTTGGAGGTTGGGGACCCCGATCTAACAGTTTGGGTTTATTACTTCTTGCTACAGTTTAAAAAGTCTACATCTTTACTCTTCAGTTAGATAATGCATAAGTAAACTGTGAACCAAACATCTTATGCAATCAAAAGCAAGCTGGTAAGAATATTCTTAATGAGTATTTAAAATTGGTAAAGAAAAGTTTTATTTAAGAATACAATGGATTGAAAACAAGAGGTTTTGGAGGGCATGAAAACCAAAAAGGTGTCAGAAAAAGAAGAGTTTATAGACATCTATGATGGTACTGGTACATTGATTTTACATCATTACTATTTAAATTCAACAACAATATGTTTTACATGCTTTCAAGATTTTTTCACCTCAGGCCCTTCTTTCCTACTACTATCAAATATCTATTCCACCCAAACTTCTTCCTTTTCCCAACAAGTAACTTTTCCTACTTCATATACTACACATTTTCACATCTAGTCCCCTGCTTATATTTCTTGAAAACACATTTCACCTTTCCTTTATACATGTCATAAATTAACCTACACCACCATTCTCCAACCCACCTACTCAAGTCCTAGCCATTTCTGCAAACTCAGTTCCAATGTCACTTTCTTATAAAGCATTCCCAAATTTGTGCCTCTACACCCCTACTCAAGTTGGGATCCCATTTTCAAACAATATTGTTACTACTATTATTATTTGCTTACATGTCTTTCTCTAAAAGAAACCCTAGAAAAGCAGTATAATGAAGCCATGTATGCCCCAAATCTAACTTTTATCACCAGATCATGGCACACAAGTACTCAATATTTATCCTGATAATGCACAGATCCAGACTAATTCCAGACTTAGGAAAGAGAAAGTGAGAGGAAAGACAGAACTATGTAAAACAGCAAACTGAAAAAAAGACTTCCATCTAACTAGGATTGTATGAAACTATGTAAGCCAAATTCTTTCCTATTTTACATACTCTTTCATATTCCTTCCTACTTTCACAGGGTAATTACTTTGTCATAAGTTTTACTAATGACTCAGGATTGCCTTCTTCAATTTAGCTATTACCTTTTTTCTAAGTTATATAAAATCACATCATTTCTTTATCTATTTATCAGAAATGATGACCTATTTATTATATTAGGTTGGTGCAAAAGTAACTGCAAGTCTGCATTGTTGAAATGTGCCGTTTGATATTGGAGTACATTCTTAAATAAATATTATGTTATACATCATTTGAATGCTCATTTCTTGCTTGTTTTTTGCTAATGAATTATTACCTGCTGTTTATTTTATATGTATTTTAGACTACAGAAATGATATAGATAAAAAGTAAATTCCAGTGATTTTCTTATGAGTTAAAAACGAGTTATAAAGCAGCAGAGACAACTCACAACATCAACAACGCATTTGGCCAAGGTTTAGTGCAGTGGTGGCTCGAGAAGTTTTGTAAAGGAAATGGGAGGCTTGAAGATGAGGAGCATAATGGTTGGCCATTGGAAGGTGACAATGACCAACTGAGAGGATTGTCAAAGCTGATCCTCTATAACTACAGAAGTTGATGAGTGATGAAAGAAGACGTGATGAAAAGCGGATTTTACACAACTAGCAATGACCAGCTCAGTGGCTGGACTGAGAAGAAGCTCCAAAGCACTTCCCAAGTCAAACTTGCACCAAAAAAGGTGACGGTTACTGGTGGTCTGCTGCCAGTCTGACCCACTAAAGTGTTCTGAATCCTGGAAAAACTATTACAGGGAAAATGCTTCCACAAGATGCAGAAAATGCTTTCCAAGAGTTCATTGAATCAAGCATGGATTTTTATGCTACAAGAATAAACAAACATTTCTCACTGGCAAAAATGTGTTGATTATAATGGTTCCTATTTTGATTAATAAAGATGTGCCTGAGCCTAGTTATAATGATTTAAAATTCACGGTCTAAAACCGTACTTACTTTTGCACCAACCTAATATTTCCCTGTATGCATACTCACAAATATCCCAAGTATCTATTTAAGAACAAAATGATTTATGGTTCTTTCCTTCAACATCTAGCAGTGTTTTTATTGTTAAGGCTGGGAATGTGTGTTTCTAGGTCAGAAAATTAATAAGTACTTAGGAATAAGATACTGATGGCTAGAACAGTTCCTAATACATAGAAGATACTCAGTAAATAAGGGAGAAAAGAAAAAAGAAAACCTAGGGGGGAAGAAGAAAGTTTAGTATATCCTGTAGTATTTACTATTTTATTTGGCACTCCAAACAGACTATTAACTTCTAATGGGCAGAAACTGTGCCATATTCACCAGTATATCCCCAGTGTTTAGCACAGTATCTAGAACGTAACGAGCTCTCCGTATCTACTTGCTAAATGAATAAATCAGGGGTCAGCACACTTTTTTAAAGGGACAAAGTAATATTTCAGTAAATATTTTATGCTTTTGGTAAAGAGGAGATATTTTATGCATAGTGATCCAAATACTCTACAGCAAGTATTCAAAACTCAACTCTGCCACAGGAGCAAGAAAGCAGCCATAGACAATAAGGATGACATGGCTGTGTTCCAATAAAACTGTTTATAAAAATATGAGATTTTACCACAATTTTAGAAAACAAAAACAAGGTTATAGGCCATAGTTTGTCAAGCCCTGGGATGAAAGAATGAAGTCAAGACTCACAGATGAAAGGATCTGCTGAACAAATGGAGCAAAAGAGAGGGAGAAAAGAAGAAAAGAAAGAGGGAAGGAAGGGAAAATGAGTGATATCTCCGCCTAAGGAATATTATAAGAAAAATAAAAAGAGCTGTACTTGGTTGAACACATGCATTTTCCTCCAAATAACTAAAACAACATGGTATACTTTTTCAAGTCGAAAGATGTGATCTCTCTCTAAGCGTTCTTCTGCTTGTTTCAAGCCTAGCCTCTGCTCAGGTGTCAATGTAGATTCATCTATCACAGTGGCATTTTCTAAATAGTCCATCTCTGAAGAATTTTCTTTATTAGATTCATCACTCTTCATTTTACCTAGAAAAGGAAGCAATCACTTAGTTACCATCAACAGAATTGGTAAATTAAAATTTTTTTAATGAAAAACAGACATTCAATGTATACACATACAGAAAAAATATTTTTCCTTGGTAGTACAAATTGGTATACCTACTTAAAATATTAAGTAAAAGATAAACATGGTATCAAAATTCACACACAAAAAACTATTTCATGGGTCAAATGCCTATTTTCTTCTGACCTATCTATATCAGAAAAGACAACTATGACTAAGACTTACTATACAAGGCCAATATAACATACTATCTTGCAGAATCTCCAAAGTAAATATGATATAAAGCTACTTTAAATCTCTAAGGTGACTCACTGAAATGAAGTTACTTCAGTGACTTTATCACTATAAAGTAGGAGCTAAAAGAACATATATACTCCAGACCACAAATCCACAAATCTATGAGGGTCCTTCTTCTTTGCTTTCACTGAACTCTATAGATATTTCAACCACATCAATATTTTTTCTTTGTTTCTCCTAGCTAGATTGTAATCTCTTTAAAGCACAGACTATGTACTTTCAATCCATGCATTTCCAGCACCTGTCAATATATATTTGGAATATAGTAGGTTCCAACATGCAATAATGCAAGCTCCACCAGTGTGATTTTTTAAAATACAAATTGAATCATGTAACTCTCATGCTTAGAATACCTAATGGGCTCTCATAAAGTTCAGAATAAAGTTTTAAATTCTCTAACACACAACACACAGTACTTGTCCTCTTGCAGGCAGTCAACAGTTTAAATACAATAATTCCAAGTTGTGCAAACGCTATAAAGGAAAAAAAAAACAAGTAACTGAGAAGGAGATAAACTTTCAGGGAAGGCTTTTCTGAGATTTTAAGCCATGACCTCAAAAACAGAGCTGGGGTTCCCCTGATGGTCCAGTGGTTAAGACTTCATCTTCTAATACAGGGGGTATGGGTGCAATCCCTGGTTGGGGAAGTAAGATCCCACATGCCTCATGGCATAAAACAGAAGCAATACTGTAACAAATTCAATAAAGACTTAAAATGGAAAATAATTTTAATTTTTTAAAAAAGAGCTAAGTAGTCTACATCTCCAACCTTATATCCTGCCCTAACACTTTTCACTTCATTCATAACAAATGTGTTACAATGGATCACTTCGGCTCCAAGGATCAATGCCTTTACACGTTCCGTTTCCTCTACTATCAAGGCCCATCACACTTCAACTAGTACTGTTTACCTATCCTGCAAAATTCAGCTTAAGCATCACCTGTTTCAGAAGCAGTCTGATATTTATATTCTCCAAGCACTCTCTATTATCTCACATTTTCACAGTAATGTAATTTGTATTCATTTAGCTACATATTACATTAGATAATGAATTCTTTGATGCTAATGACCAGGTCTTATTCACTTTTGTATCTTCAGATTTTAATACAATGCCTATACCAGAGATGACAATAACAGTGTGTTAAATAAATTGACTTGGACAAATCTAATATTTCTTTTAAAAGTAAATGTTCATAGATAATCAATAAACCTCTCCCCACTGCCCTCAAAAGCCACTCTACATGCCATCTACAAGAACTCTGAAAGTCGGTTCTTAATTTCGATAGCACTAATTTTCTGAACAAAAACAGTGTACCTTTGGAGGTAATGTGTCTCCTACCACAAGGGCCCAACTGGAGTATTACTTAGCAATGAAAAAGAACGATATACCAATACCTACTACAACATGGGTGAATCTTAAAATACACTAAGTGAAAGAAGCCAAACACAAATGGCCACATGCTTCATGATCTCGTTCATATAAAAGAGGCAACCTACAGAGACAGAAACTAAATCAGTGGTTGGCAGTACCTGGGAGGACAGGACAATGAGTAGTGACTGCTAATGGGTATGGAATTTCTTCCTAGAGGTGGTGAAAATATTCAAGATTTAGACAGTGGGCCTCTGGCGTGCTGCGATTCACGGGGTTGCAAAGAGTCGGACACACCTGAGCGACTGAACTGAACTGAATGTCTACACAATTTTATAAATACACTAAAAAACACTAAAGTATATATTTTTAAATGGCAAATGTTATGGTGCATGAATTGTATCTCAAAACATAAAAAGGTAAATGGGAGAAACTTTAAATATGGCAGATGATAACAAGAACTTTGGAGAAAAAACGGTACAAGGAATAACGAGTGCCATAAGTAGAGGTAAGGGTTATAAATTTTAGATAAGCAACCCAGCAAAAGGCTCAATGAGAAGCTGAAGGAGGTAAGACAGCTAGCCATGTGGCCATCTGGAAGAAGAGTTTTCCAGGCAAAGAAAAAGCAAATACAAAACACATCAGGTGACCATTTGCCTTCACATTTGAGGAACTGCAAGGAAATCACGCTGTTGGAACAGAGAAAAGGATAAGAAGTAGATAAATGAGAGCAGAGAAGCAGAGAGGAGTGTCGAAAATCACAAGGTCACAGCAAGGACACTAGCTTTTACTCTGATACACTGAAAACCACTGAAACATTCTGAATAGCAGTAACACAATCTGAATAATTTTAACAGGATCATTCTGGCTGCTATGTTGAAAACATAAGGAAGGGTGGTATAAGTGAAAAGTAAAAAGATGAGTTACTAATAGGTTCTGCTGTCCAAAAGCATGATCAGCAGCAGCAGTTTCATTCAAGAGCTTGTTAGAAATCCAGCATCATCAGACTCTTAACTTTCTAAATTAAAAAATCCCAGAGAATGGAGCCCAAGAACCTGAATTTTAATACACTTCCCAGGCGATTCCTACACACATTAAAGTTTGAGAAGCTCAGATCTAGAATATTCTCCCTTCAAATATTTACCAGGTGCACTCTCTCACCTCTTAACTTCAAAGATTTGCTCTAATGTCACCTTCTCAGTGACCATTTAAATGTGAAACACCACCACCAGACACAGCAGCATCATTCTTTCATTCTTTACAACCTTTCCTGGTTTATTTATAATATTTATCATCATCTAACTTATTACATACTTCTGTTACTTACTATGTTCGTCATCTATTTCCTCCCACTAGAATATTAATTCCATAAGTGTAGTATTACCTGTTTTGTTCACTGTTATATTCTCAGCGACTAGATCAGTAACTGGCACATAGCAGATATCACTCAAAATATTTTTTTAATTTATGAATGGCAAAAGGAGAAATTGTGGGAGCCAAAATTGGACCTAATGAAAATTAATTCACTAATCAGGTAGGCCTGAGATTAATCAAAAGTCTATAAACTATGTTAAGTCCAAACAGACAATGACCTAGACAAAGAGATTTTATTCTATTTAATTTACAAAGGGGAAATCTATGTAAAAAGTTAATTTACAAAATAGAAAAAAAAAGTGCTACATAATTCTGTATCAACAGGACTTCAAGGCCAATATTATACATATTGAAGTGAATTCTTTAAAATAAGCCCTTATTTATGAAATGATTACTATAACTCATTCTCATTACTTTGTTAAAACAAGTTTCTCAAAAGGACCTCTACTCAGTCTACTATCTTCCTGAAGCTAGTTCAACTCGTTCTCCACGTTAACAAGTAACAAAACTGCACTTAAATGGAGAAATAATAATAACAAAGGATATTCACTGCAATTGTGCCTACTGTGTCAGGGACTACATGAAACATTCTATGAATTATTTCACTTAACCTTTGTAACAAAGGCAGCAGCATCTCCACTTTTTTAAAAAAATGAGGAAACTGAAGATATGTTGTAAAGGATGGGCAGCTTATCCAAGATCACAAAGCTATTTAGTGAGGAAGATAAGATTCAAAACCTATGAAATTTTACTCCAGAGCTCACTAGCTTAACTACCTCACTCTGTCATTTTGTCACCTTTAAAAAAAAAAAACTTTAAATCATAGCTTTAACTAATTAAAGTGATCAGACCCTTGTAAGTGATCTCATACACCAGTATTTCCCAACTTTAGTCACATACTATCATGTTTAGATTTGCCATATCCAAAAACTTTCAGTACTATTATTTATTTGATATTGTCTTTAATTTGACATACTTTTGGGGGCCTTGTCCTAAGCCATATCTATGAAAGTATTAATATTGTTTCTTACATACATACAGGTACCTCTACTAAATTTAAAAAAAAAAAAAGGTCTGTCAATAAACCATTATCTATGTACACTAGAAACAAAAAGAAGCTATTTCTGAACTCTTTATTAGCATTTCTCAAAGTGTGGTAAATAATGACTTAAAAATAGCTTTTTCTATTTATACATCAAGAAAAGGTTTTATTCTTTTAGCCACAGAAACATCAGGAAAAAAGACTGCCAGGGAAAATTCATTAATTTCAACAAATTAAGATTACTCAAGAGACATGGACAATATTTATAGGAAATTAATTAAAGTGAATATCAAGATCCTATTAGGAAATTAATTTTACACTGATAGTTCTCAAGTAAACTGCAACAGTGTCATAACACATCTCTGTTTCCAGTTTTGTTCCTGTCAAAGAATTTGCTGCATTGTATCCCCAAAAATATACACACACATATATATGTGATCACAGCGCTACCTCTTTAGTAGCTTCTCAAAACACTCATAAAGTCCTATCATATCCTAAAGGCCCCTTACTCTCAAATTCTTGTGTGCCTTTTTCAGCTCCATCTTTTGCCACGTTCCTCCTCAAGTCCTTGTTTCAGTCATAACGAATCTCGGTCACACTTGCAATCTCACATTTGCATCACACCTTTTCTCAACCCAAAGTCTAAATGTTGTTGATGTTTAGTTACTAAGTTGTATCCAACTCTTTTGCCACCCCATGAACTGTAACAGTCTCCCAGGCTCCTCTGTCCATGGGATTTCCCAGGCAAGAATTCTGGAGTGGGTTACCATTTCCTTCTCCAGGGGATCTTTCCAACCCAGGGAATGAACCTGTCTCCTGCATTGGCAAGCTGATTCTTTACCACTGAGCCACCAGGGAAGCCCCAAAAGTATAAATACCTCAATTAAATCATGTACTTTCTCAATTCTAAGTTTTTGGCACTGAACTAAATTACCAACTTACTTATCTGTAATACCTTCACCTAACTAGAAGCTTCCTTGAGACCTGGGGCTGTGTTCTTTTGGTTTTCCATTGTAAATACCTGAACAACATATAACAGGAACTCAACACATGCATACATGTTTGGTGAAGAATGGGCACTGTATTACCAGGACCATTTAAAAAGAGTATATGTAAAAATAAATAAATAAATAAATAAATAAAGAGAGTATATGTGCCTGTGTGTATACCAACCACAGAAGCCACTAAATTCATATTTTCACAAGCTTTGTCCTATCATAATAAATGTTTTTCCATCTAAAGAATGTCTTTTTCATAGTTAAAATTGTTAAAATCAAACTAGGAAAAAATTGAAAGAACACATATAGTTGAGTAAACTCTGGGAGTTGGTGATGGACAGGGAGGCCTGGTATGCTGTGATTCATGGAGTCACAAAGAGTCAGATACGACTGAGTGACTGAACTGAACTGAATATTAAAATATCGCTCCAAAAATGTGAGTTGTGGGACAATCTAAGTTTTACTTACTCAAATCATCTGATATGTCTTCAGTTCCTGAAGCACTATCATCAGAATCACCAGTATTATCTGTACACGTTTGCTGCTTCTGAGATCGTTGTGAGTTTTCCATAGCAGATTTTTCTTCTTCTGCAACACCAATATTCACTTTATCCAGAGAAGTAAAGGAACTTGGAATTTTTTTTCCAATGTGCTGTAATTCTGTCTGTCTCATGCTTTCTTTCAACAGTAAATTGGGTACCTTCTCAGCTTCTGCTGGCAGGCTGGGTACCTTTTCTGATTTCGTCTGAGAACCAGGTACTTTTTCTGCTTTCCTCTGTGAATTAAGTGTCTTTTCTGC
Source organism: Odocoileus virginianus (assembly GCF_023699985.2). Classification (NCBI taxonomy): domain Eukaryota; kingdom Metazoa; phylum Chordata; class Mammalia; order Artiodactyla; family Cervidae; genus Odocoileus; species Odocoileus virginianus. Next base: position 74,636,606 of record NC_069678.1, on the reverse strand, counting down.
TACTAATGTCTGTGAACTGGATGTCTTTTCTGTTTTCACTGGTGAATTAGGTGACTTTGATGGTTTTTCTGTTTTTGCATGTAAACTGGGTGCTCTTTCTACTTTTGCCTGAGAAACAGGTAACTTATCTGCTTTCGCTGGTGAATTAGGTGATTTTTTTGCTTTGCAGTGACTTTGATCTCGAAGGACTAATCCCAAATCTTTACCTGGAACACTGGCAGCATTTACTTTACATGATTTAACTTCTGTTTTTTCTATACAAATATCATTTTGCTTATTTTTTTTACTACTATTTCTATTTGGAGAGTTGGTCCCAATTTCTTTTATGGATTTATCATTTTTAGCTTTCAAAGTCTGATTAGTTATAACTTTAACTGCTTTGCTTTCTTCAGAAAGAGCCCAAGCATTCTTCTTTGGTTCATGATTTTCATTTTCAGAGGTCTTAGACTCTTCCATTATTTGAAAACCTGCTTCTTTCTATGATATTGTAATGTGGCAGATCTCCAGTAGTTTGAATTACTTCAAATCCAGTTTAGGCAAGCAAACTATTGTGTCAAGAAAAAAAACAAACAAAAAAACAAAATCTGTTATTTAAAATGCAAAAACCATTTTTTAAAAATTGATTAGACATTAAAAAAGCTTTTACAATTTACTTTCAAAACTGAGTAGTAAAAAATAAAAAATTTTAAACTCTGAAAACAATATGAGAAAGAGTTAATGCCCACTGAGTAAATAACAGCAAAATGCCCATAAAGGAGGTTCTAATGTAATTCTGGCAAATGACATCAAAACATGGGGACTTTAGAAGTAAAATGCTGTTGTACACTAAGCATTTCAACTAAAAGGGAAATAAAACTTGCAACTGATGTACCACAATTAACCTAAAAGAAAATGGAGCAAAAATAACACAACAAATTGGAAAAGACTCTGATTCTGGGAAAGACTTACAGCAAAAGAAGGGAATGGCAGAGAATGAAATGGTTAGATAGCATCATTAATTCAACAGACATGAATCTGAGCAAACTCTGGGAGACAGTGAAGGACAGGGAAGCCTGGGATGCTGCAGTCCAGGGGGCTGCAAAGAGTCAGACCTGACTTAGCGACTGAACACACACACAGGTGGTAAGATCTTTCCCACATGACTCCTACTAAACACTACCTGTTTATGTCATTAATCTACTTCTAACTTGGCCCTTTAAACATGGGGAATCAACGTCAACAGACTTTTCCATCTCCAAAGAACAAAGGAGTTTAATAAAATCTTCTGAGGTAAGAAAATTTTAAGAAACCAATGGGAACTCAGAGTTTAAAAATGATAGTAATATTCTGTATGATGATATAATGGTGGATATATGTCATTATACATTTGTCAAAAGCCACAGAATGGATATCTTTAAGACTGAACTCTAAGGTAAACTATGACTTTGGATAATGATTCGTCACTGTAGGTTCATCGATTATAACAAATGCACCACTCTGGTGCAGGGATGTTGATAGTGGGGGAAACTATTCCTATGTGGGGGAACTATGTGGGGGCACTATGGTTGGATGGCATCACCAACCCAACGGACATGAGTCTGAGCAAGTTCCAGAAGATAGTGGAGAACAGGAAGCCTGGTGTGCTGCAGTCCATGCGGTCACAAAGAGTCGGACATGACTGAGCAACTGAACAACAATGTACTTTCTGCCCAACTCTACGGTGAAACTAAAACTGCTCTAAAAGAATAATAATGTTTACAAAAAGATAGTAATAATGAACAAAAAGTCAGAACCAATTTTTTTCTAAAATATTAAAAGAACTATTACACTTTTGCCACAAACTATAAACAAATAAAAATACTGCATTTTATAGCCCCTCTATACGAGAAATAGCTTGTATACTATGTATTAGGGAAATCAGGATTTTTTTTTTTTTTACTTTTCAGTTTGTCCTATATGCCTTAAATTGATACTTAAATTTACACCTCTAAATAAAGATTAAAAACATGAATAAAAATTAGTCACCAAAAGCAAACTGCATGTAGCACTTTTGATTTTACTTGGTTAATTTATTAAATAACAAATTTGGGCAGTCAAACACCTCTAATCATATAACTATACATCATTTTAAAACAAAAACACTACCTAATCATATATCTATACATCGTTTTAAAACAAAAATTGTGTGATCAGAACACAATTCATTTACTCCAAACTATCTGTGTTTATGCCGAAGTGTAGTTCCAAAAAAAAGAAAGATATTAAACTTACCCAGTTATGTCTTCCCTGAAACATCTTACTCAACTTGGTGTGCATGCATGCTCAGTTGTGTCCGACTCGACCCCACAGACTGTAGCCTACCAGGCTCCTCTGTCCATGGGATTTTCCTGGCAAGAATATTGGAGTAGGTTGCCATTTCCTCCTCCAGGCGATCTTCCCCACCTAGGGATCAAATCTGAGTCTCCGGTCTCCTGCACTGGCAGGCAAATTCTTTACCAATGAGCCACCTGGGATTACTAATTCTACAAACCTACTTGGACCTATTAGCTTTTATAATTCCTGTTGTAGTACAGTCCTCTCCGTTCTCTGCCTTCATTTCTGTTCAGATAAATATTATCTTTTATTTTAGAAACCTACTAGGTAGATAAGCAACAAGGACATATTGTATAGCACAGGAAGTTACAGCCATTATCTTGTGATAACTTTCAATGGAGTATAATCTTTAAAAACACTGAATCACTATGCTGCACACCTGAAACTAATATTGTAAATAAAATATAATTTAATTTAAAAAATTTTACTAGGCTTTTCTTTTTAAATTATTTTTTTTTCTTTTTCCCTCCTGTGTCCTCACATGGTTGTCCCTCTGTGAGGGACATTATTATTCTGTAAGATATTATTTAATTATTCTATAAGATAACTCTGTAAGATAATATTTATCTTATTCTATAAGATAACATTTAAAGGAATTAATTAAAACTTGAGCCAAAGCCATATTAGATTTTCATCATTAATTTCTTTTTTGACTAACATTATTTTCCAGTAAAAAGCTGGAAATAAAGCACTTTTGCCTATAAAAGAATGTCTTTGAGCCTGGATTTTTTTATATTTCAATTTAATACATTTTTCTTTTATTATTCTTGATAAAGCTTTTTTTACATACCTGTCAAAACAGTTGTCAAATATATATAATTTCTTGTAGAAACTGCTTCAGGTTCCTAATTTTAAAAACAAAAGTGGGCTCTATTCTAAATTAATAGCTTAGCCTTATCCAGTAACCAAATTATTTTAAATTTTCTTTTCCTAGTCTATGATAACAACTCTAATAATTTTGTAGATGTCACCTTACTGACAAAAGCCTAAACAATAAAGACCTGATATAGCAAAGGTGATCCACAATTCTGTTTATAAAACTTTTTAGACACACTATTCCTCTACTCAAAAAGAAAAAAAGAACAGAAAAACCTCTATAAATCAAGTTTGTATGTATAAATAAAAGCTACAAAGATTTTTTAAAAAATCAATCTACTGAATATAGATAAATGCAACCGAGGAGTTAAAAGACTCAAAAACTGCCAGGTTTCACTTTAAATGAGCAATCTGTTTCACACAACTGAAGCAATATTTACATTTTTAATAGGAATAATGTGTTATTAAAAAACATACCTTAGTTATCTTTTGATCTTCCCCACTTTTTCTTATATGAGTGGCAAATGTCCTCTTGCTTCCAAAAAAAGCTGAGGTAATTTGACAGCAAAAATAGCTATTTTTAACTTTTTCTTTTAAGCTATCAACAATATGGGCTTCCCAGTTGGCACTAGTGGTAAAAGAACCCACCTGCCAATTCAGGAGACTGAAGTTTGATCCTTGGGTTGGGAATATCCCCAAGAGAAGGAAATGGCAACCCACTCCAGTACTCTTGTCTGGAGAATCCCATGGACGGAGGAGCCTGGAGGACTACAGTCCAAAGAGTTGGACACAACTGAAGCAACTTAGCATGCATGCATCAAGAGTATAAAATTCTCCCCAAAAAGCTACAGTCCCTAGAAATGAAGTTCTCTCTGAGAACATAGTGCTTTGAATGTAAGATTCACTGCTTCCCAGTGCACATTCAGCAAAACTGGTTGAAACAAATAAAAATGTCAGACTTTCCAGTTCCTGGTTATATTTTTATAATGCAGTAATGAGTATTAAATGAGATTTTAACCTTAAATAACCAATTATTAACAAGAAAATACAGGGAATTTTTAACAAATTTAAGTGTCTGATACAGAAAACAATAGCATTCAGAATGTATTCCATGCAATTTTTAGTAAATCATTAAACATCAGTCCATTTCCTACTTCTAGTTCTAATCATGTCTTCTACCTTCCTTGAATCCTTACCATCAACGACTACCACAATGCTACGTACTTAATAAACATTCAAAATCACTAACAATTAAAAGAATATCTACTCCAGACTGATGTCTTTACATCATTCTTTTCCTGATGCAAACTAAAGTCTTCAGCAGAAACTGGAATTCTTTCAAGAGAAGTTTTTGATGCCTTTCTGTAATTATCCATCATTCAATTGCAGGTTGACCACAAGTTCTGGGGCCTGAAACTTAAAAAGTGTTGTTTAGATACATTAACTGAGAAAGCTTACCTGAAATAATTGTTGCATAACTAATGGAAAAGCTGTATCACAGAAAGAATTACGTTACTGCCCAAGTAACCCTTCATGGGATAGACAAGGGAAACTATTTTAAGGCCTGATTACAAAAAGTTATCCGAAGCTCCTACTACTTTGGAAAGAAAAATTATATGAGTCAATTTCAGCTAAGACCTCCAACCCCTGGTTCAGACAGTAAAGAATCTGCCTACAATGCAGGAGACTCAGGTTAGATTCCTGGGTGGGGAAGATCCCCTGGAGAAGGGAATGGCAACCCACTCCAGCATCTTGCCTGGAGAATCCCATGGATAGAAGAGCCTGGCAGGCTACAGTCCATGGAGTTGCAAAGAGTGGAACACGACTGAGTGTCTAACACTTTCATTTTTCCAACCCCTGAGGCCCACTAGTTTACTTACTGAGTGACATTAAACAAGAGATACTGACCCTCTCTAAGTCATTTCTAAACTATAAAATAAACCAGTCTATTCCAACTAAGATATTATAATTCAATGCAAATCCTAAAACACAGTGATGCTAATGTTATATTGGTTCTGATAATTTTACAATTACATAAAATCACCAAGGACCTCTCAGTTACCATAAAGACACAGCATTTGTACAGACATTAACCAGACTTATTACGGTGATCATTTCCCAGTATACTTGAATACGGAATCACTATATTGTACATTTGTGCTAAGTCACTTTAGTTGCAGCCAACTCTGTGACCTAGGGACTGTATGGACTGTAGTCCCTCAGGCTTCTTTGTCCATCACCATATCCTGGAGCTTGCTCAAACTCATGTCTATCCAGTCAGTAATGCCATCCAACATCTCATCCTCTGTCTCCTTCTCCTGCCTTCAATCTTTCCCAACATCAGGGTCTTTTCCAATGAGTCAGTTTTTCCCATTAGGTAGCCAAAGTACTGGAGCTTCAGCTTTGGTATCAGTCTTTCCAATGAATATTCAGGACTGTTTTCTTTTAGGATGGACTGGTTGGATTTCCTTGCAGTCCAAGGGACTCTTAAGTCTTCTCCAACACCACAGTTCAAAAGCATCAATTCTTACCGCCACTCAACTGTCTTTATGGTCCAACTCTCACATCCATAACATGACTACTGGAAAAACCACAGCTTTGACTAGATGGACTGTTGTTGGCAAAGTAATGTCTCTGCTTTTTGATATGCTGTCTGTTTGTCATAGCTTTTCTTCCAAGGAAAAGGAAAGTGAAAGTTGATCAGTCGTGTCTGACTCTCTGCAACCCCATGGACTGTACAGTCCTTGGAATTCTCCAGGCCAGAATACTGGAGTGGGTAGCCTATCCCTTCTCCAGCAGATCTTCCCAACCTAGGAATCAAACTGGGGTCTTTTGCATTGCAGGTAGATTCTTTACCAACTGAGCTATCAGGAAAGCCCTCTTTCAAGGAGCAAGCGTCTTTTAATTTCATGACTGCAGTCACCATCTGCAGTGATTTTGGAGCCCAAGAAAACAAAGCTCAATGGTAAAGAATCCACCTGCCAGGCAGGAGACATCGGTTCGATCCCTGATCTGGGAAGATCCCATATGCTGCAGAGCAACTAAGCCCATGTGCCACAACTACTGACGCTGTGCTCTAGAGCCCAAGAATTGCAACTACTGAAGCCCGTGTACCCTAGAGCCTGTGCTCTGCAACAAGAGAAGCCACTGCAATGAGAAGCCCACACACCACAACTAGAGAATAGCCTCTGCTTGCCTCAACTAGAGAAAAAGTCCACACAATGAAGACCCAACAAAGCCAAAAATAAATAAGTAAATAATTACTTTAAATGTAAATGAATTAGCCTCTTCAATTAAAGGCGAAGATTGGAAAACTAAATTAAAAAACATATGAGCCATCTATCATCTATCTATAAGAGATTCACTTTAGAGACAGAAGCAGAGGTTGAAAGCAGAGTCTGGAAAAAGATATTCCATGAAAACAGTAATCAATATAGAGCTGAACTGGCTATATAATTGTCAGGAAAAAACATACTTTAAGTCAAAACAGGTAACAACAGACAAAGAAGGGCATTATACACTGATAAAAAGATTAATCCAGCAAAAGCATGAAATAATTATAAACATATATGAACCTAATAACAGAGTCCCCAAAATAGGAAGCAAAAATTAACAAAATTGAAAAGAGAAATAAGCAGTTCTATGACAATGGCTGGATCCCTATCAAACTACCCACGACATTTTTCACAGAACTAGAACAAATAATCCTAAAATTTATATGTAACCAAAAAAAGACCAGAATTGCCAAAGCAATCCTGAAGAAAAAGAATGAAGCAGGAAGCATAACCACCATAGACTTCAGATAATACTACAAAGCGACAGTCATCAAAACAGCATGGTATTGGCACCAAAAAAAGACATATGCATCAATGGAATAGAACACAGAGCCCAAAAATAAACCCACACATCTACTGTCAATTAATTGTCAACAAAGGAACCAAGAATATACAGTGGGATAAAAGACAGTGATGTTAGAGGATTTCCTTGGTGGTCTATCAACTAAGACTCTGTGCTCCCAATGCGGCGGGCCCAGGTTCAATTCCTAGTAGGGGAACTGGATCCCACATGCCATAACTAAGACTTTGCTTGCTGCAACTAAAGATCCCATGTGCCACAAGAATAAATAAATAAAAATGAATAATTTTTTTAAGTGGTGTTGGGAAAGTTGGACAGCCACATATAAATCAATAAAGTTAGAACACAACCTCTCACCATACACAGAAATAAACTCAAAATGACTTAAAGGCTTAAACATTTTAGACATTAACATCATAAAAATCCCAGAAGAAAACATGAGTAAAATAGTCTCTGACATAAATCATATCAGTATTTCTTTAGATCAGTCTCCTAATGCAACATAAATAAAAATGAAAATAAACAAATGGGACCTAATCAAACTTACAAGCCTTGGCATACCAAAGGAAACCATAAATGAAACAAAAAGACAACCTACAGAATTGGAAAAAATATTTGCAAATGATGAGACCGACAAGGGCTTAATTTCCAAATTATACAAATAGTTCATATAACATCAAAACAAACAACCCAATCAAAAAATGAACAGAAGATCTAAAATAGACATTTCTCCAAACAAGACATACAGATGGCCAAAATGCACATGAAAAGATGCTCAACTTCACTAATTATCAGAGAAATGTTAATCAAAACTATAATGAGGTACCACCTCACACAAGTCAGAATGGCCATCATCAAAAAGTCTACAAATAACAAATGCTAGAGAGCGTGAAGACAAAAGGGAACCCTCCAACACTGTTGATGGGAATACAAGCTGGTGCAGCCACTTTGGAAAATAATATGGAAGTTCCTCAGAAAACCAAAAATAGAGCTACCATTTGTTTGTTGTTGTTCAGTCACTAAGTTGTGTCCAACCAAATCGACTGCAGCACACCAGCCTCCTCTGTCCTCCACCATCTCCCAAAGTTTGTTCAAATTCATGTCCATTGAATCAGTGATGCTATCTAGCCTTCTCATCCTCTGCTGCCCCCTTCTCCTTTTCTCTTCAATCTTTCCCAGCATCAGAGTCTTTTCCAATGAGCCAGCTCTTCACCATCAGGTGGCCAAAGTATTGGTACTTCAGCATCAGTCTGTCCAGTGAGTATTCAGGGTTGATTACCATTAGGATTTACTGGTTTGATCTTGCTGTCCAAGGGACTCTTAAGAATCTTCCCCAGCACTACAATTCAAAAGCATCAATTCTTCAGCATTCAGCCTTCTTTATAATCCAATTCTCACATCCATACATGACTACTAGAAAACCACAGCTTTAACTATAAGGACCTTTGTCAGCAAAGTGATGTCTCTGCTTTCAGTTTACTGTCTAGGTTTGTCATAACTTTCCTTCCAAGGAGCAAACGTCTTTTAATTTCACAGCTGCTGCAGTGATTTTGGCATCCAAGAAAATAAAATCTGTCTCTGCTTCCACTTTTTCCCCTTCTATTTGCCATGAAGTGATGGGACCAAATGCCACGATCTTGGCTTTTTTATGTTGAATCTCAAGCTAGCTTTTTCACTCTCTTTCACCCTCATCAAGAGGCTCTCTAGTTCCTCTTCACTTTCTGCCATTAAATTGGCATCACCTGCATATCTGAGGTTGTTGATATTTCTCCCAGCAATCTTGATTCCAGCTTGTGATTCATCCAGCATGGTTATTTCCCATGATGTACTCTGCATATAAGTTAAATAAGCAGGGTGACAATATATAGCCTTGTCGTAATCCTTTCCCAATTTTGAACCAGTCTGTTGTTCCATGTCCAGTTCTAACTGTTGCTTCTTGGCCTGCACATAGATTTCTCAGGAGACAAGTAAGGTAGTCTGGTACTCCCATCTCTTTAATAATTTTCCACAGTTTGTTGTGATTCACACAATGAAGCAGATGTTTTTCTGGAATTCCCTTGCTTTCTCCATCATCCAACGAATGGTGGCAATTTGATCTCTGGTTCCTCTACCTTCTCTGAATAAATCGAGCTTGAACATCTGCAAGTTCTCAGTTCCCATACTACTGAAGCCTAGCTTGAAGGACTTTGAGCATAGCCTTGCTAGCATGTGAAATGAGCTGAACTATATGGCAGTTTGAACATACTCAACTGAACACAGAGTTCCAGAAAATAGCAAGGAGAGATAAGAAGGCCCTCTTAAGTGAACAATTCAAAGACATAGAGAAAACAACAGAATGGGAAAGACTAGAGATCTCTTCAAGAAAACTGGAGATATCAAGAGAACATTTCATGCAAGGATGGGCACCATAAAAGGACAGAAACAGGAAGGACCTAACAGAAGCAGAAGAGGCTAAGGAGAGGTGGCAAGAATACACAGAATAACCATACAAAGAAGGTCTTAACGACCCAGGTAACCATGGTGGTGTGCTCACTCACCTAGAGATGGACATCCTGGAGTGTGAAGTCAAGTGGGCCTTAGAAAGCATTACTATGAACAAAGCCAGTGGAGGTGACAGAATTCCAGTTGTGCTATTTAAAACTGTAAAAGAGCTACCATAGGATCCAGCAATCCCAATCCAGGGCATATACCTAGACAAAGCTATAATTCAAAAGATACATGCATTCATATCTTCACAGCAGCACTATTCACCATAGTCAAGGCATGGAAACAACCTAAATGACCATCCACAAATGAATGGATGAATAGTGGTACACATATGCAAGGGAATATTAATTGGCCATTAAAAAGAACAGCATTATGCCATTTGCAACAGTTAGAACTGGACATGGAACAAGAGACTGGTTCTAAATTGGGAAAGAAGTATGTCAAGGCTGTATATTGTCACCCTGCTTATTTAACTTGTATGCAGAGTACATCATGAGAAATACCATGCTGGATGAATCACAAGCTGGAATCAAGATTGCCAGAAGAAATATCAATAACCTCAGATATGCAAATGACACCACCCTTATGGCAGAAAGTGAAGAAGAACTAAAGAGCCTCTTGATGAAAGTGAAAGACGAGAGTGAAAAAGTTGGCTTAAAACCCAACATTCAGAAAACTAAGATCATAGTATCTGGTCCCATCACTTCGTGGCAAATAGATGGGGAAACAGTGACAGAGTTTATTTCCTTTGGGTCCAAAAATCACTGGAGATGGTGACTGCAGCCATGAAATTAAAAGATGCCTGCTCCTTGGAAGAAAAGTTATGACCAACCTAGACAGCATATTAAAAAGCAGAGACATTACTTTGCCAACAAAGGTCCATCTACTCAAAGCTATGGTTTTTCCAGTGGTCATGAACAGATGTGAGAGTTGGACTATAAAGAAAGCTGAGCACCAAAGAATTGATGCTTTTGAACTGTGTTGTTGGAGAAGACTCTTGAGAGTCCCTTGGATTGCAAGGAGATCCAACCAGTCCATCCTAAAGGAAACCAATCCTGAATATTCATTGGAAGGACTGATGCTGAAGCTGAAACTCCAATCTTTGGCCACCTGATGTGAAGAAGTGACTCATTTGAAAAGATCTTGATGCTGGGAAAGATTGAAGGTGGGAGAAGGGGACGACAGAGGATGAGATGTTTGGATGGTTATCACTGACTCAATGGACATGTGCTTGAGTAGATTCCAGGAGTTGGTGATGGACAGGGTGGCCTGGTATGCTGCAGCCCATGGGGTCACAAAGAGTTGGATACAACTGAGCAACTGAACTGAACTGATGCCATTTGCAGCCCAGAGATTGACATACTGTGTGAAGTAAGTCAGGCACAGAAAAACAAACATTATATGATATCACTTATATCTGAAACCTAAACAAAAAGGGGCTGTACAAATAAACTTATTTAAAAAACAGAAGCAGAGTTACAAATAGAGAAAACAAACTTATGATTACCTGGGGATGGGGGGAGGGACAGGAGGGATAAATCGGGAGACTGGGACTGACATATACATAGTACTATATATAAAATAGAGAGCTAATAAGAACCTGCTGTATAGCACAAGAAACTCTACTCAATACTCTGTAACAACTTATATGAGAGAAGAATCTTAAAAAAAGAGTGGATATATGTATATGTAAAACTGATTCACTTTGCTGTACACCTGACATCGATACAACATTGTAAATCAACTGTACTCCAATAAAAAAATTTTTTTAAAGATGTAGTACATATATATAATGGAATACTATTCATTCATAGAACAAAATAAATAATGCCATGGATGCAACTAGAGATTATCATACTACCTGGAGGAAGTCAGAAAAAGACAAATATTGTATGATATCACTTATGTGTGTGTGTGTGTGTCTGTGTGTGTGTGTGTACAATCTAAAATATAACACAAATGAACCTAACTATGAAGCAGAAGCAGACACAAAGACATAGAGAATGGACCTGTGGTTGCCAAGGGAAAAGGGACTGTGTGTGGGGGGATGGACTAGAAGTTTGGGATTAATAGATGCAAACTGTTACATATGGAGTAGACAGAAAAAAAGGTTTTACTTTATAGTACAGGGAACTATATTCAATATCCTTGGATAAAACACAATAGAAAACAATATTAAAAAGAATGTGTGTATTCGCCCCCCGCCCTTGCGGAGGGGCTATAGAGCACTTTCCCCCTGCAATTTTTGTAGGTCTTGTGAGATAAACAAGACTACCATAAAAAAAAAAAAAAAAAAATGTGTGTGTGTGTGTGTATATATATATATAACTGAGTCACTTTGTTGTATAGCAAAAATTAACAACATTGTAAATCAACTACACTTCAATTAAATAAGTAAATACATTAATTGGAGACTTTAACATCTATCTTTCAACAATGGTTAGAGCAGTAGTAGTAGGAGTAGTGTCAGTCGCTCAGTCGTGTCCGACTCTTTACAACTCCATGGACTATAGCCCGCCAGGCTCCTCTCTCCATGGGATTCTCCAGGCAAGAATACTGGAATGGATTGCCATCCCCTTCTCCAGAGGATCTTCCCAACCCAGGGATCGAACCCAGGTCTCCTGCATTGCAGACAGATTCTTTACTGTCCGAGCTACAGGGAAGATACCTATGGTTAGAGCAACCAGACAGAAAACCAATAAGGAAACAGAGGACTTAAATAACACTGTACAATGAGACCTAACAGATAGATCCTGATGACTCAAAACAACATCAGCAGAATACACAGTCCTCTCAAGTATATAAGGAACATACTCAAGGACAGACTATTTTGTTAGGCCACAAAACAAGTCTTAATAAATTTAAAAAGACTGAAATTATACAAATTATCTTTTCTTATCACAACAGACTGAAATTAGAAATCAAATCAGTTAATAGGAAAAAACTGGAAAATTCACAAATATGTGAAGCTAAACAATGGACTCAACCAACCAATGAGTGAAAGAAGAAAGCACAAGGACAATTAGAAAATACTTCAAGACAAATGAAAACAATGTATTTTTAAAAAATAATGTATTATTTTACCACAAATTTTCAAATGAAAACAAAAGGATATTTAATATAATTTTTTAAATAAGGACCATAAAATAATTCTATGAACAACTGTACATCAACAAACTGGATAAGGTAGATGGGATGACAAATTCCTACCAACACACAAATTACCAAAACTGGGTCGAGAACAAATATAAAACCAGAATACACCTATAACAAGTAGACTGAATAAATAATCAAAAATCCCTCAACAAAAAAACTCAGAATCAGAAGGCTATACCACTGAAGTCTATTCAATATGTAAAGAATTAACATCAATCCTTCTCATACTTCCAAAAAACTGCAAAGGAGGGAACACTTCCTAACTGATTCTATGAGGCCAGTGTTACTCTGATTCTATGAACACACATGCAAAAAAATCATCAATGAAATACAAGCAAACCAAATTTAGGAGCATATTAAAAGGGTTATACACCATGACCAATTAAGACCAAGTAAGATTTATCTTCGGAATATATCTTCAGGTGATTGAACACATGAAACATCAATCAATGTGATAAGCCACATTAATAGATTGAAGGAAAAGAAAAATTACATGATCATCTCAACTGACACAGAAGGAAGCATTTGACAAAATCCAGCACCTTTTCATGATAAACTAGTAATAGAAAGGAACTTCTTCAACATGGTAAAGGCCAGCTAGCAACAACAACAAAAAAACCTAAAGCAAAATAAAAAACACACAACTAATATCATAACCCATGAAAGATTTTAAAAATTTCCCCCTAAGATCCAGAAAAAACATCTGCTTTGTCACTTCTATTTAACAAGGTACTAGAAGTTCCAGCCAGAGCACTTAGGCAAGTAAAAGAAATAAAAGAAATCCAAACTGGGAAAGAAGTAAAATCACCTGTTTGCAGATGATATGATCTTAAATCATAAAATAATCCTAAAAATACACACAAAATCAGAGCTAATAAATTCCGTAAGTTTATAAACAAAACACAAAGAATGCTATACAATAGCAATGAAAAATCCATAAAGAAATTTAAAAAACAATCCCACTTACAATAGCATCAAAAAGAATAAATACCTAAGAATAAATTTAACCAAGGAGGCAAAAAAATTAGTATACTGAAAACTATGAAACATTACTGAAAGAAATTAAACACTTAAACGCAGCAACATCGCAGGTTCACAGATTCCTTCCAGCCTACCTTCCCTGCCTACCTCTTTCTTGCTCTTCTCTTTTCAAACTCTGATCACTACCTGTGGTAACTAAGGAGTCAGAAACAAGAAAAAGTCTAAGTTCATGTGTCCTACAGCCCAAGAGAAGACTGGAAAACACACATTTTACAATGTTTATCATTCACTTTAGAAGAATTACATACTCCACCCTGTGGTGGCTCAGACAGTAAAGTGTCTGCCTGCAATTCGGGAGACCCAGGTTCGATCCCTGGGTTGGGAAGATTCCCTGGAGAAGGAAATGGCAACTCTTGCCTGGAAAATTCCATGGACTGAGGAGCCTGGTAGGCTACAGTCCACGGGGTAGCAAAGAGTAGGACACGACTGAGCGACTTCACTTTTTTTCTTTCTTTCCCTTTGTTACTGGGCTTCCCTGGTGGCTCAGACGGTAAAGAATCAGCCTGCAATGCAAGAGACCTCGGTTTGATCCCTGGGTTAGAGGATCCCCTGGAGAAGGGAATGGATACCTATTCCAGTATTCTTGCCTGGAAAATTCCATGAACAGAGAAGCCTGGTGGGCTACAGTCCATGGGGTCACAAAATTAAGGTCAAGAGTCCCCAGAACTGCCAAAGCTGGAGACTGGCAAATATAAACTGCAGCCCACTGTGCACTCACCCATTTGTTTCCTTCACTTAAGTCAATGCCAATGACTTACCTTGTTAACCATACTGTTAAGATGCCTCTACTACCCAAAGTGATCTATAGATTCAATGCAGTCATTATCAAAACCACAACGGCATTTTTTGCAGAAATAGAAAAACCCATCCTAAAAGTCATATGGAATTTCAAAGGACTCTAAATAGGCAAAACAATCTAAAAAAATAAAAATAAGTTAGAAGAGTAACACTTTATTACTTCAAAGCTTTCTACACAAAGCTATAATAACCAAAACAGTCTGATAATTGAATAAGAAAAACATACAATGGAACAGAACCAATAAATAGATCATCACACACATGGTCATTCAACTTGACAATGCTGATAGTACTGAATAGGGGTAAGGACAAATGGTGATGGACGTATTCCTGTATTTCCTGAATTCATTTCTGTTCAAAGGAATGAAGCTGGATCCTGACCTTCTGCCAGTTACAAAAATTATCTCAAAATGGATCAAATAAGACAAGACACTAAATGTAAAAAGAGCAGACAGGGAAAGAACACAAATGACCATTTGAGTCACTTGAAAAATTACAGAAAAATTATCATAAAACAAAATATATAACCATACAGATGTAAAACAAAATGAGGAAATCTCTATTCTGCTATGGAGCGATACTGAAAATACACTGCTAAGTGAAAAAAAAAAAGTAATATACACAGGCATGCATAGTAACCTAACTTATTGTAAGAAAAAGAATATATACGCTTGTATTTTCAGAAGTAAATAACTGAAGGATAAAAACAAAAGGACAAAGATCTAAATTTAACCCCTATACTAAAACTATACCTTATACACTAAGTTACACAAACATATACATACATATAACCACATAAAAACTATAAATCTTCATAGTTTGGCAACATTTTCTAAATATGACATCAAGGGCATGGACAAAAGAAAAAAATAGATAAATTGGACTTCATCAAAATTTAAACTTTCATCCTTGACATCCACCTTGGCAGTGATTTTTTGGATTTGATACCAAAAGCAAAGGCAACAAAAGCAAAAACAAAACAAGTGGGAATTCTCATGCAATTGCTGGTGAAACTAAAATAATGCAGCTGATGCAGAAAACAGTTGGAAGTTCCTCAAAAACTTAAACATGGAATTGCCATATGATCCAGCAATTCTGATCGTAGGCATATATTCAAAAGAACTGAAAGTAGAGACTCAGATATTTGAACATCATGTTCACTGCAATACTATTCACAACAGCCAAAGGGTAGAAGCAACCAAGCATCTATTAACAGAAGAATGGATAAACAAATTGGGATATATACATACAACAGAATATTTCTCAGCCATTTAAAGGAAGGAAATTCTGACACATGCTACAACATGGATGAACTTCAAGGACATCATGCTAAATAAGCCACTTACAAAAGGACAGACATTGTATGATTCCAATTGTATAAGATTGAGAATTAGTAAATTCATAGGAACAGAAAGTAGAACAGAAGTTATCAGGGGCTGGGGGTGTGGGAAATAGGGAGTCGTTGTTTAATGGGTAGAGTCTCTGTTTGGGATGATTAAAAAAAAAAAACTCTGGAAATAAATAGTGGTGATAGTTACACAACATTGTGAATGTTCTAATGTCATTGAGCTGTACACTTAAAAAGGTTAAACAGTAAACTTAATGTTATGTATCCTTTACCACATTATGGCTTCCCTGATAGTTCAGTTGGTAAAGAATCCACCTGCAACGCAGGAGACCCCGTTTCGATTCCTGGGTCAGGAAGATTCCCTGGAGAAGGGATAGACTACCCACTCCAGTATTCTTGGGCTTCCCTTGTGGCTCAGTTGGTAAAGAATCCGCCTGCAATGCAGGAGACCTGGGTTTGATCCCTGGGTTGGGAAGATCCCCTGGAGAAGGGAAAGGCTACCCACTCCAGTATTCTGGCCCAGAGACTATACAGTCCACGGGGTCACAAAGATTCGGACACAACTGAACCACTTTCACTTTGATCCTTTACCACAATAAAAAAAAATTTTAACTCAAAAAGTCAAAACAATGTGTATTAAGCTTATATAAAGTATCACAAAGCTCGATTTTTAAACGTTAATCAACTCTAAAATAGCTAAAGGTTAAAAAAGCATAACTTTTTATGTGGGTAAATCAACTGACACAGATTTTATGATCAAAGGCATGTAGAACCACACCCCATTCTCGAAAATTCAGTTTTGTAAATAAATGGATTTCTAAACTAAATTACCTAAATCTTCACCTAAATCCCCATTAGCTAGGTTTTCTAGATTACTCAAGTCTTTTCTTTTTTTTAATTTTTTTTTTATTTTTTTCATTTATTTTTATTATTTGGAGGCTAATTACTTTACAATATTATAGTGGTTTTTGCCATACATTGACATGAATCAGCCATGGATTTACATGTGTTCCCCATCCTGAACCACCCTCCCTACTCAAGTCTTTTCCTTCTATGTTCATCTAGGTAAGCTTTTTTGGCCACTGGTCAAAGAAGCTGAGGTCATGCTTCTTTTCACTAGCAATTTGTTGATTAAAATATGCATTCACTGTGAATAAAATAATAATAGATGTTTTTTTATTTACAGTGAAAATTTCAACCAGCTCCTGATCACTTTTTAATAAAAATTCTCTGAATTTTAACCATTAAAAATGTATATAATACCTAGTTCTTGGTTTATGAAATATGTTAATGTGAAAATAAGTAATTCACACTTATGATTAAAGTGAACATTTGCCTAAAAAAAAAAAAATTAAAAAAAAAAAATAGCTTGAGGTCACCAATTGTTTTTTGAGTTTTTTCCCCTGAGATATGGAGATCATCTGGATTCCCTAATTATCCAAGCCAGCCTTTCCTCTTTTTCCTTATAAACTTGAGCTCTATCTATAGGAAGAGTTCTGTGATGTTACATACACCAGAAAGTTCCTCATTCCTCCAGTATCAAGCAGCTTTTGGGTATTCGTGTATAATAATGTAGCTAACACTTTTTAAGTGTTGTTTGCTGAGGAGACTTAGCTTGTCCCATAGGTCCAAAAACTGTGATATATAACTGTGCTGGCCCTCCAATGCTTGTGCTTCTAATACCACACTCATTTTGAAATTTCACACCATTTGGAATGGGCCAGGTTATGCTGTGATAACAACTCCTACAACTAATGCTTATCATAACATAAATTGATTTAACAACTCATGCAAAATGCTTTTGGAATTAAGGTAACTCTAAGGCAGCTGTCCTTCATGCACTGGTTCAGCACCCAAGCTGCTTTAATCTCATCTCACCTCCCATATTAGCAAAACAGAGGCAGAAGGAATAGCACTAGGTTGCCTTCATTCACATTTTTCATTTGCCAAAAAATAGGCCACACGGCTACACCTAATTTCAAGGCAATAAGGAACACAACCCTCAGAATACCTCAAAATAAAGCAGTAGCAACAGGGCTTATCACATTAGGACAAGGTGAAATAAGGCAATCTCTTTGTCTCCACGCATGTTACTATTTCCTCCAGTCCTTTTGTTCCGGGCTAATTTCATGGTCATGTGATCTGTGCAGTTAAACAGGGCTCCATACTCAGAAAGACACTATGCTTGATTTAAAGCTCTCCTGTCATCAACTTGATATTCTTAATAACTTTATCTTTGAATTTGTGTTTCATAGTGAAGTCTAGTGGGACAAAGGAAGAGGCAAAAGAGCAGAAGAGATACATGCAAAGCGTCTATCTGCCATTCCTTTCTACTTTGCTCTTACAGTTTTGGTGATGCCCTGTGAACACACAGTATCAGTGGATCCATGATGTGAGGGAGTTTAGCAAAACTCAAAGGGATATAAAGTAAGCATGTTGTCTACAGCTAGGTAAGCAAGGATAGGAACAGCCCAAGAAGTCGTATTTTCTATTTAAAATAGAACTTTCTTCACAGAGGAAAGGCAATCGATTCTAAGAAACATGAATTACCAAAAAGTCTATCAGGTCTTTTTGTTACTTCCCTGTATTAACTAACCACTTATGATAAAAGTGACAACAGAAGGAAAGAGAAAGAGGGAAGAAGCCACAGGTCCTTTACCTTTCAGTTCTGCCAAATCAAAGGTAGAGACTGTTGGTAGAATGTGCAAGTATAAGAAACTAAATAAAAACAGTTGAGTAAGTTTTACACAGTGTTTTCCCTGTTCTGGTAAGAATGAAATATACATGTATAAGCTATGAAATACCATCAATTTCACATAAGAGTTAAATAATCATATATTTGCATTTAAAGCTGGCATTGTACAATATAAAGATGAAGAGTAAAATTCATGTTTAATATTGATAATTCAACAATTTCAACTGTTCTTTATTTAGAATGACATTAAAAAGTAAATAAACATAACAAGCTAAGAGAAAGATCAAAGAAAGAAAAAAATTTTACGTTTTAGTAACTTTAACAGCACTTTTTCCTGCCTTCTGAACTAGGGACTTTACATTTTTATTTCTCAATATGTCCTGCAAATTATGTAGCTGGGCCTGCACTTGTTCAGATAAACAAATATAAACATGGACTGTGTTTTAACAAAGACTGTCAACATTAACACGAAAGGTGTTCAGTTAAAAGCTGGGAATACAAAGATAATAGAATAGTCTCATGTATAAAAGAGGAGACAGTCATATAAACAAATAATGACAATATTACATGACATACGTTAAGGAAACCCTGAGGAAAGAGCCTAAGAAAAAGTGTTCATCATAAAGGTAATTGAGCTGTGAAAGAATTTTTCACTTGAGAAAGGGAGTAAGAAGGAATAAGATCTGTATATACTAGACAAAATACATTTATAAAATTTTAACAAGTTTTTTAGGATGCAAAATAGCATGCATAATGATGAATACAGGAGATGAACTGGGAATGTAAATTAGTACACACATTTACATACCGAGTCAAGTTTAGACTTTAGCAAAGAGAAGCCATAGATTATAAGCAGAAGAGTGGCACAATTTCTGCTTCAGATTAACTTCTGCAGAAGAGGAAGACAGAGATGAGAGGAAAAAGAGATGCTACTAAAGTAAGTAAAAGTAATTACTGATTATTATTAAAAAGTATTAGGAGGTTATTTAGGATCTTATTACAAGCAATTTTGCTGGGATTGTGGACAGGGAAAAGCTGTGTTGAAGATAAATGGATTTCTTCCCAGAAGATGCTTTGGTATGGTAATAAGCACTGCAAATCTCTAAGAGAAAGATCTAATTTGCAACATTTTCCAGATTTATTTGACTAAAAAACAATTTTTGCCAGGACAACCTATTAGCACCTGAAAGAACTGTGGGGAAAGTAAGTTTTCTAACACTGTTCTATGAAACAGAAGGCCCGCACTAACTGAGAAAGGCAGAGGGCAGCAGAGGACTTTCGATCAGAGAAAACCAAGCCCAACAGCGAGAGACGGGGAAGAAGCCCGACTGAAGTACTGCCCGGCTGGGCTAAAGGCCTCACTACACACATTAAACACCAGTCTACTAGCTTATACAGTTTGCAGATATTCAAATTCATTCTGGGTAGGCGATTAACAGAATGAATATTTCAATAGGGTACTGGATGGCAACACCAACTCGATAGACTTGAGTTTGAGTTAAGTTCCGGGAGTTGGTGATGGACAGGGAAGCCTGGCATGGGGTCGCAAAAAGTCAGACAGGGCTGAGCGATTGAACTGAACTGAAGAGAACACAACAGTGATGATACTGGTGAAAGGGAGGGATAAAACTCAAAAGAGGTTATACAAAAAGATCAGGGATAGGTGAGAAAACTAAAGAAGTGAGAAAGATGTATACAAGATATTAAGGAGATTTTGGTCAGAAGTAGAACCATTTCTGAACCATATGAGTAGCCGTGTCAAAGAAAGTTGAATACCACTGGAATACAGAAATTAAGGAAAAATGAAGTTAAGATGTTAGGTAACCTTCAATGTTACGCTTCCAACTGCCTGATATGATATGAAGAATTATACCAAAGTATCAGTGAATACAGGGGAGTGACATAGAAGTTCCTAGATTGAAATGACAAAGTCAGGTAAGAAGCAGCCAGTAGAGTACCAGTCTTAAGAGAAGTTGTAGAGGAGGATAGACACTAATTAGGAAAACATGGGTCTGGTTTTCTGGCTTTAAGGGAGCAGTGTGAGGAAAAAAAGCTACTTATAATAATGGTTCTCGGTTTTTTTTCTAACACATCCAAGAAATAGAATACATGTCCAATAGAAGTAAAGAGGAACACAAGAATGGGGGATGGGAAAGGCTAGCTGTGAGTGGTTTAAGAGACCTTTCAAAGTAATTATGAAATACCTTCCTAAGGAAGTGTACCTCTCATACAGCGAGAATCATTGGTTTAAAACTGGTACTATCAAAAAAATAAAATAAAATAAAACTGGTACTATCACAGAAAGCATAAACACAATTTACAAACACAAACTAGCCATTTTTTACCTGTATGACAGAATACAAGACACTCATAACAATACCATAAGTGGCTATAAAAGTCCTGCAGCTCTTACAAAATTTTCAGTTTAAAAAAAGATTTGAAGATACAGCATTAGCTAACATATATATGTCTAATATGCCCATTCATTTATCTTTTCACATCTGTAAAGTTAACACAGTCTGGTAGTGTTTTCACTTTATTTATTGAGACACCTTGAGTGTATGACTTGAGTAAAATGACACAAATGGGACTGGTTTATGACAAGAAAGAAGAGACATATTTTTTGGTTCATTGCTTGGGCACTAGGGTATGTCTTTAGCCTAAACCAGCAGTTTTCAAACTTTTTGACCTCAGGATGCATTTATACTTCAAAAAATTACCAAGAATCCAAAGGACTTTTGTTTTTGTGTACTTAGCTATTCGTACTTAATACCATTAGATATTAAAACTGAGAAATTTTTCAAATACAAGAACACACTATTAACTTACTCTATAAGGCCAGTATTACCCTAGTACCAAATCCATAAATTACAAGACAGCTATACACCAATGTCTCTTATGAAAATAGATATAAAATCCTCAACAAATTCTAGCAAACCAAATCCAGCAATGAAAGGTTATATACCTGGGTGTATTCTAACCTAGGAATACAAGTTTGGTTCAAGATGAAAACCAATCAATGTAATGCACCATATTAATAAAGGACAAAAACCACACAGTTGTTTCAACTGATAGGAAAAAAGGATTTGATAAAATCTCATGTCCTTTTACAGTAAAAAAAAAAACTCAACAAACTAGGAATAGAAAGAAACTCTCGTCAATCTGACAGAAAAACCTCATGTGACATCACACTTAAAGGTGAAGGACTAAATGTTTTCTCCTCTAAGAACAGAAACAAGACAAGGATATCTGTTGTCTTCACTTCGTTTTAATGTTATTTATTTATTTAGGCTGTGCAGCTTGTGGGATCTTACTTCCCCAATTAGGGGTTAAACCTGGACTGTGGAAGTGAAAGCACCAAGTCGTATCTACTGGATCGCCAATAAATTCCCTACTGTCTTTACTTATATTCAATAGTGTACTAGCCAGGGCAATTAGGTAAGAAAAAGAAATAAAAGGCATCCAGAATGGAAAGGAAGAAATAAAGCGATCTATATTTGCAGATGACATGATCTCATATATAAAGTCCTAAGGAATCTACAAAAAAGTAATTAGAGCTAATAAATTAGCCTAGCAAGGGTGCTATCCAGGATCAACATACAAAAATCAATTGTATTTCTATCCACTAGCAAAGAAGAGTACAAAATTCCATTTACAATTGCTTCAAAAAGAATAAAATACTCAGGAAAAAACTTAACAAAAGAAATACAAGGTTTTCTTCAAAAACTGACACACAGATCCTAAAATTCACATGGAAATGCAAGGGACTAAGAACAGCCAAAGCGTCTGCCTGCAATGCAGGAGACCTGGGGTTTGATCCCTGGGTCAGGAAGATCCCCTGGAGAAGGAAATGGCAAACCACTCCAGTACTCTTGTCTGGAAAATCCCATGGAGAGAGAAGCCTGGTAGGCTACAGTCCATGGGGTCGCAAAGAGTCGGACACGACTGAGTGACTTCACTTCAAGAACAGCTAAAACAATGTTGAAAAAGAAAAGGAAAGTTGGAGAACTCACAACCTCAACTTCAATTTTCCAACTTCAAACTTTCTACAAAGCTACATTAATCAAGACTGGGGGGTGGTGGGGGGGGTGGTACTGATATAAGCACAGACATACAAATCAATGGAGACTCCAGAATCAATTGAGAATCCAGAAATAAACAGAGACATTTGTGGTCAACTGATTTCAACAATGATGCCAAGACCATTCAACAAGGGAAATAACAGTCTTAACAATACATGATGCTGGGACAACTGGACAGCTGAATGAAAAAGAATGAAGTTGGACCTCTACCTCACAGCACATATAAAAAGTAACTAAAAATGGGTCAAAGAACTAAATGTAAAAGCTAAAATTACAAAACTGTCAGAAGAAAACATAGGTGTAAATTTTTATAATCTTTGCTTATCTTATACATGACTCTGGAAGCACAAGAAAAAATAAATATAACTTTATCAAAACCTAAAACTTGGGTGCTTGAAGAAACACTCCAGTAAATGAACAAAATGGCAATTCCTCAAAAAATTAAACAAAGATTTACCACATAATCCAGCAATTCCACTTCTAGGTATATTTCCAAAGAACAGAAAGCAGGAACCCAAACAGCTATTTGTATGCCCATATTCACAGCAGCATTATTCACAAAAGCCAAAACACAGAAGCAACCAAAGTGTCTATCAACAGATGACTGGAAAAACAAAATATGGTATATACATAAAGACAACAGAACATTATTCAGCCTTAAAAAGGAAGGAAATTCTGACACATACTAGACAATAGAAGAACCTTGAAGACACTGTGCTAAATGAACTAAACAAGTCACAAAAGGACAGATATCATATGACTCTAATTACATACAGTAGTCAAAGTCATAGAAACAGAAAGTAGAATGATGGCTGCTAGGGACTGAGGGGAGGAGGGAATGAAGAGTTATTGCTTAGTGGGCACAGAACAGGAAAAAGGAAAAAGTTCTGAACATGGATGGTGGTGGTGATTTGTGCAATGCTGTGAATGTACCTAATATCACTGAATATACACTTAATAATGATTAAAATGGTAACTTTTATGCTTATTTTGCCACAATTCTTACATTTGAAAAAGAAAATGAATAGACAATTCACAAAAGGGGAGAACATTTTTGCATATCATTTATCTAACAAGGATCTAATATCCAGAATATATAAAAAACTCTTATAACAATAAGACAAATAATCCAATTTTTTAAATGAGCAAAGAATTTAAATAGACATTTCTCCCAATAAAATATACAAAAAGCCAACAGACATATGAAGAGATGCTCAACATCGTTAGTCATTAAGGAACTGCAAATCAAAACCACAATGAGATACCACTTCACCAATTAGATAGCTATAATTTAAAAGATGGACAATAACAAGTGTTGGTGAGGATGGGTAGAAATTAGAACTCATATATTACTAGTGAAAATAAAAAATAGTGAAGCCTCTCGGGAATATAGTTCGGCAGGTCCTCCATAAAGATAAACATAAATGTATCAAAACCCTCAGCAATTCCACTCCTGGGTAGATATCCAAGAGAAATTAAAACATATATCCACACAAAAACTTATACATGAATGTTCAAAGCAACAGTATTTGTAATAGCCAAAAAGTGGAAAAAACCCAAATGTCTATCAAATGATGGATAAACAATGTGGTATCGCCATAGAATACATTCCATACAATGTAGTATTATTCAACCATAAAAAGGAATGAAGTGCTAATACACGATATATTATGGATGAACCTTGAAAACATTATGCTTCAGTGAAAGAAACCAGGCACAAAAAGCCACATGTTATATGATTCTACTTATATGAAATGTCCAAAGTAGGCAATTTCAAAGACAGAAAAGCAGTTCAGTGGTTGCCAAAAGCTTGGGGGGGGGGGGGGCGGAATGCAGGGTGATTGCTAAAGGGCACAGGGTTTCTTGAAGGAAGATGAAATGTTCTGTAATTAAATAATGGTGATGGTTACATAAGCTTATGAACATACACTGAAAACTGCATGCTTTTTTTGGGGGGCCACACCTCGTGGAATGCGGGATCTTAGTTCCCCAGCCAGGAATCAAACCTGTGTTCCCTGCATTAGAAGCATGAAATCTTAACCGCTGAACCACTAGGGAAGTCCCTGAACTGCATGTTTTAAAAGAGTGAGTTTTACGGTACTGAAAATTATATCTCAAAGCAAAAGCAGAAAATATATATACGATTACACATTCCAATAGCCATCAAAGCAATAATGTTTTCACATGTATCTATATCATTCTACATTCCAGGTGAGAAAATGAAAAGGGAAAAATCTTCTTAACATTACTATGAAAACAATTATGACTCAGAAACCCCAAAAAGATTCCCCACACATAGTTTGAATATCACTGACCTAAACTAACACTCAGCACAAGATTGAGCTTAAATAATTAATGACCAATCAATTTTAATGATTAAATTATTTGAACTACAATGTACAGCTAAGACTAACAAAATGCAATTAAATTTCATCATCATGTATAATTCATCCTCTCTGTTCTTACAAGATAGTTTTTGACAACCTATGTAACTATTTTGAATTTAACACTCTCTGCATACTAAATGTTGACAACCTAAGCTTGAGGTGCAACATAGCATAATGGTTAAGAGCTCTAACTCTAGACTTAAACACCAGAGTTCAATTCCTGGCTCAGCAGCAAACTAGTTCTGAGATCTTATCCAAGCTATTTAGTCTTTCTGCAGCTACCTTCCTCACCTATAAATACTGATAATTTATAAGCTGTTGTGAGGACTGAGTTAACAGTCCAAGATCTTTGGAAAGAAATTAACAAATAGTAACTATGCAGTAAGTTACTTATTATCATTGTAAATCAAATACCCATTTAAAACTACCAGACTATTGTGTGTCTGCCTCTTGAGAAATCTGTATGCAGGTCAAGAAGCAACAGTTAGAACCGGACATGGAACACTAGACTGGTTCAAAATTAGGAAAGGAGTATGTCAAGGCTGTAGTATGTCACCCTGCTTATTTACTTTATATGGAGAGTACATCAAGCAAAATGCTGGGCTGTTTGAAGCACAAGCTGGAATCAAGATTGCTGGGAGAAATATCAATAAATTCAGATATGCAGATGATACCACCCTTATGGCAGAAAGCTAAGAGGAACTAAAGAGCCTCTTGATGAAAGTGAAAGAGAAGAGTGAAAAAGCTGGCTTAAAACTCAACATCCAAAAAACAAAGATCATGGCACCTGGTCCCATTACTTCATGGCAAATAGGTGGCGAAACAGTGGAAACAGTGACAGACTTTATTTTGGGCTCCAAAATCACTGCAGACGGAGACTGCAGCCATGAAATTAAAAGACACTTGCTCCTTGAAAGAAAAGCTATAACCAACCTAGACAGCATATTAAAAAGCAGAGACATTACTTTGCCGACAAAGATCCATATAGTTAAAGCTGTTTTTCCAGTAGTCATGTGTGGATGTGAGTTGGACCATAAAGAAAATTGAGTGCCAAAAGATTGATGCTTTTGAACTGTGGTGTTGAAGAAGACTCTTGAGACTCCCTTGGACAGCGAAGAGATCAAACCAGTCAATCCTAAACTAAATGAAATCAGTCCTGAATATTCATTGGAAGGACTGATGCTGAAACTCCAATATTTTGGCCACCTGATGGAAAGAACTGACTCATTAGAAAAGACCCTGATGCCGGGAAATAGCGAAGGCAGGAGGGAGAAGGGGATGACAGAGGATGAGATGGTTGGATGGCATCACCAACTCGATGGACATGAGTTTGAGCAAGCTCCAGGAGCTGTGATGGACAGGGAAGCCTAAGCCTGGCATGCTGCAGTCCATGGGGTCGCAAAGAGTCGGACATGACTGAGCGACTGAACTGATAACATGACTGAATTCCCTAAAGCAAGAAAATATCTTCAATAAGTTTATACCTCTAAAATGTAGCAATGTCTAGCATAAAGTACAAACGCAAATGTTTGATGATTAAATGAGCAACCTCAGGCAGTTCCTCCTACAAAACTGGGAGAACTCTTGATACATCTGAGAAGCAACATGGCGTATGTAATAAGAAGAGTATGCAGAGCTGCTTTCAATCTTTCTAACTCTATGATCTTAAGCAAATTAACCAACATCTGACTCAGAGATTCCTCATTTATAAAACAGGTTTCATAGGGGTGTTACACTGAACAAGTGAAAAAAATACACGGACATGTCTAGCACAATGCCTGAAATAAAACAGGTATAAACTTAGTTTAGTGTAAAAAAATTCTATTTACTTAGTTCAGCAAAGCAATCTTAATTTCTCGAAAAATAAGAAGAGAAAAAGTCTACATATCCTGCTTTACTACAGTATCCCTTCCCCTTCTGTTAGTCTTTCTAGAATTGCTCTTTTTTAGAACATATTTCTATCTGCAGTAACAACTTAATTCAACCATTTGCAGTTTACATTAGGAAGTAATACATCTCACTGAACTTGTTTTATCAAAATGGTCTTTTTTTTAAAAAAAGGATAAAATTTAATGACATCAGCATTCATAGGTTAAGTCTTATTTATAGCTTTTCTGACACCAGAAACTTTCTGCAGAAATAAAATTCATAACTTTTCCTACCCAAAGATCCTGATTTGACATTATATAAAGAATACAACATAATTAATCCTGCTTATTATGCATGTCAAGGTTAACTTTGAGGTTAGAAAGTTCTCCAATTACTCTTACTAAAATGACTTTACTCAAAACTAAAAAAAAATTCTCTTTAAAAAGCTTTTTATTAATCAGAGACATTTATAATTACAAATATAAATTTTTATTTAAAAAGGTCTCAAATTCAAAAAAAAAAGGTCTCAAATTATAATGTAGACACTGTTCTTTTCCAGTTACATTAGTTAAAATTAAACGTAATGTTAGAAGTGACTTACAATACTGAACTAAACTTATGTTCATGATAACATCTTGTTAGTTTATCTGTTACTAACAACCTAGGGCAATGAACAGATTTTAATTTTTTTGTATTTAGATTTTGCTAGACTTAAAACATTAAATGTTAATAACTTTTCACTTCCTGTTCTGTATTATTTCAAGGAAGCTTTGTTTTTTCATTAAATATCATCTTTTTAAAGCCTAAAACAACTTAAAATTCCTATCTGCCCCAAAGTATACGGTTTTTAAGATGCACTCTAAAATTTGTTTATAAAAGGATCATAGTACATTAGATACTAGTAAATTCATTGTCTTAAGCAGTTTTCTAAATGAATAAATATTTCATAATTTTACAAGTTGTGACTAATCAATATTAGGATGCAGTGTAGTGCAACAATATCTAAGGATACATATATACAAGGGTTCTGAGCCTAAAGAAAATTTCAGCGTACATTTTACTCACATACAGAACATGCTGATTGATAGAAACCAAAAAAAAAAAACTTAAAAAAAAAACTATCCCACAATTCACCACCCTGATACAGCATTATGTCTAAATTATCATATCCAGGTGGGATTATCCAATTTTAATAACTAATAGTTCTTATTACTTTAAAGCAGAAACAGGGTATGTTCTGCTTCACCCAGTGTTACACATTTCGGGACTACAAGACTTGTGTGGGGGGGGGGGTGGCGAGGGGTGGGCGCCGATCTTTGGAAACAAAAGGTAACCTGATCCATTCCAGCTAATTACTAAATGCATGCCAACAATACAAAATTCGAATTGCATTTCTGGACACTAAGAAGATCACAAAGGGAGCAGAACGTCAAATGTGTAAGGAACTACTTTTGTATTAAAAATATATCAAAACGAAGAAACATGGTACACCGAAACTAAGATCTCGCGCAAGGTACAAAATTCATCTGATTAAAAATTTGATCATCTAAAAAGAATTTAATCAATATTGTTAAAATAACAGTAATTCATCGCATCCACATACGACTTGAAATCCCGATGAAGTCTTTCTTTCAGGTCTAAATATCTCATTATTTTGCAATCCGGATACCAAAAGGACCTGAAATCTCTCGCGGAGGCGTACAAAACACTCGGCGAGTGCTGTCTGTTTACAAATACGAATCTCAGTTTCCCACGTCAAAAGCGTTCATTACCACCGTTCGATTGGGGGGCGGGGAAGAGAGAAGGCGGGCGAGCAAGAAACGAAATCCTCACAGACACCTCTGCCTTCTCTCCTCCCGACAAGGGCGATCCCGAAATAAATATTTATTATGTATTATATGCGTGTGTGTGTCTATAAGTTATAGTAGTCTGTATCAAAGCCAGGGCGAAAGAAAAGGCACACAGGACAGGGAATCCTACTGGACCCCAGAGAATATTCACTCCTATCCCGTTAACTCAAAATCCGCCGCCTGGGTCTAAAGGTTTCGGCTCGGGGCCGAGAGACCCAACCTCGCCGTGGAGTTCGGTCCCAAAGCGCCCCGGTGCCCTGCTCAGGAAGCCCAGGCCGCCGCCCCTACCTCCCTCATCTCCGCCTTCCCCTGGGACACCCGATGCCCAATCCAGCAAAGAAAGAAGTGTCAGGCCCCAAGAGGGCGGCTGATAAGCGCTCGGGCCGGGACCGCGACACCTGCGAGGCGCGGCACCTGAGGGCGAAGAGGGGGCCGCCCGGCCTGCCTCGAGCACACCCCCTCGGGCGCCGGGTGCTATGCCGCGGCCGGAACCTCCGTACCTGCGAGGCCCGCGAGCTACAGGCGCGCGCGGCGCCTCCTCATCTCAGTGGCTCCCGCTCCCCCTCCGCCTCCCGCTGCCGCCGTCACTGCCGCCGCCGCTGGAGGCCAGGACACGACGAGCTCAGGGCTCCACCGCCATGTCCGCCGCGCCGCGAACTGCATTGTGGGGGGGAAGGGATGGGGAGGGGGAGGAGAGAGGGGGAGAGAAAGAGGAGGACCCGCTGAGGGGAGGGGGCCGAGGGAGAAAGGGAGCCAGGGGAGGGGGGGGAGAGGGGGAGGGGAGAGAGGGACGGAGCCCTGAATGGAGTCCTGACCCGGGCGAGGGTAGGGAACAAACGCACAGGAGACCCTGGGTAGGAGGCGAGGAGGAAAGGCTTTGGGGGTGCCCCTTCCTTTCGTTCTAGGGGCCCCAGGGCACTGGTTAAACCGGGGCGGGAGGTAGTAAACACCAATGGGAGAAGGGCTACGTTCAGGGGCTTGTGGTGAAGACGGGAAACAATGGTGAGGGGGCCGAGGTGGGAGGATAGCTCACTCACACTCACGCTGTGGGAAGGGGCGAGCGCGCGAGGACACTCGTTAGCCCGCGAGGAGGGGGCGGGGCCCCTCTAGCGTTGGGGGAGGGTTGAAGTCACCGCGGGCTAGCGGGGAGGGGCGGGGCCGCCGAGCGGGGGTCGCTAAGTCTAGCTCCCTGCCGGGGCCCCACGGGAGAGCGGCGGGAGGACCCCTTATTTGCCTGCGGAGGCCGGGGTCGCGGGCACTGCCGCCCTTAGGTCTGGTTCCTGGGTTGTGGACTTCCCCGCGGAGGCCCCCAAGCGTGAAGAGGGCCCGAAAGCCAACCCCCAGGGGTCGGAAACCCCGGCCTTGGACGTGCACCTCCGGCCTGTGTACTGACCTGGCCCGGCCCGGGCCTCCGCGGACCCTTGGCGGTTAGCCCGGGCTTGTGACCACCAGCGAGTAGGCAGACAGAGGAATCGAATCCTCTGGGTCTCCCCCACCGTTCCCCGTCTGTTCACCTTTGCCACCAACCCACCAAAGCTGAAATCCTTTTCTTTTAAAATGCAGCCAATTTTTGGAGTTAGGAGCGCAAGAGAAATCTTAAGAGTATCCCCCCGGATCCGCGCGCCGCCCGGAAAAAGATTTTAGAAATCACTTATTTAGTTTTACGTGGGTTTGGCGTCAACTACCATCCATGAGCCTCCTCCCCCTTTTGCTTTTAATATAGGCTCCTCCATGTAGTTATTTAAAGTCCCGATAGGAAAGATTTATGGTTTGGTTAATTTTTTTAGTCGTGTCCGACTCTTTGCAACACTTTGGACTGTAACCCACCAGGCTCCTCTGTCCATGGGATTTTTCAGGCAAGAATCCTGGAATGGGTTGCCATATCCTCCTCCAGAGGATCTTCCCCACGGAGGGATTGAACCCGTGTCTCCTGTGTCTCCTGCATGGCAGGTGGATTCTTTACCCGCTGAACCATCTGGGAAGCCCAGGTCCTAATTTTTTTAAGGTCCCAGCCTTGGAGATTATTCAGCCAACCTCTAACCTCAAAGCTGGACAAATCACACAACTATAGTCCTTGCAGGTGACACATGCTAAGGCAGGAAAAGAATATGATAGGGTGGACGTGAGGGAAGATGCAAAATCTTAAGTCTTTACAAGATGTCATTTATTTGCTAAGTCGTGTCGGACTATCTTGTGACCCTGTGAACAGTAGCCCACCAGGCTCTGTCCATGAGATTTCCCAGGCAAGAATACTGGAGTGGGTGGTTATTTCCTTCTCCAGGGGATCTCCTCCCACCCAGAGATGGACTGGCATCTCCTGCATTGACAGGCACATTCTTTACCCCTGAGCCACCTGGGATACTACCTGATAAAATTTCTCATGATGTGACTCAGAGGCTGGAACCTATAAAAGTCTACAGACAGGGCCTTCCTCTCTGTAGGATCCATCTTCTTTGCACTCCAAAACTGGTTACTTCTTATTTATCTTTTTATATGTATATGAATCTGAAGTTTGATGAGAAGGGACCACTAAGTGCTAGTCATTGAGCTAGAGATTTCATATGTTTTTCCATTTAATTCTCATAACAGAGAATTCTCTCTGCTGATGAATGGTTAGAACTCTGAGCTTCCAATGCAGGGGATTAAGGTGTGATCCCTGGTCAGGGAACTAGGATCCCACAAGTGGCACAGCACTCCACCCCACCCCACCCCCGCAAAAAAATTAGAACAATCCCATGAGGTCTGTGCTATTACTCCCATTTATAAATGAGAAAACTAGAGCTCTGAGAATTAAGTATTAATACACTTTACCCTCCCACCCCCCCCCCATTTCATGCCAGGGTGCACAGGTGTGGTGCACAGGTGTAGTGCACAGAGTAAGTGTGTTACTTGCTCAGTCCTACTCCGCAGTCTCATGGACTGCAACCTGCCAGACTCTTCTGAAAATGAAAGTCTCCAAGCAAGAGTACTGGAATGGGTTGCCATTTCAAGTTAAAAGAGCCCTACCCAGCTTCAACACTTACCAGTTGTTTGATTTTAGCCAAATACATTCTGAGTTTCTTTATATGTAAGTTTTCAACAACAAAATAACTACTTCACAGAGATGTAAGGAAAATAGCAGATCCCAAATTTAAAACCTGTAGAGATAGTAAGATGATACTGACATGTCCTTCTCGTTGGTGAGTGATATCAAGGTCCCTGGAGCAAGTTCAATGGAATAAAATTTCCCAATTACTTAATAAGAGCAAAACACAGAGTTACAAAGCCAAGCCAGATTCCTGTCTCCAAAAAAGTTCACCATTGAGCAAGGAAGTTTACTATTGGACTACAAAAAAGGCAACAGGTCTTATCAAGAGCTGGACTAATACAGAGGAGTGCATGATAAATCCCACTTGGGTGAAGTTTTAATGGAAAAGGTAGAAGCTGAACCCTGAAAGTTTGCTTATTATGTGCTGGACACATGTCTGTGATCCTGAGAACATTGTTTTGTCTGGAGTGGGCAGAAAATAATGATTCTGAAAACAAAGGTGGGGGCCAGACTGAGAATCCCAGTGCCTCTCTGCTCTTATCCCTTCCAGATAACTCTCTTCTACCACTTTTCCTATTACTCAAAATCCAGTTTAACTCCTACCTCCTTTATTAAATCATCTTCATCACCACCACCCCCATAGGCCACCGAATGAGATTCCTCCATTCTCTGAATCCCTACACATTACTTTTATGAGTCTGACTCCAGTAAGTTATAAACTTGAGTGCAAATACTTAACATTTGTATGACTCCAGTAAGTTATAAACTTGAGTGCAAATACTTAACATTTGTATTCCTTATAATGCCTACATGCTTGTTGAAGGAAAACTCTGGCAACTATACTCCTATTTGTCATCACAATAAAACACATATAACACAGGTATTTCTATGTGAAAAATGAGGGAAGTTAAGGTATAAGAGACTTCATTAGTGGCCAGGGTCACATAGGAAGTCACAGGCAGTTCTAGAATATCAGTTCTGTGTTCTTTCCTTTGAATCACCCATTTAATGAGAAGTTAAATGATAAATATCTGACTGTTCTGTATAAATAGTCTAAGGACTTACATCTGATACTTGCAAGAAAGACTTCATGCTTGTGGTTAAGTCTCCAGTTCAGAAGTTCTGGGAGTTCAGTTTCACCCAAACTCAGATGAAAATTACTTACAGTAAAAGTCATATTTCATCATAAGTAATTAGAAATATAATTGCCCAGTGGATCAATATTCATACTCTATTATCTTCCTAGGTGATCAGTTCAGTTCAATTCAGTCGCTCAATCATGTCCAACTCTTCGTGACTCCATGGACTGCAGCATGCTAGGCTTCCCTGTGTATTACCAACTCCTGGAGCTTACTCAGACTCATGTCCATTGAGTTGGTGATGCTGTCCAACCATCTCATCCTCTGTTGTCACCTTCTCCTGCCTTCAATCTTTCCCAGCATTGGGATCTTTTCTAACAAGTCAGTTCTTCAAATAAATCAGGTAGCCAAAGTTTGAGTTTCAGCTTCAGCATCAGTCTTTCCAATGAATATTCAGGATTGATTTCCTATAAGATTGACTGGTTTGATCTCTTTGCAGTACAAGGGACTCTCAAGAGTCTTCTCCAACACCACAGTTCAAAAGCATCAGTTCTTCTGCAGTCAGCTTTCTTTATGGTCCAACTCTCACATCAATAATGACTACTGGAAAAACCATAGCTTTGACTAGATGGACCTTTGTTGGCAAAGGAATGTCTCTGCTTTTTAATATGCTGGCTAGGTTTCTCAAAGCTTTTCTTCCAAGGAGCAAGCATCTTTTAATTTCTTGGCTGCAGTCACCATCTGCAGTGATTTTGGAGCCCCCAAAAATAAAGTCAGTGTTTCCCCAACTGTTTGCCATAAAGTGATGGGATCGGAATGTTGAGTATTAAGCCAGCTTTTTCACTATCCTCTTTCACCTTGATCAAGAGGCTCTTTAGTTCTTTGCTTTCTGCCATAAGGGTGGTGTCATCTGCATATCTGAGGTTACTGATATTTCTCCTGGCAATCTTGATTCCAGCTTGTGCTTCATCCAGCCCAGTGTTTCTCATGATGTACTCTGCATAGAAGTTAAATAAACAGAGTGACAATATACAGCCTTGACATACTCCTTTCCCTATTTGGAACCAGTCTGTTGTTTCATGTCGAGTTCTAACGTTGCTTCTTGACCTGCATATAGATCTCTCAGGAGGCAGGTCAGGTGGTCTACTATTCCCATCTCTTTAAGAATTTTCCATTTTATTGTGATCCACATAGTCAAAGGCTTTGGCATAGTCTATAAAGCAGAAGTATATGTTTTTCTGGAACACTCTTGCTTTTTCGATGATCCGAGAGATGTTGCCGATGTAATCGCTGGTTCCTCTGCCTTTTCTAAATCCAGCTTGAACGTCTGGAAGTTCTCGGTTCATGTACTGTTGAAGCCTGGCTTGGAGAATTTTGAGCATTACTTTGCTAGCATGTGAGATGAGCGCAATGGTGTGGTAGTTTGAACATTCTTTAGCATTGCCTTTCTTTGGGATTGAAATGAAAACTGCCTTTTTCCAGTCCTGTGGTCACTGCTGAGTTTTCCAAATGTGCTGGCATATTGAGTGCAGCATTTTCACAGCATCATCTTTTAGGATTTGAAATAGCTCAACTGGAATTCCATCACCTCCTCTGGCTTTGTTCATAGTGATGCTTCCTAAGGCCAACTTGACTTCGCATTCCAGGATGTCTGGCTCTAGGTGAGTGATCACACCATCGTGGTTATCTGGCTCATGAAGATCTTTTTTGTATTGTTCTTCTGTGTATTCTTGTATCCTAGGTGACAGGAAAACCCAATCCAAAAATCATCATATTGAGTGAAAAGGTGATTTGATGAGTAAATTATATCAGAACAAAAAAGGTTCCTTAGAGATAAGTCTGCTAAAACCAAGATCTACTGGTAAATCTTAAAGAGAACAAATTATAACAGGCCATGCATGTATGTTATTTAAAAAAAAACACACAGGTTTTATCCTGTAGTTAATGGAAACTTACTGAACATTCATAAGTAAGAGAAAGATACAATCAGATCTACTAAAGTTTTTTTCTAAGACTCCTTTTTTCTCTCCCAAATAACCTGATTTCTTCAAGGAGAGAAACTTCAGTGCTTGGTAACCTTTTATAGACTCTGGATGATGATACTCTCCAGTCAAAAAGAGTCCCATGATAAGGTCCTAATATGTCTTCTTCACCTGTGTATTCCAGCACCCAGAACAATTCTGATAGTCAGAAAGTACCTAGAAATTGCTTGCTGACACTCTAAGTCATCTGTAAAGCAGAAGGTAGGTTCAAAGTTTAAAATTTTGTGATTCTTAAAAACAGCATGCAATACCAGAGCCTCTAACGCTTACCTCAAAGATAGTGTAAAGAATTGATTTCTTTTTATCTTTTTGCATTCTTGGAATTAAATAAGCTAAAATATGTTAAAATGCCTATCCTAGTAAACATTCAACAAAAATTAATTCCCTTTATGCTTAAAGTCAAGTTTCTTCTCATCTGCCCCAGACTCACACTAGCACATGTGACTGCTTGCTATCCATTAATTCCATTTAATTTGTTCTGAAGATTCAATGTGTGGAATTTTTAACTACAGCCACACCCTTTAGTGTACTTGCTTGAAGTGTGTTAAAATGGTCTGTTTCTTTTTTTTTAGGGTGGCTTTTTTCTTTAATGTAAATAAGAAATGAGAATTAGAAAAGACACTGGAGTTCATATAGTTGTATATACCAAATACTTATATACAGGCCAAGAGATGATGCTATAATTGTAACCTAGGACCATATCATAAGGGCCATGTGTGCCATTTTAAAGGGCAGCCTTTTTACAATGAAAGTTAAAATGAAGTTAATATCACAGAACATTTGCAAGCAAGGCAGAGAGATCATCAGATCTACCTCCTACAGCAAAATTTACTTACCTGCTATGAAGCTTAGGTCCCAGGCGTAGAAACTGTTGGTTGACTTTTTTTTTTTTTACTATATAGGTATTATATTTTGTATTTTCTTTACTATATGGGTATTGTAAGTTGTATTTTATCAACAGGATGCCACAAAGGACTATGATAAAACCAGAGTGAAACAGCTAGATCCAAGATGGTGGATAAAGTAAGCTAAAGGTCACTGCTTTCCTTGTCTTGATTTATCTCTTTGTTTCCATACCAACCCCTGAAAGCTGAAATACACTTGCCCTGATTTATCTCTGTGTTTGTTTCAAGTTACCTCCTAGTATTGGCAGAGATGCCTTGCAGCTGTACCATAAGAGATAAGTGCTTTGAGAAATATACAGTGGTCAACCACCCCCAACCAGCTCTGACTTGATCACAGGAATGTTCCAGCTCAGATGAAACCCAGAGGTATCTGAAAATTACCTTTGCTTCATTACCTTGCTAAGGTCTCCACCCAAAGTGGGGGTTTGTACTCTGCTAGGCACAACTGGTGCTGCATGCAAAGGAACAGGATAGACTGTGCATGCCCTGGCTGCCCTGAAAATCTCTGCTCCTTTCCTAGAGCCCTGTTGACCTTTTCACTTAAAAAGTGCTTTTAGAGCATGAACTCCCCTTCTCCTTCTCTGGCCATTGGATAAAAGCCTGGCCTGCGTGTACCAAACTCAGTTTCATTATTGGCAGTGCAAAACTGATTGAAAAAGAACCCCCTGACAGCCAGGGGATCTTCAGTTCAGCTGGAGCCCCAAGAGGGGGCCTTGCTTCTAACTCAGCAACACAACCTCTGTTTGAATATTTGTGCTTAATACAGAGCTCATTTCTTCCCATGTTTACCTATGCTATATGTTAGAAATTCTTCCTTTACTGAGGTGATATCTTCCTACTATAATGTTTTTTGTAAGTTCTTAGGCCTCTTTTTCTTCATATATAAAAACAAGGATGTGAACTAGATGAACTAAAGCTGAATAGGAGTCTAAAGGTCTATAATTCTGATATAAACTCCCTTTAAGTGAGCTATTTTACTTCTTCTAAATCATATCTTTTCCCCTTTTCCTTCAAAACAAAAATGAGATCCAACTTCCATTCTAATGATCTCCCTATGACCAATTCTAGTGTGTTAGCTGATTTTTTTTTTCCTGGGCTCCAAAATCACTGCAGATGGTGATTGCAGCCACAAAATTAAAAAACGCTTACTCCTTGGAAGGAAAGTTATGACCAACCTAGATAGCATATTAAAAAGCAGAGATATTGCTTTGTCAACAAAGGTCCATCTAGTCAAGGCTATGGTTTTTCCAGTGGTCATGTATAGATGTGAGAGTTGGACTATAAAGAAAGCTCAGCACTGAAGAATTGATGCTTTTGAATTGTGGTGTTGGAGAAGACTCTTGAGAGTCCCTTAATCCCTTAGATCCAACCAGTCCATCCTAAAGGAGATCAGTCCTGGGTGTTCATTGGAAGAACTGTGTTGAAGCTGAAACTCCAATACTTTGGCCACCTGATGCGAAGAGCTGACTCATTTGAAAAGACCCTGAAAGATTGAGGGTAGGAGGAAAAGGGGACGACAGAGGATGAGATGGCTGGATGGCATCACTGACTCAATGGGCGTGGGTTTGGGTGGACTCTGGGAGTTGGTGATGGACAGGAGGCCTTACTTGATGCAGTTCATGGGGTCGTAAAGAGTCAGACATGACTGAGTGACTGAACTGAACTGAGGATAATCTATACTCTGATTCATCTTTGAATCCTCTAAAATGTCATGCTTTCTTTCCAGAAATAAATCCCAGATAATATATGATCAAATGATTTTCAATGAAAGTGCTAAGACTATTCAAAGGCAAAAAGTCTTTTTGCTTGGGAAAATAGTACATGGATAGTCATATTGCAAAAGAATGAAGTGAGACCTTTACCTAATACCATATAAAGAAATTAACTCAAAATGAATCTGAGACCTAACTGTAAGACCTAAAATAATAAAACTCTTAGACAGAAATATAAGGCAAAAACTTCATAACATTCGATTTGGCAATGACTTCTTAGATATGACACCAAAGGCTCAGGCAAAAAAAGAAAATATGGACAAATTGGACTTCAAGAAAATTAAATACTTGTTCATCAGAAGACAGTATCAATGGAGTAAAAAGGCAACCCACAGAATGGGCAAAAATATTTCAAATCATGTATCTGATGTCTACAGTATAGAGTGAAGTAAAACTCAACAACAAAAAAACCAAACAACCTGATTCAAAATGGGCAAAAAACCTGATACACACTTCTCTGTAGAAAATATACAAATGACCAACCAATATGCACATGAAAAGATGCTCAGCGTTGCCAGTCATTAAAGAAATGCAAATCAAACCTACGAGATATCATTGTATCTCACTCTCATTAGTGTGGCTACCCCCATAAAACAAAAAATTAAACAAAAAAAAAACAACTAGAAAATAGTGTTTGTGAGAATGTAGAGAAATTAGAACCCTGTGCAATGCTGGTTGGAATACAAAATGATACAGCTGCTGTGGAAAACAGTAAGTGGTTCCTCAAAAAAATTAAACAGAATTATAATACCATCTAACCCAGCAATTACATTTCTGGGCATATACTCAAAAGACTTGAAAACTAAGTCTCAAAGGGATATTTGTACACCCATATTCTTAGCAACATTATCCACACAATAGCTAAAAAGTGAAAGTAATGCAAATATCCATTGATGAATGAATGGATAAGCAAAATGTGGTATATACATACAATGGCCTACTATTCAGCCTTAAAAAGAAAGGAAATTCTGCATATGCTACAACACAGGTGAACTTCTGATGACAGTGTGCCAAAGGAAATAAATCAGTTACAAAAAAAACAAATACTGTGTGATTCTATATACTTAGAGTAGTCAAAATCCTAGAAGGTAGAAAGGTGGTTACCAGGGGCTGGGGGAGAGGAGAATGAAGAATTATTGTTTAATAGGTGTAGAGTTTCAATTTTACAAGATTAGAAGAGTGGCAGAGATGAATGGTGGTGATGGTTGCACATTATGAATGCATTTAATGCTAACTGAATTGTACACTTTAAAATGGTAAAGATAATAAATTTTATGTTATGTGTACTTTACCAGAACTTTAAAAAGTTGTAAAAAGAAAAAAAAAAAAAGACATGCTCTGATGAGTTCTGGAGCTGCAAATCTCTCTTCCCTCAAGGAGCTCTCAGAAACATAAACAAATACTAATAGAATGTGATAATTACCATAATAAGTGTATATATAAACATTATGAAAACACAAATAAGGGGTAACTAATTTTGTCTGGGAGAGAATAATTTGTTAGGGAAGAATGATCAAGAAAACTTTGGAAAATAAATATTCTTGAAGTATCTTTGAAGGGTGAGTGAAATAGCCATCTAAAGGAGAGGAAGAGCATTCAAGAGGTAGAGAAGAAAAAGGGCAGGGCGTGCTCCAGGAATCTGCAACTAGTTGGCACAGTGGAGGGCAGGGTACAGGAGATGATACTGGAGCGCCAGATCATGAGGCCTGCAGTACCAGGCTAGGCACCCGGCCGTACCTGAAAGGTAGGCCTTAAAGAGTTTCAACCAAGAGAATGATGTAGTCATACTTGGATATTAGAAAAGATTAATTAGCAGTGCATA
Organism: Odocoileus virginianus; assembly: GCF_023699985.2. Lineage (NCBI taxonomy): Eukaryota > Metazoa > Chordata > Mammalia > Artiodactyla > Cervidae > Odocoileus > Odocoileus virginianus. The sequence goes on along the minus strand of NC_069678.1, from coordinate 74,597,222 downwards.
GATAAGAATAGAGGAGCCAAAACTGAAGGTGGGGAAAACAGGGATTGTTGTAGAAAATCAGGTGAGAGATTATGAAGGCTTGAAATAAGCAGAAGAAGTAGGACAGAAAAAAGGGACAGATCAGAAAGATGTAACAGGTGTACAGTGTTAGAATAATAAGACCTAAATGGTTTCTTAAATGTGTTGTTCATGGTACAGATAAAAGTTCTCATGTAGAAGAGATTGTTCTTGTTCAGGGAGGTTTCACTATCACCAGCTCTGAACAACCAGTAGCGACTTCTGGTATACAGTTTAGAAAGTGAGCCTAAAACTCAGTCTAGGTACAATAAGAAAGAGTGATGGGGACTTCCCTGGTGGTCCAGTGGCTAAGACTGCTCTCCCAGTGCAGGCGGCCTGGGTTTGATCCCTGATCAGGGAACTAGGTCCCACATGCCACAACTGAGAGTTCACCTGCCACACTAAAGATCCTGTGCCCAGCACAGCCTAATAAATAGAACGAGTTTTTAAAATGATGAATTAAGAATGTCTGCTGAATGGGAAAACGCTAGCACCTGACAGATATTTAGCATTCCACTCTCAGGCAGAGGAAACATTAGGATACACTGAGTGTATTAAAGAATACATATGGCATGTTTCCATTTTTTAAATTCAAGAACAGACAAAATTAATTTTTGTTGATGGAAGTCAAAATAGTTATGTCTGCATGAGGATGTAGACATGGACAGGAAAGGGGCACAGAGGAGCCTATTAGAGTGCTAGAAATCTTCTAGATCTTGATCTGGGTGGAGGTCACACATGTGTATACATCTGTGAGCAACCAATAAGTGGTACACCTAAGTTTTGTACTTCTTACTATATGAATTGTATATATCAATTTTAAACAAAGCAAATATGTGTTTAAGGAATGGCAAATAGTTGGATGTTGTATAGGGTAAGGAAGAAAGAAAAAGGTTAGCAGATTACTGGGAGATAAATTTGGAGAAATAATAGGATGGCAATAGACTGTGAAGGGTTTGGGAAACCATTTTAGAGTGTGGGCTTCCCCGGTGGCTCAGCAGTAAAAGAATCTGCCTGCAATGCAAGAGTCATGGGCTTCATCCCTGGGTCAAGAAGATCCCCTGGAGGAGGGCATGGCAACCCACTCCAGTATTCTTGCCTGGAGAATCCCATGGACGGAGGAGTCTGATGGGCTACAGTCCATGGATCTGACACGACTGAATCGACTGGGCATACACATTAAAAAGCTTGACTTGTTCCTACAGCCTTTGGGGAGTATATAAAGCTCTGGATAGTCCCATATCTCTGGTTTGGCTGTGCAGAGTCTCCTTTGGAGAGAAAAAGGTGAAGAACAGTTTCTTTGACCCAGCTTGGATCTCAGACCCAGTATCCTCTTGGCTAATGGTTTATCAATTTTATATCCATCCTTGGAAATCATAAAAGGGAGGGGAATCCAATTACCTTTGAAAGTACCTGGCAAGTGACTTTAATTCAAACTTTGAATATTTTTTATTATAGACCTCACATAACCACATTGCAAAGTCTCAAACCTAAGGAAAGGGGGCATGAACTGTGGATAATTCTACTATAGTAGTATTAGCATTTTCATATAGTGGATTTCATAACAGTCTTTCTTCTTTAAAAAACAAAAAACAAACAAACAAAAAAAAAACAGCTCTTCAAGATAAGACAGCTGGCCTGTGCTGATAGCCCAGTACCAGAGACTAGGTCAGATATGGAAAAGCATAACCAAAATTTGTCTCTGAATGTATTTTGGCTAGAGCAAGGCAGAATCTAGAAGTAAACCAGGTCAGAAATACATGTCTAAAATGAAAAAACAAAGGGCTAGAGTGCAAAGGTGGAAAGGTTCAAGTGTTAGCCACTATATGTGTACAGAAGTTCCTTTAACTGGGTGCCTACAGTTTTTGTGAGCTGTATGTAGTTGCTTACAGTGTTGGACTGGATAGTTGTAATCTTAATAATTTTGTTTTATTTTCATTTAACCTTAAATCATATGCATTTTTCATTTTACTATATAGTCTTCATAACTATTTGCATTTTCAGAGGTTAAGTTTTATTTTTCATAGAATAAAAATTAAAAATAAATTTTTTTTCATTTATTTTTATTTGTTGGAGGCTAATTACTTTACAATATTGTAGTGGTTTTTGCCATACATTGACATGAATCAGCCATGAATTTACATGTGTTCCCCATCCTAATCCCCCCTCTCGCCTCCCTCCCCATCCCATCCCTCTGGGTCTTCCCAGTGCACCAGCCCTGAGCACTTGTCTCATGCATCCAACCTGGGCTGGTGATCTGTTTCACCCTTGAAAAAATAAATTTTTAAAGTAAAAGTTTTATTTTATTCCTTTTAACAATTTTGCTTTATTTCCTTTAATGTGTATTTTACAACTCCTAAATCTTTTCTAAAATTATTTTCTAATAAATGACTTTTATGTTTGTAAATATTGGGTTGAGTGAAAAGTTAAAATTTCATCCCCATGAACTTTTTGGCCAACCCAATATTTAACCCAATCTTAAACTGTTAAAATGAAATTATTATTTTTTTCTAATTATACTAGAATTATATGCTCTTTTCAGAAAATCTGGAAATTTTAGGAAAACATAAAGAAGAAAATGGAAAAGGAAATGGCAACGCACTCCAGTAGTCTGGCCTAGGAGAATTCCAGAGACAGAGGAGGATGGAGGTCTACAGTCCATGAGGTCACAAAGTCAGTCACGACTGCGTGACTGAGCATACAAAGAAGAAAGTAACAATGTCAATAGACCATACCCCCCTATCTTAAGATCATCAGTCTAAACAACTTTTGGGCATATTTCCTTTCAGCCTTTTTTTTTTAATGCATTTTAACAGTTGAGATCACACTTTGCACATAATATATTTTTTGTTTAATGTTTTCTCATTGTTCTTCAGTTGCTAATTTGTGTCTGACTCTTTGTGACCCCATGGACTGCAGCGTGCTAGGCTTCCGCGTCCTTCGCTACCTCCTGGAGCTTGGTAAAACTTAAGTCCACTGAGTCAGTGATGCCATTCAGCTATCTCATCCTCTGTCACCCTTTCTCCTCCTGCCCTCAGACTTTCCCAGCATCAGGCTCTTTTCCAATGAGTCAGTTCTTTGCATCAGGTGGCCAAAGTATTGGAGCTTCAGCTTCAGCATCAGTCCTTCCAAGGACTGTTCAGGATTGATTTCCTTTAGGATTGACTGGTTTTATCATAAGTATTTCTCCACATCGTTAAGAATTCTTTGTACAGCCATTAAAAAGAATTCATTTGAATCAGTTCTAATGAGATGGATGAAACTGGAGCCCATTATACAGAGCGAAGTAAGCCAGAAAGATAAAGACCATTACAGTATACTAACACATATATATGGGATTTAGAAAGATGGTAATGATAACCCTATATGCAAAACAGAAAAAGAGACTCAGATGTATAGAACAGACTTGTGGACTCTGGGAGAAGGCGAGGGTGGGATGTTTCAAGAGATCAGCATCAAAACATGTATATTATCTAGGGTGAAACAGATCACCAGCCCAGGTTGGGTGCATGAGACAAGTGCTTGGGCCTGGTGCACTGGGAAGACCCAGAGGTATCGGGTGGAGAAGGAGGTGGGAGAGGGGACCGGGATGGGGAATACATGTAAATCCATGGCTAATTCATTTCAATGTATTACAAAAACCACTGCAATGATGTAAAGTAATTAGCCTCCAACTAATAAAAATAAATGGAAAAAATAATAATAAAATAAAAAGCAAAAAAAAAAAAAAAAGAATTCTTTGTAAATACAGTTTTAGCAGCTGTAAAATTTTATATAAAAGAAGGTGTCATAGTTTGCTTAACCAGTCCCTTATTGTTAGGCGTTTAAGTTACTTTTAATTTTTTTCTATTCTAAATAGTGCTTTTTGCCTTAAATGTATACGACTGAAGCGACTTAGCAGCAGCAGCAGCAACATAAAGCACTATAATATTATTTCCTCAGGGCTTCCCTGGTGGCTCAGTGGTAAAGAGTCGGCCTGCCAATCCAGGAAACACAGGTTCCGTCCCTGGGCCAGGAAGATCCCACAGGCAACGAAGCAACTACTGAAGCTCCATTGCTACAATTACTGAAGCCCAGGCACCCTAGAGCCGGTTCTCCGCAACGAGAGAAGCCACAAAAATGAGAAGCCGGTGCACTGCAACTAGAGAGGAGCCTCTGCTTGCTGCAATGAGAGAAAAGCCCACACAGCAATGAAGATCCAGCACAGGCAAAAATAAATAAAATTTAAAAATAAAAAAGATATTTCCTCAGAATTCTAAGATGGAGGATTTCTACATCAAGTAGTATGACAATTTTAAAGCTTCCTGATGTGTATTACCAAATTAATTTAAAAGATCTATCCTAAATTCTATTTCCCTGCTATGTGGGAGAGAAAGCTTTAAAAATGACAGGTTTCTCAGAATCTCTGAATAAAGGCTATAGTATCCACAAACACAATTTCCTTAAAAAAAAAATACTGACTAAAAACACAGGAGTGCCAGATTTTGGGGGGGGGGGGGACTTGTCACACTTTAGTTACTTTGATGTCCCCCTGGAGTCTGCAAACACACCTTCTAAATAGTCAAGTACCCCCACCTTACAAGCCAACAATATTTTAGACAGAGATTACCTAAAGGGTAGGCAACATCAATGAAACATCTTGCTGTGTCTCCAAAGTTCCCCAGAGAATATGACCCAAGATCACTTACAGTTTTGGAGGGGAGACTGTCAAAGAGATCCTTGGAGGGATTAGCAGTTCAAGCAGATCTTATATGCAGCTCTGAAGTTTTCTTGTTTAGACAACCCTTGGTCCAGTTCCAGAATCCTTGCCCAGGCTTAGATCTCTCCCTACATTCCTCCGAGGGCCCTCCAGACATCTATAACCTTGAGAGAAATCTTGAGATTCCACTTTGTCTCTCTGGCCCACATACGCTTGCTTACTCTAATTCCCTTCTACCAATTCTCACTCCATTTTTCCGCTCTTGATCTTCCTGATCTTTTCCTTCTCTCTCCTCACTCTCCTGAGTCTTAAGTTTCTCTCTAAACTTCTCTATTAATGCTCTCCCTCTCCCTCTCTGTCCTTGTTTTCTCAAACTTTCAGCCCTTTCCTCCTCTTCAACAGGGACACAGCTGACCTTAACTAGGAGCCGCCTCTTACTATTTTGTCCCCAGACTTCTCTCCCTTGGACTTTTCTGTTCTCTCCAAATGGCACACACAGTCTCAGTTTTGCAGGAGTTTCTCCCAGCCTCTTTCACACCTAAGACAGGTTTCTTTCACCTTGTTACCAAGGAATACTCTTTGAAGAGCACTGTTACCCCTCTAACCGAAAGATGACCTCCTTCTGCTACTTATATTTATCATTGTTGTTGAGTCACTCAGTCATGTCTGACTTTGTGCGACCCCATGGACTGCAGCACACCAGACTTCCCTGTCCTTCACTATCTCCTGGAGTTTGCTCAAACTCATATCCATTGAGTCAATGATGCCATCTAAACTATTTCATCTTCTGTCGCCCCCTTCTCCTCCTGCCCTCAATCTTTCCCGGCATCAGGGTCTTTTACAATAAGTGGGCTCTTTGCATCAGGTGGCCAAAGTATTGGAATTTCAGCTTCATTGTCAGTCCTTCCAATGAATATTCAGGGATGATTTCCTCAGTTCAGTTCAGTTGCTCAGTCATGTCCGACTCTTTGTGACCCCATGGACCGCAGCATGCCAGGCTTCCCTGTCCATCACCAACTCCCAGAGTTTACCCTAATTCATTCCCATTGAATTGGTGATGCCATCCAACCATCTCATCCTCTGTCGTCTCCTTCTCCTCCCGCCTTCAATCTTTCCCAGTATCAGAGTCTTTTCAAATTAGTCAGCTCTTCACATCAGGTGGCCAAAATATTGGAGTTTCAGCTTCAGCACCAGTCCTTCCAATGAACACTCAGGACTGATCTCCTTTAGGATGGACTGGTTGGATCTCTTTGCAGTCCAGGGGACTCTCAAGAGTCTTCTCCAACACCATGGTTCAAAAGCATCAATTCTTCAGGACTCAGCTTTCTTTATAGTCCAATTCTCACATCCATACGTGACTACTGGAAAAACCGTAGCCTTAGGATTGACTAGTCTTATCTCCCTGTAGTCCAGGAGACTCTCAAGAGTCTTCTCCGACACCACAGTTCAAAAGCATCAATTCTTCAGCACTCAGCCTTCTTTATGGTCCAACGCTCACATCTGTACATGACTACTGGAAAAACCATAGCTTTGACTATAAAGTCCAAGAAGGAATCAGTTACATTATGCCCATATTTTCCTCTATTCAAATTAGGATACATGAGAGTGCAAGTTTATAAGCATACTTATAGTTGCAACAAGATAGGATAATTGAAATCTGAGCTGTCCTCAAAAATCTGGGACATAATGTTGCTATAAATTCCACCTCTCCAGAACCCAGCTCTCCAGCAGTTTCACACACACAGAGAAGTCTGAACATCCTTGGAGTTGTCAGGAAGTTCGTGTTCTATATATTACACTCAGACTAAAAAGAAGTGTTCTCTTTTTTGTCCACTCTGGAAGACAGAGTTTTGACTACACGTCAACTTAGGTCTAACCTTCCAGATTGCTATTTATAGGACATACACAGAGGGATTCTTTAACTGGAGATTTTACAAAGGTCACAAAAGTGTTCACTGAGAAAGACCAAGTCCTTGCTCTGAAATGGAAATGTACGGTTTATTGCCCATTGACTTACAGATTAATCTATTTACTGATCTTCAAAGCTGCTTTAGTAGGTCCTGGTTTAAACTTCAGTTCTTCCTTTCTAAGAAAACTAGGGGAAACTATTAACCAAAGTGAACTCCTCAGGTCCAGTTTAGACTTTCCTTTTGGCACTATCCAAATTTTATAAAGTCTCTTCTGCCTGGAGCCCTTAATCTAAATCTCCATAACTGTATTGGCTCAAGGTTCACTTTAAGTACAATCTTAATGGATCATATTCCTGAGGAAGTTTGCTTCCTCCAATAAGCCTGCAAAATTCTCTCTTATATTCTTGATTGTCCCCTGAAATGTTACTCTTTGTGAATTAATATGGCTCTGCCTAGCTCTAGATAAAATCCTAACTTTCTGTCATGTGTCTTGTCTGTTGCATTTTCTGTGCACTTTTGTCCTCCCCTACAGTGAAGGGGGTATTTTAAACATTTTTGTTTCCAGAGAGAGCAACTTGCTGGTTGGAGGATCCAAGTTTAAAATGGACCCCCCAGAGAAACATGTATGGCTTGAGGCATCCTGTGTAATCCAATAAATATCCACCCTACCCCCAATCCATATTTGCTGGCTAAAGCAAATGTGAGAGTCAGAGAGGGGAAGGAGTCATGTTCAAGCAATTTTATGTACAGTCTTGGGCAGATTGCACATGCTCAAGAGTTCACACACTTTTCTCCCAGAAGTGACCTTCAACTCTTACTTTACAAGCACTTCCAACTAGTTTGGATATCTAGTTTCCATAACTATAGCAGATCAAGATCATCAACTAGTAGGTGGGAGTTGGGGGTGCAGAATAGGTTAGTGGTGAAGAGTACAGATTCTGGTGTCAAACTACAGGCTTGAATTTTGGCTCTGCCACTTCCCTAGCTATATGACTTTGATTGAGGTACTTCACCTTTTTCTGCCTCAGTTTCCTCATCTGTAGAACAGGAATAATAATAGCACCTATTTCACACAATTTTCATAAGGTTTGTATACATAAAGTGACTGCAGCAGTAGGTACTATATGAGTATCAAGTAGAGTGGGTACACTGGTAATAGTTCTTATGAAAAGTAAAAGAAGTAACTTTAAAAACGTGTCAGGCATAGACCTTGGAACATAGAAGATTTCTAGTGCCCCTTTTCCTTTCTTAAACATGCCTTAGGCTTGCATCCTACTAAGCCTTTGCAACGTGGTACTTCCTTGGCATGATAAACTCTATTGCCTTTCTTTGCTAGCAAACTGTTCATTCTTCTTCACCCAACTTAAATGCATTCTCCCCTCTGTAGTTTCCCTTGTCTTTTTTTGGCTCCTTTGGAGAGAATGAGTCACTCCCTCTTCTTCAGCACCTACTGCTATCACCCTGCTTGATCATATTGTATTGTAATTACTTATTTATGAATCTTCTCCCTCACCAGACTTTATGGTCCTCCTCCATGGCTGGAGCCACATCTTATTTTCACAGCCTCTATCGCAGTTCTGTCCCTCAATAAATGTTTTGATGAATGGAGGAATAATAACAGCCAACACAGAGTGCTTAGTTCTAGGCTCTGTTCCAATGCTTTACAAATATTAATTTTAATCTTGACAACAGTCATATGAAGTATTATTATCATCTCTAACTTACAGATAAGAATAAATGACTCAAAAGAGTTTATGTAATTTGTCTAGGTCACCTCTGCTACTCATTGTCAAAGCCAGGATACTAATCTAAGTAGTTGGTATCAGAAACTAGGCTTTTAACTCACCCAGTACAATGTCTCCTAGAGAACAAGAGAACAAATAATTGCTCGCAAACTTGGCTTTCCCAAAGGTCTCACTTTCTCAGGCAAATGAGACGTTCATCTAGCAAATATTTACATAGTGCTTTCTATGTGTACACCATCATGTTGAGCACCGATCTCTAATTGCTCCCTCCTTTCTCCTATCACCCCTCAACCTAATCCCTACTACCTGCCCCAAAACTCCACTGTTCTATGAGTTTCTTTCAGTTTCTTGAATTTGTTGTACTCTGTGTTTCGGCTTTGGAACCACAATTTCAGTTTGCCCTGTTAACTCATGCTTATCCTTCAGTTCTGTTTGTGTACATGCATGTGTGCATGCTTAGCTGTGTCCCACTATTTGGGACCCTCCGGACTGTAGCCCGCCAGGCTCCTCTGTTCATGGGATTTACCAGGCAAGAATACTGGAGTGGGGTGCCATTTCCTCCTCCAGCGGATCTTCCCAACTCAGGGACTGAACTCGCATCTTCTGCCTTGGCAGGCAGATTCTTTACCACTGAACCACCTGGGAAGCCCTTCTTTCTGCAAACCTTATGTTATCGCTGGCACCCCCCACCCCCACCTCAAGTAAGTTACATGCCCTTGCTCTGAGTTCTCCACAGCTCTCTGCATTTTCTTTATCATAGCGTTTGTATACTTACTATTCTTGCCCCTTTTCTCATCTGCCTTCTGCACTAGACTAGAAGCTTTGTGAGGCCAAGGACTGAGTCTTATCTAGGTTATCACTGAATATGCAGCACTCAACCTGATGTCCAGCACATAGTAGGTGTTTGATAAATATTTGTCAAATGACCAATTTAAGGATGACCATGACAAAATATCTATCCTTAAGAAGTTTACTTGGGGACAAAAAAAAGGTCTAGTGGGGATACAGAAAATGAAAAGAATAGATTATAATAGATTATATACCAGGATCCTTCAGGGACACAGAGGGAAAGATTTCTGACTCAATCTGGAGTAAAGTGGAAAGGGGACAGTTCAGCAGAGTCTTAAAGGAATAGTGAGAGTTTATGAAGAGGAAAGAAATAGGTCATAAGCAAGAGCTATACTATAAACTGTTTGGTTGCCTAAGTGGCTAAACCATTTTTTCTGTGTTTCTGAAAAGAATACTAAACTAAACTTAGTTCTACAACTGATTGTTCTAATGTGAGTTTGGAGACAATATGCCATAACATAAAAGGCAATATGATGAGATACTTTTATTCTTTAAGTGGCTGTTCTGTGAATCCCCATGAAAATCTCTTTTACCTCTATCATCATATTTATCACACTGCACTGTCATTAGCAGAGTGGTTCTACCCACGTGATGAGATATTTAAGGCCTTGGGGTTAAAGTCCTTTAAAAGTCTGATTCAGTTCTGTATATCCCTAGTACCAGAACAAAGCCGTTCCAGCAAGAAGGTCTGTGAATACTCCAACATGACTATGAAGTCTTAGATGAGTTGACCTCCAGCAGTCTCTCAGCTTTGTCTCATGTCCCATACTACATGTTCCAGTCAACATATACCTTTCAGTTCCCTGAATAACACTGGGCTCTTAAGGCCTGTGGACCTCCCCACATGCCAATGCCACTCCCACTGTCTCTTCACATTCATTTTCCCAGTTCATCATCCAGCTAACTCCTACTCATCCTTGAAGCTTCAACTTAAACATCACTCCTGAAGAAAGCCTTGGCCGGCCCAGAGAGAAGTTTAGACCTTCCTGTTATATGGTCTTATAATATGGTAAATTTCTCACCAGTGTCATTTATCACACTTGTAAATACTTATTGTCTCTCCAGTGGAGCAGAAGTTTCATAATTCAGCACTTGGAACAGAATATATAAGATAACAGGTGCTCCAAAAAACCCTTTTGAATAAGTTACTGAATAAATGAATAAAGTGCTATAATTCATTTTTAATATGATTTTTTAGTGGCCTGGGCTTCCCTGGTGGTTAAGCTGGTAAAGAATCCGCCTGCAATGTGGGAGACCTGGGTTCCATCCCTGGGTTGGGAAGGTCCCCTGGAGAAGGGAGCGGCTACCCACTCCAGTATTCTGGCTGGAGAATTCCATGGACTGTATAGAATTCCATGGGGTTGCAAAGAGTCAGACATGACTGAGCAACTTTTGCTTCAGTTTAGTGGCTTAGCTTTCAGGAGGCTCTATGATAGATCAGAACTGATCAAATTAGCAAATAACCCTTTAGTATTATAAACATTTCCAATGCCCCATTAAGAATCAGGGTTGTTGCTCTGCCAAGCAAACAGTTGAAGAACAGTGTCTTAACCAAGACAATTTACAGGGACCTCTATGCACACCACCTTTTTTCCCTCTGCTCTTGAATCATTTCTAGTAATCCCTTCCTTGCTATCAAAATCTCCTGAGCTTGTTTTCCTAAACCAGATTTCAACTCATCTCTTGCTCCAAGTTCTCCTTCCTGGTTCTTCAAAGGCTCATCTGATTCCAGCCAGCCAGAGGATTCCCATTTCCTCAACAGCCTTGCCCAGAGCATCAGAATATTATTGCTTCTGGCCCCAAGCCATCCTACTCAGCGCCTCTCCAGCTCCTACCAAGCCTTTCTCAAAAGCCCTGGCACAAGGTAAGGGTGTGGAAGAGTCGAAGGAAAAGAGTTTCTGCTGTCAATGAGCTCCCAGTCTATCAAGGAGACAAAGTGTTAGTTGCTCAGTCATGTCCAACTCTTTTTGATCCCTTGGACTGTAGCCCACGAGGTTGCTCTGTCCATGGGATTTTCCAGACAAGCATACTGGAGTAGTTGCCTTTCCCTTTGGCAGGGTATCTTCTGGACCCAGAGATTGAACCCAGGTCTCCTGCATTGCAGGCAGTTTCCTTACCATCTGAGCCACAGAAGAGACTATCGACGAGACAAAAGATAAACACAAAAAGCAAAACAACCATAGCATACTGTATTTGCTTAAATGCCAAATAATGTGAATGTATAGAGAGCATTTGTGAGATACTTCAGAGGAGTCATCATCCTTGAATCTTCCTTCTTACTTACCACACATCTGACAACATTCCAAATATTGTTTCTTTTATTTCCTTCTTCTGGGATAGCTTCTTCTAAGATAGATCTTCTATTTTTCCCTTTCTCGCTTTTCCCACCACCATCGCCTTGGTTTGGACCCCATACACTCTCCTCTAGATTATGATAAGAGCCTCCCAGTTTATCTCTTTGCTTCTATTCTCAACTCCCATTCAATTCATTCTCTATTGTAGCCAGAGTCATAATCTTTTTTTCCCATATCTATGATTATTTTTTTGTTGTTGATGTGTAGCTGATATACAATATTCTATAAGTTACAAGTTACAATATAGTGATTCACAAAGTTTGTACCCCATTTAGTTATTATAAAATATTGGCTATATTCCCTATGTTGTACAATATACCTATATAACTTATTTTGTATGTAATAGTTTGTACCTTTTAATCCCCTATCCCTATACTATCCCACCCCCTTCATTCTCCCCACCAATAATCACTAGTTTGTCCTCTATATCTGTGAGTCTGTTTCTTTTTGTTATATTCACTAGTTTATTGTATTTTTAGATTCCACCCAGAAGTGATATCACACAATATTTTCATTTTTCTATCTGACTTATTTCACTACCATAATGCTCTCCAAGTCCATTCATGTTGTTGCAAATAGCAAAATTTTCATTATTTTTTATGGCTAAATAGTATTCTGTTGTGGGCATCCCAGTGGCTCAGTGGTAAAGAATCCGCCTGCAGTGTAGGAGCTGCAGGAGACCCAGGAAGAGCCCCTGGAGAAGGAACTAGCAATACTCCAGTGTTCTTGTCTGGAAAATCCCTTGGACAAAGGAGCCTGGTAGACTACAGTGCATGGGATCGCAAAGAGTTGGATACATGTTTGAACGACTGAAAAACAACACAAGAATAAATATTCTGTTCTATATACATACACCACATCTTGTTTATCCACTCATTTGTTGATGGGCATTTAGTTTACTGCCATGTCTTGGCAACTGTAAATGATGCTCCCATGAACATTGATGTGCATGTATCCTTTCAAATTAGTATTTTTGTTTCTTTTGAATTTATACCCAGGAGTGGAATTGCTGGATCATATAGTAGTTCTAACTTTAGTTTTTTGAGAAATCTCTATACTCTTTTTCCACAGTGGTTACACCAATCTAATTCCCACCAACAGTGTACGACTGTTCCCTTTTCTCTATGTCCTCACCAATATTTGGTATCTATATTCTTTTTAATAATAGCCATTCTAACAGATGTGAGGTGATATCTCAGTGTGGTCTTGATTTGCATTTCCCTGATGATAGTGATGCTGAGCATCCTTTCATGTTCCTGTTGGCCACCTGCATGTCCTCTTTGGAGAAATGTCTATTCAGTTCTCCTGCTCTCTTTTTTTTTTTTTGGCCCATTTTTTAATTGGATTGGGATATTTTTTGTATGTTGAGTTGTATGAGCTGTCTATATAGTTTGGATATTAACCTTTTAATGGTCATATCATTTGCAAATATTTCCTCCTGTTCAGTTAGTTATCTTCATTTTGTTTATGGTTTCCTTTTCTGTGCAAAAGGTTTTAAGTTTTAATTAGATCCCATTTGTTTATTTTTGCTTTTATTTCCTTTGCTATTGGAGACCAATCCAAAAAAAATATTGCTATAATTTATGTCAAAGAATGCTCTGCCTATGTTTTTCCCTAGAAGTTTTATGGTTTCCAGTCTTACATTTAGGTCTTTAATCCATTTTTAGCTTATTTTTGGGTATGGCGTTAGAGAATGGTCTTATTTCACTCTTTTACATGTAGCTGTCCAGTTTCCTCAAGACCACTTAATGAAGAGGTTTTCTTTTCTCCATTGCATATTCTTGCCTTCTTTGTCATAGAGTAATTGACTATAAGTTCATGGGTTTATTTCTGGGCCCTCTATTCTGTTCCATTCATCAATGTGTCTGTTTTGTGCTAGTACCATACTGTTTGGTTATATAGCTTTGTGGTAGAGTCTGAAGTCAGAGAGTGTGATTCCACCAGTTCTGTTATTCCTTTTCAAGATTGTTTTGGCTATTCAGGGTCTTTTGTGTTTCCATACAAATTTTTAAATTATTTGTTCTAATTCTGTGAAATTTGCTATTGGTATTTTGACAGGGATTACAGTAAAGCTGTAGATTGCCTTGGGTAGTATGGCAATTTTAACAGTATTAATTATTCCAATCCAAGAACTTAATATATCTTTCCATTTGTTTATGTCATCTTCACTTCTTTCATCAGCATCGTATAGTTTTCTGAGTACAGATCTTTTACCTTTTTATGTAGATTTATTTCTGTGTGTCTTATTCTTTTTTGATGAGATGGTAAATGAGATAGTTTCCTTAATTTCTTTTTCTGATAGTTCATTGCTAGTGTATAGAAATGCAACAGTTGTCTGTATATTTATTTTTCATCCCGTAACTTTCCTGAATACACTGATGAGCTCTAATAGTTTTCTGGTGGTATCTTTAGAATTTTTTTATGTACAGTATCATATAATTTGCAAGCAGTGACAGTTTTACTTCTTCCTTTTCAATTTGGATTCCTTTTATTTCTTTTTATTGTCTGATATTTAGGCTAAGACTTCCAAAACTCTGTTGAATAGAAGTGGTATGAATGGGCATCCTTGTCTTGTTCCTGCTCATAAAGGAAGAGGGTATTTCCTTATCACAGTTGTTCATTTTGACATTGAACTATATATTTCATTTTTAATGAAATATTTCAAATATACCAAAAAATTATAGAAAAACAATGTAGCAAATACTTGTTTTCCCATGGCCCATTTAAGAAATAAAATACTGAATCCCCTACATACTCCTCAGTTGCCTACTTCTCTCTTCTCATCCCCTAGCATCTCAAGGTATTTACCACGTGATTTGGGGGTTTTCACTCCTCTACATTTCCAGTGCATATTTGTGCCCACGAATAATATAGACTATTATTTTGCATTTTAACTGTCCAATTTGAAACAATCTCAAGTTAAATTTATAGTGAATGGAATAGAAAATTACATATATTAAACCTTCTTTAATATTAACATACTGCACAGTTCAGTTCAGTTCAGTTCAGTAGCTCACTCGTGTCCGACTCTTTGCAACCCCATGGACTGCAGCATGCCAGGCCTCCCTGTCCATCACCAACTCCTGGAGTTTACCCAAACTCATGTCCATTGAGTCAGTGATGCCATCCAACCATCTCATTCTCTGTCACCCCTTCTCCTCCTGTCTTCAATCTTTCCCAGCATCAGGATCTTTTCAAATGAGTTAGTTCTTCACATCGGGTGGCCAAAGTATTGGAGTTTCAGCTTCAGCATCAGTCCTTCCAATGAATATTCAGGATTGGTTTCCTTTAGGATGGACTGGTTGGATCCCCTTGCAGTCCAAGGGACTCTCAAGAGTCTTCTCCAACACCACAGTTCAAAAGCATCAATTCTTTGGTGCTCAGCTTTCTTTATAGTCCAACTCTCACATCCATACATGACTATTGGAAAAACTATAGCCTTGACTAGACAAGACCTTTGTTGGCAAAGGAATGTCTCTGCTTTTTAATATGCTGTCCAGGTTGGGCATAACTTTACTTCCAAGGAGTAAGCATCTTTTAATTTCTTGGCTGCAGTCACCATCTACAGTGATTTTGGAGCCCCTCAAAATAAAGTCAGCCACTGTTTCCCCATCTATTTGCCATGAAGTGATGGGACTGGATGCCATGATCTTAGTTTTCTGAAAGTTGAGCTTTAAGCCAACTTTTTCACTCTCCTCTTTCACTTTCATCAAGCGGCTCTTTAGTTCTTCTTCACTTTCTGCCATAAGGGTGGTGTCATCTGCATAACTGAGGTTATTGATATTTCTCCCAGCAATCTTGATTCCAGCTAGTGCTTCATCCAGTCCAGCATTAGTTACAATTATCAAAGCTAAGGGCTTCCCTTGTGGCTCAGCTGGTAAAGAATCTGCTGCAATGTGGGAGACCTGGGTTCAATCCCTGGGTTGGGAGGACCCCCTGGAGAAGGGAAAGGCTACCCATTTCAGCATTCTGACCTGGAGAATTCCATGGACTGTATAGTCCACGGGGTCGCAAAGAGTTAGACACAACTGAGTGACTTTCACTTCACTTCACTCCAAGACATTAACATGAATTCAATACTATTAAACCAAACTCTTTATTCAGACTTCGTCAGGTTTTCCATTATGTCCTCTTTTAATTCTAGAATCCAGTCTAGGACCCCATGGCATTGAGTTACTGAGTCTCCTTAGTATCCTTCCATCTGTAACAGTTCCTTAGCCTTCTCTCTTCCATCGTGATCTTGACACTTAGAAAGAGCACTTGACAGGTATTTGGTAGAATGTTCCTCAATTTGTTTGTCCAGGGTTTTCTTATGATTCGATTAAGTCTATGGATTTTGGGGAAAAGTATCACAGAAGCTATGTGCCCTTTTCAATGCATCTGCTCAGTCATACACAACACCAATACATCTTATTACTTATAATATTTATCTTGATCACTTGATTACGGTGGGGCTGCCAGGTTTCTCCGTTGTGAAATTACTGCTTTTTCTTTAGTAAAAATAATATTTGGGGAGATATAATTTGAAACTATGCAAATATCCTGTTTTATCTTAAATCTTCATTTACTAATTATAGTATTTATTGATAGATCTTGCCTGATACAATTAATATTATGACGTTCTAATGCTGATTTTCTAATTCCCTAATTCATTCTATTTTTTAAAAAACATTTCTAAAATTTATTTTTGGCTGTGCTGTGCTGTGTTGCTGCACAGGCTTTTCTCTAGTTGTGGTGAGCAGGGCCTACACTCCAGTTGCAGTGCGAGGGCTTCTCGTTGCAGTGGCTTCTCTTGTGGAGCATGGGCTCTAGAGTGAGGGCTTCAGGAGTTGTAGCGTGTGGACTCAGTAGTTGCTGCTCCTAGACTCCAGAGTATAGGCGCAATAACCGTGGTGCATAGGCCTAGTTGCTCCCCGGCTTGTGAGATCTTCCCGGATCAGGGATCAAACCTGTGTCTTCTGCACTGGCAAGCGGATTCTTTATCCCTGAGCCACCAGGGAAGCCTAATTCCTTCTATGTTTATTCATTGAAATTCTTCTGTAAGGAAGACTTTTCACTTCTTACTCATTTTTTATTTATTCATTTATTTATACCAGCAAGAACTTAGTGATATTTAT
The DNA here is from genome assembly GCF_023699985.2 of Odocoileus virginianus. Classification (NCBI taxonomy): domain Eukaryota; kingdom Metazoa; phylum Chordata; class Mammalia; order Artiodactyla; family Cervidae; genus Odocoileus; species Odocoileus virginianus. Next base: position 74,580,491 of record NC_069678.1, on the reverse strand, counting down.
TTCATTATTTGGATTATAATCCAAACTGTGAATATTTATTTTGTTGCTCAAATTGTTTAAGCTTTGGCCTTTGGGAGCTCTTTTGGTTGACTTCAGTGTCTTTTTGACATGTTTCTGTCTTAGTACCACAAGATGCTCTAGGCTCATCTTATATTTTCCCAGCCCTGGAATCAGTCACTTCTCGAAGGAGCACTGATTCTTTATATTAAACACTGGAAGTTATTAGAAACCAAGATCTGGGTACTGGATGTGATCATTGCTACTGGGGTATCACTGCTTATAGGCCCTCTAAGCAGACAGAACTAGGAAATATTTGTATGTATACTAACTCTTGTGTATATACACATTTATACTTACATATCTATTTGATATATATTTTTAAAAACAAGAGTTGATACTGATAACTTGCATGTTTTTTAACTTTATATAAATAGTGTCATGTAAACTATATTTCTACAACTTGAGTTTTCCTGTTCCACATTTTTGGGGGGACCGTGCCACCAACATGCAGTGTCTTATTTCCCTGGCCAAGGAACAAGCCCATGCCCAGTGCAGAAGGAGCACAAAGTTTTCACCACTGGACCACCAGGAAAGTTCCAATTTTATTATTTTTGAGATGTAATCATATTGATATGTATAGTTCTGGTTTGCTCATTTTAACATTTACCTTAATAGTAGCCTTTTGTGTGATAAATCATGTGCATTTTTCCCTAAGAGTCATAGACTGTTGCCAACCGTAAGATTATTGTCAGTCATTTGTAGTTATTTATGGGCTTTCCTGGTGACTCAGCGGTAAAGAATCTCTGTGTCAATGCAGGAGATGTGGGTTTGATCCCTGGGTCCAGAAGATCCCTTGGAGGAGGAAATGGCAACCCGCCCCAGTATTCTTGCCTGGGAAATCCCATGGACAGAACAGCCCAATGAGCTACACAGCCCATGGGGTCGCAAAGAGCCTGACACGACTAAGTAAGCATGCAGGCATAGCTATTTAAACATGGTAGGCAGTTTACTTATGAAAAAGCAAAGCTGATTGCCTAGCTCACATTTTAGGCACTTTATAACTATTACATTCTTGTGGTGACTCTTTTTTGAAGAGCACAGTAGGAGAGTATTATTGAACAGCCAACCCCTCTATTCTTCTATTAACAGTTCTTTATGGATTATACCTGCATATTTTGTAGCATGATGAGTTGTCTTCTTTTAGTTTATTTATTTATTCCAGTTTTATGTTTCTTAGTTTCTAACCTGCTTAAAAATAATTGCCCTTTGTAGTTACTTACTTCTGAGGTCATTTGGTAATCTTTTAACATTCCTAAAGTTTTATTTGCAGTTTGAGAAATTTGCCATTTGCTATTTTTCAAATTTACTCTGAATTTTCTAAATTCAGACCTTATTCAGAAAATAATTAAGGTAAAACAGTAAATCTAGTACATATTATAGAAATTTAAGTATAGTAAATAGAGGAAAGCAAGAGAATGGAAAAGACTAGTGATCTCTGCAATAAAATTTGAGATATGAAGGGAACATTTCATGCAAGAATGGGCACCATAAAGGACAGAAACAGTAAGGACCTAACAGCAGCAGAAGAGATTAAGAAGAGGTGGCAAGAATACACAGGAGAACTATACAAAAAAGGTCTTAATGACCTAGATAACCATGATGGTAGGGTCTTCACCTAGACATTCTGGAGTGTGAAGTCAAGTGGGCCTTAGGAAGCATTACTACAAATAAAACCAGTGAAGGCAATGGAATTTCAGCTGAGCTATTTCGAATCATAAAAGATGATGCTGTTAAAGTGCTGCACTCAACTATGACAGCAAATTTAGAAAACTCAGCAGTGGCCACAGGAGTGGAAAATGTCAGTTTTCATTCCAATCCTAAAGAAAGGCAATGCTAAAGAATGTTCAAACTACTGTACAATTGTGCTCATTTCACATGCTAGCAAGGCTATGCTCAAAATTCTTCAAGCTAGATTTCAGCAGTACATGAACGGAGAACTTCCAGATGTACAAGTTGGGTTTTGAAAAGGCAGAGGAACCAGAGATCAAATTGCCAACACTGGTTGGATTCTGGAGAAAGCAAGAGAATTCCAGAAAAACATCTACTTCTGCTTCATTTATTACAAGAAAGCCTTTGACTGTGTGCATCACAACAAACTTCAGAAAATTCTTAAAGCAATGGGAGTACTAGACCACCCTACCTGTCTCCTTAGGAACCTGTATGCAGGTCAAGAAGCAACAGTTAGAACAGGACATGGAATAACAGACTGGTTCAAAATTGGAAAAGGAGTAGGTCAAGGCTGTATATTATCACCCTGTTTATTTAACTTATATGCAGAATACATCATGTGAAAGGCTGGGCTGGATGAGTCACAAGGTGGAATAAAGATTGCCAGGAAAAATATTAACAATCTCAGGTATGCATATGATACCACCCTTATGGAAGAAAGCAAAGAGGAACTAAAGAGCTTCTTGATGATGAAAGTGAAAAAGGAGAGTGAAAAAGCTGGTTTAAAATTCAACATTCAAAAAACCAAGATCATAATATCTGGTTCACCACTTCATGGCAAATAGAAGGGGAGGAATTAGAAGTAGTGACAGATTTATTTTCTTGGGCTCCACATGATGCGAAGAGCCAACTTATTGGAAAAGACTCTGATGCTGGTAAAGACTGAAGGCAAAAGGAGAAGCGGGTGGCAAGCATGAGTTGGTTAGATAGCATCACTAACTCAATGGACATGAATCTGAGCAAACTGCAGGAGTAGTGAAGGATGGGGCCCCTGACAAGCTGCTGTCCATGGGGTTGCAAAGAGTTGGACATGCTTAGCGACTGAACAACAGAAGCAGTAGTTGAACATTTTCCTATTCATAGTGTAATAGTTTTATAATTTGTCACTTTATTGTTTATTCAATCATTTAACCCCTGATTCCATAACAGAATGCAGCAAGGGCGGTCCCCGGCATGCAGCCATTACTGTGCATCATTACTCCCATTGATTTAGTCAATAGTCAGTGGGGCAGTGGTCATCAGGTGGAGAGTGAGAGAAGAGGTGGATCCTGGCCTTCTCCCTGAGGCCTTCCAGCCTGTTTCCTGAACTCTGGCTAGGGTTGAGCTGGGAGGCTCAGGGAACAGACTGGAAGCTGTGTCCTATGGGGCTCCAGAGCCCTCGGCAAAGCCACTCACTAGCCTTGGTCCAGGCCTTGAGGCAGTGGCGAGCTTTTCCCCCATCTCGGTCTCTGCAACATAATAGCAGTGGCAATTGGCCTGGGTCACAGTCTGTGGGACCTGGTTCCCCACCCCCCCAGTTTGGGCAGCCTGAGTCTTGAGGGCCAGGTTGGGTTGGGCGCCTGGCTCCCTCAGAGATGACAGCTGGGCAGGGCCTGGGAACCTGGCCCTGAGGAAGCCGCCAACTGATCTGCCTCCTCTCAGCCAGGATCAGGAACTTGGTGGGTGAAAGTTGTGCCTTGGACCTTGCCCTTTCTTGTCATTTAGTGTTAGTCGCTCAGTTATATCTGACTCTTTGTGACCCCATGACTGTAGCCCGCCAGGCTCCTCTCTCCATGGAATCCTCCAGGCAAGAATACTGGAGTGGGTTACCATTTCCTTCTCCAAAGGATCTTCCCAACCCAGGAATTGAACCTAGGTCTCCTGCATTGCAGGCGGATTCTTTACCATCTGAGCCACCAGGGAAGCCCTTTCTTGTCATAACAGAGAATAACATTCGTTTGGTAGAGATTTATAGGAACATCATTACCAGACCATGACCTGACTTCAAGGACAAAGGATCTGACACCAAGAAGTTTGCAACAACTAACCACATTCCTCCCTTGCCTTTCCTATAAAGGGGCTTGCTGGAAGCTTTCAGGAGCTTGGGGTTTATAAGACATGAGTCACTCATCTCCTTACAGGGTCTTGCCACAAGCCTTTCTCAGTTCTAGACTCTAATGTTTTAGTCTTTTTTAAAAAATTATTTTTTAATTGAAGGATAATTGCTTTACAGAATTTTGTTTTCTGTCAAACCTCAACATGAATCTGCCACAGGTATACCTATGTTTTAGTATTGTTTGGCCTCACTGCGCTTTGGGCATACAGACTTGCATTTTCAGTAACAATTCTAACTATTAGTTAAATCTATCACTCTCAGTGTGAATGAGAGTAGCTGTGAGAAGCTTCAAAATTAAAAACTGGTTTCTTTGGGGGTGTGGGGTTTTATTTATCACACTGCATCATAATTACCTTTATTCTTGCCCTGGTGGCTCCATGAAAATGTAGACACGACTGATTCATTGACGAGTACCCAGCTGACAGCCTTACATAAAGAAGATGTTCAATGAGTAGTTGTTAAGTAAATGGATGACTGGTTGAATGGATAGATGAATGGATGGATGGAGATGTAGGCAAGATCTCCTCAAACTCTGGCATCAGAAGGCTTCATAGAGGACCTGGAAACTGTCATTTTAAGGATGGGTAGGAATTGATTAAAAAGAAGGACATCTTTAACTTTCATCTTTCTCCTCACCCTCACTTTAAGTGTCCAGAAGTGAAGTGAAGTGAGTGAAAGTCACTTTTCTTCCAAGGAAAAGGAAAGTGAAAGTCGCTCAGTTTTGTCTTGACTCTTTGCAGCTGCATGAACTGTACAGTCCATGGAATTCTCCAGGCCAGAATACTGGAGTGGGAAGCCTCCAGTGGATCCCTTCTCCAGGGGATCTTCCAAACCCAGGGATCGAACCCAGGTCTCCCTCATTGGTAAAGGAGAATTCTTTACCAACTGAGCTATCAGGGAAGCCCCTAAGTGTCCAGATGTTCCCACTAAAAAGAGGACCAATTGGTGTCAGTTGACAATGGCAAGGCAGAGTCAAGATAATAGGTTCATCTTGGGTCTAGATCTGTTCTAAGTTCCGTCATCATACTGCACTAGAGAAGAAAGTATAGGTTGAGAATTATGAAGTCTGAATTCTGGTCCCTACTGTGTCACTAAGTCACTGTGTGACCTTGTACAAGCCATACCTCTTCTCTGAGCATCCGATTGCTAATATGTAAGATGAAAGCATTGGGTTAGAAGGGCTTAAAGATACATTCCTACTCTAAACTTCTATGAAACATCAGACTTTAGCCAACTAGGCCCCTAGTCACAGAAGCATATCAAAGCATTGCTATTCACTCTAGGGATGGAAAAGGACCATCTAGTACTCTAGTCCATTTTCCCACAAGAACTTGAAGTCCTGCAATAACCTCCAGAAGCAGCTCTTTCAATTCAGTTCTTACATATCTTTTTTCCTAACAGCCCCCAAAAGAAAAACTACCTGCTTGCTCATTCACAAATTCAATCAGAGGAGCATAGACTGCCAAAGCTGACAGTACTCATTATCTCCCTCATTTGGGGAAAATGAGGCCGAGAGAGTGACAAGGTCTTAACCCAAGTTCACTCAGCTAACTATAAGAACATAATAAATTCTCTAGTGATACTGTCAAAAGAGAGATTAATCCTCATCAAATTGTTGAATTTCACAGACAAAGAAACAATTCTTTCTTCAAGAAGTAAAAGCAAGTTACCTATAAGGAGGAATAAAATCAGACTTGTCCACAGCAAAAGTTTTGTCATTCTGAGGGAAAGTGTAACCCCATGAATATTTTACCCAACTATGTTGTCAGAGAAATAAAAAAAATTACAGGTGCTTTAACAATTTAAAGTTGTTAAAACTATTATTAAAATTGAAAGAATTTAAAGAATCCAGCATCCTTCTTGAAAAAAAAAAATAAAACCTTGATGCTGAAATCCAGCAAATCAAAACATGAATGTAAATTAAAGAAGTTATTATGAAACATTGGTGATGAAGATTGCATCTATTTAAATCTAGAACTTAGCATAAACAATTAGAGGAATTATAGTTGTAAATTAAAATGTAAATATTATAAATATTGGTAAAGTAAAAATTATTGCTGTTTAGTTGCCAAGTTGTGTCCAACTCTTTTGAAAACATGTGGACTATAGCTCTCCAGGCTCCTCTGTCCATGGGATTCTCCAGGCAAGAATACTGGAGTGGGTTGCCATTTCTTCCTCCAGAGGATTTTCCTGACCTAGGAAATGAACCTGCGTCTCCTACATCGGCAGGCAGATTCTTTACCACTGAGCCACCAGAGAAGCCCAGAGTAAAAATAATGAATAACAAAAATTAGGTGTAGGAGAGGAGATGGGAGAAGTATAGACTACTGATCATCTTTATGACAGATTAGACAATATTGTTTAACATTAAAATGTGTAGTTTTAAAATATAACTCCAATTATTTTCATAATCTTTTATAACTTATTCATAAATCCATTAGTCATTTTACTTGTTAAGTTAACTTCCATAAGGATTTTTAATTAAATATTTTATTTAAAACATCTTGCTCAGTGTGAGCCCTTTAAAATGGTTTCTCTATGCCAATTATCCTGTATAAAGACATATAGAGATGTTCAGAATGATTTTCACCATAAGTTAAAGATGTTATTTTGAGAGTTAGAATTAAGAGTGATCTGTTACTTTCTTCCTGGTGTTTTTTCTGTACTGCTTGAATTTTTTATAAGCATGTATTGCTATTTTTAAATCATGACAAAATTACTGTTCTAAAAAACTGGAGAGGGAGTTTGGTTCTGAGGAAATACTCCCTAACTTTTGAAAAACAGATTCTGTCAATAATATCAATATTAAAAGCTATTTTCATTGAGTGCCTACATCATGCCAAGGATTTTTCATACAGTATCTTTATTGCTCACCACAACTCTAAAGGCTAGGTTACAGATGAAGCTCACAACGATAAAGCCTTTTGCCGAAAGTTACATACCCCCAAAAGATCAAAACCTCTCTGATTCTTTCCATTGAGTGAACACTTTGTGCATAATAATCAGAGTTAATTCATTGTACTTCAACTTTCTCTTTGAATTTCCACAGCCTTAGATTATTCTCTGGATACTTGATGACAAACAATGAGGCATCCTCAAAAAGACAGAGAATAAAGTTTCCCTTGAAATAAAATCCACTCTCCATAAATGAAATTAAACATCTGTAGGAAACTAACAGCCTGTGTGTAAAACTGTCAGAGAAGTTTGGAAACACTCAAAGCTCTCAGGCCAAGATGCCAAGGTGATCTGGAAGTGTTCCCTAGAAACTGACTACAATTTAAGGAGTGGAAATCATATCAACTGTAATATATCCTGTTTGGAGAACATCTGTGTGAATAGAAAAACAAGAATGGTCAACTACGGAAACCTGAAAAGGTAAAGTCACAGGTGTCTCTCCAAGTACTACCCGGGGATAAGAAATTTTAGCTAAGCAATGTTAACAATATGATTTTCTTGACAAGACCTAGAGAAAAGTCCTTTACTGCATGTTAGACTTGCCTCAGCTACTTTCAAAGTAAGATTCCTATTTGGGCTTTGCCATAACCAACTGAAAGAGCTTCCCTGGTGGCTCAGTGGTAAAGACCCCATCTGCAATGCAGGAGACATAGGAGACACGGGTTCGATTTCTCGGTCAGGAAGATCCCTTGGAAGAGAAAATTACAAGCCACTCCAGTATACTTGCCGGGGAAATCCCATGGACAGAGGAGCCTGGCGGGCTACAGTCCAGGGGGCTGCAAAGAGTCGAAGACAACCAAGCACAGCACAGCACAGCGCACAACCAAACGAATCAGAATCTCGAGGAGAGCGCCAGGCATGAGTGCTTACGAAATCTCCCCAGATGCTTCTCAAGTGCAATCGGGGTTGAGAAACAGCTGAAATTAGTAGAGTGTCTAAGCCTACTGATGGAGAGGTCTCTCTTGAGATTGACTCACACCCTTTCCTCTGATTCCTGACCTACCACCAGGCTACCCTCTGATGCTTGGCTTCCCATTAGAAAATGCATGGATCTTCTGATGTGAGTATTCTGGTCTGTTTTGCTAATTAAATTGACTTTGAAAATAGCACTTTCTTTTTGCAAATTAATAAATGGACTCCTGGTTTATGTATCAGTTATAGTGATCTTTGTTAATGTGGGTCTGAGATAAGTCTCTAATCTGAAAGATGTAGCCCCTGTCAAGTGCCATAAACATCAAGGTTCTGAGCCTGTCAGGATGCTGGACCCTGGTAATGTACCAATCTGTGAAAATGAATCCAGGTGACCAGCAGACCTTTCCTGGGACCAAATCGTTAGCTCCACTGCAGGCCTTTTTTCCTCCAGGTTATAAGCTTCTTAAGAACACAGACCCACTGGTCAGGATTCTGGTCTTTCACTGCTGTGGCATAGGTTTTCACAGCAGAAAGAAAAAAAAGAGAGCACAGACATGGCTTCTCTTTTTTCATCTCCCACCTCTGCCTAGCACAGGGCTGGGCAGTTTAAGAAACTCCAAAAAGAGATTGAGAATATCAATGAAGGAACGAATGAGTTCAGTGCATGTGGGGGTATGTCTCTCTATTGTGGAACTTTGTGACCAATCTCTGTCCTTAGATCAGGAGGCCATTTCTCACCTCTGATTCTCTTCTTTATATTGGGAGACTTCTTGAGTCTTGGTGGAAGGCAGAGCCTTATAGAGAGCCAGAAAACACAAGATGATTGTTTCCCCAGCCTCATTTGCAACTAAGTAAGGGCTTGTGTCCTCCAATCAGACATAGTCACCCCAAACTTTGAATCCGGGGCTGGTGACCCAGAGGAGGAGGGGCCACAGAAAATCCATTCTAGTGGCAAAGTGGGAGCAGCAGCGGGCATGCTGAGTTTCTGGGGGTGGGGACCGTGGCAGCATACAGAGACAGCAGTTCCACTGGTCACAGTGGAGCTCTCACCAGACTGGCTTGGTGATGTGGTTTGAGCTGTGGGCTAGTTACTCACCGCCTCACCTTTTATGCTGCTGTGTATTTTCCGTGCCTTTGCTGTGATTCTGTGAAATCCTCAATGCCCCTCCCACCTCCACCTTTTTAATGTGCTTTTAATAATTTTTTTTCCTGCTGAAATCAATGAGTCATTTTCTGTTGCTTGCTGCTTGGAACCCTGTTATGGGCTGAATTCTGTCTTCTGTTAAACTTCCTATGTTGAAGTACCTCAGAATGTGACTATATTAGGATACAGAGCCTTTAAGGAGGTGATTAAGTTAAAACGAGTCCGTTCAGATGGGCCTAATTCAATCTAACTAGTGTCCTTCTGTGCAGTAGCAATGGCACCCCACTCCAGTACTCTTGCCTGGAAAACCCCATGGACGGAGGAGCCTGGTAGGCTGCAGTCCATGGGGTGGTGAAGAGTCGGACACGACTGAGCGACTTCACTTTCACTTTTCACTTTCATGCATTGGAGAAGGAAATGGCAACCCACTCCAGTGTTCTTGCCTGGAGAATCCCAGGGACAGGGGAGCCTGGTGGGCTGCTGTCTGTGGGGTTGCACAGAGTCGGACACGACTGAAGGGACTTAGCAGCAGCAGCAGCAGCAGCAGCAGCAGTGTCCTTCTGAGAGAAGCAAATTTGGACACATGGTCACTGCGGGCATATGTGGACAGAGGAACGACCGTGTGAGGATACAATGAGAAGGTGGCCACTTGTAAGCCAAGGAGAGAGGCCTCAGGAGAAACCATACCCTACAGATACCTTGATCTTAGACTTCTAGCTTCCAGAAGTGTGAGAAAACAAATTTCTGTTCTTTTTTTTGTTTTGTTTTGTTTTGATGTGGACCATTTTTAAAGTCTTTATTGAGTTTGTTACAGTACTGCTTCTAGTTTGTTTTGTTTTTTTTAATGTTTTGGTTTTTTGACCGCAAGGCATAGTGAGATCTTAGCTCCCCAACTAGGGATCAAAACCTATACCCTGCTGCACTGGAAAGCAAAGTCTTAACCACTGTACCACCAGGTAAGTCCCTAAATTTCTATTCTTGAAGCCATCTATTCTGTGGTGTTTTGTTAAGCAGCCCTAGCAAACTAATACAAACCCTAAATACATTTAGTGATTGATCAAATATTGTCTGGTCAGTTACAAACCAGGCATTGGAACAAGATTACTACATGTAAACAGAGCAAGATGAGAAGAACAGTCAAGATGGGAAGCCAAGCAGGACCCCAGGAAAGAATAGACTAGGTGGTGCAAAATAGCAGGTAGGAAGGGAAGCCTAGAGGAATACTCTAACTCCAGTTGAAGTGTTTATATGGAACCCAACTGATCCTTTGGTGTCAAGGTATAGCACTAATAATAGTTATAATTTTAAAAAAAGTTATAATTTATTAGTGATTACTATGTACCAGGGTCTTTCACATGCCTATTTCTCCACCTCATAGTGACTTTGTTATTTCAAAAGTGACTTTTATTTCTGAAAAAGAAATTGAGTTTCAGAGATGTTTGGGCGACTTGTCCCAAACCATATTATCAATAAATGGTGGGGTCAGGAGGATGACAAATTTCAAAGTATGCCTGCTGAAGAAAAGAGGTTTGATTGTTGGCAATGTGAAGAAATTTCTAAGAAGGAATTTTCTACTATTACAACAGATCTTTTAGAAGCACAATATACCTCCTAGGATCTCGATACACGGCCCAGCTTCAAACCTTTGATACTTCTACCAGAAACTCACATAACAGAGGGCAGCCCTCTGGAATATTTTCCACAGGAAACATCTGCCCAAATATTTCGAAGGCTGTGAAGTGTCCCAGGAGGGAAGAGGGAAAGCTGAGGCCAATCATAAGTGTGGTGATAAGTCCAGGTACCAGGTGGACTGAAGCGGAGAGAAAATGCAGGCTTCCTGCTTTCTACTCCCTCTGGAAGCATGCTCTAGTAAAGTAAACTCTTTCCAAGACTCAGGTTCCCAGGTTAGTGATCTGGTTTTCTTCTAATAGGAAGTGAGCCGTCTCTCAATCAGGGAGTGGGGGAGGGGGAAATTATTGCCAATTACACTCAACATGTAGGAGGGAAGGTTCAGACATTTTGTGTCTTTACAATTAAGAGACCTCCAGTTTATTCTTAGAGTCAATCACAGCCCAGCCACAGAACACACATTCTTTCTTTGAGTGTTTACAAGAGAATCAATTAAAAAAGATTTTTTAAATCCCTTTTTGTTTAAAGCAACTGACATAATAGAAGGAAAGGATTGAGTCCCTGCCAAGAAAAGGCTTTCTGAACCTTCTTTGGCTCAAGTTGACAGCACTTTAAGGTCTTTCAATAAACCAAGTCACTGGCCCCAAATAGAAAATTGCTACCAGGAAAGAAGAATTTTTTAATGGGATGTCTTTGAGTTAAATTAGAGTCTGTAATCACCCTGAATGTATTATTCAGACTCATTGTTCTTCATATTTGTCCTTCACATGTGATTAAGGAGAAGCACTCCTCATGTGCCAGGCATTGTACTAGGACACCGAGGAGCCAGGGTATTAATCCATCCTGATTCATGCTCTCCCAGGACTTCCAGTCTGGGGAGGAGATGGACAGGTACTCACAGATGGTACAAGGGAGTGAACAAAAGAAAGGGGAAAGTGGGAAGGTCTAAGGGAAACTAAGCATGTAACACTGAGCTAGTGGATTTGAAGTTGTAATTTGGGGTCCCTGAGTGGAAGGGACAGCACTCCAGTCTTCTCTCAGTTTTGAGCAGAAAAAATATCTGCTTTCATTTGGCGATAGAAGGGGATAGTATCAGTATTTACTAGTTGCTGTCACAAAGCAGAATCAGACATAGTTCCCTGCCTTCAAGGAACTTATGGTCTTTAGGAGAAAAGACAAGTACACACAAAATATTACAATCCAGATAAATGACAATATAATGAATCCACTAAGAAGAGACATTGTAAGTCTTCAGGGAACAGGAGAGGATGCAAGTCTCCTTGGAATAATTGGGAACAGCTCCACAAGGAGAGAGGACATATTCGAAGAACATGTAAGAATCTGCTGTGAGACGCTTCTGGTTATCCAAAGGCACCATGCTATCTTGCCTTTGAACTTTTACACATGTTGTTCCTCTATCTAAACCACTTCCCTGTTCCCTGTTCCTGACCCAGTTAACTCTACACATGTTTCTGGTAACAGTTCAGTTAACACTTCCTCCTGGAAGCCTTCCTTCACAAGCCCTTTCTCCATCCCATACCTAGACTGACTTATTGCCACGGTTTCCCATAGAACTGTGTATATATGTTAAGGTTGGATGAGCATAGAGCTTTTGTTTATTGTGTTAGGAGCAGTGAGACGTTCAGTATGATTAAAGCATAGGGAACACGGCTCAACCAAGAAATATTTGTGGAATGGATGAATGAATGAATGCTTGCAAGAATTTTATTTATTTTTGACTACACAGCTTGTGGGATCTTAATTCCCTAACCAGGGATCGAACCCCAGGCCATTAGCAGTCAAAGTGCCGAGTCCTAACCACTGGACACCAGGGAATTCCCTTTGTCCCAGAATCCTTTCCCGGCAGCCCTCCCCTGTCCTTCCAGTCTGGGTCAAGTACTTACCACTCCGTTGTGCCTTTCTGGCATCAGAGAGTTTAGGCAGAGAGTTCTGGGGTTCTGATGTTGCTGCTCTCTGGATCAAAGTCCACCAACTGGGACCCCAGATACCAAGTTGGAGAGAACCATCAAGGTCATCTCTCTCCCACATGGAACTGATCTCCCAGCCTTCCAGTTCTTGCTTATTGCTGAAGCACTTACCCTATTGAAACCTTCATGAGGAGGGCATCAGTGTGACCCACAAACTCTTGAATCACTCCTCCCGAGGATCTGCGGACACTCCAGATCCAACTTGTCCAAAATCAAAATACTGGAGACGTTTTGGGCTTTAAAATCAGGCAAACCTGGGTTTAGCTCTGCACTTTACTTGTTCTGTGGACATTGGGCAAGTTACTTCAAATCTCAGAACCTTAGTTCCCTCAACTGAGACCCCAAAGTTCTTGGATTAGAGGAGTGCTGTGTCCACGCCCATTTTAGAAAGATCTCTCCTGCAGCTGTGTGGGGGATGGGCTGGAGGGGCGAAACCAGAGACAGTTCAGAGGAGGCTGAATAGAAGTGTTTCCAATTACTTCAGCCTCAGCCTCCTCCGCAGCACACTCTCCACTGTGACCCCGGGGCCAACCTCATGCTGTTGCCTAGCAACTCACCTGCATCACCCAGGGATCTGAAGCTGGGGCCCCACAGAGGATGTGGAAATGACCAGTTTAATTACAAATTCTCAGGGGAATCATGCATCAGTTCATTCCTTAAATATTCACTGGGCTCCCACCGAGTGCCAGGCCCTGTGCTAGGTACTGGGGACTTAGAAATAAATAAAACCTAATCTCTTTCCTCAAGTAATTCATAATGTAGCAGAATGGACAGATTTCTTCACTTATTCATGAAATATTTTTTGAGTGCCCATCAACAGCAACAGTAGAATGGATAAAGTTGTAGCATATTCGTACAACTTAATAGTATGCACACAGTAAGAGGATGAACAATCTACAACTATACACAAAGATATGAAATACTGATGACTGAGTGAAACATGACGAGTAAAAAAAGCTAGATAGAAAAGAGTACATTCTGTATGATTACACTTAAAGTAGAAAAACAGGAAGAAGTAATCTATACTGCCAAAAGTCAAGATTGAGGACTTGGGCGGTAGTGACTAGAAGGGGGCATGAGCAGGGCTTCCGGAGTGACTGAAGCATGACTTCCTGGAGAAGGGGATTTCTAATCAAGTGGGAGTCTGCCATGCACGGGAGAGGAGGCAAGGACTTACAGGCATCAGAAACCAGAAGGAAGAGGCAGGAAATGAGACCGAGGGGTTACATGGGGCCCAGACTGTCAAGGGCCTGAGAATAACAATCATGATAGCTCAATGTTTGTCGTATGACAGACATTGTTTGGCATACTTTACATGTTTACATTTATTTAATCCACCAACCACACAATGAGTAGGTGCTTTTATTTCTATTCTATAGATGAGGAAATTGAGGCATAGTGAGGTTAATTAGCTTGCTTAAAATCCCACAGAATGTGACAGAACACACCAACAAAGATAATTCCGGCATGCTTGATCACTGTTCCACACTGCCCAGGTCATTTGGTCACAGACTAAGCCACTGAAGGTGTTTAAACAGTGGTGAACCTGGATCACTTTGTTGTTGTTGCTTTGGCTGACATGGGTCTTTGTTGTTGCACATGGGCTTTCTGAAGTTGTGATGTGCAGGCTTCTCATTATGGTGGCTTCTCTTGCTGCAGACCGTGGTCTCTAGAGCATGTGGGCTTCAGTAGTTGTGGGTTCACCTGGGTTCAGTAGCTCCAAGCCCTGTGGAATCCTCCCAGACCAGGAATTGAACCCGTGTCCCCTACATTGGGAGGTGGACTCCCAATACCTGGACCAACAGGAAAATCCCAGGATTCAATATTTGTGTGACAAGGATTATCCTGGTTGCTCTACAGATTGGCTTGGGTTGGGTTGAATGGGGCAAGAGTGGAGGCAGAGAGACCGAGGAGAAAGCTGCTCCAGGAGTCCCAGTGAGAGAAGCTGAGGCCCACATGAGGGTAGAGGCCAGGGAGAGGAGGACAATTTTTAGAAATCGATGACAAAGTCTGAGTTTTACACATACTGCTAGAAATAAGATCCAAGAAAAAGCAGAAGTTATTTTATTTTATGACTGCAAAAGCAGAGGGTTGAGTTAAATATACCACTTGGTTGTCTTTGGTCTTTGTTTATTTACTTATTTATTCCCTTTTACCCTCTTTCTTCTCCCAAACCCTACAGGTAAACTCTTTCATGTATTTATTGTGTAACTTTATATTGCAAATATGTGTTTTCATATTGTGTTGAACGTATTTTACATCCAGCCAAATGGTGCTGAGTTATGTACCTCATTCTGTACTTACTTTTTAAAAAAATATTTATTTATTTATTTGGCTGTGTTGGGTCCTCGCTGTGGCACACAGGATCCTCACCGTGTCATGTAGGATATTTCATTGAGGCACACGGATTGTCTAGTTGTGGCACTTGGGCTTAGTTGCTTAGAGGCTTGTGGGATCTTATTTCCCTGACAAGGGATGGGACCCACATCTCCCAAACGGCAAGGTGAGTTCTCAACCACTGGACCACCAGGGAAGTCCCTGTAACTTACTTCAATATACCACGTTATATTTTTCAAGATCTATTCCTGCTACATGTTTATTTTTAGTCTGTTGTCTTCCTAGAATTAAAGAATTAGATTGACAATACAATGCCATAGAAAGTGCTTTACCATTGAGTGGAGAGACTACAGCTATAGCACCTGCCCCTCTACTAACATGTGGTATGAACTTGGGCAGGTCCCTTTTCCTAGTTGAATCTTAGCTTCCTCACTTATAAAATCAGAGTTGCCTGCTACATCTAAACTTCCAGGCAACCTTCCTTACCTTATACAGAAAACTCCAGTCCAGAGTGGGAATGACTTGATCAAGGTCACACAATAGTTATCAATAGTTCAATTCAATTTAGCCCACATTTATTGAGTGCCAGACATGATGCTAAGTGCTTTGGATATTTAAATAAATAAGCCCTGCTGAGTTCCTCCTCTCAGGGCCTCTAGACAGAGCTGTGTTAATTTTCCAACAGCAGGTGCAGAGATAGCCTGTGGGAACTGGTCAAATGCAGTAGAGATATTAATAGGATGGAGCCTCGGATAGAATCTAAGGCAGTAATTCCACCACCCCAGTCAGGCCCCACAACATTCCTGGCCTCAAGAAAAGGAAAGAGGTTGGGTACACAGCTTCCTATTTGTAAAAGGTTATTTATTGCTTTAGCATGTACCAACAATAACTGATCTAAAATAGACAGAATGCCCTTATCTATCTCTGTGCCTAATTACACAGCAGTAATAGTAGGATAAACAATTTTATATTCTACTTTTTAAAAATGTTCTTGTTGAACAATAAAACAGCTGCTATTGATTATTTACTCTGTCCTAGACACCAAGTACTTTACATATGTTAGTTTATTTAATCTTCATTACAATCCCATGAAGCAGGAGGTACTATTATTATCCTTATATTAAAGATAACAAAACAGAAGCCCAGGGAGTTATATTACTTGCCATAGGTCAGTGGATTTCTAGCATTTTGAGTGCAACACGTAGCAGAAACATAGTTTACATTATACTTTAGATCACACATACCTGTTTCACAAAATTATACTAATCCTTACTGTGGGGGACACACTCAATATTTTCTATTCTTTTTGTTTGTTTGTTTTCATGCTGTTCTGAGCCACTAAATTGATTCTATGACCTACTAATGATTTGAAACGCATAGTTTAAAAACAAGGCCCTAGGCAACATATATACCACAACCCTAACAAAATTGCACAAAATGTGAAGTTGTCATACTCTTTAATGCCCTGTATCAGGTTCCATGCTGCAGGTTAAAGACACAGGTTTGAATCAGACACAGTCCTGTGCTCAAAGCATTCACAGCCTCCTCAAGGAAACAGGTGGGTAGGCAAGGACAGCCAGCAGTGGTTCTCAATCCTGGTTGCATCTTAGAATCACCCAGAAGATTTGTTTTTAAAGCACTAATTAGTGTTGAGTCTCTATTCCCAGACTTTCTGATTAAGTTGGTCTGTGATGGGGCCTGGATATTGATATTTTTATTTATTTAATTTTGCTATTTAGACATGCACATATATTGATAACAGGTAACATTATGAGGGAAAAACACATTGGAAACTCTTTTACTTCTTGGGTTCTGGGGTTGAAACAGGAGGGAGGGAGGCAGGGCATAGCCATAGGATACGATGTAAACCAGTGAGAATCAACTAGGTAAATCCATGATGGTGGAATAATTGACTTCCAGTGGACCCTGAGGCTCATTATACACTTATTGTTTAATTTTGTTTTGCTTTTAGCTAGTTTGTATTGAAATGTAGTTACTTTACAATGTTGTGTTAGGTTCTACTGTATAGCAAAATGAATCAGCCATACATATACATACATCCCCTTCTTTTTGGACTTCCCGTTCAGGTCACACAGCCCATTAAATAGCATTCTTTGTGCTATACAGTATGTTCCCATTAGTTATCTATTTTACATGTAATATCAATAGCGTATATGTATCAGTCCCAATCTCCCAATTCCTCCCATTTCCCTGGATCTTGGTATTTCTTAAAAGCTCCACAGGTGATTCTAAGGTGCAACTGGTCTGAGGATCAGTGCAATGAAGTATAAGCAGTACATTAAAGGGAAGCATAGTATAGGAGCATCTAACTACCTAAAGGTGTTGAGAAAAGCCTCAAGAGGAGTTGTTTTTTGAGCTGAGTTTGTGCGCTGAATACCTTCTGTTTGGTCCTTTAAATCCACTGTCTGCCCAACACACTTTTCTGTACAGAGTAAGTCAATGGGTTCCTTTGCTCACTGGCTTCAGCTTAAGAATGGGCCAACAGCCTTGCAGGAGATTGGTGAGAGGGCAGGCACGTAGTAATTCCCTGGCTACCTCCTGGTAAGTTTGCCTTGCGCTGGCTATGACCCTCCTTTGAAGGTAATTCCCGTCTCCGGATGGCTTGATGAATTGGACTCTTCAGATTCCATAATCTCTCCCCTTTCTCCACACCATTTCAGGTCAAGAGGTATTAACAGCCCAGATAGGTTCCTGAACTATCCCTTGTCTTCCTCTATACCCCACCCACATGTTTGAAATTAGTCCCCTTGTGAATAAACCTTTGTCTAATTATCCTAATCTGAGTGTGTCATCTGTTTCCTTTTGAGACTGTCTGATAGAGCCTAGAAGCAGGATGGGAGCTTGCTCTAAGGATAAGGAAGGGGGGAAAAAAACAAACCCAAGCAGAGGGAGCAGCACGAGCAATGAAAAAGAGGCATGAAAATATTGTATTTTTGTTTAATTCCCTTTATTGGTGAAGGACATATTGCTAAATCCAATGTTCCGTTCTCAGTCCTATTCTTACTAGATTTATCAGCAGCATTTAAGCAATTTATTGCTCTCTCTTTCTTGGGACAAATATGTCACTTGGCCTCCATGATACTGAGCTCTTTTGGTTCTTTTTCTTCCCAGGTGGTGCAGCAGTGAAGAATCTGTGTGTAATGCAGGAAGTGCGGGTTCATGTGGGTTTGATCCCTGCGTGGGGAAGATCCCCTGGAGAAGGAAATGGCACCCCACTCCAGTATTCTTGCCTGGAAAATCCCATGGACAGAGAAACCTGGAGGGCTACAGTCCATGGGGTCTCAAAAGGGTTGGACACTACTGAGCAACTAAACAATAACTTCCTCTGGCTACACTTTTTCAGTCTTCTCTCTGCTTCTCTCTTATTTTCCTGATGTCTTCATCTCCCTGAAGGTGAATCTTGGAGTCCCAAGGACTATCTTTGTTTCTCTTGTCAACACTAACTCTCCATCATCATCCAGTAAGTTTCTATCTTTGACCTAGATCTCTCCTCCAAGTTCAGACTCATATATCCAACCTAACTAGAAATAGGAGTGGTGTCTGGAGCTGACCCCTCATACCAATTGTTACACTTTCAAGAATTTTTTCAGCCTCTTGTCAAACCCTCTTGGAAAGGGTGAAAGAGTCATACGATCTGAACAGGTATCAGAGTATTGAGTATTAAACATAGTCATTACTAAAAATTAAAATTATGTACATTTAAAAAATAAATTATATTAAAAATAAAAATCACTTTCTAATTATTTCAGTATATTTTATTATTTTTTTATATTCTTGGGGTTATTTCCATCTATTCTCCTTGTATTATGGAAATACTATATAATGGTGTGCTGCTCTTGCATCCCTTCCTAACTCCATGTTCAGTGACATCAAGTTGGTAGCTTGAAACCAACCATGGTGAGAATAATATACAACAGAAATTGACAAATGCTACCAATGAGAGTTTGGTTTATTGTTTTGTTGACTGCCTAGACTTAAGAAAGTGATGGGAAGGGCTTCCCTGGTGGCTCAGGGGGAAAGAATCTGCCTGCCAATGTAGAAGACACAGATTTGATCCGTGGTCCAGGAAGATCCAACATGCTGTGTAGCAACTAAGCCCCTGCACCCCAACTATTGAGCCTGTGCTCTAGAGCCCAGAAGCTGCAACTACTGAGACCATGTGCTGCAACTACTGAAGCCCACACAATCTAGAGCCCATGCTCCACAACAAGAGATGCTACGGCAATGAGAAGCCCGACTAGAGAGCAGCCCCACTCTCTGCAACTAGAGAAAAGCCCGCACAGCAATGAAAACCCAGCACAGCTAAAAATAAATAAATAATTTTTTTAAGTGATAGGAAAATATTAATAATGCAAAATAAATTTACAGTGTATTGTGTCTAGCTATTACATTGTAAATAACTTTAAAACTTGAGGAAATATTCTAGTATTGGAAAACTATTAACCCATTCAGCATAGCAGCCACTTATGTCTCTGTAGTGAATTCCAACATGTCTTTATTGTTTCACTTTCATCTCAACATTAATGCAAATGAAAATATCAGCAAACATTCATCCTAGAACTATACTCATTCAACAGTTCAGCCATTAGCTGGCTACTAATACAAGTTTGGCAAAAATTGAATAAAACATTCTATAAGTATAAATTGGCCATGTGGAATTTACAAAAGGAGTATTGTATATTTATTATTATTTGTGAATTATTTGCTATGCATCATTTATACCAGAAAACTTTATAACAAACTGATATGGGATACACACACACACACACACACACACACACACACACACTTACATAGCTTTTTTCCCTAGAGAGCCAGTTGTTAAACATTTACCAGCATACCACTAATAATAGGCAACTCAAACTTAACATGTCCAAAACTGAACTTTTGATTTCCCATTCCAAACCAGTTGTCCTTGCAGAATGATGATGTCTTCATTTCAATTAATAGCAACTTCACCCTTCCAGTGCCTCTGACCAAAAACTTTATTTTATTTTATTTTTTTTTTGACCAAAAACTTTAAAATCATCTGTGACTCTTTTGTTTCTCTCAAACCTTACATCCAACCTGTCAAGAAATCCTTTTGCTTCTACTTTCAAAATACATTCAGAATCTGGACTACATCCCACTGCTTCCATTGCTATCACTTTGGCCTAAGACTCTATGTTGTCCCCCTCCCCGCTGGGATGGCTGCAATAGCCTTCTGTCTAGTCTCCTTATTTCAATACTGCAGTCAGACTGATTCTGTTAAAATAGAAATGTCATTCCTGTGCTTAAAACTCTTCAAGGGCTTCCCACCTCACTCAGATTCCAAGCCTGTGTCTTTATGGTGGCTATTAAGTCTCTGCCCCCACTCCTATCCCATTACCTCTCTAACCCCATGCCCTGTTAATCCTCCCTTCCCTCTCTCCACTGCAGCTACACTAGCCTCCTTGCTGTTCTCCAAACACATCATTTCCTGCCTCTAGGCCTTTTACTTGTTTTCTTTACCTGGAATGGTACTCTTCTTAAAGTTTTCTCTCTTGTTTGCTCTCTTTTTTCCAATCTGTGCCCAAACCACTTTTCCAGTGAGGATTCCTGATCTTTGAAATAATGTTGCAATCCCTTCCCACCACCACCACACTCTCTATCCCTCTCTCTTGCTTGTCACCATCTAATGTACTGTATGTTCCATATTATAAATTTTAATTATTATCCTTTCCTGCCCTGATTAGAATGTAAGTTCAAGAATTTTTTTGTCTGTTTTATTAACTACTATATTCCTGGCCATGAAATTAATGTCTTGTACGTAGTAGGTATTCAACAATTTGTTGAACAAACGAAACATTAATAAGTATTCTGGGATGTGCAATGCTAAGTTGCTTAGTCATGTCTGACTCTTTGCAACCCCATGGACGGGGGCCCACCAGGCTCCTCTGTCCATGGGGATTCTCCAGGTAAGAATATTGGAGTGGGTTTCCATGCCCTCCTCCAGGGGAATCTTCCCAAGCCAGGGATCAAACCCAGGACTCCTGCATTGCAAGTGGATTCTTAACCAGCTGAGCTACCAGGGAAGCCCAGTAAGTATTCTAAATATCCATAAAAAGCTTCTTTGAGTTTATTATAGGGAACAGGAGTATGGGGGATCCAGGATTGAGTCCTCTACTCCTCCAGATGCTCAGCTGAGACTATGGGTGCATTTGTCTGTGCCTGGAGGTCTCATGTTTGTGTCAATGGACTACCTAGAAACATCTGTGCTCTTTCAGAAACACCAAAAATTTATAGAGTGGACTTAAAATAAAATGGTAAAATATATGCGTGTGTGCTAAGTTGCTTCAGTTGTGTCCAACTTTTTGCAACTCTATGAATTGTAGCCTGCCAGGCTCCTGTCCATGGAATTCTCCAGGCAAGAATACTGGAATGGGTTGCCTTGCCTTCCTCCAGGGGACCTTCCCAACCCAGGGTGCCATGCCCTCCTCCAGGGGATCTTCCCAACCCAGGGATCAAACCCGCATCTCTTATGTCTCCTGCATGGGCAGGCAGATTCTTTACCACTAGCACCATCTGGGAAACCTGATAAAATATATACTGTTGGCTAAAATCAACATTTCATATTAGATTCCAGTATAGACAAGTAGTAAAAGTCACCAGAACATTTAAGAAAAATGAGTATTTACTGAATAGCTAGCTTGTGCCGGGGGGCACAAAGATGATTCAGGTATGATGGGGTGATAGACCATGGAAACAGACAACTACACAATATTATCATCAGCTCACTAACAGGAAAATGTCCTAAGTACAAAGGCAACAGAGAGGAGAGGATGATTAAGTGCAGCCACAGAGAAGGATGTTATCTGAGCTGGGTTCTGAAGCATGAACAGGAAGGAGGGAAATGCCCTGTGAGAAATTTACAAGCAAAATTTACAAATTCACCACAATCCCCCCCCCCCCTTACTAGAAATGCCTGGGTATCTGGATTGTAACAGGAAATAAGTTGGCCAAGCTTGCAAAACTCCCAGGTTTTGTGGGGCAGAATTTGAGATCTCCTGGTGATTGGGACTTGCAAGGAAAGGCTGAGTGAAAGGGACAGATGGCAGGAAGTGAGACCAAAAGATTCACAAGGGCAGGGCAGAAAAGAGGGGACCATTTTATTCCATAGGACCCATCACAGCCTCAAGACTCCCATAAGACATGGAGAAGGAGGAGTATGAAGGCAGGAGTACTTTATTTTTGCCTTGGCCCTTGCCAAGAGCAGCCGTTTTCCTAATCTCCACACCTCCTTAAAATGTTGTCTGCTTCTGAAGAGAGAAGCTGCCCTGGTGTACAGAAAGAACTCATGTTCTTAATCTGAAGGCCTGGGTTTGAGTCCTGTCACCTGTATAACCTTATGCCCAGCTTCAAAACCTTTGCCTGCCATACTCTAGAGCATGAAGTCCAAGCTCCTTGGCTTGGCTCTCCAGACCCTTCTTCTTCTGGCCCCTGATGACCCCTCCAGCCTCATCTATCGTTTACCCCTTCTCACCTAACAGCCAAGTACTTCTTCTGGGTTCTTTGTCTTCGCAGACAGTTTCCCCTCCTCCTTCCCAAGCTGGAGAATTCCCATTCCTCTTTGAAGACATGATCCTGGTGTTAACCACCTCCAAGAGGCTTTCCCTGGTGGCTAGGTTAGCAATGGTCTCAAAACCCCAGAATTTCCTCTATCACAGAGTGTGGAGCACATCTGCTCTTGCCTCTTCCTATCCAGAGGACTCTTTCTGCAACACAGGACTCACTGTCTCTCCCCTGCTTAAAAAAAAGCAGCAGCAGCTTCGGGGAATTCCCTAGTGGTTCAGTTCCCTAACTGAACTGCTAGGTTAGGGCTCTTCAGCTTTTCCAGCTGAGCGCCCAGGTTCAGTCCCTGGTCAGGGAACAAAAAATACCAAAACCCACAGGGCCTGAAAAAAAGCAGCTTTATTTCTTGGCTTAAGGGTCATAATCTTCACTGTGGCCTGTCAGGACTGTGTGACCTCACACCTACCTGCCTCTCTGTCTTCTCCTATCCTTTGCATGAAAGGCACCTAGAACACCTAGAGCAGGACCTGGTATACAACTGGAAGAAGCGTTTGTTGAGTGACTGTAGAAGTGCTTAGTCCATGCTGCATTACATGAAAACTCTAGTTTTCTCACACCAGCTTCCGAGCCCCTGTCAGCATTCAGGACCATGCTTGGCACTGAGTGGGGCACCCTAAGGGTTTTCCAAGTTTGGGAGACACTGTGACATGCTTCCCAGAAGCCCCATCAGGGAAGACTTGGAACACCAGCTGTTGGGAATGCTGTCAGTGAAGAGCCTTTAACTGTCAGCCACGCACCACAGATACCTTGGTTCCTGTCTACCTCTTCCTAGATGGGCCCCACAACCCATGAGAGATGAAGGCAGGGATATAAAGGCCTGGTCTGGTCACCTTAGCTCACCTGGGGACAACTCTGACGGGCCATTCTAGCTCCAGAGCCCCTGCAGGATCAGCCACGACTGTCCTTGAGCCTACATGGAGCTCTGGGCTTCCGCCCACTCCACTTCCTTCCCTCCCTGCACACGTGTTCATCCCAAGGGCACTCCCCCACAAACATCCTGCACTGCAAATCTCCATCTCAGAATCTGCTTCCCAGGAATCCAACCTGAAATTCGCCCTCTGCCTTGTCTTCTTTGTCCCATCACTTTTAGGGAATGTTCATTCATTCACCCAAAGTTCATAGGCACCATTCAAAACGTTTCACATCCGTTTTTCTATTGCGATCATTCTGTCCTGTCTAGGTGCGTCAGGAAGGGAACGGTTGAGAAACTGGGGCCCAGAAAGGGGAAGCGACCAGCCAAAGGGCACTAATCAGAAGGGGAGCTCCCACATGCAGTTTTTCCACTCCCTTTCCCTGCATCCTGGAACAAGAGGAAACCTCATTGAAACGAATTCGGGTCTCAGTGGTCAGAATCCTGAAACCATGGCTCTAGGGTCGGGGAAGGGGCGCGGAGCCCAGCACTCCTGCAGCACAGATGGGGAGACCGAGGTCCAGAGGCCGGCGCTCCACCGCCCGCTGGGAAGAAGGGGGCGCGTCCTGCCTGGAGGGCCGCGTGGCGCCGGGGCCGCCCCCTCCTGCCTCCCGCCCCTGCGGCGCCCGTGCCCCCTGCCCGGCCTCTGCCCTCGCCACGCCGCCCGCTCCGGAGCGAGACATGGTGGCGGCACGGGCGGCGGCGTGGCTGCTTCTGGCTGCGGCGGCCTGCGCGCCGCGGGAGCAGGACTTCTACGACTTCAAGGCCGTCAACATCCGGGGCAAGTTGGTGTCGCTGGAGAAGTACCGAGGCTCGGTGAGTGTCCGCCCGCCGGGCCTCAGCGCCGCCCCGCCGGACCCTGGCCGGGGAGCCGGGCGCCCAGGACCCTGCCGGATGGGGCTCCGTGGGGCTTGGGGGGTTCGGTCACCCAGCCCTGGCTCCCCGCCGCCACCCCAGGCACCCCCCCCCCCCCCCCGGGCGTGGCGCCCCCAGATCCTCGGCCGGGTCTGTCCCATGACTACGTGGCACAGCCCGGCGTGCGCGGTGAAACCCGAAACTCTCGCTGCTCGCGCCGATTTCCCTCCCAGCGCTTTTGGGCAGCGGGGCGCAGCCTGTCACGCACCGGTTTAAAAATTAACAGGAGCAGCCTTTGTCTCTCCCATTCCCAGTTTCCGCGACCGGAACAGAGGCAGTTAGCGATATTAAGTGCAGTGAGAACACTATGAAAATGAAAGCTCGGTGCAGAGGAAGTTATCATTTCAGAGGCACTGGTACCTTACACATCATCTTTTAGAGCAGCGGTCCCCAACCTTTTTAGCACCAGGGACTGGTTTCATTAACGACATTTTTTCAGAGGGTGGGCAGGGCGGGGTAGTTTCAGGATGATTCAAATGCCTTACATTCATTGTGAACTTTATTTCTATTTTTATTACCTCAGGTCATCAGGCAATAGAGCTCAGAGGTTGGGGAGCCCAGTTTTAGAGAGTACATTAAGGCCCAGAGATGGAGGTTCACACAGCGCTAGAAAGCAGGAAGCCTGGCGCAGAACTGCCCGTCCATCTGTGGTCTCCTCTAGGCAGACTTTTAAGATGGCAGCTCAGGTTGAGATGGAAGAGTCATCCAGCCTAATTGCTACCTCCTTACAGAAGGGGCATCTCAGCTCAGAGAGGCCTTGAGAGAGGAAGTGTGCCTAGGTGAGTCTTTGAAATAAGAGTGAGTTTTAGCAAAACCAAGAAGAGCATTTCAGGCAAAGAGAACTGTCAGTGCCAAGTGGAACCGACTCTTTGCCACCCCATGGACCGTAGCCTGCTAGGTTTCTTTGCCCATGGAGTTCTCTAGGCCAGAATACTGGAGTGGGTAGCCATTCCCTATTCCAGGGGATCTTCCCAACCCAGGGATTGAAGCCAGGTCTCCTGCATTGCAGGTGGATTCTTTACCATCTAAGCTACCAGGGAAGCAAGGCTCAGAAATAAACAGCAAGAAGGGTGATGAGGGGTAGTGAGGTCCTCAAGCAGTTGTGCTTGAAGGAGTATAAAGCATGACACTGAAAGATGAGGCTAAAGAGGGTAGGGAGTGATCAAAAAGGGCCTTAAACACTTTATTTGGAGACCTAAATGTTTCACTGTGTGAAACGAAGAGCCCTCCAAGTTCACTTCTCAAGGTAGACCTGGGTCTCTGTGTGGGAAGGGTAAGGAGTTGGTCTCTAATGGACAGGTAGATTCAGCCTCCAGGTTTGGATGAACCACACAAGAAAATGGCTGTTAGCAATCTTCCACGAGCAAGGCAATCTTCAATGAAGAAAGTATTCTCTACCCCTTGAAATTCTCAATTATGCTGGGAGTCCTGGGGACAGTAGCCCCTGTCCAGGTTGCCCCCCTCCCCAAGGTATTGTGAGGTTCAAATGACGTGCAGTGTGGAAACCCCTGGTAGAGTGCTCTGTGCTTGTGTTTCTTGGGCCCCAGCAGAAATCTCATCCAGGACTCAGGGAAACAGCCAGTCAGAGCAGGACGCCTTCCCATTCCGGCCTTCCCTTCCCTCTAGTGCAGCTCATCAGAGAGCCCCAGGTTTAACACTTGACCAGCTCTACTACTCGTTAACTCATTTATTATTGAGCACCTACTATATACTAAGTACCATGCCAACCCTGAGGGTACAGGGGATGCAACGGTGAACAAAGTGGCTAAGTTTCAATTTTAATAGAGCTTATATGAGGTTGAGAGGAGACATACAGGAAACAAAGAACAGAGACACGAACAATATAGTTTCTAATAGGTAATAGGTAGTAAGGCAAAAACAGACAAAGACTGTTTTTAGAAGTAATAAGGCATCCAGGATATGAGGAACAGAAATCCTGGAAAAAAATTATCCAGAAAGTGGTCCCAGAGTTATGAATGTTTTCGTCCTCTAGGTCATTGGTAAATCCTAAAAAAGCACTGGAGTGAGAGGCCTAGAATTCAATCAGAAAGAAATTTAAAAACAAAAACAAAAAAATCCACAAAGTCACCCAGCTGCTAAGAGATAGAGTTAGAATTTGAGGCCAGGCAGTCCAGTTCCATAGCCCATGTCTTAATCTCCAGCTTTAGAGGGAAACCAGGAACAGTCAGGCCAGGAAGCTGTAAATGATACTATGAATTAACCCAAGCTTCATCTGCCCCTTTGGCAGTATGGTCATTCATTCACCTGCAAATAGCTACTGGCTCATTATGTGTATTTTACTATAGGTTTTTTTTTGTTTTTTAATTAGAAGAAAAAAAAAAACACTGGCTATCTTACAAATACTCCGTGCCTGCCACAGGGAGACATGGCCATATGTGCCCTGGAAACACAGCCATGGGCAAAGTTGTATGGCTTGTGTCCTCAGGCACAAACTGGGGGACAGTCCTTCAGACCAGTGTGGAGTGTGGATGAATGCGTGACACCCAGGAATCCCTTTGCCTGTGCTGTGAGGTTATGTACATGTAGGCCTGAGTGTAGTGTATGTGTGCTGCTTAGTCGCTCAGTCATGTCTGACTCTCTGCAACCCCATGGACTGTAGCCTGCCTGGCTCTTCTGTCCAGGGGGATTTTCCAGGTAAGAATATACTGGAGTGGATTGCCATGCCCTCCTCCTGGGTATCTTCCCAGGTTTCCCACATTGCAGGCGGATTCGATCATCTGAGCCACCAGGGAAATGCCCCCAGTGTGAATGGTTTATTTATTTTGCATATACATGTGAGTTTGCATCTGTACTTATATATGTATATGTATAAATTAACTGTGTGTATTTGGATGTATCTATATTTTTGAAATTCCCAGGTGGTTCAGTAGTCAAGAACCTGCCTGCCAGTGCTGGAGACAGGTTCAATCCCTGAGTTGGAAAGATCCCCTGGAAGAGGAAATGGCAACTCACTCCAGTATTCTTGCCTGGGAAAATCCCATGGACAGAGGAAACTGGTGGGCTATGGTTTGTGGGGCCACAAAGAGTTAGACGTGACTGAGCACATATACACATCTGTGTTTTGGTCACTTAAAGATAAGCTTTTTGGATTCAGGCATGGAAACAGAAGTAGGATTTCCCTCTTTCCAAAAATATGGGCAGACACACAAGATGTAGGTTAGAAACAAACAACCTTTAATGCTCTCAGTGCCCAGGGATCCAGCAGAGAAGAAAGAGGAAGACCTCCAACTAGCGAAGGGAGCTAAACGGGTCTCACAATATGGCATATGATGACAAACCAGCCACAGGCTGGGGCCCCAAGAAATGCGTGAGGGTGTTACAGCTCAGTGGTTCTCATCATCCAGCCCAGTGGTTCTCAGCTGGTGGTGATCTTTCTCCCCAGGGGACTTTCAGGAATGTCTAGAGGAGATATTTTTGATTAGTAAGACTAGACGTCTAGTGGGTAGAGGCCAAGGATGTGGCTAGACATTCTACAGTGAACAGGGAAGCCACCTCACAACACAGATTTTCTACCCCCAAATGTCAGTAGTGCTGAGGTTGAGAAACCCTGCCCAGCCTGAGCATGTCCAGTGCCCTGAGCTGCCCCTGGCTCTCTATGGAGCCAACTGGTATAATCCTGCCACTTGTATTATTAAAAGGTGGCCAGATTGATAGGACTTGGCTGCCCAGATACAGGGTAAGATTTTAAATCCTGCAATAATATGTAACCAGAAGCTGAAAAATATAGCATTGGTGCCAAAATTGTAATTGCAGTCATATAATCGAGTTCCATCAGCCACTTTTTATTTATTACCTGAAGGCAATGAATAAATGTGTTATAAGGCAATTATAAATTTAAAGGTTAGTCTAGTGAGAGAAGGAAGCGGTATTTGTTTGCTGGAGGGAGAAGGGCAAAAAAGGATTGTCCCGAGGTTCTTGAGATCCTTTTATCAAGAAAACCGTGTCTGTCTATGTACCCATTACATAGGTGGTCATTTGTATGTGCACACTTACTCATTCACTCAGCACATACACTCTAAGACTTTTCCATGTGTCAGCCCCAGTGAAGTGAACATAGCTCCTGCCCTCAGCAGGTTCACATTCTAGAAGGGAGACCAACAAGTATATAGGCAACTCCAGTATAGAATGATGACTGCTAGCTGACTGAGCCAGAAATTAAACCCAGGTCTGCCTTTTCTGTCTCCTGTATCACCTCCTGATGGGAGTTCACCAGTATGTATGCGTCTCTCTGTAATGGTGTTCTGTGTTTGTGGGCATGTGTGATGTGTGCTAAAGTATCTTTGTGTCCTGGGCCATAGGCGGACCCACTGATGTCCATTGTGTGCTTATTCTGAGTGTTTATGTATGTGTATGCACACGTATCTGTAAGCCCCTGCATGTTTGATTTCATTTGTGCCTGTGTATATGTGTTTGTGTATATGTGAGAGCATTGTTTACATGTGTATACATTGTGTTCTTGCATATATGAGAGAAAGCTTTCATTGTTGAGGGGTCACACATGTGGGTATGTCAGGACATGTGCCTCTTCTCTGGGTTGTGTATGTTTGGGTTTTGTTTTTGCTGCCCAGGTGTCCCTGGTGGTAAATGTGGCTAGCGAGTGCGGCTTCACAGACCAGCACTATCGGGCCCTGCAGCAGCTACAGCGGGACCTGGGGCCCCACCACTTCAATGTGCTTGCCTTCCCCTGCAACCAGTTTGGCCAGCAGGAGCCCGACAGCAACAAGGAGATCGAGAATTTTGCCCGCCGCACATACAGTGTCTCTTTCCCCATGTTTAGCAAGATTGCAGTCACCGGCACTGGTGCCCACCCTGCCTTCAAGTTCCTGACTGGTGAGTCCTGCCTTTCCTTCACCATCCCTCAGCTGGCTGGGCAGCAGAAGCTACTGGCTGGCTGGGTGACCTGGGGCCCCTTCTAGATGCCCCCAGCTGGGTTGATGGTCTAGCACAAATCTTTGAGGATGAACTGAAGAATATTCCTGCCGAAGAATATCTCCACCCTTACTGCCTTGCAGTTTCCCCCAGAGTCACTCTGCAGGCTTCTCTGCGTTCCTGTTACCATCCACAGGGGCTCCTAGAAGGAAACTGGACTCTCAGATTTTAGCTTCAAACAGGGGACACCACATTCCTGGAGAAGGCTGGCAGGTATCTCCTGTCCTGAGTCAGAGGCAGTCAGTCTGTAGACCACAGGAGGGAAACCTTCTAAGCTAAAATACCAGCTCTTGGGAATTCCCTGGCAGTCCAGTGGTTAGGACTTAGCACTTTCATTGCCTTCCAGGGCTTGGGTTCAATGCCTTGTCAGGGAACTGAGATCTCTCAAGCTGTCAGGCACGGCAAAAAAAGCCCCAAAATACCAAAAGAAAAGACAAGATCTTAGTATCTGAGAAACAGATCTCTTCCCAGAAGCCTGAGAACCACAAAATGGGGTCATTAGCCAAGCTTGTCATTAAGTCCTGTTTCCTTTCTCAGGCCTTTCCCTTCCTTTGGGGGCTCCATTTTTGCCTCCTCCCACTTCCCACTCCATATCCCTTTTGTGCTTTCATATCCCTCACTGCCCTTCCCCCCAACCCATTCACCTGAAAAGTACATGACAAACAGCAGTGTTGCAAACCAAAGGTCTCTCTGTGGGTCAGTCCTAATATTCTTTTCCCCCTGTGTGTTTTTATTAGTTCCTTCCCAGTTCCCATCGTTATAGATCAAACCTGGCCGTGTTTTAGAAGCACCTGGGGAGCTCTTTAAAATACATTAGCCTGAGACCTACTGAAGCAGGACCCAAGAATCTGTTTAATTATAAGCACCCGCTCCACCACCACCACCATGATTCAGATGCAACCAGTCCAAGGAGTAACATATGGGAACCATTAAGATTAAATCAGGGACTTCCCTGGTGGTCCAGTGGTTAAGACTTCCCTTTCCAATGCAGGGAGTGCTAGTTTGATCCCTGGTGGGGAGAAGCTAAAAGTCCACATGCCTCGTGGCCAAAAAACCAAAACATGAAACAGTGTTATAATAAATTAAATAAATACTCCTTAAAAAAGAATTAAATCAGAGAATAGGTTATAGACTATGCAGTAGTTTGAGGTCATTAAAACTTTTTGTTTTTTTGCTGCCACACCATGCAGCATGCAGACTCCAAGTTCCCCAACCAGGGATTGAACACATGCCCCCTGTAGTGAAAGCAGAATCTTAACCACTAGACTGCCAGGGAAGTCTCTGAGATCATTAATAAAGGAAGATCAGATATTGTCTTATCAGGCACTTCACAGAATTCTAAAGCAATGTTTCTCAACCTCGGCACCACATTGGAATTTCCTGGAAAACTTTTAGAAAATATTGATGCCTGAATCTTACCCCCAGAGATTCTTCCTTAAGTGGTCTGTGGGTATGGACTGGACATCAGGATCTTTAAAAGTTCTGCAGTTCATTCTAACTAATAGAACCAGGGCTTCAGGGGAGGGATGGATACCGCTAATGGAGTTCCAGGAAACGGGACACAGAGAAGCACACTGCTCTCCTTCCTTTTCTCTAGAGACTTCTGGAAAGGAGCCTACCTGGAACTTCTGGAAGTACCTGGTGGCCCCAGATGGAAAGGTGGTAGGAGCTTGGGACCCAACTGTGTCGGTGGAGGAAATCAGGCCCCAGGTTACAGCGCTTGTGAGGAAGCTCATCCTGAAGAAGCGAGAAGACTTATAACCACTTTCCCTCCTCTCCCCCATCCCCTCCCCCAACCGTGCATGAGTGACCAAAGCAAACTCAAATGGTGCTACAAAGGGAGAGACCACTGACTCTCCTCCACTCCTGTCCCCGCTACCCCATCACTCCTATTGGGGAAAAATTCTAGTAGCTTGATTATTTGAATCTTAGAGCAACCTCTAGGAACTCCTGACCAGTGAGAGTTCTTGACCAATGACTCACCAGCCGATAAGAACCTCTAGCCCATGAAAATAGGCAAATAGAAGCATTTCAAACAATTATCTCCTACCTATAAAGCAGAGCCAATTCCTACCTCACAGGGCTGTTGTGAGGTTGAGGATGAAAAGCCTATGAAAGTGCCAAGGGCAGTGCCAGCTAACCAGGAGGCATTCAATAAATGGTTTCTGCATATGTACCAAAAAATAAGTTGTGATTAATAAAAACTTGAACTCAACATGAATTTATAGCCATGAGAATCCAGGCCAAACATTTGAAGCTGTTACTGTTTTCCTATGTATTTTTTTAAATTACAAAAGTAATATAATTCATTGTAAAATAATACAAGATGATACAAAATAAAAAATGAAAGTATCTCCCTCATTTTCTCTTGGTCCCTGGAGGTAAACTTTTAGCAATTTGGTACAAAGTCTTCTCAGACTTATTTTAATCAAACCAATCATTATTGCCCAATAAGAATTTACTGACCAAAATACACTTCAATTACAGGCAAAGGATATGAATAGGTAATTCACTGAAAAATAGAGATGGATAATGAAGATATGAAAAGATTTTCAGCCTCATTTAAGTTGGAAAGATTTTGTTAAATGATAATACCTGTTGGTAAGGATGCAGGGAAATGGGCATTCACATAAGCTTTTGGTGGGATAACAAACAGGTTTTTAGAGGATGACTTGTCAGTATCTTTTAAAACAAAATGTCTACATGCTTTGCTCCATCATTTCTCCTTTTATTTTTTTTTCATTTTTTTTTATTTCTCCTTTTAAGACTCCCAAACTGTACAGATATGTGTGTACAATAATGTATATGTACATTGTTCATTATAGTGAAAATTTTATGCAACCTCGTGTCCATCAGTATGGTCTGGTAGCAAATTATGACCCAAAACCAAATGATATAGTACAGTTGTTCAAATGAATTCATTTCTGTGCTGAAAGTTGTCCAAAAGTGAAAAAAGGCCAGTTATAATGAACATGTGCACACACACAAAACAACATCTAGCATAAACAAGAATAATATTTTTATTAAAAATTTCAATGTTAAGTGAGAGAGAGGGAGAGAGGGATGTAGACAAAACTTAATTGTTGTTGTCTGTGAGGGCATGGGCTGGAATAACAGG
The DNA here is from genome assembly GCF_023699985.2 of Odocoileus virginianus. Taxonomy (NCBI): domain Eukaryota; kingdom Metazoa; phylum Chordata; class Mammalia; order Artiodactyla; family Cervidae; genus Odocoileus; species Odocoileus virginianus. The sequence goes on along the minus strand of NC_069678.1, from coordinate 74,548,139 downwards.
AGTCATTTGCTTTCTTTGTTAGGTATTTTTGTAATGTTTACATTTTGTATGTAAAATATGTATTTCACTTTTATATAAATCTAAAAAGAGTTGTCTAAAAACTGAGGTGATGAGCAAAGTCACTGATCTATAATTTATTGGCCAGTGAGGATTTCATGTCCACTTCTCCCAAAGTCACTCTTCTAGAAGCAGGAGACTCAGATTCAAGTTCTGGTTATGTCCTTGACTCACAGACTGAGCAAATGGTTCCCTCTCTGCTGTCTTCCGTTTTCCCATTGGACAGTGAAAGGGTTGACCTGTGCTCACAGTCTTCAAAGCCTACTTAAATATTCCTTCCCCAAAGCTGCTAGAGTAAATGAAGGCTTTCTGTGGGCTGACCACAAACCACCCTGTGGTGGCCTCCAGCCTGTCCTTGCACATGGTTCTGCATGCCCTGGCTTGGCGCGTGATCATTTCTGTATATACACGGGCACACACACACACACACACACACACACAGGGAAACCCAGCTATCACAGAAATTTTTGTGATGAACATCCCTGAACCACATTTTTTTTTTAAATGATGAATGTTTGAGAATAATTTTATGGGTTTAAGTAGCTGAGCACCTACTAGAAAAAGTCTTTAGCTAAAGGCTGAAAACAAAATTCAATTTCTGCACAGAAAATACTATTAACTTAGTAGCCTTTGCTTAATGTAAGGTGGGATTAATTCCCCATGAAGTCAAAGTGGGATACAACAAGCAGCATTAAAGAACCACATTCTCAATGGACATCTCCCTGACCTCACCTGCGTGACCTGTCAGCCGCGTCTGACAGTGCTGACTGTACTGCCCCTCTCCCTGACACGTTCTCTTCCCTCAGCTTTCCTGCCCCTGCCTTCTGTTGGTTTCCCCCGTCTCTCCCGGTGCTCCTTCCTTCTGGGTGTTTGTTGGTGAGTCTTCCTCCGCTGCCCACTCCTTCCTGTTGGTCTTCCTCGGGCTTCTAGGCCAGTCCCTTTTCTACTTCATATGTTCTGCCATAGCCATCTCATTCTTTCTCAAGATCTTGACCACCATCCACACCCTGATGATACCTAACTCTCTACTTTGTATCTATGCTGGCCTCATATCCACTTGCCTGTTGGGCACGACCAGAGACACCTCAATTCAGCGTCTCCAGAACTAAGCTCATCACCTCTCCATGACACACCTGCTCTCCCTTCTCCCTTACTGATTAGACTTCATTGTCATCATCTACATCTATTTCTGGATGTCCTAGAGACTGTGTCAGCCCCTGCCTCAGCTGGGTTCCCCCTAAAATCTCAAATCCTCCCATGAGAGAGGTGACCAATCTCAGTTAGATGGGAAAGCCTGGTCAGAAGGCCTTTCCTCTAATATCTTAGAATACGAGTGCTCCCTCTGAGCACATGACCAATTGCACCCTGCTGTTCATTCTCCAGAGGGGGTCCCAGGGCCACTGTCATCCCTGGTATTAGTAACAGTTGCATGAGACATACTTATATTTTTTTAATTACTAATTTTTCATATGATATTCAAATTTAACTAGCCATCTTGCATTTTATCTGGCAATGCTAATCCAGGATTGAATACCACACAATAGGAAGTTGAACTATATAGCCTTCTGATCTGCCTTGTAACTTCCAATGAAAGCAGACTCAGCATTAAAGTCCAAGAATTGAGAATACAGTTAACTGGCTAATCAATATAACAAATGACAGTATCCCCTTACTAGCTGTGTAACATTGGGACAGTCACTTAATCTCCCTGAACCTCCATTGTTTCATCTAGCCAATAAAAGAAAATCAAGATTTTACCTAATAAGTGCTGGACCCAGTGTTAGACACTTCTGTGTGTGTGCTGTCTCCCCTGGAATAGTCAGACAAACTAGTGTGTGAAAAAGCACTTTGTAAGTGGAAGTGGGCTGTAAAATATGAAATAGTATTAGCATTAGTGTAGTAGCTATCTGCAGCTGATTTTCTTTACTGGAAACTTGAAGGGAAAGAAGCTTCCCTGGCTTGCTCTTATTGCAGAGAAAAAACACTGTCTGGGATCTAGTGTCTAGGGCAATGATTCTTAACTAAGGGTGATTTTGCTTACCAGGGGACTTTTGGCAATGTTTGCAGACAGTTTTGGTTGTCAAACTGGGTGATGGGTACTGCTGGCATCTGGTGAGTAGAACCAAGGATGCTGCTAAACATCCTATAGTACACAGGACTGTCCCCTACGGCAAAGAATTACCTGGCTTAAAATGTCATCTCAATGAGAAATCATGGTCTTGAGTACTGCAAAACAGAATTTATATCCCAGCTCTGCCCCTTAGCAGCTGACTGACTCGTGGACTTTACTTCTCTGGGCCTCAGTGTCCTCTTCTGAGACCTTGGGGATATAAATAGCCCTGGCCTCATGGGCCTATTATGATGACTAAATTAAAATATACCCATAAAGCCCTGGAGTACCTGATACCTAGTAAACATTCAGTAAATCATAGTTCTTCTTACAGTTATTTGGGTAATGCTGTTCCCATTTAAGGGCATCCAAGGTGGCATTAGAGGTAAAGAACCTGCCTGCCAATGCAGGAGATATAAGAGATGCCAGTTCAATCTCTGGGTTGGGAAGATCTCCTGGAGGAGAACATGGCAACTCACTCTAGTATTCTTGCCAGGAGAATCCATAGAGAGAGGAGCCTGTGGGCTATGGTCCATAGGGTCACAAAGAGTTGGACACAACTGAAGCAACTTAGCATGCCTGCACACATATCCCCATTTAAAAGATAGGAAAGTGAGACTTAGAAAGAGGGACAGAGTTGCCTAAGGTCAAGAGAAAAAGCAGTTCTACTCATGGGGTTGACAAACATCACCAAGAATCTTCTGTTGACAAAGGCTGCAGTTTTCTTGTGTGTGGACCTAACATGAGACACCAACCTTGCTCTCAGGAAAGTGGAAGGAAAAGGAGAACCTTTACTGAGTTTTCACATACCTATATCTAATATCTTAAGATAGGTATTATTATTTCCATTTTTACAGATGAGACTATGTGAGAAGTCTAAAGTCTCCCTCCAAGTCAGTTGCCAAGTAGCAATTGAAATCCAGGCTTGGACTTCTCTGGTGGTCCAGCGGTTGACTTTGCCTTTCAATATAGGGGATGTAGGTTTGATCCCTGATTAGGAAGCTAAGGTCCCATATGTCTCGTAGCCAAAAAAAACAAACAAACAAAAAAAAAAACAACCAGAAGAAATATTGTAGCAAATTCAATAAAGACTTAAAATTTTTTAAAAAGTAAACTCACTGTCCTTATTAATGACCAACTTAAAAAAAAGAAATTCAGGCTGACGTGGTACCAAAGTCCTTGCCCTCTCCCTCTGTTCTCTGCTTTCTAGGCTGTGTAACACTCCAGCAGGGATGGGGAGGGTCTAGGATCGGTGACTTTGATTCTGGGAGAAAGCCAAGCACTCCAGGGTACAGCAGTCTTGAAGTAAATTGCAGAAATGCCTAATCTCAGGCTGAAAAATAACTGTGAATATGAAAAATGCTTGAAAACAAATAAAGTGCTGGACTCATGTCAGAACCAAAGAAGGACAGACAAAGGCAGGGTTTGTTTCCTTGAACTTTGGGGACTGGAAGGCCCAAGACAAATCCTCAGTCAGTCAGTCAGTTCAGTTGCTCAGTTCTGTCCAACTCTTTGCAACCCCATGGACTGCAGCACGCCAGGCTCCCTGTCCATCACCAACTCCCGGAGTTTACTCAAACTCATGTCCATTGAGTCAGTGATGCCATCCAACCATCTCATCCTCTGTCATCCCCTTCTCCTCCTGCCTTCGATCTTTCCCAGCATCAGGGTCTTTTCAAATGAGTCAGTTCTTCGCATCAGGTGGCCAAAGTATTGGAGTTTCAGCTTCAGCATCAGTCCTTTGAATGAATATTCAGGACTGATCTCCTTTAGGATGGACGGGTTGGATCTCCTTGCAGTCCAAGGGACTCTCAAGAGTCTTCTCCAACACCACAGTTCAAAAGCATCAATTCTTTGGCACTCAGCTTTCTTTACAGTCCAACTTGACTCACATCCGTACATGACTACTGGAAAAACCATAGCCTTGACTAGACGGACCTTTGCTGGCAAAGTAATGTCTCTGCTTTTTAATATGCTGTCTAGGTTGGGCATAACTTTCCTTCCAAAAGAACAAGCATCTTCTAATTTCATGGCTGCAATCACTATCTGCAGTGATTTCAGAGCCCAAGAAAATAAAGTCTTCCACTGTTTCCACTGTTTCCCCAAATATTTGCCATGAAGTGATGAGACTGGATGCCATGATCTTAGTTTTCTGAATATTGAGCTTTAAGCCAACTTTTTCACTGTCCTCTTTCACTCTCAACAAGAGGCTTTTTAGTTCTTCTTCGCTTTCTGCTATAAGTGTGGTGTCATCTGCATATCTGAGGTTATTGATATTTCTCCCAGCAATCTTGATTCCAGCTTGTGCTGTATCCAGCCCAGCATTTCTCATGATGTACTCTGCATATAAGTTAAATAAACAGGGGGAAAATATACAGCCAAATCCTAGTTTCTACCATTCCTGGCTGGGTCCTTGGATGAGACAAACCTTGCTGAGACTGAATATCTTTATGTATAAAATACCCATACATAGAATCATTTGTTCACTTATTAAGAGGAATTTATTAATTCTTCCTCTCCCTTTAACCTATATGGCTATGCAGATTTTGAAGGTGGCCAGCAGAAGGGACAAGAAGGAGTTGAAATCTAGCCTGAATTCTTACTTACCCAGCTTTGCCTTTGGCATAGATCTATATCAGGCCAGAGGAAGGGGTACTTTTTTTTTTCATTTGCACAAAAGCACATAAAAAACCCTGCCATTGAGAGCCAGGCTTTAGACTGAGTGTGGTGAAACCAGACCTGAAGCAGGTACAGTTTCTATCCTAGAGGAGCCTATAGTCTGAAGCTGTGGTTCCTAAGTGATATGATGGCACATGGAAGTGCTCAATGAATGGCAGACAGAACAGCAGATCCTGCAAGAAAAAAAAGAATGGTACTCTGAGTGTTGGTCACAGAAGGGCTTTCTGTGGGACAGGGTGGGGGTGGTCTTCAAGATGGACCTTGGAGAGTATAGAGGAATAAGATAAGCAGAAGAAGGGAACAACATAGACAAAACTTGAGAAAGGAGGCTCCTTTCCCAGGTCAGATTGGCTGAAACACAGGCTTCCTGTAGGAGAGAAGAGGCAGGTATATTTGGAGAGGTATGGACAGTTCCATATTTTAGAGGTCAGACTAGAACCACTGTGGCTGCTTAAATGGCTCAGGTCAAGCCTTCAGAGGATCTCTCTGTTGATAAGTATGTGATGTGAGAGAATCAGAATGCGGAGAAAAAAGAATCATGTAACTCCACCTCAAAAGTCAAATGAATTCTCTTCTACCTTATTCTCTCCTGCTGGAAATCCTAGAGAGTGTAACAAAACAAGGGGGAAAGAAAAAGCACCAACTGTAAAGGAAAAGTAAAACTGCCTTTAAAATATATTGCTTGTGAGGAAATTTTTTCATGTTAACATAAAAAAATCCTAAGAAGCCTACAAAAATGCTGTAACTAATAGGTGAATTTAACAAAATCCCAGAATACAAGGTGAATATATGAAAATAAGTTGTGTTTCTATAAATTAGCAACAAGCAATTGGAAAATCACATTTTCAAAAAATACCATTTACAATAGCATCAAAAATAAGAAAAAGGGAAAAGTTTTACAAAATGTGTACAAGACCTGTACATAGAATAGTATAAAACACTGCTGAGAGAAATTAAGAACAAAATAAAGAGATATATACCATGTCTATGGATTGGGAAACTCGATATTAAGATGTTAATTCTCTTCAAATTGATCTATTGATTCAACGTAATCCTAAGCAAAATCCAAACAGGATTTTTGGGGGTAGAAATCAATGAGTTGATACTAAAATTGATATGGAAATGCAAAGAACTCAGAAGCACTAAAAAATTTTGAAAAATAAGGACAAAGTTAGAGGACTTACACTACCTGATTTCAAGACCCACTTAGAAAGCTACAGTAATTAAGACAGAGTGGAACTGGCATAAGATTAGATTCAGATAAGGTCAATGAAATAGAATAGAGAATCCAGAAATAAATCTATACATACATGATTAATTGAGTTTTACCAAAGGTGTTAATTCAATAGAGAAAAGATAAGGAAGTTCCCAGGTGGTCTCATGGTTAGGATTTGGTGCTTACAGTGCAGATGCCTGAGTTCTGATCAGAGAACTGTTCTGATCAGAGAACTGTGATGTGCCAAGGATGCATGCATGCTAAGTCACTTCAGTCATGTCCAACTCTTTGCGACCCTATGGACTGTAGCCCGCCAGGCTCCTCTGTCCACGGGATTCTCCAGGCAAGAATACCGGAGTGGTTGCCATTCCCTTCTCCAGGGATATATACCATGTCCATGGATTGGGAAACTCAGAGATCTTCCCAACCCAGGGATCGAACACCCGTCTCCTGCATCTCCTGCATTGGCAGGCAAGTTCTTTAACACTAGCACTACTGGGAAGCCCAAAGTTAAACATACATCTATTCTATTACCTCAAAATTCCAGTTTTAGGATTCACCCAAGGTATATGAAAGCATAGGCACCTCAAAAAAGCATATATGCAAAAATTTTATAGCAACTTTATTCACAATAGTCCCAAACTGGAAACAACTCAAATGCCTATGAACTGTTGAATGAACAAATTGCAGTTTTTAATATAAAGAGTATATTTCCATGTACTTGGCAATAAAAAGGAAGGAACTACTATTACATGCAACAATTTCTATTTATCGCAAAGGCGTTGTGGTGAGCAAAAGAGATCAGACACAAAAGAGAACATACTATCTGATTCCATTAAGACAAAAATTCAAGAACAGATAGAACTAATCTATAGGGAGGGCAAGCAGATTGTCTCAGGCAAGGCTAGGGTTGGGGAGGAGGGTTGATTGCACCCCAAGGGATAGTGACAGGTGACAGAAATATTCTGTATCGTGACTGCGGTGGTGGCTCCATGAATATAAACTCGCCAAGCTGCACACTTGAAATGTGTATATTCTATTGTTTGTATAATATACCTCAGTAAAATTGATTTTTAAAAAAAAATCTCAAGAGAAACAGCATTGTATAGTAAGTAATAAAAGAAATTGGAAGGAATCTAAATGTTAAAGAAAATGGATAATAAGCCATCATATATTCAGTAACTGGGGAACTATACAGCAGCAAAAATGAATGAACCAGATTGAGCATACACATACGTATGGACAAAGCTCAAAAACATAAGATTGAGTGAAAAAAAAAAAGCAGACTCCAGAAGAAAACATTAATGTTTGATGTTATTTATTTGAGATATAATCACATGTAAAGCAATTCTATACATTGTTCAAAGATCCACACGTACATGATAAATGATTGAATAAGAACATAGAAATGATAAACACCAAATTCAGGAGAATAGTTGTGAGTGGAAGCAATTTCTTGCCAGTAGAGAGTGCATGAGTGGTTCTTGTATTATTCTTTATGTTGTTTGTGTGCTTTAAAGATTTCACAGGAAAACAAACAACAAACTAACAAAAACCTAAACCCAAAGACCACCTCCAGTTGGGAGATGGTCTAGCTGGTATCAGGAGATCTTAGCTTTGGTTCAATTTGTCCTTGGACTTCATGTTCCAACCTGGCAAAGTCACTCTTTCAGGATGGGAGGCAGGAGCCTCACGCTCGGAAAAAAAAGGGTAAGAATCCATCGTGGGCATCAGAAGAGTGGTCGTGCCTAGAATCAGCACTCAAAGGGAATTAATGAATGTCGGCATCCTTTCTTTGCCTCTCCAATGCAGTGACCTGCAAGCTGAAGGGGAGCCGGGTAGGGTAGGGGATGGGGGAGCCCCTGGGGAGGGGTGTCGGGCAGGCACAGCTGGAGGCAGTAGGGCTAGAGAAGAGGGGCTGCTCCGCGGTGTCCAGAGACCAGGGACTCGGGGTAGACCACCCAGGGAGCAGAATCGAACCCTCACCGTGGGTTGTGCCCGAGTCTTCAGCCTCCTTGTGGACTTTGGTCACTGAGCTGCGCGACCCTTAACAGCAAGGGCGTGTCTTTCCAGATCCCGGAGGACCCAGCTCCTGAACAAGGCTGCCAGGTCTAGAGCGCATTGTTTAGAGAAACATGCACAAGAGACTTCCAGTTACTGCGTGGCTGGCCTAGTGCCAGGCTTCGAGCTCTCTCATCAACTACTGCCCTAATGCAGAGAGGGAAAGTGACCAGTCGAAGGTCACACCGCAGGTGATTGAAACTTGATACTTCTATATCCTTGGGCAAGTTATTTCACCTCTCTGGGTCAAGTTTTCCTATGGGTAGAGTGGGTAAAAAGTTGTGTGTGTCTGGAAGACTCCATACCAAAGTATCAGTGGATATTTCTATGTGGTGAAGTTATGGGTGACTGTTATTTTTAATTTGGTTTATCCTTATTTTCTAATTTGTTGTTTCATAATGAATATGCATTTAGTTATTTTTATTTTTATTAAGAGTAACAGCACAGAATTGTAAGAACTGAAGGAGACTGTGAAAAGCACTGAGCACAATTTCTAGTTCACAGTCTGTTCTCCATAAATGTGAGTTCTCCCTGCTCACTCTTCCCTCTTATATTTACCTGCTCTTCTGGTTGGAGACTCTGCCCCCCAGACCTCAGGTTGGGAAGAAGGTGTGGTGGTACAGAATTCTATTTACTAACTGTGTAGCTTTGGATAAATCACTTGACCTCTCTGAGTCTCAGTTACCTTGTCTGCAGAATGGGAAGAAAAACAAAGGAAGTTTTCAAGGACTAAATGCCATACAAGATGGGAAACTGCCTGGCATACAGTAGGTCTGCAGTAAGTGTCTGTAGGAAGGAACATGATGCACATGATAAAGGAACAAGCATTACAGTAGGTTCTAGACCAGAAGAGGTCAAAGATTCTAGCATAGGTTCCAAAGAGCCCAAGGGGTCCACAGATAGAGCTCAGCATGGAGAGGTCCATGAACTTGGATTGAAAAAAGTGACATCCTTGTTTTCACTACCGCTAAGTCAAACTTAGCATTTCCTTCTATCATGCACATAAGCAACGTCACATAGTATTAGCAGAACTTGTAACTTTGTCACCAGTGATGTGTGGGTGCTCAGTCACTTCAGTCAGTGTCCAACTCTTTGTAACCCTATGAACTCTAGCCTGCCAGGCTCCACTGTCTATGAAATTCTCCAGGCAAGAATACTGGAGTGGGTTGCCATGTCCTCCTCCAGGAGATCTTCCTGACCTAGGGATCAAACCCACATCTCTTGCATCTCCTGCTTTGCAGACAGATTCTTTATCATCTGAGCCACCAGGGAAGCCCTGTCACCAATAGAAATCATAGTTATTTTTGTATTGCATTACAGTAGCAATATCTTGAAATCTTGTTTTTATACTCATTCACCACCTAAAAATTAACAATAGTTAATAGATAAACCTCTATATCTTATTATTTAATATGTTAAAAAAGAACTAATTCACAAAATAACTATTTTGATAATGATTCTATATAATTGGTATACTTTGTAATTCTAATTTACTTTTTGTAGTTAAAAACATTCTTCTGAATAGGGGACCATAGTCTTCATCAGTGCCAAAAAGGACTGTTGGCTAGACAGACATGGTACTAGTCCCTCCTGGGCCACTGGCTGCTTTGTGACATTGGGCTTGTTATCTCTGTAAGGGGCATAATCATCCCTTCCTGGCTCACTCCACAGGGTTGCTGGAGAAACTAACGCTTGGCAGGAAAGGGCTTTGGAAACTGTTGGCAGCTTCCCAATTTGCCAAAAGCCAGAGCAGAGTGCTTTGTATCTCAGCTGAATCCCATGTCTTCAGGAGACCTTGCTCCTTTCGACAGGATTCCAAATCCTTACTCTTTAATCTCTACCTGATAAAGAGGCCAAAGTGCACCTCCCTTAGAGTATGTCATCCAGTTCCCAGTTTGCAGAGATTCACAGGAGGAATTTTCTGGAGGATAAAACAATTCCTTCCAGTTTTCATATTCAATACTACCCCCTCAAAACTCCTTCCTTCTTCAGATGGTGATCCCTTCCTGGTCATGGTCCCTGCATTTCCCCTTTCCCTGCCCTGTCCTAGATCATCTGTCTGGCTCCCATTCTATACTGTGTTTCTGAGCAGACCCAGATCTGATCTCTCTCAGGGGGCCCAGTGCCAAGGGCATGGCACACATCAGCATCTAAGGAGCTAGCCTGGATGAAGAAAAGGAACCTAAAGCACAGAGACAAAAAAAGCAGAGCAGAGGTAGAGCTAGGGCTTGAGATCCCCTGATGCTCATTATTTATCCCATTCACATTGAAAGCAAGAGATAGAGGAACTGGGGACTCCCAAGGCATCACATCAGCTATTTCCTACTCTCCCCACTGCTGTAAGAAATCAGGAGAGCTAAAGATTTTGTGCGAGTTCCCACTCATCAGAACAATGGGAGGTGTCAGATTCAGTGGCTTTCAAACCTTTTTGACCTGACTCAAAAGGAGAAATCCTTTTTACATTGTGATCTGGACCACAATGCATACAGACATATGTAACTGAAACATTTTATGAAAGAATACTTAGCTTTACTATTTGCAGTATAGTTTTTCTATTCCATTAATTTTTTTTCTTAATGCTAGCTGTAACTCACCCACTGATTACATGATTCACAGGTCCTTTTCAGCCTGAGCACTCTGTAATTGAATAGGAATTATTGACAACTAAAGTCCAACAGCCCCTAGTCCTGGCTCAGTGTAACTGGGCCAAACTGTGCACTTTAATGTAGAGCCTGGGTCTCCCCAGTGTACCCTGACTGGACAGACATAATCTGCAAAGGCTTCCTATAGCTCCTTCAGACTGTAGGAAGGAATGTCTTCTGATCCTAATAACACTAACCTTGTGATCTGGAAGGGTTATGTGAGAATGGTCAGGCCTATTGGCTTTGCTCCTGGGTGGGTGGAGTTACCATCTGAACATCCACCAGCCCCCTTATCCTAGGCCAGTGTGGGAGAGAGTGTGGACAGGGGAGTGTGAACACATCAGTGCATGAGCTAGCTGCTCAGGGAAAGGAAGTTGCAGGCAAGGAAGCCAAAGGATGACAAGATGTAAAAGTTACTGAAAAAGAGGCACTGTGGAATCCCCAGGAAAATCAAGGGCTTGGGAACAAGAAAGACCCAGGTTAAAATCCTACGGGCTTAAGAGTTCAGGAAAATGACTTTCATCTGACCCTTAGCTCTCATTTATAAAATAAGTTTGAAAATCCCTGGTCCTCTGGGTTGTTGTGAAGGTTAAGTGAGATCGTGTATTAACCATACCTGTACTGACCCTACTGTGGGTCGATGGCAGGTTCCTCGTCTGTGTCCAACACTAGCCTGGAACTGCCCGGGGATTCCCAGTGACCCGCGCAGTGCGTACCTAGCTCAGTGGCCAGTGCTCAGCACAGGTGTGGAATCCAAGCCGGTGACTTCGATTCCCGCTTTGCCACCCTGGACAAGGGCTGTCTCTCTGAGCACCCAGCGCTTAGTGCGTTCACCGGGAACGGAGTGGGGCCGGTGGGAGCCGCGGGCAGAGACCAGCGGCGGCTCTCTCGTCCCGGCTCCGCGAGTCGCCCCCGACCCCGCGCTCAGGCGCGATCCCCCGCCCGCCTTCCCGCCCCGCCCCACTCCCACCGCTCCTCGGACCTCCTCCTTCCTTCCTGCCTCTCCCTCCTCCGCCCCCCCTCTAGGCAAGACCTGTCCGCGCACCCGACTGCCTCTCTCGATCCTCTCCAGACCCTCGGGGACTCTGAGTCTCTCACCGCTCCGTCTGCGCCCATCTGTGGGCCTCTCCATCTCTGTGTCAGTCTCTGTCTCTCTGTTTATCTCTGCTCTGTGTCTCTTTCTCGGGCTCATTGCTGTCTCCGTCCGTCAGTCCGTCAGGCCGTCTGGGGGCCCGGGGAGGCGGCTGGCCGCACGCGGGTCGCGATGAGCGGCGCCTGCACGAGCTACGTGAGCGCGGAGCAGGAGGTGGTGCGTGGCTTCAGCTGTCCGCGCCCGGGGGGCGACGCGGCCGCCGTCTTCTGCTGCGGCTTCCGCGACCACAAGAACTGCGGCGACGACCCGCACAGCTTCTTCCCCTACGAGCACAGCTACCTGTGGTGGCTCAGGTACCGGCCCTGGCCCTCACCCCACCTAGAACCCCGCTCCCGTCCTAGCCCCTTGCTCCATCTTCGGCCCAACCGCGTGCCAAACCCGCAGTCCTCATCCAAGCCGGCACCCCAGTGTCAGCAGCGACCCCCACCCCACCTTTACCCCCCTCAGGCTCTCACCAACCCAGATCTCCCCTGCAGCCGCTTCTCTGCTCCATCCCCCCATTTTAACTCAACCGTTATTCAGAGCCATCCTTGAACCTTACCCCAACTCCACCCTGGAAAAGCTTCATTTCATCCCCACTCCAAATGGCATCATCCACCACCCTCAACCCAAATTACATAACAACCCCCACCCTAACAGCAAACTCCCATCCTGCAGCATTCACAGGCTAACTCCTCCTTTAACTGTGTGCCCAGCAGGGTCCCCTTCCTGATATCACCAACCTCATCCCCGACCTTACCCACTCCCCAGTACTGATCCAAGCCCTTACTCTATCAGAAGCCCTAATCCCCTCCATCCTTCCTGAAACTCCACCTCAGCTCTCCTTCCCCACCCTGACGCCAAACATTATCTTGATCTCACTTGCGAGCCTTAATACCTCATCAGACGCTATTCCCCAACTCAACCCAAGTCTCAGCCCAACCGCAGTCTTTTAGTTCCCGCTCATATTTAGTCATTCTTTCAGCCACCCTTTCCTGTGAACTTAGCATGCCAGGTCCTGTGGTGAGTTCTGAGCAAAGGCAGATGACCAGAGATTCAGAGTAGCCTTCAAGTTCATCATTAAACAATGACATAATGCTACAGCAGAAGCCAGATCAGTGTATTTGCCGTGAACTCCCACCCACAGGACCTCAGTCTCCTCACTTGTTCAGAGGAGGAGATGATAAGGCCAGTGCTGACATTCCTGGAACCTAATGGTGGAGCTGAGAGGTCAATAGATCAATAGGTCTCAGTCTCTCTGGGTCTCCAAAGGTCTCACCCAGAAAACAGGACCTGATCCTGAGTCTGCTCGGGAAAACAGGCATCAGCAAAAATGGGGTGAGCCATCTCTGTAGACACTGATCTTCTTGTCCCTGGAGGTATGTGACTGGAGGCTGCATACCCTCTGGGTGGAAAAGGATAGCCTGCCTCAAACCCTCTCTGAGCCACTGTCTTTTCATTTATCAGATGGGAATGATGATGCTGACTAGGGCAAGGGCCAAATGAGATCAAGATAAAGGTAAAATCAGCTTGGCATGTGCCACTAACGATTACAGATATCATTGCTTTTTCTAGACAGCTTGGTTTATAATTTCAAAGGATTTTCAGATGGCCAGGTTTTCAAATCCTGCACATTTGGCTGCTGTCGCCTGCAGAATTATATTCATATATTCTCCATTCATCCATATTTTCATTCGTTCATTGTAGCTTTTTCTTTGTGCCAGGTTCTATGCTAGGCACAGTTCAGTTGTGAAGTCATGTCCAGCTCTTTGCAACCTCATGGACTACAACATGCCAGGCTTTCCTGTCCTTCCCTATCTCCCTGAGTGTGTCCTTCACTGTCTCCCTCAGGTCCACTAAGTTGAGGATGCCATCCAACCATCTCATCCTCTGTCACCTCCTTCTGTCACCAGGAGGAGGGCACCACCTCCTGCCCTCAGTCTTTCCCAGCATCAGTGTCTTTTCCAATGAGCTGGCTCTTCACATCAGGTGGCCAAAGTATTGGAGCTTCAGCTTCAGCATCAGTCCTTCCAATGAATATTCAGGGTTGATTTCCTCTAGGATTGACAGGTTTGATTTCCTTGCTGTCCAAGGAACTCTCAAGTGTCTTCTCCAACACCACAGTTCAAAAGCATCAATTCTTTGGCACTCAGCCTTCTTTATAGTCCAACTCTCACATCCATACATGACTACTGGAAAAACCATAGCTTTGACTATATGGACCTTAGCAAAGTGATGTCTCTTTTTTAATATGCTCTCTAGGTTTGTCATAGCTTTCCTTCCAAAGAACAAGCGTCTTTTAATTTCATGGGTACAGTCACCATCTGCAGTGATTTTGGAGCCTAAGAAAATAAAATCTGTCACTGTTTCCACTTTTTCCCCAACTGGTTGCCATAAAGTGAAGGGACCAGATGCCATGATCTTAGATTTTTCAATGTTGAGTTTTAAGCCAGGTTTTTCACTCCCCTCTTTCACCCTCATCAGAAGGCTCTTTAGTTTCTCACTTTCTGCCATTAGGGTGGTGTCATATCTCAGATTATTGATATTTCTTGTAGCGATCTTGATTCCAGCTTGTGATTCATCCAGTCTGGCATTTCGCATGATGTACTCTGCATATAATTTAAATAAGCAGGGTGACGATATACAGTCTTGAGGTACTCCTTTCCCAATTTGGAACCAGTCTGTTGTTCCATGTCCAGTTCTGTTGCTTCTTGACCCACATACAGGTTTCTCAAAAGACAGTGGTCTGTTACTCCCACCTCTTTAAGAATTTTCCACAGTTTGTTTTGATCCACACAGTCAAAGGCTTCAGTGTCGTCAATGAAGCAGATGTTTTTCTGGAATTCTCTTGCTTTCTCTATGATCCAGTGGATGTTGGCAATTTGATCTCTGGTTCCTCTGCCTTTTCTAAATCCAGCTTTTACATCTGGAAGTTCTCAGTTCATGTACTGCTAAAGCCTAGCTTGAAAGATTTTGAGCATTACCTTGCTAGCAAGTGAAATGAGTACAATTGTATGGTAGTTTGAACATTTTTTGGCATTGCCCTTCTTTGAGACTGGAATGAAAATTGACCTTTTCCAGTCCTGTGGCCACTGCTGAGTTTTCCAAATTTGCTGACATATTGAGTGCAGCACTTTCACAGCATCATCTCTTAGGATTTTAAATATCTCATCTTGAATTCCATCACCTCCACTAGCTTTGTTCGTAGTGATGCTTCCTAAGGCCCACTTAACTTCACATTCCAGGATGTCTGGCTCTAGGTGAGTGATACCACCATTGAACCAAGTGAACCACTGTGGTTATCCTGGTCATTAAGACCTTTTCTATATACTTCTGTGTATTCTTGCCACCTCTTCTTAATCTCTTTTGCTTCTGTTAAGTCTTTGCCATTTCTGTGCTCTATTGTGCCCATCTTTGCATGAAACCTTCCCTTTCTCCAGTTTTCTTGAAGAAATCGCTAGCCTTTCCCATTCTATTGTTTTCCTCTCTTTCTTTTCATTATTCACATAAGAAGGCTTTCTTATCTCTTCTTGCTATTCTCTGGAACTCGGCGTTTAGTTGGGTATATCTTTACCTTTCTCCTTTGCCTTTTGCTTCTCCTCTTTTCTCAGCTACTGTAAGGCCTCCTCAGACAACCACTTTGCCTTCTTGCATTTCTTTTTCTTGGGGATGGCTTTGGTCATGGCCTCCTGTACGGTGTTAGGAACCTCCGTCCATAGGTCTTTGGGCCCTCTGTCTACCAGATCTAATGCCTTGAATCTATTCATTTCCTCTCCTGTATAATCATAAGGGATTTGATTTAGGTCATACCTGAATGACCTGGTGGTTTTCCTTATTTTCTTCAATTTAAGCCTGAAATTTGCCATAAGAATCTGATGATCTGAGCCATGGTCAACTCCAGGTCTTGTTTTGCTGACTGTATAGAGCCTCTCCATCTTTGACTACAAAGAATATAATCAGTCTGATTTCATTATTGACTATCTGGTGATGTCCATATGCAGAGTTGTCTCTTGTGTTGTTGGAAGAGGGTGTTTGCTATGACCAGTGTGTTCTCTTGACAATACTCTGTTAGCCTTTGCCCTGCTTTATTTTTGTCCTCCAAGGCCAAACTTGCCTGTTACTCCAGTTATCTATTGGCTTCCTACTTTTGCATTCCAGTCCCTATGATGAAAAGGACATTTTTTGTGTGTTAGTTCTAGAAGGTCTTGTAGGTCTTCATAGAACTGTTCAGCTTCTTCAGCATCAG
This sequence comes from Odocoileus virginianus, assembly GCF_023699985.2. Taxonomy (NCBI): domain Eukaryota; kingdom Metazoa; phylum Chordata; class Mammalia; order Artiodactyla; family Cervidae; genus Odocoileus; species Odocoileus virginianus. The sequence continues at coordinate 74,531,996 of NC_069678.1, read as the reverse complement.
TGGTTGGAACATAGACTTGGATTACTATGGTGTTAAATGGTTTGCCTTGAAAACAAACTGAAGTCATTCTGTTGTTTTTGAGATTGCACCCAAGTACTTCATATAAGATTCTTTTTTTGACTATGAGAAATACTCCATTTCCTCTAAGAGATTCTTGCCACAGTAGTAGATATAATGGTCATCTGAATTAAATTCATCCATTTCCATCCATTTTAGTTCACTGATTACTAAAATGTCAATATTCGCTCTTGCCATCTCCTGTTTGACCACATCAAATTACTTTGACTCATGGACCTAACATTCCAGGTTCCTATGCAATATTGTTCTTTACAGCACTGAACTTGACTTTCACTACCAGACACAACCACATCAACATCCATAAACCGGACGGGTCATGATGGACAGTTCTGACAGAATGTGGTCCACTGAAGGGAAGTGTGGCAAACCACTCCAGCAGCGTTCTTTCCTGGAGAATCCCATGAACAGTGTGAAAAGGCAAAAAGATATGACACCAGAAGATGAGCCGCCCAGGTCAGTAGGTGTCCAATATGCTACTGGGGAAGAGTGGAGAAATAGCTCCAGAAAGAGAGCTGGGCCAAAGTGGAAACAATGCTCAGTTTTGGATGTGTCCGGTGGTAAAAGAACATTACTTCACACCATTTTAGGGCTAGTTGCATTTACATATTCACAGCCCTGGCACATCTTCTCTCCATTTTACAGATGAGAAAACTTGTAAGAGGCCAAGTTACTATCTTAGATTACCTCAGTGAAAGAAAGTGTCAGAACTAGGATGAGAACTCAGGCCTGTCTGGTCCCAAGGCCTGGCTTGACTTGCTCCACATATGTCTAAGTCTAAATGACTCTCATAACCTGCTCTACTCAGATCACTTGAAAAGTCACTGGCTGACCCTCTGCAGTCTTCTGGGTACTGTTGTGGCACTTGGGGATACAGAAATGAGTAAATCCCTCAGCACCCAATCAGAATCCCATTCCACTCCTACCACCCGCTTCCCCATGTACCCCCTGTGGTTCCTCTCCTTGCCCTGGACCCTCCTGAGGCATTCACTGCTTTAGTGGTTCAGACAGTGAGGTAGAGGGTTGCATAAAGTGAGCTTTGAGGTCACGTTGCGTATCAATGTGCTTCAGAGTTTATGACCCCAAGGTTCAGCTGCAGGGCTGACTTTTCCTGCGTGCATGTTAAGTCTCTTCAGTCGTTTCTGACTCTTTGTGACTCTATGGACTGTAGCCCGCCAGGCTCCTCTCTCCGTGGGATTCTCCAGGTAAGAATGCTGGAGTGGGTTGCCATGCCTTTCTCTAAGGGATCTTCCCAACTCAGGGATTGAACCCATGTTTTCTGCGGCTCCTACACTGCAGGTGGATTCTTTTACCACTGATCCACAAGGGAAGCCCCCTAGGCTTGGATAGAACTTGTCATAAACATCACAGACAGTTTCAAAGTGGAGAAGAGAAACTGGGGTCCTCAGGGCATTTAGGTGATCGGTGTACTCCAAACCCTGAAATAACGCTTCTGGCATGTTCCTCTCGAGCCCCACCATTGCAGGGTGGAGACCTTGTTTTGCTCTGGACTCCCTTTGGCCCTTTTCATGAAAACTGGCCTTTAAAAAAATTGCAGGTAAACACTGTTTCCTTGGATAGTGCTAGAGGAGAATTGCTGTCTTTAAAAGCATGTCTCAGGAAATGAAGACTCCCTGTGGAGAAGCAGCTGGTGTTATCACATGTCTGGTCTTTTCAAACACCCGTTATCAGTAGTTCTGTTTTTGATCAAGATGTGAGCCCAAGGGCTGCAGCTGAAGGGCAGAACTGGCGGTCAGGCACTGTAGGTACATTATCTCATTTAATCTGTATGGTACCTGGTGAGATAGTGACTTTTATGAATGAAGGAAAATGAAGATCAAAAGGTGAAGGAGTTTTCAGCTTATATGTGAGAGAGCCAGGATTCAAACTTAAAACTGTCTGACTCAAAAACCTTAACAAATGTTAACTCAACCCTTCAGTTCTTTCCCAGAAGTCACAGTGGGTTACCTATCTTTCAGAGTCATAGGTCTGTGAAATTCTGGAAGGCTAGTGGCTCTTCAGTCCAGTTACCCACTATCAGCAAGAATCTTTAACTTCATTGAAAGGTGGATTCATCCAGGTCTTGTGCAAACCTGTCTGATAATAAAAAAAACTCACCACCTCTTGAGGCAGTACATTCACCACGGGACAACTCTGATCATTTGAAGTTCATTTTTTGAACTTTTTTTTTTTTTGGTCACATCATATGGTATGTGAGATCTCCTTTCCCTGACCAGGTATTGAACCCAGGCAATGGCAGCAAAAGCCCAGAATCCTCACCATTAGACCACCAGGGAACTCCCTGGAGTTCATCTTATACTAAGGACAGATTTTGCCCCCTTGGACCCTCCCTTGTTGTTCCCAGCTCTGTCCTTGAAGCTGGTTCCCCTGTCCCCAGGAAGACGTTCAGTGCAGTGCCTACTGTCTGCTGATCTGGAATGCATCCCCCCAACTCTCTCACCCACTCCTCAAAGGATCCTACTTTTAGAGGCTTTTTCCAGCCAAGTACCCATAGATGTCCCTTGTAAAGGGTGTGGTCCCAACTTGAGCACAAATCTTCCAGATCAGTCAGTCAGTCAGTTCAGTCGCTCAGTCATGTCTGATTCTTTGTGACCCCAGGGACTGCAGCACACCAGGCCTCCCTGTGTCTACCACCAGCTCCCAGAGTTTACTCACACTCATGTCCATTGAGTCAGTGATGCCATCCAACCATCTCCTCCTCTGTTATCCCCTTCTCCCATCTTCAATCTTTCCCAGCATCGGGGTCTTTTCAAATGAGTTAGTTCTTCATATCCAGTGGCCAAAGTATTGGAGCTTCAGCATCAGTCCTTCCAATGAATATTCAGGACTGATCTCCTTTAGGATGGGCTGGTTGGATCCCTTTGCAGTCCAAGGGACTCTCAAGAGTCTTCTCCAACACCACAGTTCAAAAGCATCAATTCTTTGGTGCTCAGCTTTCTTTATAGTCCAACTCTTACATCCATACATGACTACTGAAAAAACCATAGCTTTGACTATATGGACCTTTGTTGGCAAAGTAATGTCTCTGCTTTTTAATAAGCTGTCTAGGTTTGTCAGAGCTTTTCTTCCAAGGAGCAAGCATCTTTTAATTTCTTGGCTGCAGTCACCATCTGCAAAGATTTTGGAGCCCCCCAAAATAAAGTCTGTCACTGTTTCCATTGTTTCCCCATCTATTTGCCATGAAGGATGGGACCAGATGCCATGATCTTAGTTTTCTGAATGTTGAATTTTAAGCCAACTTTTTCACTCTCCTCTTTCACTTTCATCAAGAGGCTCTTTAGTTCTTCTTCACTTTCTTCCATAAGGGTGGTGTCATCTGCATATCTGAGGTTATTAATAGTTCTCTCGGGAATCTTGATTCCAGCTTGTGCTTCATCCAGTCCAGCATTTCTCATGATGTACTCTGCATAGAGGTTAAATAAGCAGGGTGACAATATACAGCCTTGACATACTCCTTTCCCAATTTGGAACCAGTCTGTTGTTCCATGTCCAGTTCTAACTGTTGCTTCCTGACCTGTATACAGATTTCTCAGGAAGCAGGTAAGGTGGTCTGGTATTCCCATCTCTTTAAGAATTTTCCACAGTTTGTTGTGATCCACACAGTCAAAGGGTTTGGCATAGTCAATAAAGCAGAAATAGATGTTTTTCTGGAACTCTTTTGCTTTTTTGATGATCCAACAGATGTTGGCAGTTTGATCTCTGGTTCCTCTGCCTTTTCTAAATCCAGCTTGAACGTCTGGAAGTTCACAGTTCATGTACTGTTGAAGCCTGGCTTGGAGAATTTTGAGCATTACTTTGCTAGTGTGTGAGATGAGTGCAATTGTGTGGTAGTTTGAGCATTCTTTGGCATTGCCTTTCTTTGGGATTGGAATGAAAACTGACCTTTTCCAGTCCTGTGTCCACTGCTGAATTTTCCAAATTTGCTGACACGTTGACTGCAGCACTTTCACAGCATCATCTTTTAGGGTTTGAAATAGCTCAACTGGAATTCCATCACCTTCACTAGCTTTGTTTGTAGTGACGCTTCCTAAGGCCCACTTGACTTTGCGTTCCAGGATGTCTGGCTTTAGGTGAGTGATCACAACATCGTGGTTATCTGACTCATGAAGATCTTTTTTGTACAGTTCTTCTGTGTATTCTTGCCACCTCTTCTTAATATCTTCTGCTTCTGTCATGTCCACACCATTTCTGTCCTTTATTGTGCCCATCTTTGCATGAAATGTTCCCTTGGTATCTAATTTTCTAAGAGCTCCAGTCTTTCCCATTCTATTGTTTTCCTCTATTTCTTTGCATTGATGACTGAGGAAGGCTTTCTTATCTCTCCTTGCTATTCTTTGGAACTCTGCATTCAAATGGGTTTATCTTTCCTTTTCTCCTTTGCCTTTCGCTTCTCTTCTTTTCATAGCTGTTTGTAAGGCCTCCTCAGACAGCCATTTTGCCTTTTTACATTCTTTTTCTTGGGGATGGTCTTTTTTTTGGGGGGGGTGGATAGTCTTAATCACTGCCTCCTGTACAATGTCATGAACCTCCATCCATAGTTCTTCAGGCATTCTGTCTATCAGATCTAATCCCTTGAATCTATTTGTCACTTCCACTGTATAGTTGTAAGAGATTTAATTTAGGTCATACATGAATGGTTTAGTGGTTTTCTCTACTTTCTTCAGTTGAAGTTGGAATTTGGCAATAAGGAGTTCATGATCTGAGCCACAGATAACAGCCTTATAAACAGTGAGTAGATCTAAAAATGGGAAATAATATTTAATTAAAATATTAAACTAAAAAGTATTAAACTAATACTGAAGAACTAGAAAGTACTACATGCTCAGTGTGGGAAAAAAAATAGAAAGGACAGGAGAAACAGAAAAAAAAAGCAATCATGGGAGATCCCCAGTGTCTTAGCATGGGTTCCCTAGAAGACTGGGAAACAAAGGATTTTAAGGCAAGCAATTTACATGACCTACGAGCCTAGAAAATACTGGTACAGGGTGGGGAAGTGAGATGAGAAAGGGAAGGAGCTAATGATGGTGTGCTACCAACCAAGTCACCACCAAGGGCCGCCAGCGTTTAAACTGCTATCCTGTACCAGCCACTGTAGTTAGAACATACATCTCAGAGTCATCCCACCTGAGGGCCAGGAAGCTGGGTATTTACATATCAGTTTCTTTTAGTCATTGGCTATATGCTGGAGGGAGAGGGGAGGCATCCATTTTCCTATGCTTTTGACCTGTTCAGTGTGCAGAGATTCTTCTGGGCCCAAGAAAACTTTCAGGCAAAGAGATACATATGCTGGCATTGAAACCCTGGCCAGAATATTCCAGAATTGTAAGATCCAGTGGGACACGGACAGGACATCCATAGTCTGTGCTATACTCAGAGATAGCCCATTAGCATTTAGTGTATTTCCATCCAACCTCACCTTGTTATGTTATATGTGTACATGTTATATTCATGTATTTAAGTTAGGGCTACACTATATATTTAGTAGTGGGTCCTACCTTTTTCACTTCACATGAACTCATCAGAATTTATCCTTGATCTTAAATTTTATTTGAAAACATGTTTTTAATGGTTCTATACTATTCCAATGTAGAGATAGCCAATAATTTATTTAGCCCTGGGGAAGCAGACTCTCCAAAGCTCTAAGGTGTTTCTGTTTAGTGGAAGATAGCCATCAGCTAGCTGGGAGTGAAATCCAGCCGAAATGGCAGACAGGAATCTGAGGCTGGGGTCAGGGTTGGGCTAGGGAAGGCAGAAAAGCTGCAGAAGGGGCACACAGCCAAGCCTGGTCCTACCACTGGGAGAACATCCCACACTGTCTGACACAAATTAGGCACTCAATAATCATTGCTAAGTGCGTACTATGTGCTAGGGCTTGTACAAGGGGAGAACAGAGCCAGTTAAACATGGTCTCAGTATGCCTACAAAGAACACATGAGGAATATGTTGAACTGCTATGTGTCAAGAATATTATAGATATCATTCACTCTCACTACCACCTGAGAGGTGCTATGTTTTGATCATTCTCACTTTTCAGGCAAAGAAGCTGAGACTCAACAGACTTAATAATTTCATCAAGATGTCATATTAAGTTAGTTACAGATCTGGGTCCTAAATTTACCAGGTGGGTCTGTGTGAGTTTCAAAGCTCTTTGTTCTTTCCCTACCACACTGGACTCCCTGACCAAGTGGAAAGTGCTAATGACCCCGAGTAAGGTATCCTGGCTGGGTAGGCCTGGACTGGGAGAAGAAAAGAAAGAGAAAGAAGACCAAGGAAAGCATTGAGGAGGAGACATTGAGATGGGCCTTCAAGGATGGGTAAAATTCTGATGTGGGGAGATGATGGGAGGGATCATGTGAAACAGAAAGACAGTGGCTCCCTGAAAAAGCCAGAAGGTAGTAGTCTGGAGACTAGATGACCAGGGCCTGACTTGGGGCAGAGGCAATGAGGTTGAGGGGTGAGGGACCAGAAGCAGAAAAGTGGTTCTAGATGTGGAGTCCACACTGACATGATGACCCACTAGAGACTGGGTCAGAAATTACCTTGAGGGTGGAAGAACAGTTGATATTAAATTGAGGCTTGCTGTGTGTCTTGATTTGTAAGAAATGGGGAGGGCTCTTTCAGATCATCTTTAGGGACTTCTCTGGTGGTCCAGTGGCTAAGACTCTGCTCTCCCAATGCAGGGGGCCCAGGTTTGCTCCTTGGTTGGGGAACCAGATCCCTCATACCACAGTTAAGAGTTCACATGCCATAACTAAGACCTGGAGCAGCCAAATGAACTATACACAAATAAAAATAATTATTGAAAAAGATCATCTCTAGCTTCTTGGGGTGGCAGCAGGTTGAGGAAAGGAGAGGAGAAGAAAGGGAACACAAATTCTCAACTACATGGTGGCACTGAGCCATGTCAAGTTATGTATGTGGTGAGGACTTGCCACATAGCTGGTGCTCTTTCCCAGGCTTAGGCCCCGAAAGTGTGTTTAAGGGAAGTAGAGCCAGAACAAAAGTTAAGGCTGGCTGATTCCTATAACACCAACGATATTTCTCCTGTAACATGCTGCTTTCCACGTCCTTTCCTGACACTCTGCTCCCTTGTGGTTTTCTGTCCCCAGTATTGGTGCTCTTGTGGGCCTGTCCATAGCAGCAGTGGTCCTCCTGGCCTTCATTGTCACTGCCTCTGTGCTTTGTTACCTGTTCATCAGCTCAAAACCCCACACATAGTTGGACCCAGGCTTAAACTTACAGACTACAGGTAAGAAAGGGGCTGCATGATTTCCTTGTATTCAGCAAGCTAGCACCTTTTCAGAGGGGAGATATTTGGAAATGATGTTTGGAATATTTGCCTCACGTGTGTTTCTGGAATATTAAGAAGCACCAGCACATTTTGCAGGAGGTTCATGATATGAACATTTCCATCACAAACTCTTCATGTGCTCATTGATAATCAAAATAATTCTATGTTTGTAACAGAAAGATATTACTAAACATCCTACAATTTAGAGGACTGCTGCTGCTGCTAAGTCACTTCAGTCGTGTCTGACTCTGTGCGACCCCATAGATGGCAGCCCACCAGGCTCCTCTGTCCCTGGGATTCTCCAGGCAAGAACACTGGAGTGGGTTGCCATTTCCCTCTCCAATGCATGAAAGTGAAAAGTGAAAGGGAAGTTGCTCAGTCGTGTCTGACTCTTAGCGACCCCATGGACTGCAGCCTACCAGGCTCCTCCATCCATGGGATTTTCCAGGCAAAAGTACTGGAGTGGGGTACCATTGCCTTCTCCGATATAGAGGACAGTACCCTATGATAGAGTTATCTGACCCAGAACTTCCCTGGTGGTTCAGCAGTTAAGACTCTGTGCTTCCAGGTCAGGGGGCACAGATTCTATCTCTGGTTAAGGAAGGTCCCACAGGCTGTATAACAAGGTCAAAACAAAACAAAAAAAGGGTTATCTGACCTAGAATGTCAATAGTATTGATGTTAAGAAACCTTAGAATAGAAAAAGACTCCAGAAAGAGACTAATTAAAATATAGTAACATGAATAAAATATTTAATTTTTAAAATAAGAGAAATATTAGCAAATTTGCCTCCAACTAATGCAAATAACACAAAAGAGACTATGTATAAAGTTAAAAAAACAAGTGGTGGACTGCAAAGATATTGTAAATACAGATGCACAGTCAACCCTCATTATTTGCAGATTCCATATTGGTGAATTTGCCTACTTGCTAGAATTAATTTGTAACCACAAAAATCAATACTTTCAGTTTTCTGAGGTCATCTGCAGACATGGATGTGCACAGAGCAGCAAAAGCTTTGAGTTGCCCTGTCACACTGAGGTTGCCCAGCTGAGGCTGCACAGGGCCAAGCTTACCTTTTTATTTCAGCTTTCATACTGTCAACAAGTGTCCTTTTCATGGTATTTTTAGTGTCACATTTTTGCATTTTTGTGCTTTTATTGGCAATTTCACTGTTGAAAATGGCACCCAAATATAACATTGAAGTGCTGTCTAGTATTCCTCAACATAAAAAGGCTGTCATGTGCCTTATGGAAAAATACATGTGTTCAATACACTTTGTTCAGACAGGAGTTATAGTGCTGTTGGCCATGAGTTAAATGTTATCAATTATTAATATATATTAAATAAGGTATCTTTAAGCAGAAACATACACAAAGCAAAGTTATATATTGATGGGTTGACAAAAATGTGACCAGAGGCTCACAGGAACCTACATTTGTATTTCCCTAAACCACCCTTATGGCAGAAAGTGTAGAGGAACTAAAAAGCCTCTTGATGAAAGTGAAAAAGGAGAGTGAAAAAGTTGGCTTAAAGCTCAACATTCAGAGAACTAAAATCATGGCATCTGATCCCATCACTTCATGGGAAATAGATGGGGAGACAGTGGAAGCAGTGGCAGACTTTATTTTTTTGGGCTCCAAAATTACTGCAGATGGTGACTGCAGCCATGAAATTAAAAGACGCTTACTCCTTGGAAGGAAAGTTATGACCAACCTAGATAGCATATTAAAAAGCAGAGACATTACTTAGACAACAAAGATCCATTTAGTCAAGGCTATGGTTTTTCCAGTGGTCATGTATGGATGTGAGAGTTGGACTGTGAAGAAAGCTGAGCACCGAAAAATTGATGCTTTTGAACTATGGTGTTGGAGAAGACTCTTGAGAGTCCCTTGGACTGCAAGGAGATCCCACCAGTCCATCCTAAAGGAGATCAGTCCTGGGTGTTCATGGGAAGGACTGATGCTGAAGCTGAAACTCCAATACTTTGGCCACCTGATGTGAAGAGTTGACTCATTTGAAAAGACCCTGATGCTGGTAGGGATTGGGGGCAGGAGAAGAAGGGGACAACAGAGGATGAGATGGCTGGATGGCATCACTGACTCGATGGGCATGAGTTTGAGTAAACTCTGGGAGTTGGTAATGGACAGGGAGGCCTGGCATGCTTCGATTCATGCGGTCGCAAAGAGTCGGACACGACTGAGGGACTGAACTGAACTGAACTGAACTGAAGGAGCAATGATTCAGTATTTGCTAATTCAGTGTTAATGGTAACTTAATAGAACAAAATAACAGTGAATAATGGGCTTCCCTGGTGGCTCAACTGGTAGAGAATCCACCCGCAATGCCGGAGACCTGGGTTCAATTCATGGGTTGGGAAGATCCCCTGGAGAAGGGAACGGCCACCTACTCCAGAATTCTGGCCTGGAGAATTCCATGGACTGTATAGTCCATGGGGTCGCAAAGAGTTGGACATGACTGAGCAACTTTCATTTTCCCTTTCCTCATGGCTCAGTGGTAAAGAATCTGCCTGCCAAGCAGGAAATGCAGGTTTGATCCCTGGGTTGGGAACATCCCCTGGAGAAGGAAGTGGCAACCCTCTATAGTATTCTTGCCTGGGAAATCCATGGACAGAGGAGCCTGGCAGGCTATAGTCCATGGGGTCACAAACACTTGGACACGACTTAGTGGCTGAGCGTGCATGCACAGTAAATAATGGGAATCAACTGTATATAAAATAGAGACAAGATTGACATCCAGGATATATAAGTGCACCTTTAAACACATGAGAAAAACATAATCCACCAAAAAAATACATATGCCCAACACACATGAAAAGATGCTCTACCTTACTAATAATCAGGAGAATGCAATTTAAGAATGATATACCTTTTCAAAAAATGGTTTAAAAATCAATTACATTGGCAAAAATAAAAAATGGATCACACTGATAGTGAGATGGTTACATGGGGGAATGGGTAATCTCGTATACCACTGATAAAGATAAATTGGCAAAACCACTTGTAGAGCATTTTGGCACTATCCATTTAAACTGAAAATGTATATAGCCTATTAGTGATTCCACTTCTAATTATCTGCCTTAGAGACACAGTTGTACTAGGAGAGGACTTGTAAAGATGGCTACCATGACAATTTGTCACATTGGAAATAAACTAAATGTCCATCAACATAGGAGGAATGAAAAATAATACTGTCGTTAAAAGGAATGCATTAATTCTAAATAGACAATTTCATTTGCTACTCATAATAACCAGGTGGTGTATAGATCTTATGAAAATCTATTTTACAGATGTGGAGACTAAGGCCCACATACCTAGTGAGTGAATGATAGAGCCAACTCCATCTCCACCTTCCTTCTCCTTATCCCTGTGCTGAGGAAGGGAAGTCCCTACTTGATGCCAGACAAGTTCCAGATGTTTGGAACTTTACATGCACTATCTTGTCTAATTTTCCAAACTACCCCAGTGAGGTAGGTATTATTATCGCCCATCTTACAGATGTGAAAACCATGTTTCAAAGAGGTCAGATGACTTGCCCACGGGGTCACAGTTTGTAAATTGCAGGGTTGTAATTCAAATATGTGTGTTTTTTTGCCTCCAAAGTCCTATTCTTTCTACCTCACCAAGCCGGGTTTGTAGGGTGCTTATGCCCTGCTCCCCTCATGTCTCCCCACCCTATCACCTGCAGCCTTTCTAAATCAATGGAACACAGTTCACCTGGCAGTCCTGTGAATGAAGACCACCCTCCTGCTTTTCACTGCTCAACCACCAGCTGGATTTTTTGATTATTCAATCACCAGGGTTTGATACAGCTGTGTTCTTGCTTTTTGCTTCTTATTTTTAAAATGGAAAATGCATTTCCTGTTTATTAAATAACAGCTTTCAGCTCTCTCTGTCTTTTGCCCAAACTCAGCTCTTAGTTCCTTCCTTTATTCTTCATGGAGTGCTGTCCTCAGCCCAACATTTGGGTTGATCAAACCCAGCATCAACATTTACAGGCCACTACCTTACACTCATCAGAGCTTTCCCCCTTACACAGACTTTCATCTGTTTTTGTCTCCTTCTACAGTGGAACCTGTAGAGAGATTGTGTGTGCATGCGAGTGTGCTAAGTTGCTTCAATCATGTCCGACTCTGTGCGACCCTATGAGCTGTAGCCCGCCAGGCTCCTCTGTCCGACCTGGGATTCTCCAAGCAAGAACACTGGAGTGGCTTGCCATGCCCTCCTCCAGGGGATCTTCCCAACCCAGAGACTGAACCCAGTCTCTTCTGTCTCTTGCATTTGCAGGCAGGTTCTTTACCACTAGCACCACCTGGGAAGCCTGTAGAGAGATCATTAGCCCCATTTTACAGGAGAGGAAATCAAGGCTCAGCCAAGGGAAGGGAATTGGCCCAAGTCTACACAGCTAGTGAGCTTGTGATGCTGGGATGTCAACTCCAATTTCCCTACTCTAAAACCCACAATCATTACACACTGTACCTTGGGTCCTGATCTCTGAGCCTGGGGGCAAGGGTGGGGTTGGGAGTTCCTTGACAAGAGCAGAGTGAAAATAGAACAGTTTCTGAAAATAGGCTCCTTTTGCTGTGCAGGTATTCTCTACTGTCCCATCAACCCCATCCCACCCATCCCTCAAACTTGGGATACAGTGAAGACCATAGCTTTCTCATTCTTGTACTTTGTGAGGAACTAGCTTGATCAGAGACTGACCAAGCACCTACTTTTGTGCTAGGCACTATGCCAAGGACTTTAAACACATTATCCCGTTTAACCTGTTCAACTACTTTAGGTTATTATCAACTCTATTTTACAGATGGGGTGAGTGAGGTAAGTATTCTAACCTAGGTACCTTTAATAAGAGATTAAAAATGGGAGGTGGGGAGACTCATCCTCCTCTGAAAAATGTTGGTGGGGATATCATTAATCAGTCTTTTTCACAAACTCATCTCTCACCTCTCTCATTCATTGCTGGTGTGAATACAGTTAATAACCACCTCAGGGAATTATTTGGCATTAACTGGCTTGTGGCTCTGATGCTCAGTTGTGTCTGACTCTTTGCCGCCCTATGGACTGTAGCCCGCCAGGCTCCTCTGTCCATGGAATTCCCCAGGCAAGAATACTGGAGTGGGTTGCCATTTTCTACTCGAGAGGATGTTCTCGACCCAGGTATTGAACCCGTACCTGGGTCTCCTGAGTCTCTCGCGTTGGCAGGTGAAGTCTTTACCACTAGCACCACCTGGGAAGCCCCTCTAACTCTTAGGGCTCCTGGGAATCGAGCCGGATGTTCTCAGTTTATCAATGGGTTGCTGAGGCCCAGAAAGTGACAGTGATATGCCCAAGGTCACCCAGCCAATTGGCCAAGACTTTTGCCTCCAGGGCCAAAGATCTTTTCCTATAGCAGGCCCTCTGACCTTCCAGGAAGTGTTCCACTTCCTCAGAGCCCACTGCTTTTTACTTAACCACACTTGGGGAGGTGGTACATATGACCCAAACAAGCCTCAGAAGTGAGTCAGTCTTGACTCATCTCCAATCAGGGAGAAAATCTGAGAACTCCTTTCCTGCTGGTCACCACAGGCTAAGACCCCAGGCAATGGGTGGACTGGACAAAACGTCCCTGAAAAAAGATGGGAAGGCACAACCCTGCTGGGATGTCAGAGAACCTGGCTCTGATTCTGGCTTTGTTACTCTCACTGTGTGGCCTTAGGCAAGTCACTTCTCCCTGGACCTTAATTTACTCTGTAAAATGTGTACAATACCCACTAAGAAAGCAATAAAACTAGAGATGATGCTTACATTGGAGCTCAGTTTCTGATACATGATGGCTTTTAAAATGAGTAACCCTCATTTTTATTATTGTTAGGCATTTAGATTTTTACTTGTTAGTCGCCTCAGACTGTTGATATGTCAAAGATAGGAATCATGTCTTAAATGCTTTTGTGTCCCCAGCACCTAGCAGAGTTCCTAACCTATACTAAGGGTAGACTTGTTCTGTGGAAAGAGCCCAAGCTTTGGAATCAAGTAGAACTGAAAGTGTATCCTGGATCCAGTACTAATAGCTGTGTCAATGGTAACCTTTCTCTGTCTGTATTTGTCTATAACATGAAATAATAACACTCACCTCAGAGAATTGTTAGAAGAATCTAATAAGATTGTTGTGCCAGTGTGTTTTAGTCAAACATGAATCTTCTCACTGTAACTTGAAAACTGAATCTTTTATATGTGCCTTTAGGCATCCTCCTCTCCTCTTGGCTAGCACCTTTATAAGATGGAACTTCCTGCCCCAGGCTTCAGGCACCACTAAGGGACTTTAATAACTTTCATTATATATCAGCCAGAGGAAGAGGCAGAAATAGTGTACTCAAGAGTTGGACTGCTGCCTATTTTGCTGGTTTCCCTGGAAGGGGATTGAAGAGTTGTGGATTTGAAGACCCTGGGATACTCATGTGAGGGAATCCATGGCATCTGGGAAAGAGAATCATGTGAAAAAAAGGCATATTGGGCCCACAAGTTCATTGTGAACCTGCATTTTGATGTATCTGCAAAAAAAAAAAAAGCGTGAAATCTCAGGGCATGTTAACGGAATTATGGAGTCTGGAAGCAAGAGAATGATGGTCCTTCTTTACCCCCAATTGATGGAACACATCGGCCATCACATCTCAGAGGTAACATGTTAGGATCCACTCCACAGGTTCACAACTTTGGGTTCCAAATATGTCACTCAAGGGTCCCCAAATATAGCAATGAGGATTCTTGAACAATTTCCAATATTTCAAAGGTTTTACTGGGACCAAGTTTCTTTGTTTTGAGCTAGAATTGTATTAGGCTAAGGAGGGTAAGACTGAAGTGACTTAGCAGTAGCAGTAGCAAGGAGGGTAATTAGCATGGGCTCTTTCCTGCTAATCAGAACTCTTTGATTAACAGAAAATGGTCTTGGGGCGTGGGGAGGCTAGTACCTAATAAAGGCAGTCCATTAAAGAGACAGAATTCTTTACAATTTGGAATTCAAGGGAAAAGAAATAGAAAAATGAGGCCAGCCCTACTTTCTACCCCATTTGATAGAATACTAACTGAGATCCATAGAGGAGAAGGAGTTAGCCCAAGGTAGTGTAATAATTTAATATCAGGATGAGGATTTAAGCCAAGGTTTTATAACTCCTAAAAGCCCAAGGATTCCTCCCAACTCCTGACTGCCTGCGGCTCAGAACCCCACAATTTAAGAGGAACCTTGACCAATCAATCAGAAGGTGATCAGAGGTGAGTGACCAGCTTGGTCTGAGAATCAGATTATGTGCCTCTGGGCTGAAGAGCTGGGAACATTTGGCCCTGAGCAAAGTAGGCTCAGGGCTCACACACAGCCCAGGAGACCCCAGGCCTCTGCAAGGCTGTCCTGGGGCCTGAGGAAGAGACATTTTATGAGATGTCAGAGAACAGAGTTGAATCAGTGGGAGAAGCCATAGGGAGGCAGATGTTGATTGAAAAAAGCTAGGTCTTTCTTAGACTAAGACCTGAAATTCTTTCATAAAGTGCACCCTCAAAGTTACATGAAGGCTATATTTGGTTCATCAATTTGTAACTCTCCATTTTAAAAAAAGAGCACCCCCAAGCCTGAAAGGTAACCAGGAAAAGGCTAAATGTGGGATTCACTGAAGGAGATTCTTGCGTTGAGTAGAAAATTGAACTAAATCCTTGTGCCAAATGGAATGCCTTAAAATGCAAGCTTAAATACCAAAAAATCCCAAAGAATCTACAAAACACACACAGAGACACACTAAACAACCTCCTAAACATAATAAGTGCGCTTAGCAAGGTCATAGTATGTAAGGTCAGAGCCAAATATCAATTGTATTTAAATATGTATCAGCGACGAACAACTAGAGATTAAAATTTTAAATATAGGGACTTCCCTGGAGGTCCACTGGTTAAGAATCTGCCTGCCAATGCAGGGGACAACAGGAGTTCAGTTGCTGCCCTGGGAAGTTTCCACATGCCTCGAGGCAACTGAGCTCGAATGCCACAGCTACTGAGTCTGTTTCCCAAAGCCTCTGCTCCACAACAAGAGAAGCCACAGTGATGAGAACCCTGCCCACTGCAACTAGAGAGTAGCTCTCACTTGCCGCAGCTAGAGAAAGGCTGTGTGCAGCAACAAAGACCCAGTGCAGCCAAATAAATAAATATTTTCTAAAAAGACAGACCTTTAAAAAATAAAGTATCATCTATAATCACTCTAAAAAATGAAATAATGAGGTATAAAGCTAACAAACATGTATAGGATCAATACAATAAAAGCTACAAAACGCTAGTGAAGGGAATCAAAGAAGACCTAAATAAATGGAGAGATACACTATGTCATGGGCTTCCCTGGTGGCTCCATGGTAGAGAATCTGCCTGCCAATGCAGGAGACACAGGTTTGATACCTGGGTCAGGAAGACCCTCTGAAGGAGGAATTGGCAACTCACTGCAGTATTCCTGCAGAATTCCACGGACAGAGGAACCTGGTGGGCTACAGTCCACAGCATTGCAAAGAGTCAGACACGACTGAGCAACTCACACACACACACACACACACACACACACACACACACACAATGTCATGAATTGGAAGACTCAACATAATAAAGATAAAAACCATAGCAGCTCTTTGGTATATATAGACAAACTGATTCTAAAATTTATATGGAAAGACAAAGGAAATAGAGTAGCTAAAATAATATTGAAAGAGATAAAGTTGGAGGAAATCACCCTACTTGATTTTAAGACATTATAGAATAACAATAATGAGGACAGTTTGGTATTGGAGGAGGGACAGACACCTCGATCAAGGTAAAACTGACTGAGTGTCATTTCAGGGGCTCTGAAGAGCCCTTTATACCTCAGGGTAGAAAAGAATTCAGCAAGAGGCAAAATGATAGATAAGAAGGGATTTACTAGAATAGGAAGCTTGTGAGGTTTACAAGCCAGCAGGTGAGAAATGCCTCACCCCAAGAACCTACTGGGCTACAGTTTTATAATCAAAGGAAAAGTGGGGAGGGGGAGAAGAACTTTGTCTTTCTTGAGTAGATGTCACGCTTCCATCATCTTCTCCTCCTTTGGGCAGGGGAGTTTTTTGTCCACACATGGTCAAGCTTAGGTTTACAGATTACTGTTTTTTATGTGTGCAGAGAGCAAGTCCTAGGGATCATTAACTTACTGAGCTCACTGGGCAGGATGTGGGTCTCATGCCACCATTGTTTTATTGTTTTGGGGCATGTCTCGTCCTTATGTTGCATGGTTTTGTTGCTAAGCAAGACTGCTTGGTTTCGTGGTTAAGCCACAAAACCCACTTTCTTGAGTAATCATTAACTTATAGGGGTCTCCCATATTTTTTAAATCCACCATGTAATTTTTGTGGTTAAGCAAACCAGATTTTCTTGAGTGATCATTAACTTATAGGTGTCTCTCATATATTTTCTACTTACAATCCTCTAGTGAGATTAACTATTTAATCATCTACTTTGTTCCTATCAAAGATATAGATACATACATCATATGTATGTCCAAAAGATTTTTGACAAAGGTATAAAAGCAATTCAATGGGGGAAGAATAGTCTTTTCAATATATAATGTTGAAACAAATAGACATCCATCGGTTAAAAAAACACCTTTTACATAACCTCATACTTTATATCGGAGAAGGCAATGGCAACCGACTCCAGTACTCTTGCCTAGAAATCCCATGGATGGAGGAACCTGGTAGGCTGCAGTCCATGGGGTTGCGAAGAGTCGGACACAACTGGGCGACTTCACTTTCGCTTCTCACTTTCATGCACTGGAGAAGGAAATGGCAACCCACCCCAGTGTTCTTGCCTGGAGAATCCCAGGGACGGGGGAGCCTGGTGGGCTGCCGTCTATGGGGTCACACAGAGCCGGACACGACTAAAGTGACTTAGCAGCAGCAGCATACTTTATATAAAAATTAACCCGAAATAAATCATGGACCAAAATGTAACCTATACAACTATAAAACTTTTAGAAGGAAACAGGAGAAGATCTTCATGACCCGGGATTAGGCAAAGAATTTTTAGACAAGCCATCAAAAGCACAAAAAAATACATTAGTCATTGATCTAGATCAAAATTCAAAATGTTTGTGCTGATAAAGACTCTATTAAGAAGATGAAAAGAAGAGCCTTTAACTGGGAAATAATATTCACATATCTGACAAAGGACTTTTACCCAGAACATATAAAGAATCCCCTGAACTCAACATTAAGAAAACAAACAGGGCTTCTCTGGTGGCTCAGTGGTAAAGAATCTATCTGTCTGCCAATTCAGGAGACTGGTTTGATCCCAGATCCAGGAAGATCCCACAAGCTGCGGAGCAACTAGGTGTGCACACGAGCGCGCACATCACACCTACTGAGCCTGTGCGCTAAAGCCTGGGAAACACAGCTGCTGAGCCCACATGCCACAGCCACTGAAGCCTGTGTGCCCCGGAGCCTGTGCTCCACAAGAAGCACCACCACAATGAGAAGCCCACGTACCATAACTGGAAAGTAGCCTCTGCTCATCACAGATAGAGAAAAACCCACACAGCAACAAAGATCCAGCATAGCCAAAAAGAAATTAATTAAAATTAGAAACAAAAAGAATAAGAAAACAAACAATGTTGTTAGAAAATGAGCATAAGAATTGAACTGATACTTTACTGGAGAGGAGATACAGATAGCAAATAAGTACATGAGAATATGTTTCATCTTCATTAGCCATTAAGGAAACACATATTAAAGCCACAATGAGATACCACTTCTCGCCTATCAGGATATTAAAGTAAAAACACTGACAGTTCCAAGGGAGGATAGAGCAACTGGATCTCTTACACATTTTTGGTGGGAATTAAAATGATATGTAGCCACTTTGGGAGAGAGTGTTTTCATAAAGTTAATCATCCTCACTATATGTATTAGTTTCCCGTGACCACTGTATCGGATTACCACAAACTTGGTGGCTTAATATAGTAGATATGTATTCTCTCACAGGTCTCAGGGCTGGAAATTCAAAATCAGTTTTGCTGGGCAGAAATCAATGACTCCACACGAGAGTCTGTACCTTGACTGTTCCAGTTTCTGGTGACTGCCAGCATTCCTTTGCTTGTAGTTCACTCTAGTCTCTACCTCTGTCTTTACATCACTATCTGTGAGTGTCTGTCTCCCTCTGCCTTTCTTCTATAAGGGCACTTGTGATGGCATTTAGGGCCCATCCAGATAATTGAGGATAATCTCACCTCAAAATCCTTAATTTCATCACATCTGCAAAAACCATAGAAGTTAACAGTTACAGGTTCCAGAAATTGGGACCTGATATATTTTGGGGGTCACCATTCAGTCCACTATACCATTCAAAACAGTACTATTATTATTATCCTAGAGAAATGAAAATGTATGTCTGTACAAAAACTGTGTATGTATGTCTATACACAACTGCTCGTAACAGCTTTATTTTTAACAGACAAAAACTAGAAACAACCCAAAGGTTCTTTAGTGGGCAAATGGTCCAACCATATAATGGAATATATGCAGCCATAAAAACAAATGAACTATCAATACATGTAACAGCTTGAATGGATTGCAAGGGTATTAAACAGAGTGAAAAAAAAACCCATCTCAAAAGGTTGTATGCTGTATAATTCATCTGCATAACATTTCTTAAATGACAAAGTTATGTATGGAGAAGGGGTTAGTGGTTACTAGAGTTAGGTTTAGGAGGAAGATCTGACTTAAAGGGGTAGCATGAGGAAATTTTTCTTTGTGGTGATGGGACAGTTCTTTGTCTTGTTGTGGCAGTGATTATATAAAACTGTACATAAGATAGGGCTTCCCAGGTGGCGCTAGTGATGAGGAACAGCCTGCCAATGCAGGAGACATAAAAGATGCGGGTTTGATGGTTGAGTCAGTAACATCTCCTGGAGGAGGGCATGGCAACCAACCCACTCCAGTAATCTTGCATGGAGAGTCCCATGGACAGAGAAGCCTGGCAGGCTACAGTCCACAGGGTCACAAAGAGTAGGACATGACTGAAGCAACTTAGCATGCATGCACACATGCATACATGTGATAAACTTTCACAGTACTAAACACCCAAAAAAAAGTCCATATGAAAAAACTGGGTAAAATTGAATAAGATTTGTAGTTTAGTCAGTTGTACTATATTAATGTCAGTCTCCTAGTTTTGAAATTACTCCATGGTTAATATAAGATATTATCATTGGGGAAAGCTAGGTGAAGGGTACAATGGAATTCTCTACTATTTTGTAACTTTTTGTGAGTCTTAAATTATCAAAAATAGAGTTCAAAACAAACAAGAAAATGTATTGGCTCTGTAAAGGAGAAGTCCAAAAGTAGGCTAAACTTTAGGAATGGTTTAAGTGGAAGTTCAGTGTCCTCAGGCTTCTGGCTCCATCCTCTGAGATTCTCACAGCTCTGCCCTCTTGTGTTAGCTTTCTCCTCAGACTGATTTTTCCCATGGTAGTAAGTTGGTTTCCAGAAGTCCTTGGGACTGTGTTCTTTTTGTTCCCATCTAGTCAGGGGAAGAAAGAAGGAGCGCTCTCTTCCTTCATTCCTCGCCTGGGGCAGGAGGAGGCCTGACTCTGATTGGACCACCTCAGGTCATGTGCCCAACCTCTATATCCGGGGAAATGCTATGCACTGATTGCCCACCCCTGTAGCAAAGGAACAGGATTACTTGATAGGCTCATATCAGTCAGGGCCCTCTGCTGGAGCTGCGATGGGGTCAGTCCCAACCAAACAGAACTGCTGGGTGGAAAGAGGGTGGAATGGGTGGAACGGATGTTGTGTAGGCAACTCCAGTGTCCCATACAGCCTCCTTCTTGAAATTCCCTCTTTCCTTGTTTTCAGAGGCACCATTCATCCTTGGTCTCTTCCATCAGTGGGTTTTAAAGCATAGGAATTTTCTAGATAAAGAAGGTATAAAATGCCATTCCAGACAGAAGAAACAGTAAAAGCAGAGACTCAGAGATATAAAGGAATGGACCCATTCAGGGAACAATAAAATTTTGGTGTAGTAAAGCATTGAGTTCTTCAGAGCATAGTAGTAGTGGGTTGGGGCCATACCTGAAGAACCTTGAATGCCACCTCAAGTATCACAGGTCATGGGAAGACATTGAATGCCTTTGAGAAAGAGTAGTACATGGACTCACTTAACCTTAGGAAGATCTCTCTGGAAGATGGCCTATCCAAAGGCTGTCTTTTGGCCTGGGCGGAAGAAAATGAAAACCTGATCTAGTGTGGTGCCTTGAGAATGGAGAGAATGGGTGGGTACAGCAGATAGTGATATGGTGGAATTAACAGGCCTGGAGTGAATTCCTTGACCTTGGAAAGGGGTAGGGGGAGAAGGTGTGAGAGTTAACACTTGATACACTTGATTTCTAGCTTGAACACTTGATACATCTTTTATTCAAAAAAGGCAAGAGTGCTTAATTGTGTCAAATGCTCCTAATAAGTCAAAGGAGACGATGATTTGTAAGTAACTATGGGATTTAGGGACAAAAAGTTTTAAGTTGGGTTACAGGCAGAAACCAAATAGGTTGCAGCAGAATGCCATGAATGGGAAGTGGGAAATAATATGGCCAAGTGAGCTTCCTATCAAGTCCAGGTATAAAAGGAGGAGAGGATCAAGCAGTAGGTGAAGAGAGTCATGAAATCTATCCTTAAAGCAAAGAACAATATATATTTTTAAAATTACTGCACTTTCCTGCAGCCTAGCTGTGTAGTCAGCCTGAATCTTCATCTAACAAGTGAGTTTTTAATAGTACCTATCCTATGAGTTTATGTTGAAGGTGAAGTCTTCATATCTGCTAGCAATTGTTTATTGTCTGTCCCCTACATTAAACTTTAAGTTCATGAGAAACATTGACAGCTCATAGTTCACAATGTGGTATATTACTAATGAGTATTTGTTTAAATGAATGATGCATTTAAGGCTCTGAGCCCACCCCTGTCCAAGGTAAGCACGCAGGGAAGCTAGCCAACATGTATAATATGACCCTGATGGAAAGGAAGGGCTTACAGAAGGAAGTCCCATGCCCTTGGCTTGCTGTTTTCCAGACCCTGATGAGGTACCCCCTGATTGCCAAGGTGGAAACATGGGCAACTTGGTGGAGGTGCCAGGAGTGAGCCCTCTCAGGCAGAGTCACCCCTTCCTGAACTCATGGCTGCACTGCAATGAGGAGCAGGCTAAGGACCCCAAACTCCCCCTGCAGCACTGCTTCATGGCCACAGTGACCGCCGGTGACCTTCCAGGGAGCCCTGAGGAGGCTCCTGTCCCCAGTCCATTAAACTCAGCCCCATAAACATCCAATAAATGTCTATACACCATCGTCTTCTGGAGTCTCTTTTTGGTATTTAAAAAAAAAAAAAAAGGTGGGAGTGGGGATAATCAAAGGGACTTTGGAACCTAACAGGATAAATGAGTGCTTTTCCTAGCAAACCCACTCAGGTTCCACTGTGAACCCAGCTACAGTGCTCTGCCTGGCCCACTGTGGGCCGAAGGGAGTTTAGACATGGGTCCCCAGTAAAATGATCATGACAACTCCATGTGATCAGGGAGAAGTCTGGGGCCTGTGGAGATTCAGAGGAGCCCCTCACCTAAACGGGGGAGTCAGGGAATTCTGACTTAGTCTTCCTGCCACAGAGCAGATGTACTTAGGAAATCCAGGGAAGATGACTGGGACCCAGAAGCAATGACTTCTGCCTCTCCAACAGCTCAGCATTGCTCCTGGAGTGAGTCCCTTGCCAAGGAACAGAATGAGAAGGAATAGAGCATAATCACTGGACTTTCCAGGCGGTGCAGTGGTAAAAAATCCACCTGCCAGTGCAGGAGACACAAGAGACGTGGGTTTGACCCCTGAGTTGGGACGATCCTCTGAAGAAGGACATGGCAACCCACTCCAGTATTCTCGCTGGAAAATTGCAAGGACAGAGGAGCCTGACGGGCTATAGCCCACGGGTTCAAGAATAGTCAGACATGACTGAGCACAGCATGAATATTACTAGAGAGTATATACACAGGACCCAGCCATGTTTAATTATCATTCAGCTCCTCAGGTAAATGAAAGAGTGAATAATCAAGTGAGTGAGGGAATGAATGGTGAATAGGCTCCACGGCATGGCTTTGGTAAAGTTCCTTAGTCTCTCTGAGTCTCAGTTCCCTTGCAGGGTTATGGTGATTGTTGAGGTGATGGATATGAACCCTCTTCCTAAACTTGAAAGTGCTACAAAGACTTAAAAAATTATAGGTGTGTATTTTTCAATGTAACATAGTGATTAAGAGCAGGGACTTCTGAGCCAAATGCCTGGTTCAAATCCCATCCCTGCCCTTACTTGTTAAGTAACATTTGTACCTAATCATCTGTACAAGCAGGGATAACAGTAACATTTACCTCATAACATTTGGGGGAGGATTAAATCACTTCATCCATGTAATTAGAACAAGGTTGGCAAATGGAAAGCATTGTATTAGCTCCTTTTATTAGGTTTTAAAATACTATTAGTCTGACAATAAAGGAATCTTAGGGTAGGATGCTACTGCCGCCCCTCTCTCCCAGCTGCTCTCCTTATCTTCATTTTGTCAGTGGCTTTAGGCTTTTCCTTGAGGGTATAAGGCAAGGATGGGAAGACTCAGTAGCCACGGAAAGCAGTTCTTGACATTTTTGACATTGACATGATCTGCTGCTGGATTTGGCAACAGTGAAATGGTCACTCTTAGACATCTGCGTGTGGGGCCTGAACCAGCCAAGGACACATGGCAGGTGGGAAGGCTGGGTGAGTCACCCTCAGAAGTGCCCTGGGCTGCAAATCAAGAGACCTCAGTTCTGGTCTTGCTTTATTTGTGGTCTTCTGTGGTGTGTGTGTGTGTTATTTTCACCACTCTAAACCCAGCACCTTTGTCCCCTTATTGTACATTCCATGGTGTTTATCCTGCTCAGGTTACCAGAAACAACAGGGAATTATCCACAGCTCCCCCCGTCAAGGAGTCCATGTGACAGGTGAGGCGGGCACACAAAAAAAGCAACGGACCCACTGTGACCCCTCATGCAGCTTGAGGGAGGAATAAGCGATGCCTGAGCTGAATCATCAGAAATGAGTCAGTTTCCAGGTAAGACAGAATCATTAGAAATTATGGCCAGAGTACAATCTGTTCAAAAGCAGTAGGAAAAAGCCTAGCACAGCCTAAGAATTGCAAGTCATTTGTTGTGGAGAGAGCTTAGGGTGTGTGTGTGCACGCGTCTGTGGCGGAAATGGGTGACAGGTAGAGGGTGTAGTCACTGATGGACTTTGTGACCTTCCACAGGACAGATCCTGTCTGTCTCCTCCATCAGGAAAATCCTCAGAGACTTTTCCTCAGAGCACCTTCTGGCAGGTTAAAGGAAGAATCCAATAAGGACCTTACTTTTAGACTGCTCTTGGTCTGTTAGGGGGGAGGATCTGTAAATTCTAAAAATTCAAATGGTCATCAGTGGCCTAAGTGGTGGTCCTCAAACTTAAGCCAACGTCAGAATCAGCTGGAGGGCTAGTTTAAAACACAGATCCTTGACCCCCCCTTTCCCCGCCCCCCTCTGCCCTCAGAATGTCTGATTGGGTAGGTCTGGAATAAGTCCTCAGAATTTGCATTCCTAATGAGTTCCAGGCAGCCCCGATGCTGCTGGTCTGCGACCACCCTTTGAGAATGACTGGCCAGGAAGAACAAAGAGAATTCAGAGCTGGGGAGGCTAGGAGACCTCACACTGAGCAGGGCCCCAAGGCCTAGTGGAATCTCCCCAGCAGAGCCTGTGTGGATGGGGTGGGGATAGGTGGAAAACAGATTTGTGTGCTGCCTTTGCTGACCTACACATCCCAGGCCCCCTGTAAAGCTCCTCTCATTTGAATTCAATCAGCCCCCAGAGCTAGCTCACACTGGTGTTGGCCTGCCTCAGTCCGGGGTTGGAAACAAACTGCCCGACCTGAGCAGCAGGAACCCCCTCCCTCAGGGCAGCCAAAGAGGAAGGAAGCAGGGTGGGCTGACGCACAGACAGAAATAGTCTGAGGTCACCGCTGCTCTCAAGCACACATCGACCCGCTGGCAATTACTTCTCGTAAATTGCCTTCCTGGTTATGTTCAGAACATGTGTGTGTGCCTGGCTGAGAACAAACACTCACAGGGCACGGGGTGGGCGTGGCTTGCTGGGGAGAGGGCTCCAGATGGAGTGGAGCCCAAGTCTGAATCTTTGACCAAGAATTAGGAGGTACGGAATCTTACAACGTGGAAATATTAGAACCTTCCACTCGGTTTTATAGCACTCCTGCCAGGTGGTTTTCCAGCCTCCCCTCAAACATGTACATTTGTTTGTTCCTTCAGCATTATTGACAATGATTCTCTGCCAGAATCTGGGCTAAAGGAAGTCCCAGTTTCCATCCTCAAGGAGTTCATGGCTATGGTATCTACAGGAGATCCCTAACCCAGCCAACGGCTTCAGGGAAGGCTTCTTGGAGGAAGTGATGTGTAAATTAAGTCTTGAAGGAAAGGGAGTTGGTGGTACAAGATGGAGAACAGCATTCAAGGCAGAGGGAACTGAAACACAGGGTTAAGAGAGAGCAAATAACGATTTCAAGGAAACAATCAGTAGTTGAGTTTGGTGGACACACAATGTGAGAGGTGGTAAGGGATGAAGCTAAAGGGGTATATGGGCCAAGTCCTCATGCCTTTGCCACATCAAGGGGCTTGGGTTTCATCCTGTGGGCAAGGGGGAGCCTTGGGAAAAATTTAAAGCATTGGAAGGAACTCGGTACCTTATGTGATAGCTTGTGACACTGAAGTGAAATTTGCCACCCAGGAGCTCTGCTTTGGGGACCTAGTCAATAACTGCCCCTTTGATTCCTGAAATGTCGGAAGTCTGACAGACAGTGATGGTTCTTTTGCCCATAAGAAATGGCTCAAACCTTGGACATCTCTCCTCTTGTCAGGAGGAGGTTATCTCACTGCCAACTGGGACATTGTTCCTCTTGGTCTAGGTCCAGTTAGCCCAGGGGCCAGAGTGTGGGCAAACAAGGCCCAGGCCACAGGTCAGAGCCCAAGGGAAACATGCCTTGCTCTATCTCAGAGATCTGGGAACACTTGCAAGGGTGTGAATGACTTCCTACATGCCTTCTACATGCCTCATAAGATCTAGGCTGCCCAGAGTGTATGATCTACACAGGGAGTGTTGACTGAGGATGTACTGTGGTCCCACCATGTTGACAAGTTCTTAAGGACACATGATGCAGTCCTGCCCTTAGGGATTTACTCACTAGAGACGAAAAATAGGTTTGACCCATGAGACACCCTAGAGAGCAATAAGATTTTGAAAGCAAATGTCAAGCTCTGGGGTATAGGCCATGAGATTTGCAGAGGTTCTGAAACAGGAGAAAAGAAGTAGTCTGAACACCTTTATGGAGGATATGGGGATTGAATCTGACCCTGGTGGACCATGGCAATATTCAAAGGGTCTCAGTGAGGTAGGGGAAGTGTTCTATAATGTCAACTTTCTATTTAAAGAGAGTACCATTTGTGGCTCCAATGCTTTGGACAAGTAGACCATTCACCAGCCCCACCCCCAGCCATAGTCATTCAACAAATTACATTTAATATGTTTGGGGTGCCTTGCCCTGAGCTCTAGGAACAAAGAAATCAATCAGTCATAATTCACATCCCTGGGGAGTTCTTAGGCTATTGGAGGAAGGCTGATAGGTTAATACACAATTAGAATAGTTTGGAAAGTGCTATGATTTTGTTATTTCTCCAATGGTTGAAAGATGGCTTACCATTAAGATAGGTTATACAAACTTACATGGTGTTACATTAGTGCAATGTAACTTTGCCACCCCTCCCATCAAGTAGTGGAATGTATTTTCCCATCCTTTGTTTCTGTGCTGACTTTGCAACTTGCTTTGACAAACAGCAAGTGGCAGAGGTTACACTGTGCTATTTTGAGTCTAGGCCTCAAAAGACCTTGCAGATTCCTCTCTCACCCTCTTGGAATGCAGTGTTACCATGTAAGGAAGCCTGGGCTGGTAGAACATATGTGAGCTCTCCACTGAGGCCCTTGGGCCAATCAGCACCCAGCTGAACTACCAGTTAACTGCAGCTACTGAGTGATCCCAGGTGAGATCAGCAGAAGAACCACCAGCTAAGCCCAGCCCAAAGCCAATTCATAGACTTATTAGCAAATATTAATAAATGGTTATTATTTTAAGCCATATGTCTTGATGTAGTTTGTTATACAAGGATAGATAATTGATATAGTTCTTTTCACATATTTCATTACAATTGTGAATATACCTGTCTTCTCCATTATTTGGTGAGCTCCCCCTTAGAGTTAAAAAAAGGTCTTTGTGTTATCTTCTGTTTGCTACTCTAGACCCCCTCTCTTCCTTTCTTGACCTTGATCCATATCTTAAGAGGAGGATTTGTATGGTTCACTTTAAGACGCTACTGTGCCCTTGGATTCTAGTAGGGTTTGGCCAACTAAAGTCCCAGCAGAGTATAAGTTCCCCTAGCTTCCTCCCTGAGGTTACATCATGGATTGGTTGCATCTCTATACCAAGAACATAGCTCCTGTCAGACCACCCTTACCACAGCTCTCTTTGACTCCAAATTCTTGCAATTGCTCCCTCCTTGCTCCTTTAAGCCTAAGGGTAGTAACTAGTGCCTCAACATTATTTGCCCTGCAGTATTGCCCTATTCCTCTTCCCTGCATTACATAATCCCTTTATTAAAACCTTTCTCAAAGTATCCAATTTGAGAAATGCCATATGTTTCCTCCCAACATCCTGATTGATAGTGTATTATTAAACTACCTCAGCTGCCACCTAGCTCATGGTTCAGTTTGGTTCAGTTCAATCACTCAGTCATCTCCGACTCTGTGAAACCCCATGAATCAGGCCTTCCTGTCCATAACCAATTCCTTGAGTTTACTCAAACCCATGTCCATCGAGTCAGTGATGCCATCCAGCCATCTCATCCTCTGTTGTCCCCTTCTCCTCCTGCCCCCAATCCCTCCCAGCATCAGGGTCTTTTCAAATGAGTCAACTCTTCGCATCTGGTGGCCAAAGTATTGGAGTTTCAGCTTCAGCATCAGTCCTTCCCATGAACACCCAGGACTGATCTCCTTTAGGATGGACTGGTTGGATCTCCTTGCAGTCCAAGGGACTCTCAAGAGTCTTCTCCAACACCACAGTTCAAAAGCGCCAATTCTTCAGCGCTCAGCTTTCTTCACAGTCCAACTCTCACATCCATACGTGACCACTTGACTAGACGGACCTTTGTTGGCAAAGTAATGTCTCTGCTTTTTAATATGCTATCTAGGTTGGTCATAACTTTCCTTCCAAGGAGTAAGCGTCTTTTAATTTCATGGCTGCAATCACCATCTGCAGTGATTTTGGAGCCCCCAAAAATAAAGTCTGACAGTGTTTCCACTGTTTCCCCATCTATTTGCCATGAAGTGATGGGACCAGATGCCATGATATTAGTTTTCTGAATGTTGAGCTTTAAGCCAACTTTTTCACTCTCCTCTTTCACTTTCATCAAGAGGCTTTTTAGTTCCTCTTCACTTTCTGCCATATATGCTCAATAAATGTCATTTGATGAAGGAATGAGATTCCAAGGGATCTGCTGTTATAGTTATACTTTGGTCAAAAAGATTTGGGTCTGCATCTTGGCTCTGTGGCTTCCTAACTGTGTGAGCTCGGGCAAACTTCTTCACTCCTCTGAGCCTCATATGCTAAACAACAAACACCAACACTGCAGGATTATTGCTTGGATTATAGATAAAGTTGTAAAATCTTTCGATCACAGTAAATGATAAATATGACTTTGGTGGGGAGGTAAGAGGGATTTCATAACCATTTTCTTATTTGATTCTTACTATACCACTATGAAGATCACTATCCCCATATATTTTTGGGTTTTTTAAGCAAAGTAAGACCAGGAAGAAAAACAACCTGCCCAAGCCCACACACTGAGCTGGAGGTAGAGTCAGAATTTGAATCCAAGTCTTGGACTCCCAGTGCAGTGCTGTTTTTGCACTGCAGGTGAGGAAGAGGCATGCCCTTCTTCTGTCCCATAAGCCAGCTGGGAAAGAAAACAAAAAAACAAAGTGGGCACTCCTAGGAGAAGCCAGCAGGGGCCATCTGTCCCAGCCTTTTCTTCCACAGAAATTTTTGAGCTTTTCCAAGAAAAGGTCTTGGCCTGGCTGCCTTCCTCATTGTCTAGCGGGATCCTTGAGAATGAAATCTGCCCTTCCGGAGCCTGGGGATTGGGAGAAATCACAGTTGGCCAGGAAGCCCCAGGACATGAATGCAGGGCATTTTGTAGGGCAGTTCAAGGTACTAGACATCCTCTCCTTCACCTGCACCTGCTTGGGCAGCCGTTTCTCGCACTCAGGGCTTTCTCGGCCAGCAAGGCTTCAGCCCTCAATGAGTGAGCCTTCTCTGAACAAACCTGGCACTTAGTAGGTGCTCTTTAAACCTGTTGGAACAAAAGAATGACTGTGTCTATTGACACAAACATTCATTCCACAAATACCAGATGTCCCCTCGGTGCCTCGCCACGTGTTGGGGTGGGGGACCCAGAGACAAATCAGCCCATGCCTCACAGATTGCATGATCCTCATCTTAGTATTCACCATCTCCATTGTGTTTGCTAATAGTCTGATCAAACACTCTCAGAGCGCAAAGGGTCCTTGGAAACCTACTCTTTCAATTGTCTCATTGTACAGACAGGGAGACCAAGAGACACAGCATTCTGGTATAGACCAGAGCTCGGATCAGAGGTCAGGAATGCCTGCCCTGCCAGTGACTTGCTGAAGACTCTTGACCTCTCTGTGGACCTGTTCTCCGTGTCTGTAACACGAGGCAAAAAGCAGAGTGCACTCGGCGCAGAGGCCTGTCCGAGTGCAGAGTTCTGTCTCCGAGAAGGCCTTTCTCCTGGGAGAACGGAGCTTTCTTTGTGAAGCCTTCCATTTCAAACCCTGCGGCAGCCGGTTCCCAAGCCCCGCCTCCTCTCCAGGCTGCCGCGCGTTACCATGGAGACCGTAAGCCCCTCTCAGCTCCCTGCTGTTCCTCACCCCTCCCCCATTCACCTCGTCTTTAAGCCGTTTTTTTCTGTGGCTGCAGCTCTCCCCCTGGGCTGATAAACTCCCGAACTTTCCCAAGACAGGAATTATTATCCCATTTGTAACTGGGGAAAACTGAGACTCGGAGAAGAGCAGGGATTTGCCCCACGTTACCAGCAGCATCATAAACAAAGCTTTCCTCCACGAGAGACACCCCTTCCTCACCACAACCACACCTCCGTATGGCCTTATGCGATTCTATTCAAGGAGGTTTATTTTCTCTTTTTTCTTCTTTCTTCATTGTTGGTAGTTTAACTTTTTATTCTAAGACGATTGGAACGTGTTCTGACTAAACCTAGAGCGACTTGAAGTTCAGTCTTTACGTTAGTGACTTTAAATCTATTCTTGGATATGTTGTTGAAGTCCTTTGTTCACTGAAAATAGTGCTGGATGATAAAACCTGCCAAAAAGCTATCGCAGAATGTACCAGCCCTGATTA
This sequence comes from Odocoileus virginianus, assembly GCF_023699985.2. Classification (NCBI taxonomy): domain Eukaryota; kingdom Metazoa; phylum Chordata; class Mammalia; order Artiodactyla; family Cervidae; genus Odocoileus; species Odocoileus virginianus. The sequence continues at coordinate 74,501,973 of NC_069678.1, read as the reverse complement.
TGCTGATGCAACAAGGATAATCACATTTTAGAGCACTGCAGTTTGCCAGAAGGCATTAAGAAAAATGGTACATGAACGTGCAAAATTTACCCAACAAACTTCCAAAAATTTGGACACATTATACCAAGTAGCTAAAAGTGTTTTTACAACTCTTGAAGACAAGGGTATCAAAACTTTGGCATATGAAAAATAGAATTTATTCTGCAAAGCTGAGTTCCAGTCCCAAATGGCTCATTTTGAACTACACATTACTTAACCTAAAGGTAGAATACCACCCACTCCAGTGTGACGGAGAGATGTAAAAGGACTTTGGAAGGTATGACATGTGCAGCAGATGTTATTTATTGTTATTAAAAGAAGGTTGGAGAAGGATAGTGTAAATTTTTCCCAATGGTCTCCAATTGTCAAATGATTAGTTTCCAAAATTTTCTATAACTACCATATGTGATGCTAAAGTCTATGATTCTGGAATCCTGATCCTGATTCTAATCTCAGAACTCTGTGAGTTTCACTTTCTCTGATTCCATACAAGCATGAAGTTTAGGTCTTAGACCAGGGAAGGATGGAGACCCAGGTCAGCCTTCTGGGCTTACTCCTGAAGCCTTAGCCTAGTTCCCATCAGACCTGTCTTCAGTTCATCAGCCTTCCCCCAGCCAGTTTTTGTTGAGGCTCATTGCCTGTATTATCCATATTCATCACAAATATTCTCCCATTAGATTCAATTAAACCATTTCACCAACACTGCAGGAATCAAAGCCTCCCTTGATTATTCGGCCCAGCAGAGGCGGCCCCAATTTAGGGTGAGTCCACCTCCCAACTCCCCACCTGACACCCTAAACACCCTAATTCCCTCACACCCCAGATCAGCATAGTGGCTTAAGGAGTATTCCTTTCTGTACATTCGGGTACATGATGTTCCTTCTCTGCTGGCTTCAGGCAACTACTGACTCACCCCAGGTGGCTAATGTACCAGGTACTCACATATTCACATGGAGCTGCTCATAGGTTGCAGCAGCATATGTATATGTGACCTCATGTGTGTGGACATCACCAGAACACCAGTCCTGGGGTACAGACCACTACTGTTCATAGGGTTACCTTGAGGTGTCACCTTCCTCTCCATCTAAAGAGAGGATTCTGGTCCTGTGGGCCTCATGGGAGGTATTCTAAGGCTTTTGAACCAGTGTATCAACAATAAACTGTTCAACAATAATGTGTGATGGAAAGTGATATATAAATACACTGTACTACTAAGGTGTTCATGGTCAGTCCCATACCACACTGCAGCCTTGCTGTGTGACCTTGGACAGGATTCCAAGAGATTGGCTGCTATGCAGACAGATCATCATCACCATTACCACCGTCATCGTCATCATAGTGCTTTTAGCTCATAGAAGCCTCACAAAACCTGGGGAGGTAGGTATCACCCCAGTTTGCCAAATGAGAAAACTGAGGTTCAGAGAGGCTTAGTGACTGTTCCAAGCTCACAAAGCAAGTTAGAACATGAATCGTGTCTAGATCTCCTGTCTTCCAGAGTCTTCTCTGTCACATGGCCTCTATTTCAAAGGAACAGGCTGAAAGCAGAACATTGATTCAACAGAGACACAGAATGTCAGGCCAGGAAGAGGTCTGAGTGACCTCCATATCCTTTCCCCCCCTTCACTGAGGGCAAAGCTGAGGCCTGGAGGGAAGAAGTGCCCTTCCGAACCTCACACAGTGCCATCTGTGAGGCCTCATTCAAGAGCCAGGGTTTGAATGCAGTCCCCTTGTCTTCCAGTTGAGTGAACATTCCCCACCCCATCATGGAGCTCATTTTAAAGTTGATGTAACTGAGATGGACAGCAAGCAACACATGGCCCACCCAGCTATTGGGATGAGGGCCTGGCTAAGATGCGGGCCGGAAGAAAGGGCGCAGCAGCAGGGCGGCTGGAGGTAAGAGGCTTTGCACCTTCATCCTGTTCTCTCACAGTCAGGAAATGTCTCCAGACATTAAGAGCCAATTAGCTCCTCCTGATTGGAAATGATTGCAAGAGACTTAAATTTGTCAGAATAACTGGGGCAAGAGGTCTGAAGACAGTTTGTTTAGACCTGGACAGATCAAACTCTTTGGCCCAAAGAACTGGACAGTCTGCAATCGTTAGCACCTTGATCTGAGCCCACACCTAGATGCTAGGGAACTTCCATGTGCCTTGGCCCTTGAGACAGCCTTCCCATCATGCAGATACCCCCCAACTGCATCCTGACTCCAGAGTCAGCTCAAACAGCATTCTTATAGGAAGATTTTTCTGGACTCCTACAGCCCGTATGACTTCCCTGTGTCACAGCCCAGACCACGCTGGGTTGTCACTGTCTATGTGCCACTCTCCTCCATTATAGACAGTCAACTCCAGGGTACGATAAGGCTCGTCTTCATAGAGAGGCCTCAGCAAAGTTAGCTAATTGAATAAATGAATGGAGCAAAAGTAGGAGAGAACATCCAAGAACCCACCCTTACCCCAACTCCTCCATTTCCATTCTAAACACCAGGCCAAGGGCAGCAGTCTCTGCCCTAGCTCAACTCCTGGATTTGGCCTTCAGTTTAGGTTCTGCTGGTAATGAAGCCTCAACTGCCCCACAGCTTCCCCTGGCTTCCCCTGCTCATGATCAACTCCAAGGATCCTGAGTTGCCTTTAGACTAACATCCCAAGAAGCTGAACTCCAGCCCTAGGAGTCCCATCTACAGATGGCCCACTGGGCAGCAGCTTAGCCAGGCTACCCTAGAGTAGCCGTAAGCTTGGCATGACCTCTCGGCAAGCCCTGAGATAAACACTGAAAACACAGAAATGGACAAGGTGGTCTACTGGGGTCCTGAGTCTGCAAGGTATTTGAGCTATATCTCAAAGAAGAGAAGGCAAAATCAGGAAGAAATAGGCGTCTTTGTGCAAAATTGACTGAAGCCCATGAGCCAGCCTGGTGCCTATTAGCGCAAGGCTCTAGCTACCAACCCTCACTGACCTCTTGTAGGGCACTGAGTAGGGGATAGAGAAGATTTAGAGGCTGAATCAGATAGAAGCCCAACCCTAAGGTACAACTAAGCCAGGAGGATGCCAGGACATCCAGAAGGAGATGTTCTAGGAACCCAAACACATCAACATTCCAGAGATACTAATATTCTAACACACTAATATCCCAGCATACCACATTCTTTTACCCTGCCATTCCATTACGGGGGGCACTCCACCCCACCAGCATTCCTCTTTCTACCATTCTAATGTTCCGCCCCACCAACATTCCTCCATACCACCATTCCAACATTTAAAAATACCATTATGTATTACACTTGAAACTTTCAATCTTCCAACTTTCTTCAAGTAAAAGCATTTGTTTCTTGGTTCATTTATACCAATGACTCCTTTAGAAAATTAAAATCCATGGCTCCTTCTCCCTAGGCAGGGGGAGAAAAAAAAAGTATGTACACATAAATTTTGCAGATCATTGCAGATTTTCAGTGACTATCAGCAAGGTACATCGACTCTAAGAATTGTTTTAATTTTATCCCATCTTAAAATCTAGAAAGACATTTAAGTAAAACAAGATCATTAAGTCAAGATTGAGGAAAAACAAAACAGACCAAGTGGAGCCTGGGGTGGTGTAAAAAGTGCAGAACTTAGTGACGAATTCAGCTAAATTAGTGTCCCACTTATTTAGATCTAAGACTTCCAGGAGCCAAGGCAAAAAGGGAAACCTGTTCACTTACACAGTTCACTGTGTTCATGAGATGAAAACAAACCACTTATTCCTTAGGAGACATACAACTATTCTTGGTATGAAGGTCAGACAAGAATTTCTCCTGAGAGCCTCATAAAGAATGACAGAGTGGACCATGACCTCAATAGGGCTCTCACGCAGCCCCAGAGATGTGTTATGTGATAGAGACCAATTCGGTCCAGTTGCTCGGTTTTACCGCTGAAAGTCTTAAGCCCCAGAAATGCTTTAGTCCCAGGCAAACTGAGATGGTTGGTCACTCTATTTGTTAACTACAGTCCAGTCAAAACTTACCTGGGCTAAGGTTCTACAAAGCTGTGTAAAAATTAACTTTGAGAAACCTTTCGATCCCCTGTTATGTACAGCGCAGAACCATTTCTCAACAGCCCAGCCAGTTTGTCCTCTAGCCGTGAAACAGATTTCTGTTTCTTTAGTGAGGTATTTGATGAAGAGATTGGCTTGCTTGGGGCCAAAAGTACTAGAATAACACTCACTGTGGCAAAATGCACACACACCGTGGATTACAAGAGGCATATAGAGACTGATGGACTTCCCTGGTAGCTCAGACGGTAAAGCGTCTGCCCACAATGAGGGAGACCTGGGTTCAATCCCTGGGTTGGGAAGATCTCCGGGAGAAGGAAATGGCAACCCACTCCAGTATTCTTGCCTGGAAAATCCCACGGAGGGAGGAACCTGGTAGGCTGTAGTCCATGGGGTCGCAAAGAGTCGGATACGACTGAGCAATTTTACTTTCATAGAGACTGATATCAACAGAAGGAATAGCATTTACCTCTCCCCTGACACACACATCTTGAGGCATATGCTGAGTGAGTGGAATATTCAGTATGTTAACTGGGGTTTTTCTTTCCATGTCTCTTTTTATTCACAGCAAGTAAAGCTGAATTTCTGTAAGTTAAAGGAAAACAGTACCTACTTCACATGGTTTGTGTGAGAGTTAAGAGTTAATATTTACAAAGCACTTAAAACAGTACCTGACACAGAGTGAGTGCTTGCTGTTGTTATTAATATAGATATGGTGGCACTCGAGTCTGTGTCCTACAGCAATCCTAATATAAGTTGATGGCAATTTGGGAAAAAGAAATTCAATGACAGGGGTGAGTTTTAGAGCCCCAGCCCTAAGTTGGAAGTTCATAGAGGGATACTCTCTAAGATTCTAAAGGAGCTGAGGACTGCCTGCCTTTAGACAATCCTCTTTGAGCCCTGGTTCTGAATCCAAGATCTTAAGTGTGAGTGGCAGTGAACCCTCTTTGGTGAGGGGCATGGCCCTTTTAGTCCATGCCTTGCCTTAGAAGATACCCAAGTATCACTCAGAAAGCAGCAACCCTCCAAGCTCCCCCGTGTGTCCAGAATGCACACCCCTGGCTGGCTGGGATATGTCCAGAGGTCTGTACAATATGAAATGCTATGCAGATGTGAGAGACCAAGTTTAGTATACAGTGGTGCTAAGTTTAGAGTCCAGAGGGATAATGAGACTGGGGCCTGGCCTGTGCCCATAGAGGAAAGGAGGGAGCACTTAGGCAATTAATTAAGAAGACACAGAGTGGATCATATTTGATAATTATGTGGAGGTCAATTGGTAAGAAACCCCAAAACAGCTGGGTTCCTGATTCCTCCTCCAGCAAAGCACACATTTCGCAGAGGCTTACTGTCTCAGAGATGAAAGAAATAATGATTAATTGATTAATTTAACAAAGAGTAGATGCCTACTCTGGTCTAAGCAGTGGGCTAATCTTCATGAGCTCTGACCTAACTCTGAAGGTGGAAGGTGAAAGTTCTTTGACTGCTGGTCAAATCTTAGCTCTACCACTTACCAACTCTGTGACTGACAAGTCACTGACCTTTTCTAAGGCTCAATTTGTTGTTGTTTAGTCCCTTAGTCATGTTTGACTCTGTCGGGACCCCATGGACTTTTGCCCACCAGGCTCCTTTGTCCGTGAGATTTCCCAGGCAAAAATACTGGAGTAGGTTGCCATTTCCTTCTCCAGGCACAGGGATCAAACCCGAGTCTCCTGCATTGCAGGCAGATTCTTTACCAATAGCCACCTGGGAAACCAAGGCTCAATTTTTATTGTTGTTTAGTCACTAAGTTGTGTCCAACTCTTTTGCAACCTTAGACTGTAGCCTGCCAGGCTCCTCTGTCTCAATTTACATACCTATTAAATGGAAATAGAAGAAAATAATAGAATGGGAAAGACTAGAGATCTCTTCAAGAAAATCAGAGATACCAAGGGAACACTTCATGCAAAGATGGGCACAATAAAGGACAGAAATGGTATGGACCTAACAGAAGCAGAAGATATTAAGAAGAGGCAGCAAGAATACACAGAAGAACTGTACAAAAAAGATCTTCATGACCCAGATAATCACGGTGGTGTGATCACTCACGTAGAGCCAGACATCCTGGCATGTGAAGTTAAGTGGGCCTTAGGAAGCATCACCACGAACAAAGCTAGTGGAGATGATGGAATTCCAGTTGAGCTATTTCAAATCCTGAAAGACGATGCTGTGAAAGTGTTGCACTCAATATGCCAGCACATTTGGAAAACCCAGCAGTGGCCACAGGACTGGAAAAGGTCAGTTTTCATTCCAATCCCAAAGAAAGGCAATGCCAAAGAATGCTCAAACTACCGCACAATTGCACTCATCTCACATGCCAGCAAAGTAATGCTCAAAATTCTCCAAGCCAGGTTTCAGCAATACGTGAACCATGAACTTCCAGATGTTCCAGCTGGTTTTAGAAAAGGCAGAAGAACCAGAGATCAAATTACCAACATCCTCTGGATCATCGAAAAAGTAAAAGAGTTTCAGAAAAACATCTATTTCTGCTTTATTGACTATGCCAAACCCTTTGACTGTGTGGATCACAACAAACTGTGGGAAATTCTGAAAGAGATGGGAATACCAGACCACCTGACCTGCCTCTTGAGAAATCTGTATACAGGTCAGGAAGCAACAGTTAGAACTAGACATGGAACAACAGACTGGTTCCAAATAGGAAAAGGAGTATGTCAAGGCTGTACATTGTCACCCTGCTTATTTAACTGATATGCAGAGTACATCATGAGAAATGCTGGGCTGGAAGAAGCACAAGTTGGAATCAAGATTGCCAGGAGAAATATCAATAACCTCAGATACACAGATGACACCACCCTTATGGCAGAAAGCGAAGAAGAACTAAAGAGCTTCTTGATGAAAGTGAGAAAGGAGAGTGAAAAAGTTGGCTTAAAGCTAAGAAAACTAAGATCATGGCATCCAGTCCCATCACTTCATGGCAAATAGATGGGGAAACAGTGGAAACAGTAGCTGACTTTATTTTGGGGGGCTCCAAAATCACTGCAGATGGTGATTGCAGCCATGAAATTAAAAGACGCTTACTCCTTGGAAGGAAAGTTATGACGAACCTAGATAGCATATTAAAAAGCAGAGACATTACTTTGCCAACAAAGGTCCGTCTAGTCAAGGCGATGGTTTTTCCAGTGGTCATGTATGGATGTGAGAGTTGGACTGTGAAGAAAGCCAAGCGCTGAAGAATTGGCGCTTTTGAACTGTGGTGTTGGAGAAGACTCTTGAGAGTCCCTTGGACTGCAAGGAGATCCAACCAGTCCATCCTAAAGGAGATGAGTCCTGGGTGTTCACTGGAAGGACTGATGTTGAAGCTGAAACTCCAATACTTTGGCCACCTGATGCGAAGAGCTGACTCATTGGAAAAGACCCTGGTGCTGGGAAAGATTGAGGGCAGGAGGAGAAGGGGACAACAGAGGATGAGATGGTTGGATGGCATCACTGACTCAATGGACATGAGTTTGAGTAAACTCCGAGAGTTGGTGATGGACAGGGAGGCCTGGCATGCTGCAGTCCATGGGGTCACAAAGAGTCGGACATGACTGAGCAGCTGAAGTGAACTGAACTAAATGGAAATAATGCTAAATAATATCTACACTATAGGATTATCCTGAGGATTAAAAAAAAAAACAATAACAAACATTTAGATACAAGTATATGTCAAACACTGTTCTACGTGGTTGTCATATGTGTATATATGTGTGTTCAGTTCGCTTAGTTGTCTTAGACTCTTTGTGACCCCCTAGACTGCAGCCCACCAGGCTCTTTCGTCCATGGGATTTTCCAGGCAAGAATACTGGAGTTGGTTGCCATTTCCTCCTCCAGGGGATCTTCCTGACCTAGGCATCAAACCCAGGTTTCCTGTGTCTCCTGCATGGAAGGCAGATTCGTTACCACTGGGCCAAGTGGGAAGCCCTTTCCATATATAAACTCATCTAATAACAATAACTCCAGGAGGTAGGTACCATTCTTATCACCATTTTCCAGATGATGAAATGGAGACACAGAGAAGTCAATTAAGTTGCTCCCAAGTCACACAGCTAATAAGTGGTGGAGCCAGGATTGAAAGCAGGCAGCATGGCTCAGAGCCTGTGTTTCGACCATTCTGCTATCCTCTATTTTTTCAGTGAAGTGCTTAGCACAACTCCTTGCTCATTGTAAGCACTCAGTTGAGGTTAGCTGCCAGTATTATATTTTTAACAGTTTTATTGAGCTATGCTTTACATATTAGGGTTACATTTTGACTATTTGAAAAGCCTTTCTCACACTGAGCTGAAATCCCCCTCAGATCAAACTCCTTCTCTGTGGGTTCATATTGTACCTCCAGAACCTCCTTAGAGGCTGTCTTTCCCTTGCCAGGTTATCTCCCCTTAGAGATTTGCAGTCACAGGTCAGACCTGTTATGGTAGGACTTGATCTGGCTTCTTTCCTGTCTGTTGGTGACTGAGTCATTGGCCTATAGGATTGACAAGCCTCTGACAAGTCCCAGAACCACCACAGGTCAGGCCTGGCAACCTCCCACCCCAGAGCACACCACCTACATAAACTACAAAGCGTGTAGCATCCAGTGGAATGAAAATGAAAAGGCAGGACCCCGTGTTCAAAAATCATTAAGAATCTCAAGACGGTGATGGCAGAGCATTACACTGAGCGTGGGTCCCTGTGCAATCACTCAGGTGGCATATCCATGAAACTGGCACTGCACAGCACCCTGCATCTTCAGCTGTTCATCACCCCACCGCATCCTCAGCCCATCCTACCATGTGCCCACATGGAGGCAGGACCTGGGAAACTCCTGCCACACCTGAGAAACAGGAAGCATTTGACATCAAGAGAATTAAAGCCCACTTGGGCTCTAGAGTCTATCAGTTAGCTAAAAGCCTACCTTAAACCTCAGTAGCTGTAAGGGTCAGTCTTCCTCCCTATCTCCTTGGCTCCCTTTGTCAGAGACAGTCCTCTGGGTTTAGTGGATATTGGTGCAAACACCAGACTAGGAGTTGGGAACTTACCATTGCCTTGCTAGACAACTGCAAGCATTGCATGCCCTCTCTGGCATCAGCTCCTTTACCTATTAAATTAAATGGTTACATTCAGTAGCAAAGGAAATGTGTTTTCACTGAGCACTGACCAGGCAGGTTCACATTATAATAATCATATCATTAAACTAACTACTTATTATTTGCCAGACACCATTACATTACCAGACATATCACACCACTGTATGTTCCCCCATTTAATCCCTGTAACAATCCTATGAGTTATTTTCCAGAACTCTAAAATAAAGACTTGACAGGGGTAGTGATTTTTGTCTGATTTTTTTCACTGCTAGAACAATGCCTGGCACACAGTAGGTGCTCAAAAGCTATTTGTGGAACAAATAAATGAGGAAACAGGCTGAGAGAGGCAGCGATGTGATTTATCCAAGGTCTTACCATTAGGAAATGCCAGGGTCAGGATTTTAATCCTGCCTGGCTCCAAAATCTATGCTTATGCTTATTCACTTGCCATGTGGGTGTGATTCACATTTTATAGGTGAGGAAATAGGCTCAAGTGAATGCGGATCTCTGCTGGCTCTTAAATCCTGTGTTTCTTAGCAGATGGTCTGCACTTTGCAGGAATAACATCACTTTGAAAGTTGATGTCATTTGTCTCCTCTGCCCAGGACGATTCTGGGGTCTCAAGAGGACTCTTCTCTTCTCACAGAAGCAGGGTTACTGGCAAAGACACTCCAGACTCAAATCCTGCTCGCTACATACTCACTGTGACCTTGGACAAGTTTTTTGTATTTCTGAGCCCCAATTTCTTCATCTGTAAAATGGATCCTATACTTCCTAGACCTCCCTCCAAGGATGTCCCCTCCTCCAGAAGGTGCCCTGCGCACAGGGGACCCTTAATAAACCTTATTACTCCACCCCAGAGCAGCGTCAAGGTCAAAGCTTGCTGCTGCTTAGGGCCAGAGTCTGCTGGGGCCTCCTGGAACCTGATCGGAGGCCACCAGCTTGGGGAGAGCAGGGTCAGCTGCTATTCCTGGAGCTGATGGAAACCAGCCAGGTTTCAAGTTCCCTCAGGGAGCCCTGACCCCGGCAGCTTGGCTGGTCATGTGAGCAGTGAGCTCTGACCTCAGCATGTTCCCCCCCCACCCCGGGCCCTCCACACAGCCCAAGCTGGAAAGAACCCTGAGGCACAGAGCGTGCTGCAGGGAGACCACGTCCTCCTGGAGCTGACCGCAGCCTTTTAACTACGTTCATTAGCATCTACTTGGTGCCCAGAAGGGTGCTATTTGGGAAATCTCCCAGAGATTTCAAGGAATTTTTAACATCTGGATGACAGACAGCCTTAGAGAAAGAGGGACTAAATTTTAACCCCAGAAGCATACTTGCAGAATCTGTGTGTCTTTCTTTTTGCAAGTTGTTTTGTCTACCTGGGCTTTAATTTGGCTGAAAACTGGTGAGAATAAAAGCTTCCTTAGAGGACTGTTGAGAGGATGAGAGCATCTGGTATATAGTAGATGCTCAGTAAATGATCATTATTTAGACCGGGAGCTCCTAAATGATGGTGAACTTGTCAGATTCAGCTATGTCTCCAGTGCCCAACCTAGGGCCCAGCCAAGGAGACACTCTCAGTGTTGGTTGAATGAATAATGAGTTACGGAGGAACTGAAAAGAAATGCCTCGTGGAGCTCCCACCTTTCACCACTCTCACACCCCACTCCAAACCTCATGTAGGTTCAGTCACCTCTTCATCAGCCCTGACAAGTGAGCATCTACCCTTGGCTTGCATGTTCCTGTGATAGAACGTTCACTTACTCCCATGTCTTTCCATTCTGTGGAGTAAAACGTTCTTCCTCCTTGCAGACTCCATCCACTGGGCCTGATTTCACTCTCCAGAGCTGTACAGAGTAAGCCTAGCTCCAGTTCCAGGACACAGTCCCTCAGCGACTTATTACACACTTTAGAATGTCTCAGGCATTAAGCTAAGCACCTCACTTACTTTATCTCATTCTACCCTTTAACCCATACACCAACCCTGAAAAGTAAATACTATTCCTAGATCAGAGATGAGGAAAATGAGGCTCAGAGAAGTAATGTCACACATTTGTATGTGGCAGAGAAATGATTTAAATCCAGGTTCTTCTCCAAAACACTACATTTTCAACATCCAATGGACCACTGGAAGATAATATTTATTTCCAGAGTTCTTTCCCTTCCTTTTCCTTCAATAAAGATTTATTTAGTACCTTATTTGTGAGGTTCTGAGCTAGGCCCTGGGGATAGATGAGTCAGACATAATCCATGTGCTTCACACACTTACAGCCTGTTCTAAACCATGTGAAAAGAACTAGAGTGAGAAGCACAAGGACTGTCATAGCACCACAGACCTGGGGGCCCAGGAGGGCTTCCTAGACGCCTGAGCTGAGATTTGAAGGGCTGTTAGGAGTTGGCTGGGCTCATGCCAACCAAGACAAGATGTTTTGATGGAACTGTTATGCAAAGAGCTGAAGCAGTAGAGCTCAGACTGCATGGGGGTCTTGATGCCAAGGAACTCAGACTATATACCACTTGAATGGCTGCATAAGAATCTCCTGTGATTTATTTAAATACCCTGATTTAGCAGAATTCCCTGGTAGCCAAGTTGTTAGGACTCTATGCTTCCACTGTAGGAAATGGGTCCAAACCTTGATCAGGGAACTAAGATCCTGCAAGCCACGGGCATGGCCAAAAAAGAAAAAAGTCCCAATTTTCTCTTAGTACGTCTGGGTAGACCCAAGAATCTCTATTTTAAGTAGGTGCCCTAAGAGACTGAGGAATAGAAATCAACACTGCTATAAGGGACAAGAGGTCTTTGAAGGATTTCAAAGAGGATAGAATTCTTGATCCCTGTCTTAGGAACCTCTTAGGTTAACTTGGAAACAAACAAGAAAAAAGGTAATTATAATGATAGGCAATGACCATAATTCTTAGAAGTTCAAGAAAGATATTCTTAGTATTCCAAGAAAAAGGTGTGGCATATTTGTACTTGTGATTCTTTAGCCATGGGGATATTAATATTGGTTTGTTGGCATTAAGTTATTGAGCATGTTCTTTAAGGTATCAGGGTGGCCTGTATTGGGGCATTTTCTTTGTTTCAAAAACATTGCTTTTGTAAAAGTCACCTTCCTGAATAGAATTGAAGAAAGAGTACTGATTCATTCATGTGCTAGCTCCAGCTTAGACAGGATCTTTTCTATTTATTTATTTTTGACTGTGCTGGGTCTTCATTGCTGCATGGGCTATTCTCTAGTTGCCGTGTACTGGCTTCTCATTACAGTGGCTTCTCTTGTTGTGCAGCGCAGGCTCTAGAGCATGAGGGCTTCAGTAGTTGCAGTTCATGGGCTCAGTACTTGTGGCTTCCGGGCTCTTGAGCACAGTCTCAGTAGCTGTGGCGCACAGGCTTAGTTGCTGCTCAGCATGTGGGATCTTCCAGGACCAGGGATTGAACCTGCATCTCCTGTTTCAGCACACGGATTCTTTACCACTGAGCCACCAGAGGAGCCCCAGGAGCTTTTCTTGATGAGCAGTTAGTTTCAAAACCAGTACAGCCCTACAGCTAACACAGATTCTTGGATGTGCAGAGGAGCCTGGGCCTGATTTGTCTTGCAGTGGTTGGGAGGCTAAGATGTTACTCTCTGCTGTTCATCTCAATAAGCAGCCACTGATGGCCTAATATGTGCCCAGGCTCAAGTCCTCGTGCATGAGGAACTCAGAGTCTTATGGGATGTGGAGATAAATATACAAATAACACAGTGTGATTAGCACTGATAAGTGTATACTTGGGCCACTAGTGGGCAGAGAAAGCCTCTATCCTGGCCTGGAGGAATGAAGGAAATGCTACCAGAACCTTAGAAGATGAAGGCTGTTCTACTTGAAAGGTAGAAGGGCATTGCAGAAGAACCAGCAAAACAAAGAGCACGGCTGAAAACAAAAAAAAGAAACAAAAAACCAGCCTGGGTGTTTTTTGTTATTACTTTTTTGAGGGGGGGATGGGTGGAGCAGAGGTGGGGAGTACAGAAACTACAGGCAGTTCCCTTTTGTAGAAGCCTGTTAGGAGCAAGATGGGGCTAAATACCGAGGAGGGACTGTGGGGGTAGGGAGACTTATATGCTGGGGAAGGAATTTCGGCCTTTCCCCTTTAGACAGTGGGGAGGCCTGATTTATAAACTGTAACACAATCACCATTCCTCCAGCCTGGGGATGGGCACCAGCTGGGAATAGTTTCCACTCTGGGCCCCCAGCAGGTGCAAGTCTTCTCAGTGACTCTGTCTGCACTGGGGCAGAGAGAAGGGAGGAGGAAGCAGGCAGGCCCACCCCCACCCCCACCCCAGGCCTGCCTCCTGCAGCTGTTTTATGCCCTGTGCACCCCTGGAGCGCTGAGGCCCATCAGCTCCCTGGATGTGAAAAGAAGGGCTGCGGAGGCAGCCTGTTTTAAAAGCGAGACTACCTCACAAGCCCATGTTGCCACGTGGAGGGAAAACAATTATCTAACCGTAAAATCTGGTCCCATAAACATCTTTTCAAAGAAAAAATTATCATTCTGTAAGAGCTAACCTTCCTAACCACCTTAGTAGAAGGTATTGTTATCCCCATGTGAGCGGTGACAAAATTGAGACCCAGAAGGTCGAATAACTTGCCCAAGGTCACACAGACAATAAAAGGCAAAACCCATACTGAAACCCAGGTTAAGACCTTAGAACTGGAAAGAGTCTGGTGCCCCCAACCTTAATGCAGAATTCGAAATAAGAGATCTAAATTGCAAAATAAGTGTCAGGAAGCCAAAGCAGTTTTGACCTTTCTTCCCCCAAAGCGATTCCTTGATGTTTTCTAAAAACATAAATTATTTTTTAATTTGTATTTTCTCATTCTTTAACACGCACACTTAGTAATTCTTTAACTAAGTTAGAGTTTCTCACATCCATAGGGTCTAAAGTCTAGAAACTGTCCCTCTGCCAAGCTGCCTCTCACAAAATTTTTCAAGCAGTTTCATAAAACTTTGACATACTAAAATGTAAAGCATTTTTAAATAAAACAAACAAACAAACCAGCAAACAGCTCAAAACTGTTTTTTTCCACCATTTCGATCTCATGAGTTCCAAATCAATACGAATGGCTCTTGGGTCCATCTATGTCTCCAGGCTAGAAATGTTTTTTTTTTTAACCCCATGCCTAACTCCATTCCCCTCCTACTCCCACGAGGCTCTTTAATCCATTTTCCTCACCACAGTGATCTGGTTTCCAAATGTGCTTTCATTCTCCCGCTCAAAACCCATGGTGACTCTACATGACCCACAAGATAAAATCCCAATCTTGAGACACCCCCCACCCCAGCCGCCCCCTCCCTCTACCTCTCTGGGACTCCTACTTCCCTTTCTTGCTCACAGCAATGAGCAGTACACTGTGAGATTTTAGTGAGAACATTAAATGAAAATACAAATCACCAGTCAATTACGAAACTTCTTCCCCATTAGACCACCTAGCCCAAGCCTGGGATGGAGGGAAAATGTTGGAAATAGTTGCCTGCTGGCTAGAAGACAGGGTAATGATCTTGCTTGCTCAGACCAGAGCATGAAAACCCCTTTTCAAACCTTGCCTCAAAGGTTGCACAAAAGTGAGAAACCAAACAATGCTTTTATCAACCTATCACTTACCATAGTAACCTAGATATGCAATGGCCTTGGACCCTGCTGGACAATATATTATTATTTGCAGTTAATAACTTTTGTGAAATATAACATTTGGATACTGTTAATTCTACTCCATTGTTCCCAGCCCCATCTCAGTATGTGATCCAAAGAAGACTAGCATCATGGGTCCCATGCAGGAACTGGTCCATAAGAAATAACCCAGCATATCTGACACCAAAAATCAAGTTAACCCAATTTTTCAAGATTACAAAACACACTAATCAATTGAAAAGATGTGATTCTTAAAAAATGGTTAAACAACGCTATTGGGCTGAATGAAGTATGCTGGTAGGTGATAAAGGATATAGTGAGGGATAACTGTTTCTTCTACTCTGCTCCAAACTGCATTTCATGAGACCATAAAACTTTAAATCCCGCATTAAAAAAAAAAAATTAAGTGTTTACAGTTTTTTAAAAATTGTGGTTGTTTAGTCACTAAGTCATGTCTGACTCTTTTGCAACCCCATGGACCATAGCCTGCCAGGCTCCTCTGTCCTTGAGGTTTCCCAGGCAAGAATACTGGAGTGGGTTGCCATTTCCTCCTCCAGGGGATCTTCCCGACCCAGGGATGGAATCTGTGTCTCCTGCATTGCATGTAGATTCTTTACCACTGAGCCACCAGGGAAGCCCAAGATTGTGGCAAAATACACATTAACGTAATTTAGCCATGTTAAAATATACAGTTCCGTAGTGTTAAGTACATTCACATTTTTGCTCAGGTTTATATCCAGAACTTTTCACCTTCAAAATCTAAACAGTATTACTCATTAAACAACTCCCTTCTTCCCCCACCTCCTAACACATGGCAACCACCCTTCTACTTTTTAAAATACCTCATCTAAGTGGAATCATACAGTACTTATTTTTGTGATGGGCTTATTTTTCTTAGCATAATGTCAAAGTTCATCCATTTTATAGCATGTCAGAATTCCCTTCAAGGCTGAGTAACATTCCATTGCACATATATACATTTTGTCTGTCTATTCACCCATTTATAAACATTGGGTTGCTTCTGCCTTCTGTGAATGCTGCTATAAACATGGGTGTACAAGTATTTCTTGGAGACCCAGCTATCAATACTTTTCAGATATATATGCAGAAGTGGAATTACTGGACCATATGGTAATTCTACATTTAAATTTTTGAGAAACTGCCATATTGTTTTCAATATGCAGTAGTGGTTGCACTATTTTATATTCCCACTAACAAAGTATGAGGCTTTCACTTTCTCCACATACTCTCCAACACATGTTTTTTCTTTTTTTTGGTAAGAGCCACACTGACAGGTATGAGGTAATTATCTCATTGTGGTTTTGATTTGCATTCCCCTAATGACTGGTGATGTTGAGAATTCTTTATATGCTTGTTGGTCTACACCATTTATCCTAACCACAACAAAAATTACTTTATATTTTAAAACTAAAGTCACTCTTTAAAGCTTCTCTGCTCTTGGGAGAGTCTCTTATATCAACTTGAGAAGCAAGCAGGCTGTGCTTACAAGTACCTTCATACAGCATGCCTTCCTTCTAAAACAGCTGCAAAATTGAAAGCCCTAAAACCTTAAGTGATGACAGAAATAAGGACCATGTCATCAGCAGAAAAATGACAAGCTCGCCCCCTAGTGTCAAGTAAGGAAGAGAATAGAAAAAGCAAATATTCTTAAAAGGCACAAACACCACAAAGAAAATCACTTCTCTGCTACCAAGAATCTGGAGAGAATACCACAAACTACTAATCAATCAGGGCTTACCACATGGAGCTAGTGGTAAAGAGCCCAGCCGCCAGTGCAGGAAACATCAGAGACTCGGGTTCAATCCTTGGGTCAGGAAGATCCCCCAGGGATAGAACCCACATCTCTTGTGCCTGGAGTAGGGCTTGGCAACCCACTCCAGTATTCTTGCCTGGAGAATCCCCATGGACAGAGGAGCCTAGGGGGCTACAGTCCCTAGGGTAATAAAGAGTCAGACACAACTGAAGCGACTTAGCAGGCACACACTAACCAATTGAGATAGTTTATTCACAGGAACAGTGGAAAAGGTTTAGTTCTGAGGGACAAAATGTATCATCAATCCCTTGCTTACAAATTTCTAGGGTAAGTTATTTTATTAATAGTACCAAATGAGTGGCCTGAGGATGTTATTTTTAACATGTGAATGTCTCCACTAAAGGAACTTTTCTGTTATACCGTCTGGAGCAACTCAGAAGCATAATGACTTTTATCTTTACATCACACATAACTCCCAATCTCTGAATTTATTGAAAAATCTGACTCTAAAAACAAAAATGCAGCCCACAGCAATGATTATATAAGTCAGCAGGTGGCAGTCCTGACTATTTAACTGTTCTTAGTTCCTTAAACCCACTATTATGTAAATCAAGATACTTTGATTTTTTAAGCTCTCCCAACTAAAATAATGGTGATGATGGTGATTCCTTCAGGTCCTGTGGCTATTAATTTTTCCAGTTTCCTGTTCTGTCTCTCCTTCCCACCCCATAATCTTTATGGTTCACTAGTCTGCTGTTTTTCACAGAACAGGAAGAGAGTTTGAGAACCAAGATCTTAAAAATGTGGATCACACCAGATAAACAAATATTGACCAAAATAAACATTTCAGACTACATCTGAGCAGGTGACACCGGGGGGGCAATGGGTCTATGTAATCAGAGTTACTGATATTAAACACCAAGTCTTTCTTCTCCAACAAGTCGACCTTCAAGGGCTCCAATCAGAAACAGGAGGTGCCAGCATCAAGCTGTCTGTAGCATGGGAGGGTGGGCCACCCTACCCAAATGTTAAAGGCTGGACATTTTTCTGCTGTTCTTTGTGCAGCTGCCGGGCCCGATTTTTTAGTTCCTCAGCCTTAGCTTCGTCCTTATCGACACCATCCCCAAGCTTGTACATGCGGCTGGCATTAGCACAGGCCCAAACATGGCCCAAGTCACAGGCTTTCATTGAGTATTTGCATGCCAGGCCCATGTCCTTGGGAAAGCTGGGGGCGCCCTGCAGGAACATGGCGCTGAGGTTGAAACAGCTAGCGGCGTAGTTGCCCTCACAGGCCCTCGTGTAGTAGTCTCTGGCCCTCTCCAGATTGGGCCGGCCACCCTCATTGACCTGTCCATCATGTGCCAGGAGACCAACGTTGTGGCAGGCTTCAGCGGACTTCTTTCCTGGCTTCTCACACGCCATCAGAAAGCAGTTGGAGGCAGCTTTCAGATCCTGGGATAGTCCACCTGGGAAGAAAGAAAAAACGTCAATCCAAGCCAGGACAGAACCCGAATGTCTCAGGCCAAAGTCAGGAAGCAATTACCAAATAAAGTTTATATACTTTGAGCTAAGGCAACATGAAAAGAAGATGGCCTGGTATAGTACACAGACCTTACAGCTTTTTCAGCCATGGAATCTTCGGCTCAAATAGTATCTTATAAGCCCAAACAGGTAAAAAGGGTGAAATGATTAGTTTCTCAGCCTTAGCTTCATCCTTATTAGAAAAGATATTTACCTCTGGGGATAAGAGCAAGATCACGGCATCTTATGAGCATTTTGTCAAATATTTAATTTAAATATATACTGAATATATATTAATTGCCAATTACTATGCTAGATTCTAAGGAATAAACAGATACTGACCGTGCCCTTGTGAATTTTGTGGTCTAATAAGACAGACATTAAACACCATACAAGTAAATGTATGATTCTAAGTGTGACAAGCATATGGAGAAAGAGTATAGGATGCTACGAGAATGATCAAGGCTCTGAACTAAGAGGTGAGGTAAAGGAAAGTTTCTCCAAAGAAGTGACATTTGAGCTGTGAAATAATGGAAAAAAGAATGAAAAGAAAAATATGGAGTGGGGGAAAAAAATGGCAAAGAAAACTGTTCCAGGCAGCAGGAACAGAATACAAAGAGAAAAGGAGCCCATGTGCTAGAACTCAGAAATCACTAAGGAAGGCTGGTGAGGCAGGCAGGGGCCAGCTCATTCAGGGTCGGATGGGTCTTCTTAAGGACCCTGTACTTTAACCCTGGAGCAATGGAAAACTGCTAATCAATCATTTTAAGCAGAGGTGGTGACGGGGCCTGCTTTTTTCTTTAGTTTAGTTTGTTTGTTTTAATGGAACATTTCAAATCCCCCATTCTCAAAATCCCTCATTCCTAAAAAAAAAGAGAAACATATCTCAACATTAGTTTTTAAAGAAGTCATCCCAAATACACCACCTAGAAAAAACCATCATTAAGAGAACACCATTCCAGTCATCTTCGTAGCAAGTGTTTGAATTAAATGTTGGCTGGCTGAATGGACAGCTAGATATAAGTACAGTTGACTCTTAAAAGCTGTGAGAGGCACCCACTCTCCATGCAGCCAAAAATCCGAGAATAGCTTAAGAGTCAACCTTCCCTAAATGTGCCCCTGTGCACCCACAGACTAAACCAACAGGGGATAAAAATCATGGAGCGTTACCATTGTATTTATTGTTGAAAAAAATCCACGTGGAAGTGAACCTACATCATTCAAACCTGTGTTGTTTGAGGGACAACTGCACTTTGAAAAACCAGATTACACACGCTGGTTGTAAATAAAAAATTTAACTTTGACTTTACTTGCATTTATTAAGACAAACAAGTGAAAATGAAGAAACTGCTAACTTCAAATGAATATTTCTTCAACAGAGAAATTTCCTAAATGAGGCCCTAGAGTTATAAATTATTTATTTAAAGGTTAAAGTCACCGGGTTTTTTTTTGGGGGGGTGGGGGCTGGGGCGGGGGAGTATTTCATGGTGGCCCCTGCAGCGGAAGCACAGAGTCCTAACCACTGGACGGCCAGGAGATTCCGTTATTATTTTGTTTTAACCAAATCTCAGACAGTATTGACTCACAACTATAAAAGGGGAGTTCTCATACTTCTCCCCACCTCCCTTCTCCTGCCTTCCACTTTTTGTTAGATACGTTATTTCAACTCAGGGAGATACAGGAAACAGAGGTTAATGAAGCCTGAGCTCTGCCGCCAGAAAACTGAGGCTCCAGTCCTGGCTCCATCATTTGGAAAACTTATCCTATTATTTCTTCAAACATTTTTTTCTGTCCCAATCTATTTTCTTTCTGGGCTCCAATACATGCTGTGCCAGGTTAAGGGACACTGAAACCTACGTGTTGAGACTCTGAAGGTTGGGAAATTTTTCCGCTTTTTTGTCTCAGGGCTTCAGTTTAAGAGAACATCTACAATCCTCTAAGTTCACTGATCATTCAGATTCATTGTTTATTTCCTTCTGAAGTGTTCTACTTGCTGTTAAGCCTATCCAGTGAATTTTTCATTTCAAATATTATATTTTTCAATCATATGAGTTCATTTGATTCTTCTTAATAGTTGCAGTTTCTCTGATGAGATTGCCCATCTGTTCATTTCATTGTGCCCATCTTTTGTTTAACTTCTTTAACATATTTATTTCCCTGTTTAAAAATGTTTTGACTGTGAATTCCAACATTCCTGTCACATCTGGGTCTGTTTCTATTGACTGATTTTTTTTTTTCCTGTTTAGTAATTCCTTATTTTTGGACATTGTAGATGATATTTTATTCAGTCTGGGTTTTGCTATATTCCTTTACAAACTACTATATTCTGGTTTCTCTTCATATCACATAAATCTCTTACCTTTTACCAAAGACTGCTGAGTTTTGTTATGGCAGGTAACTATTCACTGGTGAATCAGCCTGATCCTTCTGAGGCCTGATCTTCCAGCAGCCTCAGCGGCCAGAAACTCTGACCTATGCCTCATCCATTCAGCAAGAACACCATAATGTACTTGGCTTCTACCTCTTCCTGCCTAGTCTGAAAAGTACCTCCAGGCAGAAAGCCAAGGCATGGGGCTCATCCTGTGTGTCCCCCTTTTCTCAAGGCTCACTCTACTGCACTGAGTTACCTTCCACTGTCTAAACAGTTGCTTCATATATTTTATGGAATCCATGGTTTATATCCTTAAAAGTTCATTTTAGTTGCCTTATGGAAAGATGATTAGAGACCTGAATTAATGATACAGGAAAGAAAGGTGGCTTGAATAAATATAGTAGCAGGAAAGGGAGAGAGGATAGATTTGAGACATATTTTAAAGGCAAACTGGTCATGAGCTACTCAGTAGGGAGAAACACCACTTGCTAAACTGAAAGACAAAAGGGGTGTAATAATTTGAGAGAAAACAATTAAGAATTTCATGGAAGAACAAGATGGCGGAGGAGTAGATGGACGTGGAGTACATCTCTCTGCACGGACACATCGGGAACACACCTTCAGAACAGAAGTGCATACAGAACACTAGTTGAAAGCGACAGGAATTCCTGACCAGAGGAAAAGTATAGAACCATGCAAAACTTGGTGGAAGAAGGAACTAGGGGGAAAAAGAGGAGTGTCAGTAGGACTGGACCTGCCCTCAGCAGGTGGAAGAACTGAAGCAAGGGTCCAAGCCCCACATTGGGTCACTTGTCTGAGCCAGAGGAGAAACATTTAAGGCTGAAAGTGAAACAGCTGATCTGTGGCAGCCTAAATGGAATGAGAATCAGACAGTCCTTGCCGCAGCCATACATACTCCAGACAGGGATGCAGGTCCCCCAAAAGGCACAGTGGCTAGGAGCTGGAGTTTAGGGATTTTGGAGCAACCCCAGGGCGAGGGCTGCTGTTGGCTGCGGAGATAGGAGAGACGGATTGAAGGGATGTGAGGGAGGAGACTGTGGTGGGAAATGTCTGTAGAGGAAAGCTGGGCAGCCAAGGAAGCAAGGCGATACTGCTGAGTCACGCCTAGGGGGTGGAGCCATCACCATAGCCTCTCTCCACAGGCCAGCATCCGCAGCTTAACAAGAGAGAGGCTGGCCCATCAAATGCCTGATGCACTGAACTACAGGGCAGGCCCCCACCGAGGGTGCCCCTTTAAGTGCCTGATGCACTGAAATACAGAGTAGGACCCCCCACCCAGGGTGCCCCTTTAAGTGCCTGATGCACTGAACTACAGAGTAGGACCCCACCCAGGGTGCCCCTTTAAGTGACTGAGGCACCTGAACTACAGAGTAGGACCCCACCCAGGGTGGCCCTTTAAGTGCCTGATGCGTGGAACAACAGAGAAGGACCTCAGGCAAGGAAGTCCTCTAAGCTCCCAAACAGGCAGAGCTACGGAGAAAGACTGGCCAAAGAGGGCTTCTGATCGCCAGCCACAAGAGGCTCACAAAAAGTTTCCGGTAAGTTGATAATGCCTGCAGCTGAAGCAGTCCAAGACCCTGCACGCTTGGCGCCGTCAGGGTCCCCGCAAGCCAAGCAGCTGCACCACCTTCATGCTCAACTCTCACTGGGGCAGAGCTGCCACAGGCAAAAAAAGTTTTGCATCTATGCATGCAGGGTTGCTTCTGTTAGGTCTGACTCTTTCCGACCCTGTAACCTGTGGCCTCCCAGGCTCCTCTGTCAGGGAGGGGGCTCTCCAGGCAAGAATACTGGAGCCGTACTGGCCAATACTGGTTGCCACACCCTTCTAGAGCACTACATTTCCTGCTGCCCTAGCTGCCAACTCCCTTGAGTACCTGGTGCTGCCAGAACCCCTGCGACCCAAGAAGCTGCACCACCTCCACACATGGTTCTCACAGGGACAAACCCAAGTCCTCCAGGGCAGCCTCAGGAGCAAACCCCAGTGGATGACCCACATGCAGAGGTGGAAATAAAACCACAATTGAAACCCAGGAGCAGTATGGATAAGGAATAACACCCAAAACCCTCCCAACAGCTGTACAAGCTGCAGACTAAATCCACACGATCAACTAGGCAGACTCTGTGTCTATGGAATATATAAAATGTCACTGAGAGCTCCCACAGAAGAAAACGTACTAGTTCTGATAGCTGTGGACATTGGAGGCAAGAACACACAGGGATAGGACCAGATCAGACTCTGAGCTGCCCCCACAGCAGGTCCAGAGACCAGCACAGTGTTGGAGGGCATCCTAGGGAGGTGAGGTGGACTGTGACTCCCAGCGAGGGAAAGGACTCTGACAGCAGTGACTCAAGAAAAACATTTATTATTCTTATGTTTTGACTTGTTCTGTAGATTCTTTTTTCTTAATCCAATAGCATTGACTTTTATTCATTCATGTTAAGTCACCTGAAATGGTATCTGTTGCATTTAAATGCTCATTAATGTAAATGGCTGAACAAATCCATTTTAATGGATATTCAATCCATTAAAAAAACTCAATATCCCACATAATTAAAGTCACTTCAACATAGCCTCATGACAACTCCCACACCAAAACAGTACTTTATTTTGTAAATTTTGACCCATTATTACTCCCATGTTATTTATGGTCTTTTCAGCTGTCAAGTGTACAACGTGAAGAAAAAA
Source organism: Odocoileus virginianus (assembly GCF_023699985.2). Lineage (NCBI taxonomy): Eukaryota > Metazoa > Chordata > Mammalia > Artiodactyla > Cervidae > Odocoileus > Odocoileus virginianus. The sequence goes on along the minus strand of NC_069678.1, from coordinate 74,478,785 downwards.
TTTAGTTAGATGGGGGTTGCACCTGGAAAATAAATTTCTTAAACTCCATATACATGTTTCAAATCTGCTGGGTCCCAAGTCCATCTATGAACTCCCAGGCTGCCAGTATCATGTGCAGCATACTAAAGCTACACTATCTGAATAGCTTATTAATTCTGCATAAATCAGGTCAATCAATGTGTCAACCTGTAACAGACTGCGCACTTTTAACTGAACATGGCAAAATATTCATTCTCTTGAACTTTACATCATCTTTGATGTCAAACAATGAGGCAAATCCCAACAGTATATACAAAAACAGCTTTGCGTTTACAAAAGATTGTTTCCCATACTGATTAATCCAGGCAGCTAACTCATTGGTTTATGCAACTTTATTGAAGAAAAATAAATCAATTACTAGCAGAGCTATTAGTTGATCACTCATCCATTGACAACTTGCATCATTTATTCAGTACTATATTAAACAGTGTATTGGAAGATAGATTAACTAATTGCTCCAAGCCTCCTAACAATTTAAATGAAAATTACAAAATGTTTTGAGACCCTATTTTGGAATACAAAGGGTGTTTGACTTCCAATTTCCATTCTCTGTAGAACAAGAACAGGTCATTCCTTTATTGACATGCATAAAATACATCACATTTTCTGTTCTGCTGATGCTATAAATTCAATACCAATTCTCCAGCCACATCAGTTATGAGCATAAAGTATATCATGTAACCTCAAATCTCTAACAGTGGAAGGCTTAGACAAGAATGGATGCTGCTAGAATAATGCTGCTTCCTTTGATGTGACAACTCAGCATCCAACTCCCTCCCTCTCAGATGATTCTTCAGCATGTTAGAGCAGTGAGGAGTGGTTTTAGTCTCATAACCAAGTTAGAGTGAAGACATTGGCCACATAATACACATGCTCCATTTTTTTTAAAAATTCTGAATCTTGGGCAACTGTTCTCTTGTAACTACTTTACAGTTTCTAAAAGCAGTTATTGTCCAAAGCTGGAAGAACTTAAGTCTTCTCAGATGAGCATGTGAATGAATGGAGGGAGGTAAACAAAAAATAAAATTAAAAAAGATGAGGTCTGATAGGGGAGCAGCCGGATAAGAAAATCAAAAAAGGAACAGTAATTTAAAGTTTATTCCAGCTATAATGCAGGTTATTCTGACTTTAAGGTAGCATCACATGGCATACTTCTGAGTCCATTCCCGAGATATTCTGTTGTACTTATCTCTGTCTGTTTTATAGATCTGTGCAATCTCTGGCACTAGGGGGTCATCTGGGTTTGGATCACATAGCAGTGAACAAATGGATAAAAGAACTTTAGAAATAGTTAAAGCAGGAGACCACTGTGATCTTAGAATATCGAGACAAATGCTGCCATTACTGTTAATATTTGGATGATAAATTCTTGTTGTAAATGCAACCTTAGGTGGTTTGAAGGGGTAGTCTGTAGGAAAATGAATTGTCAAAAAGAATACACCGCCTTGATATGGGCTGTCATTAGGTCCCATAATTGTGGCTTGCCAATGAAACATATCATCCCCAACTGGACCTGCAGAACATTGTGCTGGAGGGTCACGGGCCAAATCACTAAGTTCCTTATTAATCCGTTTCAGTGCCATAGTCTGTGCTTTTCGTCTGGCTCCTCACTATCTCGGTGTGTGCTCGAAGGTCCGGCCAAAACTCTGATTACCCAATGGCTGGGAAGGATTGTCTCTTCGTCTCACACCGGCTCTGCCAGACACAGGCGCAGAGGGGCCGGGGCCTCCCTCACGCTGCGGCCTCGGCCTCCTCTCCGCGCGGCAGCTGGTGCCTCCCCGGCCCTACAGGGCTCACGCGCAGGACACAGCCACAAGATCCTGTAGCTTCTTTTGGATTTTTAAATTTTTTTTCTTTTTTCCTCCCTCTGTTGTAGTTAATTTTATTGGCACTATGAAATCTAATAAAGCTTTTGAGCTTTTTCTCAGTCACATTTTTTATTGTTGTTATTGATCTCTGCCTCTACATTGGGCTTTTGCAGTTCTGTGGAGTCTTTTTTTTTTTCTTTTCTTTTTAATTGTAATTTTTTAAACCTATTATTATTTTTTCTAAATTTATTCATTTGTTTGCTTTTCCTACTGTTCTTTTCCCCTTGCAGTTAATCTTTAATGTAAATAAATCTTCTTTATCTACCTCTATTTGACTTTGCATATCTATTCTTTCCTTCCTTTCCTCTCAACATATTTGTTGGTTTTGTTTTCATTGCTTTATTCCCCACTTGGCACCTTGCTTTAGTTTTGTTTTCCAGTTTGAGCTTTAGTTAGTTTTGTTCTTAACTGGTAAATATACTTTTTTATTTCCTTTGTTCTCCAGGTCAATCAACTGTACTTTATTTTTGTTGGACTGTTTTGACTTTGCTCAGCGGTGTATATGTATATGTGTATATTCCATTATTTTAATTATTATTTGCCTGGTTTTGTAATTGCCATTTGTCTGGGGTTCATCTTTGGTTTCTGATTACTGGATATCTGTTTTAATCTCTCTTAGTGCCACAACCATTTGCAGAACCTTCGTTCCTGACCAGAGATCAAGTCCTGAGCCTTTGGAGTGGGAGCACGGATTCCGAGACCCTAGACCACCAGAGAACTAACCCCATGAGGCATCAAACAGTGAGAACCCACACAAAGGAAACCACTCGAATACAACACCCGACATCACCCAACCACCAGGAGCGCCCTGTGCAGGACCTTCATCTAGACAACGAAACAAAAATACAAACCCAATCATCAGCAGACAGGATTACCACCTCACACAGCCTTACCTATCAGAGAGGAAAAAAAACTCAGCACAAATCTCACCCTATACAAGCTTACACAAACCTCTGGACCAACCTGAGGAGAACAGAAACCAAAAAGAAGAAAGAATTCAACCCTGAAGCCTGGCAAAAGGAGACCTCAAACAGTAAGTTAAAAAAAATATATATATGAAAAGGCAGAGAAATATTATATAAATAAAGGAACAAACTAGAAACACAGAAGTCCAAATAAATGAAGAGGAAACAGGCAAACTATCTGAAAAAGAATTCAGAATAATGATAGTAAAGATGATCACAAACCTTGAAAACAAAATGGAGAAAATGTAAGACTCAATTAACAAAGATCTAGAAGAATTAAAGAACATACAGAGACAAACAACGCAATTACTGAAATTAAAAATATTCTAGAAGGAATCAATAGCAGAATATCTGAAGCAGAAGAACAAATCAGTGAGGCTGGAAGATAAAATGGTGGAAAAAACTTCTGAAGAGCAGAATAAAGAAAAAAGAATAAAAAGAACTGAGGACAGTCTCAGAGACCTCTGGGACAATATCAAATGCTCCAACATTCGAATAATAGGGGTCCCAGAAGAAGAAGAGAAAAAGAAAGGGTATGAGAAAAGTTTTAAAGAGATTATAGTTGAAAATTTCCCCAACATGGAAAAGGAAATAGTCAATCAAGTCCAACAGGCACAAAGAGTCCCATACAGGATAAACCCAAGGAGAAACATGCCAAGACACATACTAATCAAACTAACGAAGACTAAACACAATGAAAGACTATTAAAAGCAGCAAGGGAAAAGCAACAGGTAACATACAAGGGAAATCCCATACATTTAACAGCTGATCTTTCAGTAGAAATGCTGCAGGCCAGAAGGGAATGGCAGGGTATATTTAAAGTACTGAAAGGAAAAAAATCTGCAACCAAGATTACTGCACCCGGCAAGGATCTCATTCAAAATTGATGGAGAAATAAAAAGCTTTTCAGACAAGCAAAAGTTAAGAGAATTCAGTACCACCAAACCAGCTTTACAACAAATGTTAAAGGGACTTATATAGTCAAGAAATACAAGAGAAGAAAAAGATCTACAAAATCAACCCCAAACAATTAAGAAAATGGCAATAGGAACATACATATCAATAATTACTTTAAACGTAAATGGATTAAATGCTCCAACCAAAAAACAAAGAGTGGCTGAATGGATACAAAAACAAGACCCATATATACACTATCTACAAGAAACCCACTTCAGACCTAAAGACACATACAGACTGAAAGTGAGAGGATGGAAAAATATATTCCATGCAAATGGGAAGCAAAAGAAAGCTAGAGTAGCAATCCTCGCATCAGACAAAATAGGCCTTAAAATAAAGAATATTATAAGAGATAAGGAAGGACACTACATAATGATCAAGGGATCAATCCAAGAGGAAGACATAACAATTGTAAATATCTATGCACCCAACACAGGAGCATCTCAATACATAAGACAAACACTAACAGACAGAAAAGGAGAAACTGACAGTAACACAATAATATTAGGAGACTTTAACACCCCACTCACACCAATGGACAGATCATCAAAACAGAAAATTAATAAGAAAACACAAGTGTTAAATGATACATTAGATAAGATGGATCTCATTGATTTCTTCAGGACATTCCATCCAAATGCAGAAGAATATACCTTCTTCTCAAGTGCACATGGAACATTCTCCAGGATAGACCACATCTTGGGTCACAAATCAAAGCTCAGAAAATTTAAGAAAATTGAAATCGTAAAAAGCATCTTCTCCGACCACAATGATAGGAGACTATCAATTACAAGGAAAAAAAGCTGTAGAAAACACAAACACATGGAGATTAAGCAATACTTTTCTAAATGAACAACAGGTCACTGAAGAAATCAAAAGGGAAATCAAGAAATTTCTAGAAACAAATGACAATGAAAACACAACAACTCAAACTTATGGGATGCAGCAAAAGCAGTTCTAAGAGGGAAGTTTATAGCAATACAATCCTACCTCAAGAAACAAGAAAAACATTGAATAGACAACCTAAGTTTACACTTAAAACAACTGGAAAAAGAAGAATAAACCAAAATAAGTAGAAGGAAAGAAATCATGAAGATCCGATCAGAAATAAATGAAAAAGAAATGAAAGAAACAATAGTAAAGATTAATAAAACTAAAATCTGGTTCTACGAGAAGATAAACAAAACTGACAAACCTTTACCCAGACTCATCAAGAAAAAAAGAGATAAGAATCAAATCAACAAAATTAGAAATGGAAAATGAAAGGTTACAACAGGCAATGCAGAAATACAAAGGATTATAAGAGACTATTATGAACAACTACATGGCAAAAAAATGAATAACCCAGAAGAAATGCACAGATTCTTAGAAAAGTTCAATCTTCCAAGACTGAATCAGGAAGAAACAGAAATTATGAACAACCCAATTACAAGCACTGAAATTGAAGCTGTGATCAAAAACCTCCCATAAAACAAAAGCCCAGGACCAGATGGCTTCCCAGGAGAATTCTATCAAACATTTAGAGAAGAGCTAATGTCTATCCTTCTAAAATTCTTTCTAAAAACTGCAGAGGAAGGAGCACTTCCAAACTCATTCCACAAGGCTACCACCACCCTGATAAAACAACACAAAGACAGAAGGACAAAACCAGACAAAAACAACATAAAAAGAGAAAACTACAGGCCAATATCACTGATGAACATAGATGCAAAAAATCCTCAACAAAATTTTAGCAAACAGAATTCAGCAACACATCAAAAAGCTCATACACCATGATCAAGTTGGGTTTATTCCAGGAAAGCAAGGATTCTTCAATATACGCAAATCAATGTGATACACCATATGAACAAACTGAAAGATAAAAACCATATGATCATCTCAATATTTGCAGAAAAAAGCCTTTGACAAAATTCAGCATCCATTTATGATAAAAACTCTTCAAAAAATGGGCACAGAAGGAATCTACCTCAACATACTAAAGGCCAGATATGATAAGCCTACAGCAAACATTATTCTCAATGGTGAAAAACTGAAAGCACTCCCCTTAAGATCAGGAACAAGACAAGAGTGTCCACTTTCACCACTATTATTAAACATAGTTCTGGAAGTCCTAGTTAGAGCATTCAGAGAAGAAAAAGAAATAAAAGGAATCCAGATCAGAAAAGAAGTAAAGCTCTTGCTGTTTGCAGATAATGTGATACTGTACATAGAAAACTCTAAAGATAGTATCAGAAAATTACTAATCAGTGAATTTAGCAAAGCTGCAAGGATACAAAATCAGTACAAAGAAATCACTTGCATTTCTATATACTAACAATGAAAAATCAGAAAGAGAAATTAAGGAATCAATCCCATTCATTATTGCAACAAAAAGAGTTAAATATCTAGGAATAAGCTTACCTAAGGAGACTCTGTGGGAGAAGGCGAGGGTGGGATGTTTCAAGAGAAACATGTATATTACCTAGGGTGAAACAGATCACCAGCCCAGGTTGGATGCATGAGACAAGTGCTCGGACCTGGTGCACTAGGAAGACCCAGAGGGATCGGGTGGAGAGGGAGGTGGGAGGGGGGATTGGGATGGGGAATATATGTATATCCATGGCTGATTCATGTCAATTTATGACAAAAACCACTACAATACTGTAAAGTAATTAGCCTCCAACTAATTAAAAAAAAAAAAGCTTACCTAAGGAGACAAAAGAACTGTACACAGAAAATTATAAGACACTAATGAAAGAAATCAAAGATGACATAAACAGATGGAGAGATATTCCATGTTCCTGGGTAGGAAGAATAAATATTGTGAAAATGACTACACTGCCAAATGCAATCTACAGATTCAATGCAATCTCTATCAAATTACCAATGCCATTTTTCACAGAACTAGAACAAAAACCTTCACAATTCATATGGAAACACAAAAGACCCTGAACAGCCAAAGCAGTCCTGAGAAAGAAGAATGGATCTGGAGCAATCAACCTTCCTGACTTCAGATTATACTACAAAGCTACAGTCATCCAAACAGTATGGTACTGGTACAAAAACAGAAATATAGACCAACGGAACAAGACAGAAAGCCCAGAAATAAACCTGTGCACCTATAAGTACCTTATTTTTCACAAAGGATGCAAAAATATACAATGGGGCAAAGACAGCCTCTTCAATAAATGGTGCTGGGAAACCTAGACAACTACATGTAAAAGAATGAAATTAGAACACTTCCTAACACCATACACAAAGATAAACTCAAAATGGATTAAAGATCTAAATTTGTAAGACTAGAAACTATAAAACTCTTAGAGGAAAACATAGGCAGAACACTCAATGACATAAATCAAAGCAATATCCTCTATGACCCACCCCCTACAGTAACAGAAATAAAAACAAAAGTAAACAAGTGGGACCTGATTAAACTCAAAAGCTTCTGCACAGCAAAGCAGCTCATACAACTCAATGTCAGAAAAACAACAACCCAATCAAAAAGTGGGAAAAAGACCTAATCAGACATTTCTCCAAAGAAGACATATAGATAGCTAACACACACATGAAAAGATGCTCAACGTTGCTCATTATTATAGAAGTGCAAATCAAAACTACAATGAGGTATCATCTCACACTGGTCAGAATGGCCATCATCAAAAAGTCTACAAATAATAAATGCTGGAGAGGGTATGGAGAAAAGGGAACACTCTTGCACTGTTGGTGGGAATGTAAATTGATACAGACACTATGGAAGACAGTATGGAGATTCCTTAAAAAACTAGGAATAAAACCACCATATGACCCAGCAATCCCACTCCTAGGCACATACACTGAGGAAACAAAAATGGAAAAAACACATGTATCCCATTGTTCACTGCAGCACTATTTATAATAGCTAGAACATGGAAGCAACCTAGATGTCCATCAACAGATGAATGGATTAAGAAACTATGGTACATATACACAGTGGAATATTACTCAGCCATAAAAAGGAATGCATTTGAGTCAGTTCTAATGAGTTGGATGAACCTAGAATCTATTATACAGAGTGAAGGGAGTCAGAAAGAGAAAGATAAATATCATATTCTAATGCATATATATGGAATCTAGAAAAATGGTACTGAAGAATTTACTTACAGGGCAGCAATGGAGAAACAGACATAAGAATAGCCTTATGGACGTGGGGAGAGGGGAGGAGAAGGTGAGATGTATGGAAAGAATAACATGGAAATTTACATTACCATATGTAAAATAGACAGGCAATGGAATTTGCTGTATGGCTCAGGAAACTCAAACAGGGGCTCTGGATCAACCTAGAGGTGTGCGATGGGGTGGGAGATGGGAGGAAGGTTCAAAAGGGAGGGGATATATGTATACCTAAAAAAAGGACAGAAATGATAGGGACCTAACAGAAGCAGAAGATATTAAGAGGTGGCAAGAATACACAGAAACTGTACAAAAAAGATCTTCACGACCCAGATAATCACGATGGTGTGATCACTCACCTAGAGCCAGACATCCTGGAATGTGAAGTCAAGTGGGCCTTAGGAAGCATCACTACAAACAAAGCTAGTGGAGGTGATAGAATTCCAGTTGAACTATTTCATATCCTCAAGGATGATGCTGTGAAAGTGCTGCACTCAATATGCCAGCAAATTTGGAAAACTCAGCAGTGGCCACAGGACTGGAAAAGGTCAGTTTGCATTCCAATCCCAAAGAAACGTAATACCAGAGAATGCTCAAATTACCGCACAATTGCACTCATCTCACACGCTGGTAAAGTAATGCTCAAAATTCTCCAAGCCAGGCTTCAGCAATACGTGAACCGTGAACTTCCAGATGTTCAAGCTGGTTTTAGAAAAGACAGAGGAACCAGAGATCAAACTGCCAACATCTGACGGATCATCGAAAAAGCAAGAGAGTTCCAGAAAAATATCTACTTCTGCTTTATAGACTATGCCAAAGCCTTGGACTGTGGATCACAATAAACTGTAGAGAATTCTGAAAGAGATGGGAATACCAGACCACCTTACCTGCCTCTTGAGAAACCTGTATGCAGGTTAGGAAGCAACAGTTAGAACTGGACATGGAACAGGCTGGTTCCAAATTGGGAAAGGAGTACGTCAAGGCTGTATATCGTCCCCCTGCTTATTTAACTTATATGCACAGTACATCATGAAAAACGCTGGGCACAAGCTGGAATCAAGATTGCTGGGAGAAATATCAATAACCTCACATACGCAGATGACACCACCCTTATGGCAGAAAGTGAAGAAGAATTAAAGAGCCTCTTGATGAAAGTGAAAGAGGAGAGTGAAAAAGTTGGCTTAAAGCTCAACATTCAGAAAACTAAGATCATGGCATCCAGTCTCATCACTTCATGGCAGATAGATGGGGAAACAGTGGAAACAGTAGTTGACTTTGTTTTTCTGGGCTCCAAAATCACTGCAGATGGTGATTGCAGCCATGAAATTAAAAGACGCTTACTCCTTGATAGGAAAGTTATGACCAACCTAGACAGCATATTGAAATGCAGAGAAATTACTTTGTCAACAAAGGTCCGTCTAGTCAAGGCTATGGTTTTTCCAGTGGTCATGTATGGATTTGAGAGTTGGACTATAAAGAAAGATGAGCACCCAAGAATTGATGCTTTTGAAATGTGTTGGAGAAGACTCTTGAGAGTCCCTTGGACTGCAAGGAGATCCAACCAGTCCATCCTAAAGGAGATCAGGCCTGGATGTTCACTGGAAGGCCTGATGTTGAAGCTGAAACTCCAATACTTTGGCCACCTGATGCGAAGAGCTGACTCATTGGAAAAGACCCTGATGCTGGGAAAGATTGAGGGCAGGAAGAGAAGGGGACAACAGAGGATGAGATGGTTGGATGGCATCACCAACTCAATGGACATGGGTTTGGGTGAACTCCGGGAGTTGGTGATGGACAGGGAGGCCTGACGTGCTGTGGTTCATGGGGCTGCAAAGAGTCGGACATGACTCAGCAACTGAACTGAACTGAATATGTATACCTATGCCTGATTCATCTTGAGGTTCTACAGAAGACAAAAAAATTCTGTAAAGCAATTATCCTTTAATAAAAAAAATTTTTTTTCACATTGGATTTAAATTTCAAATGTCTGCAAGAACTCCAAGTCAAAGTTTCCAGTAAACAATCAATTATATGCAGTCTGAGTGGTTTGGACTAGAGACAAAGGTTCATTTATAATTATCATCACTAACTTATCATCTATTATTGCCACACCCTAGGAACCACCTAGGAGTATTTTCTCCAAGTACCTTTTCAATGTAGTTTGGTCTTGTTTTTACATGTCATAATCTTAAGAGTTCTTCACTCCCCATTGGAAACTCTTCTTCCTATGTTCTATTAAGAATCTTTCATCAAAGAGATATATCAGAGATAAAGTTCTATTTCCTTTCATGAAACATTTAAATGGCTTCACAAGAATAGCTCAAAGCTGATTCCATAGATGAAAACATCTGGACAAAACATTCCTTGGGTCACTAAGTGTCTGATCCAAACTAACCTCTGCAGTAGCCAATATAAACCAGAGCTATTCACACTGATAGAATGTTTTACAATTTAAGAAGAAGTCACATGGAAGCTACTTTTTAAATATTGGAGTATAGTTGATTTACACATGTGAGCTCATTTGATGCTCATAAAAATTCTATGAATAAGTTCGGAGCTGACATTATTACTCCAATTTTGTCACTGAGGTATTTGTAGCTCAGAAAAGAAAAATGCCTTGCCTGATGCCACAGTGTCAATTAGTGCTCCCTATGAAAAGTGACCTCCCACTCTTCTCCTTGCCCCAAGCTATCCTTGATAAAAGGAGAGTTATTAACAAATTTTTGTCAAGAAAGGACACCGGGTGTGTTTTCAGGACAGAGGGAATATTCTTTGGCTCAGAACCAGGCAGAGGGAATCAACAGTACTGGCTTTTAGACATGGTAGAGCCCAAGGTCTGCTAAACAATAATCCAAAGGGTCTGAGTTAAGATCCGCTAATGAGATCTCCTGTGACCACACTGGACCTGAAGGGAGTTAAGAATGTTAGCTTAACAGAATTAAGTATTATTCTTTAAACACTCTGTGTTCTTTCACCTGCTCACCTTCTCTCTATTCTAGAGAGAAGACATAACTCTATTATACTTCTATCAAAGTTTGCTCTGTCTTTTATGAACCAGTTTCAATATCTCCTCCTCTATAACAGCACCCCAGATGATGACATGCTCCCAGAACTGAAACTTCAAGGTACTTTTCATGTCTCTCTATGAAGATACTTATCAAGCTCTCCAAAGTTAACAGGTATGAGTATAAATAGTTCTTCCCCATGAAGGAGGTGGAAAAAAAAAAAGATTTCTTCCCCCACACTGGTCCATCTATGCTTTACTGCACACAGTAAATAATAAGTTCACTCAACAAAGGAGCACTGAAACAAACAAAAAAACAGTTTCAGTGCACAGTCGTTAATCACACTTGTTGTTATTGTTCAGTCACTAAGTCACGTCTGACTCTTTTGAGACCCTACGGACTGCACCCTGCCAGGCTCCTCTGTCCATGGGATTTCACAGGCAAGAATATTGGAGTCGGTGCCATTTCTTTCTTCAGGGGATCTTCCCAAACCGACGTCTCCTGCATTGGCAGGCAGATTCTTTAACCACTGAACCGCCAGGGAAACGCTGTCTAATGAGAAGGGAAAACAATTTCACAACTTTCACAACCTCTTTTGTTCTCTCTAATTTATAAGGAACTCAAACTGTGGAAAATTCTTAAAGAGATGGGAATACCAGACCACCCTTACCTGCCTCTTGCAAAAGCTGTATGCAGGTCAAGAAACAACAGTTAGAACCAGACATGGAACAACAGACTGGTTCAAAATTGGGAAAGCAGTATGTCAAAGCTGTATATGTCACTCTGTTTATTTAACTTATATGCACAGTCAATTCAATTGCTCAGTCATGTCCAATACTTTGCGACCCATGAACTGCAGAATGCCAGACTTCCCTGTCCATCACCAACTCCCAGAGCTTGCTCAAACTCACGTCCATCGAGTCAGTGATGCCATCCAACCACCTCATCCTCTGTCATCCCCTTCTCCTGCCTTCAACCATTCCTAACATCAGGGTCTTTTCCAATGAGTCAGTTCTTTGCATCCGGTGGCCAAAGTATTGGAGTTTCAGCTTCAGCACCAGTCTTTCCAATGAACATTCAGGACTGATTTCCTTTAGGATTGATTGGTTTGATCTTGCAGTCCAAGGGACTCTCAAGAGTCTTCTCCAACACCACAATTCAAAAACATCAATTCTTCAGCATTCAGCCTTCTTTATGGTCCAACGCTCACATCCATACATGACTACTAGAAAAACCACTAGCTTTGACTAGACGGACCTCTGTCGGCAAAGTAATGTCTCTGCTTTTCAATATGCTGTCTAGGTTGGTTATAACTTCTCTTCCAAGGAGTAAGCATCTTTTACTTTCATGGCTGTAGTTACCATCTGCAGTGATTTTTAAGCCCCCCCAAAAATAAAGTCTGTCACTGTTCCCATTGTTTCCCCCTCTATTTGCCACGAAGTGATGGGACCGGATGCCACGATCGTTATTTGAATGTTGAGTTTTAAGCCAGCTTTTTCACTCTCCTCTTTCACTTTCATCAAGAGGCTCCTTAGCTCTTTTCACTTTCTGCCATAAGGGTGGTGTCATTTGCGTATCTGAAGTTATTGATATTTCTCCCAGTAATCTTGATTCCAGTTTGTACTTCATCCAGCCCGGTATTTCACATAATGTGCTTCTGCATATGTTAAATAAGTAGGGTGACAATATACAGCCTTGACGTACTCCTTTCCCAATTTGGAACCAGTCTGTTGTTCCATGTCCAGTTCTAACTGTTGCTTCCTGACCTGTATAGAGATTTCTCAGGAGGCAGGTTAAGATGGTCTGGTATTCCCATCTCTTGAAGAATTTTCCAGAGTTTGCTGTAATCCACATAGTCAAAGGCTTTGGCATAGTCAAAAAAGCAGAAGTAGATGTTTTTCTGGAACTCTCTTGTTTTTTGATGCTCCAACAGATATTGGCAATTTGATCTCTGGTTCCTCTGCCTTTTCTACATCTAGCTTGAATAACTGGAAGTTCACAGTTCACGTACTGCTGAAGTCTGGCTTGGAAAGATTGGAATGCAAACTGACCTTTTCCAGTCCTGTGGCCACTGCTGAGTTTTCCAAATTTGCTGGCATATTGAGTGCAGCACTTTCACAGCATCATCTTTGAGGATCTGAAATAGTTCAACTGGAATTCCATCACCTCCACTAGCTTTGTTTGTAGTGATGCTTCCTAAGGCCCACTTGACTTCACATTCCAGGATGCCTGGCTCTAGGGGAGTGATCACACCATCATGGTTATCTGTGTCATGAAGATCTTTTTTGTATAGTTCTGTGTATTCTTGCCACCTCTTCTTAATATCTTCTGCTTCTATTAGGTCCATACCATTTCTGTCCTGTATTGTGCCCATCTTTGCATGAAATGTTCCCTTGGTTTCTATAATTTTTTTGAAGAGATCTCTAGTCTTTCCCATTCTATTGTTTCCCTCTATTTCTTTGCACTGATCACTGAAGAAGGCTTTCTTATCTCTCCTTGCTATTTTTTGGAACTCTGCATTCAAATGGGTATATCTTTCCTTTTCTCCTTTGCCTTTAGCTTCTCTTCTTTTCTCAGCTATTTGTAAGGCCTCCTCAGACAATCATTTTGCTTTATGCAGAGTACATCATGTGAAATGCCAGACTGGATGAAGCACAAGCTGGAATCACAATTGCCGGCAGAAATTTCAATAACCTCAGATATGCAGATGACACCACCCTTATTGCAGAAAGTGAAGAGGAACTAAAGAGCCTCTTTATGAAGGTAAAAGAGGAGAGTGAAAAAGCTGGCTTAAAACTCAACATTCAAAAAATGAAGATCATGGCATCTGGTCCCATCACCTCACGGCAAACAGATGGGGAAGCAATGGAAACTGTGACAGACTTTATTTTCTTGGGCTCCAAAATCACTGCAGATGTTGACTTCAGCCATGAAATTAAAAGACACTTGCTCCTTGGAAAAGAAGCTATGACCAACCTAGACAGCATATTGAAAAGCAGAGACATTACTTTGCCAACAAAGGTCCATCTAGTCAAAGCTATGGTTTTTCCAGTAGTCATGTCTGGAAGTGGGAGTTGGACCATGAAGAAGGCTGAATGTTAAAGAATTGATGTTTTTGCCTGTGGTGTTGGAGAAGACTCTTGAGAGTCCTTTCGACTGCAAGGAAATCAAACCAGTCAATCCTAAAGGAAATCAATCCTGAATATTCATTGGAGGGACTGATGCTGACGCTGAAGCTCCAACACTTTGGCCACCTTTTGCAAAAAGCTGACTCACTGGAAAAGACCCTGATGCTGGGAAAGGTTGAAGGCAGGAGGAGAAGGGGACAACAGAGGACAAGATGGTTGGATGGCATCACTGACTCAATGGACATGAGTTTGAGCAAGCTCCAGGAGATAGTGAAAGACAGGGAAACCTGGCGTGCTGCAGTCCATGGGGTTGCAGAGTCAGAGATGACTGAGTGACTGAACAACAACAAAAGCTCCTTATGAAAAATATAACAAAATATGATGTAAAGATAAGACATATATTCAGAAACTAACAGCTAGGAACATTTTAATTTTTCCAAGCTATATTGTACAGCTGAGTTCACACATACTAACTTTGTGTTCAGCTTTCTTCACTGAATATTATATTATAAACTCTTTCTGACACCAACAAAAACTATTTAGAAACATTATTTTTTTATGGGTTAAATAACATTCCAGTTGACGGAAGTAACATTATTTAACTAAGCTGCTACTGTTGGCACACAGATTTAAAAAAAAAATACTGCAGCTATATATTACTTACAAATCATAAATTAATGAAAATGGGCTAAAGAAATGCCCCTCTGCTTAAGCAAGGGTACTTTATATTCCTGTTAATGCTAAACTTTCTTCAAATTTGAGACTACCACAGATCGTATGTTCCATGTAAAGGCGGAAATAGTCCACAAAGTTCCAGAGATTTAAAAAGGCATCCTCTTCATCAAACTTTCACTGAACATCCTTCTAACCAAGCTTTACTGGGCACTAGGAATAAGCGATGAATGAATTATATCATCCTCAAAAAGCTCATGAACTAGTCAGCAAAAAAAAGAGCTGCCTGTCTTAGGTTATATTCCCAATTTGTGGTGGTTTTCAAATATGCCCATAAATTCTTGATAGTCCTTCTTTCAAGAGGTAGAATTTTAGTTCTCTCCAATTAGTGTAGGCTAAACTTACTGACTCACTTCAAATAAGCAGAATAGGATAGAAATAAAAAGCATGTGACTTCCAAGAGTAGGTTATAAAAGACACTGTGGATTCCATCTTGCTCCTTCTTTTGGATCACTCACTCAGGCGGAAGCCAAATGCCATGTCACAAGGACATGCAAATAGCCCATGAAGAGATCCATGTCACAAGGAACCAAGGTCTCTTGACAACAGCTGGCAAAGAATGGAAGCCTTCACAGCCAAGTGAGTGAGCCAGCTTAGGATTGGAGATTCTAGTTCCAGTCAAGCGTCAAAAGACTTCAGCCTGCTTTCCTGGCTAGTGTCTTGACTGCAGCCTAATTGAGAGACCCTGAGGCACACAGCTCACCACTCCCAAATTCCTGATCCGAAGAAACTATGTGAAATGATAGGTTTGTTGGGATAATTTGTATTTAGCAATAGGTAATTCCTAGGTGGCACAGAATAAAGAATCTGCCTGCCAATACAGGAAAGAGAAGAGACGTGAGTTCAATCCCTGGGTCGGGAAGATCCCTTAGATTAGGAAACGGCAACCCACTCCAATATTCTTGTCTCAAAAAATCGCATGGACAGGGGAGTCTGGTAGACTACAGTCCATGGGGCTATAAAGAGTTGGACATGAGCAGCACGCATGCAACACAATGCAACTTAAACACTACCCAATACCAACTGCAATTAAGGCATGAAGAGAAAAGACAGATGCAAAGGAATTAATTACTAGTCCCCTCCTCTGTGTCAGGCACATACTGATACCTTTACCTACATTACCCTATTTAATATTCACAAAGATCTATGAAGAAAGTATTGTTTTTTCTCCATTTTACAGGTGACATTACTGATTCACAGAGTTAAAGTGACTACAGAGTTAACATTCCCTAAGGTCTGCCTAAAGGCTTCCCCAGGTGGCTCAGTGAAAAAATAATCTGCCTGCCAATGCAGATGTCAGTTTGATCCTTGGGTCAGGAAGATCCCCTGGAGAAGGAAATGGCAACCTGCTCCAAAATTCTTGCCTGGGAAATCCCATGGACAGAGGTGCCTGGTGGGCTACATACAGTCCATGAGGTCACAGAGTTGGACATAACTAAGCACACACAAGTTCTGCCTAACTTGAAAGGCTATGCTCTTCCCTCCAACACTTTGCTGAACTCTTGACTCCAAACTGTCCTACAACATGCTTCCCCAATGCCTGTGAAGACCCATCTGTAAAGAGACCTCAGTATGAGCCTCAGGTTGTGGCCTTACCACTACCATCGATGATAAGGACCAAAGAAGGCAGGCCCCTCCTTACCTTTCCCAGTCACATAATAGGCCCCCAGTTTGTAGCAGCTATCACTGTGTTTGTTCTCTTCACAGTTGAACTTCAACACCTTGGCAGCCTCATCAAAATTCTTCTGGATCCCTTCCAAATAGTCCACCAGTCGATAGCAACCTGTGAGGAAAGGGCAAAGTCGTTTAAGTCTGGGGGAGTAGGGAGGGTCCAGGTGTGGCAGGCTGGATGTGCCTTTTATTTAGGACAAGCCTCTGTCCTCCTGCTGGTGGCTCAAAGGTTAAAGTGTCTGCCCGCAATGCGGGAGACCTGGGTTCAATCCCTGGGTCAGGAAGATCCCCTGGAGAAGGAAATGGCAACCCATTCCAGTATTCTTGCCTGGAAAATCCCACGGATGGAGAACCCTGGTGGGCTACAGTCCATGGGGTCGCAAACGGTTGGACATGACTGAGCGACTTCACTTTCTGTCCTCCTGAGGTGTGGCCACTCCTACAATGGCACTGTCTGCCCTCAGCCTGAGACTGAGCAATGTATAAACCAGGAATACCTTGGCCCCTATACTGGCTCTACTACTCACCAGCCCTTCTATTCCCTGTCAACAAGACCCAAAGAGCCACTGGCTTCAATGATGAAACTTTGCTAGCTTTGGAACTTCTCAGGAAGTTCAGCATTTAAACAGTGAGAACCAAAAGGGCCAACAGGCCAGTCTTCATGGCAGCAAGAAGCAGTTCTTTGATGACTATACCTTAATCCTTGGCCAGGCTGGGTACATGAACAAAGAGTTGAAATTGCAGCTACCAAAGGAGTTACAAATAAGACTCCCTTCTCCTTGGTAGTCTCTATTTCCAGCAAGCCTCTCCTAACAACTCTCCCCTCTGTACCTTTTCTTTTTTTTTCCGCCATTGATTTTTATTAGTTGGAGGCTAATTACTTTACAATATTGTAGTGGTTTTTGTCATACATTGACATGAATCAGCCATGGATTTATATGTGTTCCTCATCCCTCTGTACCTTTTCTTCATCCACAATAACACCCATCTCTTGTTAACTTTCATTCAATGAATATTTGAGCATCTGCTGCTGCTGCTACTGCTACTGCTAAGTCGCTTCAGTCGTGTCTGACTCTGTGCGACCCCATAGATGGCAGCCCACCAGGCTCCCCCGTCCCTGGGATTCTCCAGGCAATAATGCTGGGGTGGGTTGCCATTTCCTTCTCCAATGCATGAAAGTGAAAAGTGAAAGGGAAGTCGCTCAGTCGTGTCTGACTCTTAGCGACCCCATGGACTGCAGCCTTCCAGGCTCCTCTGTCCATGGGTTTTCCAGGCAAGAGTATTTGAGCATCTATCTACAACAATATAGGAGACACTGCTTTAGTTGCTGGGAATATAGTCACCTGTCCTCCTAAAAGTTACAGTCTAGAGGAGGAAACACAATAAATAAATAGCTTAGAGGAGGAAACACAATTTAAAAAATAGCTTAACAAGATGCATTTAAACCTTAATAAACACCATTAGTGAAATAAAACAGGATGATGAGAGTTTGTTGTGCATTTTGGGGGAAATGGTTAACATAGACAGGGTAATCAGGTAGGGCCTCACTGAGGACTTCAATGTGTGAGCTGAGATGTTAATAACAAGAATGAACTAGCTATTTAAAGACAATGAAATGGGAAGGAGACAGAAAGACTCAGGCACAAGGAACAGTACATAAAAAGACTCAAAAAAGAGAATATGCTTG
This sequence comes from Odocoileus virginianus, assembly GCF_023699985.2. Lineage (NCBI taxonomy): Eukaryota > Metazoa > Chordata > Mammalia > Artiodactyla > Cervidae > Odocoileus > Odocoileus virginianus. The sequence continues at coordinate 74,460,604 of NC_069678.1, read as the reverse complement.
ACACAAATAAGATATAATGTAGCTGGATCCAGGAGGGGCAGGAAAAGAGGAAAAGGCAGGGACCAATCAGAGGGCCTTACATTAGATAGGAAGAAACTCGAATTTTATTCCAAGTCAATAGCAAACCACTGGAAGGATTTAAGAAGGGAAGTAATATGATTCAACTTGCATTTTTAAAAGGGCACTCTAATAATCACGTTTGTATGTATCTGGATGAATATGGAGGAAGTCATGTGTGAAGGGACCCACTCCAACACTGATAATGACAAAAATGTGTTATTTCCGTCATCTGAAAATCTAGTATATAACATAACGAAATTAAAATTTAAGTATCAGTTTATGAGTAGAGAATAGATTTAAGGGAGTTAGGGTGCAAATGGAGAGTCAAGTTAGAAAGTTACTTCAGTAATCTGGCTGAGAAATGATTTTGAAGACTACTACAGAACCAGCTATAGAAACTGCCTCCTCTCAGACTCTCTTCAAGAGCAGCATCCTGCACTTTTATATGCCCACCCAACCCTCCTTCACTGCTTAGTGTATCTCCAGGGTACAAAAACCCATATATGGCTCTCCACTGCCTACACAATAAAGGCTTTCAAATGCCTTACCCCAGCATTCAAGATCTGACACACTGTGGCCCAAGGTCCATTCCGCCTCAATCTTATTTCTAACTACACTCTGACTTCAATTTTCAGAAAGACCATTTTCTTCACTCCCTCTGCTCCATTTAATCAGCATTACTAGCCTATTCTTCCTGACCTCTTCCAGGAGTCTTCCCCAACCATTCTGCACCTCATGGATTCTTTTAAGCCATCCTACTTCAGATCAACTCTGTAGTTGGTCAGCTCGGAGCAAGGCTGCAAGCTATTAGAAGGCAGGGCCAATATCTTTTTTTCTTCTCTTTTAAAGTATGGGTACTAAAAACAATAAAATAAAATAAAGTATGGGTACTTCCCTGGTGGTCCAGTGGCTAAGACTCCGAACTCCCAATGCAGGCAGGCCCAAGCTGGATCCTTGGTCAGGGAACTAGCTTCCGGATGTGACAATTAAGAGTTTGCATGCCACAACTAAGACCAGGTGCAGCCATATAAATAAATAAAAGGGAAAAAAAAAAGCACTAAGAAGAAAACCACCCAAAGGTACTGGCTGCTCTGGATGGCCCCTTCTGGACATCACCATCCACCCACAACTGAAGTCAATGCAATGTTCCCAGAACACATGGGGCACATTCATGCCTCAGGGCCTTTTCACTAGCCCTTACCTCTGCCTGGCATGCACCTCCCTTACTTTTTTCAACACTTTGTTCAAATGCACCTTCTTAATGATTCACCCTGACCACTCAATTTAAAGCTGCCCTCCTGAACTGCTGAGACCTTTCAATTCTTTTTCCCACTGCACTTAACTACCTTCTAACACACTACTTCATTTATTACGTTTATTTTCCAATAACCCCCACGAGAATGTAAGCTTCACGAGGACAGAGCATTTTATCAGTTCACTGATGTAGCCGTAGTCTCTCTACTCCAAATGCCCTAGCGCTTCTCTTCCTTCTCGCCAGGCCTCCGGGTTCGGTGCGGCCAGAGCATGCTCCTGCTGCGTGCCCCGCAAGTCCTCGTGGAACCCAACCCGCTCTTACACACACACACAGGCACACACACGGCAGTCAGCGACCCACAGACACCCGCGTCCCCTTCCAGATCCCCTCAGAGGTCGCTCGCGTGACCCGTCAGTCCCCGTCCCTGAGGCCGGAGCCCCCACGTGTCCTTAAAGCCCTGCAGGCGGCGCTCACCGTCCGGGTCCTTCTCGCGGTAGCACTGGTAGTTGCACTCCACTTCCATGTTCTCCAGAAAGGACTTCACCTGTTCCTCGTCCTGAAAGTCCACCAAGCCGGCCATTGCTCTCGCTGGCCCAGTCAAAACCACCCCGCCGCTCTGACCCTGCCCGCGCCGCACGTCCTCCCGCCCCCGCGGTCACGTGAGCGGCGAAGGGGCGGGGCCCTGGAGGGGCGTGCCGCCAAAGTCCGCGTTCAGCCCTGAGCTGGGGAGGCGGAGCGTCCTGAGCTTTGGGCGGTCATTTGTTCTTACGGTATTGGTCTTTGGCGGTCCCAAGTTTTCCTCTGGTCAGCCCACAGGTAAAGCCGGTAGCAGTCTTTCTGCAGCACTTTATATATAAACCAGCCCTGTGGTGTTACTGTTTCTCTGCCTGCGGTCATTTATCACATTCGTTAATTCTGTATTCCCTGAGCGTGCGTCACCAAGTGCTTGGTTTTAGTATTACTATAGCTAGGGGAGTATGGTTACTGCCTTGGAAGAACTTGCGGATTAGTAGCAAGAGCTTTGAATTTTGAGCACCTACTATGTTCCAGGTGTAGCTGGACAAACTAGTATTCATGAGTCTGTACATGAGTCTGTACAATGTCCTACAATGAAAGGACTGATACATCTCTATTTTCCTCCCAGACCTACCCACTGCCTCCAACATGAATGACCGAATGACCTAAGGAATGAATGGCTATGGAAGATAATAACTAGAACACTGTAGCTGTACTGGTTGTAGTAATAAGGCTGTTACAATAAGTTATAATAAGTACATTATAATAAGTTGTTGCAGTAGTTATAATAAGTTGCAGTAGTTATAATAAGACTGTTAATACTTAAACAGTGCTGAACTTTGTTCCAGATTCTATTCTAAGAGCTTGATAATAATTCTCTTTTAATTCTCATGGCACTCACTGTGACCTTGTGGTCACATTATTATCCTCATTTCACCAATTAAGAAGTGGAGGCATAGAGAGGTTAAGCAATTTGTCCAAGGTCACACAGGAAGTGAGTGTTGCTGTGCCGTAAATTTTTTTTTAAATAAAAGAATGAGATACAAGAGGGACATGTCAAAGATATGGAAAAGAGGAGAGGAACTTCAGCTGGTTTTTTATTTTTCTCCTGCTCAGAATTGGTTTCATAAAGCCTAGACTGAAAGCTGTCCAAACATAGTTCCTATTCATCTTTGAGTCCCAGCCAGTCCCTGTCTAGAGCCTTCAGTGGAGCTCGATCAGAGGTTTCCCATCACCTAGCTATTAATCTATCCCTAAAGCCATCAGAGAGTGGACTACTTCCGACCGCTTCCTTATTGAAGAGCAGCTTACTGCACATGGGAAATGTCTTTGAATTCCCAGTTTTGTTTTAAAAATTCATAGGATTTTTTTTTTTTTTAATTTTTATTAGTTGGAGGCTAATTACTTTACATCATTACAGTAGTTTTTGTTATACATTGATATGAATTAGCCATGGATTTACATGTACTCCCCATCCCAGTCCCCCCTCCCACCTCCCTCTCCACCCGATCCCTCTGGGTCTTCCCAGTGCACCAGGCCCGATACCACCTTTCTGCGTTTCCTGTCTAGAGAAGATCCTTTAGTATTTGTTGAAGAGCTGGTTTGGTGGTGGTGAATTCTCTCAGCTTTTGCTTGTCTGTAAAGCTTTTGAGTTCTCCTTCATATCTGAATGAGATCCTTGCTGGGTACAGTAATCTAGGTTGTAGGTTATTCTCTTTCATTATGGCCACACCAGGCAGAGTGTGGACTCTTAGTTCCCCACCCAGAGATCGAACTTGTGCTGCATGCACTGGGAGTGTAAAGTCTTACCCATTGGACTACCAAGGAGATCCCAATATGATTTTACGTTCAATTACATAATACATCATTCATAGCATATCATATTCCAGTTGCTGTGCCACATTTACTAGTGGTTTCTCAAACCCCTGATCACCTTCAAGGATATCTCAGTATAGGCATGTACTGACCTTTGACTATGAGTTCACCTTCCTTCACCTGTCCTCCAAGGTCCTGCATAATCTTGACTAGAGCCTCCTCTCCTGCCTCTCTCCCCCTATACCACACCCAGCTTTCTGTTCTCTGAATCCATCCCAGGTTTGTGTCCCTGTTTATTATTGCTCATGATGCTTTGACTACCCTTCTCAAATCAGAGAACTTCTCCTCTGTAAAGTCTCTGATGCAACAACCATACATTCCCAAAGTAGATTTAGATGCTCCCACTTCAGTTTTCCATCCTACTTGGTTTATTCTGATATAATGTAATAGGAGATGACTGGTATTGAGGGGCAGACAGATCTCAGTCAGAATCTATGTCCTATGTATACAAAATTGTGTCCTTGAGCTAGTTACATTTGTGAGCCTGATTCCTCATCTCTAAATGCAGATCCCCTGTATGGCTGTCAATAGGAGTAAAATTCCATATATGCAGTATGCTTAGCACAGTGCTTACCTCAGAATTGTTCCTGTTCTAGAAATGTTTGTTAAGTCAAAAAAGACATGAAAGTCTGTGTCCCCCCACGTAATGTGAGCTCTGTGTCCCTTGGGCTGGTCACAGAACCAAAAATAGAGCAGGGCTTGGTGAGGGTGATGTAGATAATCAAAGTCAGGGGCTGGGTCACAAATATATAATGTGCTGTGCTGTGCTTAGTCGCTCAGTCGTGTCCGCCTCTTTGCGACTCAATGACCATAGCCCTCCAGGCTGTCTGTCCATGGGATTCTTCGGGCAAGAACACTGGAGTGGGTTGCCATGCCCTCCTCCAGGGGATCTTCCCAACCCAGGGGTTCTTCCCAACCCAGGGGTTGAACCCAGGTCTCCCACATTGCAGGTGGATTTTTTAATGTCTGAGCCACCACGGAAGCCCAAACATGTAATTCTTTTCCCTTCGTCTTATTTGCAGAGTTGAACTGCACTGAAATGAGACAACCTGAGCAGCAGAGGGCGATAGACATTTGGGTAAAAGATGGAAGAGAGGCTGGGCCAAGTACGAAGTCATATTTTTAAAAAAAGACTTTTAAGGTCATCAAAAGAGCAACCTGCTTCCTTTTTTCAGTCCTGTCCTTATGTATGTAGTTTTATTCCCCTCTATTCTTATAAATGTTTGCATTTACTTTGAAAAATTATTTATTTTAATTATTCAAGTGATTCATGAATATGTGCTAACTGCAAGTTAATCTCATGTTTTCCACCTAAAAACCCTTTTTGATAAGCGTGATATAGCTTGTAGACTGTTGCAAAGAAAAAGAAATTGAAGGCCTGAGAAATTAAGTGATTTATCTTAAAACACACAGTGAGAGGATCAGGAGAAACCAGGCCTCTTGGAATCCTAGAAACCATCTCAGACCCTGTAGGAAAGAATTCAAGAGCATTATAGTGCTCACTTCCTGACTATAAATTTAAATTCCACTAATAATATTAATTTTGAGTTTAAGTTCTTTAGAGATGCTATCTAAGGGATCTAATTATCTAGTATCTAAAGTACTAATTATCATTTACTCTTTTTATTATATTATTTTTATTATAGTTAATATTTATTGCATGTTTATAATATCCCTGGTGGCTCAGACAGTAAAGAATCTGCCTGCAGTGTGAGAGACCCAGGTTCGATTCCTGGGTCAGGAAGATCCCCTGGAGAAGGAAATGGCAACCCACTCTAGTATTCTTGCCTGGAGAATCCCATGGACAGAGGAGGCTGGCAGGCTACAGTCCATGGGGTTGCAAAGAGTCGGACATGACTGAGCGACTAACACAACATGTTAGGCACGTCACACATCCTATCATTTTTTTAATGTTCACAGATTCCTTTTTTTAAAGTTAATTTTTATTGGCACATAGTTGCTTTATAATGTTGTGTTAATTTCTACTGTACAGTAAAGTGAATGAGCTCTACGTATACATATATCCCCTCTTTTTTCCTTCCCATTTAGGTCACCACAGAGCGCTGAGTAGAGTTCCCTGTGCTATAGGATAGGTTCTCATTAGTTATCTATTTTATACATAGTATCAATAGCATATGTATATCAATCCCAACCTCCCAAATTTCCCACCACCCTCCTTTTCCCCTTGATATCCATACATTTCTTCTCTACATCAGTGTCTCTACTTCTGCTTTTAAGATCACCTATACCATTTTTCTAGAATCCACATATTTGTGTTAATATATGGTATTTGTTTTTCTCTTTCTGACTTATTTCATTCTGTATGACAGTCTCTAGGTCCATCTGCGTCTCTGCGAATAATCCAATTTCCTTCCTTTTTATAGCTGAGTATCTAATTTATTCTTTACAAAATTACACTTCATTTGTTCAACAAACATTCCCTGGATGTTTAATAATAACTAGGGCCCAAGGGGTGCAGAATTGAAGAAAGCAAGATTTCAACAAGAGCATACAACTTTTAGAAGATGAAAAGCACTTGTCAATAATTATATGGTGAAATGCTCCTCCTAATGGTTAAAGGAAGGCAAAGTTAAAACAGTGCTATTTTTTAATCTTGAGATCAACAGAAATTGGCATCCTATATTTGTGAGGGTGCTGAGAAACCAGCATTCCCATACACTGCTGTTGGAAATAATAGATTGATATCTCCTCCTTAGAGATTAATTTGGTAATATCTATTAACATTTAAAATGTGTTTCATTATTTTTGGACGGTGGGAGAAAATATTTGCAAACCATCTAACAGCTGAGTGACTAAGCACACAGCACATCCCACGATAGACTTGTATCCAGAATATATAGAGAGCACTCACAGCTCAACAATAAAAAGATAATTATTAAGAAATGGGCAATAGAAACTTCTGTGGTAGTCCAGTGGCTTAGAGTCCAGTTTTCCAGTGCAGGGGGCCCAGTTTCAATCCCTGTTTGGGGAACTATTAATAGATCCCACATGCTGAAACTAAGCATTCCCATGCCAAATCTGGAAGATATCATATGTGGCAACTAAGACCCAGGGCAGACAAATAAATAAATACATTTTTTTAAGGAAAGAAAATAGGCAATATATTTGAGTACACATTTCACCAAAGACATGGATGGGTAATGAGCACACAGAAAAACACCCAGCACAGGGAAATGCAAATAAAAATCTACAATGACATAACACTATGAAATTACTGGAATGGCTATAAACAACAAGACAAATATATCAAGTGTTTACGAGGATATGAAAAAAGGCTAGAACTCTTATACATTTCTGGTCAGAATGTAAATGCTACAGTGACTTTGTTTTTTTTTTTAATTTGAATTTTATCTTGTAGTAAGTGGCACCCCACTCCAGTACTCTTGCCTGGAAAATCCCATGGACAGAGGAGCCTGGTAGGCTGCAGTCCATGGGGTCACTAAGAGTCGGACACGACTGAGCAACTTCACTTTCACTTTTCACTTTCATGCATTGGAGAAGGAAATGGCAACCCGCTCCAGGGTTCTTGCCTGGAGAATCCCAGGGATGGCGGAGCCTGGTGGGCTGCCATCTATGGGGTCGAACAGAGTTGGACTGAAGCGACTTAGCAGCAGCAGCAGCAAGGACACTTAAAATGAGATCTACCCTCTTAGCAAATTTTTGAATGCAAATACATTATCATTGACTATAGGTACCATGTACAGTGTTGTACAGATTTCCAAGAGCTTGTTAATCTTACTTAAGTCAAACTTTGTCCCCTTGGTTAGTAGCTCCCAGTTTCCCTTCTTCCTAGCCCCTTGCAACCATCATTCTTCTGTTTGAGTCTATGAATTTGACAATTTTAGATACATCATGTAAGTGGAAATATGCAGTATTTGTCTTTCTATAACTAATTCATTTCACTTAGCATAATGTCCTGAAGTGTCATCCATGTCGTAGCATATTGCAGAATTTCCTTCTTCATTATGGCTGAGTAGTATCCCATGTATATTTATTTGTTGTTGTTGTTGTTTGGTCACTAAGCTGTGTCCGACTCTTTGCAACCCCGTGGACTGTAGCCCACCAGGCTCCTCTCTCCATGGGGTTTCCTAGGCAAGGATATTGTAGTGGGTTGCTATTTCCTTCTCCAGGGGATCTTATATATTATATATATACTTTTATATATATCCACTCACCTGTTAATGACATTTAGTTGTTTCCACATCTTAGTTACTTACTGTTGTGGAACCAAACTAAAATCACTTATGTCAGGGGAAAAATGGAGATGGTCAATGCAAGCACATAAGGAAAACTTAAACTTACAGAAATTTACAGCTCTCAGAAGTCAGCAGAATATGCCACCCAATCTTCAAATGCCAAGTCTGTTCACACTATTTCTAGACTTTTTCCCCCCAACTCAGCTACCTTGATCCAAATAAGGAAGACCACGAGACAACCAATTAGCTGAAAAAACTAAATAAGTTCCACATTTATTCCATAAAAATTCCTTAGTCTGTGAGCAACTCAGAACTCATTGCTCCTTGTAGCCTTGAGTTTCCTGGTTTGCATGTTGAAAGCCTTGCAATAAACTCATCTTTCTGCTGTTTTGTTTTCAGTATGCGGCGTTTGAATTTGTCAAAAACAAAATTCTGTGAATAGTAAAGCAATGAATACTGGGATACTAATATTTATTCAAGAGTCTGATTTCAGTTCTTTTGGATAAATGCCCAGGAGTGGGGGCACTGGATTAAATGGTAATTTAATGTTTAAATTTTTGAGGAATCTCTATATTGTTTTCCATGGTAGCTGCACCATTTTGCATTCCCATCAACAGTGTGCAAGGAAAAAAAAAGTGTGCAAGGATTCCCACTTCTCCACATCTTTGATATTTGCTTGTTGTCCTTTTGTATATATATAGAGAGAGCTCTCCTGACAAATGTAAGGTAATATCTCATTGTGGTTCTTATTTGTATTTTCCTAATGATTAGACCTTTGAAACATCCTTTCATATGCCTGTCAACCATTTGCACATCTTATTTGGAGAAATGTCCATTCAAATGCCTAGCTCATTTTTAGATCATGCTATTAGTTTTCTGCTATTGAGATATAGGAGTTCCCGACATATCTGGAAGATTAGCCCTTTATCAGATATTTGGTCTGCAAACATTCCTTCCCATTCCATAGATTGCTTTTTCATTAAGCTGACTGTTTTCTTTGATGTGCATATGCTTTTTATTTTGATGTAGTTCTACATGTTTATTTCTATTTTTGTTGCCTGTACTTTTGGTGTTATTAAAATGTGCTTACAGGGAATCCCCTGGTGGTCCCATACTTAGGACTCAGCGCTTTCTCTGCCTGGCCCAGGAACTAAGAGCCCCCAAGCCATGTGGCCGGAAAAAAAAAAAAATTGTTGTTACATTTTTAACCTGGAAATTTAACTTCCAAAAATGTATCCTATAGCAATTCTTATGTAAACAAATAAATATTTACTGCAGTTTTTGTTGTTGCTGCTGCTGTTTTTGTAATAGAAGCAACACATATCCAAGAATAAGACCTTTAACTACAAGGTAGACATTTTAAAAAAATGAAATAGGTCTTTTCACACCAACTTTGAAAATGTTCAAATATATTGTTAAGTGAAAAAGAAAGTTGTGTAAATGACTTAATTTTTGTTTAAAAAATAACCTTATGTATATTCATAGAAAAAAAAACCTGAGAAAAATACACTGAACTGTTAATAGTTAACTATGCGCTGGGAAGAAGAGAGTGCATAAGTAGTGCATAAGGAATGTCCAGTATTTATATTACATTTTTATTTTTGTAATAGTCCTATATTATTTTTGCAAGCAGACAACAATACAAGAAAATTTTAAGGGGATGATGTCTTTACTAGACATGTTCCCTTTTATGGGTCATTTCAGAGGTTTCATACCCATTTTATAAACGAGGTTCTGAGAAATAAAGTGATTTCAAGGTCACAGAGCCCGCCAATTCTCCCTCAGAGGTCACTTGACAGTGAGCTGACAGGACCCGCCCGAGCAGAGAGACGGGACCAATCACGTTTGCTGTGAGGTCACCTTGAAGGCCTGGGATTGGTGCTAGTGTCTTAAGCGGAGCCAGTGGTCAGCAACCGGGACCGCTGCGCTTGGCAGAAATCTCCTGAGGCTGGCGGGAGGCCTGGGGGTTGGTCTGGGGGCACTAGTAGTCCGTGCCTCCGCATCGGATGGGCTAGCCGTAGAGACACCCTGCCCCTCTGGCTGTGGCCGGTTAGGCCCCCACGCCCGTGCCCGCATTGTCTGCAGGCATTCTCCCTGCATCTCTCCCACCGAGCACGGGGAAAGGCAGGTCTCAGTCCTTTGCAGCAGCGGTGATTACACATCGCAGTCTCCGTCTGACCTGCCTGATCTGGAGCCAGCACAAGCGCTTAGACACAGGCTTCAGGCAGCCTCTGCTTCCTTGCTTATCCTTGACTTCTCGCGGCTATGCTGCTGAGCTAGAAAGACGGCTGCTTTATAGGGAAAAGGAGGGAGGGAGGTCCAGAGAGAGGAGGGGGTTTGGCCCAGAGCACACAGTGAGTTAACCACAGAACCATGGGCCCTTCCTTCAGGACAGCAAATTCGATGCTAACTTTTCCAACTTTATCTTCACCTCCTCCCAACAAACACCCTCATTCTTCTCTGTCTCTGACTTCCTCTGTGTCTCAAGCCCATAAAACATTTGAAGCAGCAAGGTTTATCAAGAAAGATAAAGACTTTAGAATCCCACACTTCCTGTAAGACCTTGGACTTATCTGCCCTTATTTTTTTCTCTGCTCTGGGATATTGTTCTCTACCTTATGAGAATAAATGAGAAATTGGGAGGCAGTTTGTTATAGAGTAGTGGTTTTCAAAGTATGATCCCTGGACCATCACCACTGGAATCACCCAGGAATTTGATAGAAATGAATACTTTCCAACCCTACAACAGATCTCCTGAATCAGAAACTTCAGGGCCCAGCAATCTATGTCTTAACAAATTCTCCAAGTGATTCTGATGCATGCTAAAGTTTGAGAACCACTAGAATACGAAGGGTAAGACTACTGGGTTTGGAGTCAATTATCAGTTCTTCTCAAAGTGTCTTCATTCTGCCCAGTACAATTTGGGAGTCCTCAAGCAAAGCATGTCACCTACATGCTCTTTAGTTCACTTACCTGTGAAATGGAGGTAATGGTTCTGTCTACAAAACAGTGTTGCTTATTCATTTGTTCAACACATTTTTCTTTGAGTGACTATTATATGACAATCACTCTTCTAGGTTCTACAGATACAACAGTGAACAAAACAGGCAAAAATCTCTGACCTCATGCAATATACATTCTAATGAGACTTTTGAGGATTAATTAATATAATTATCATCATATATAAGGCTTAGTATAACATGGGGACATATTAAGCATTCAGTAAGTGGAAGATATTATAACTGATGGAAAAAGCACTTGGAAGGGATATTCTACTAGACTTGGAAATGTACTATTAGACTAAGTTGTGAACTAAGAAATGTATGATTCATGCCCATGTCATCAAACTCTTACACAGGACTTGGTGCTGAGTAGGGCTTGGTAAATATTTGATGACTATATATACAAAAGTCAGGGATTAATGATCTCTCTCTTGTCCGAATGGCTTTCCTTTATAATCCTTTAGAGTTGACAGCTCACCAATAAGTCACACCCTCCATAAACCTTCCTCTCTTCCTGCATTTGTTTATTTCATTCGGTCCAGTTATTGAAAGGTAATTTTCTCCACATTAACATGTGTTATGTGTCTGAAATGTAGTTGTTGTATGATAAATCAATATAGAGTGAATGAATGGATGCCAGAGAAGCATAGAAATATACTGGAAATAGCACTGAAATAGGAATCAGAAGGCTTCTATTCTAATTCCTATTCTGCCTCTTCTGTAGTGTTTGGTCTTAACTTAAATCTGTTTTCTTTTCAGATCCCCAGTCTCTTAATCTGTAACATGGAATTTACAATCCCAATTCCACCACAATGCTGAAAGGAGACAGACTGACTTTGATACCTAAGTTTTAAGAATGTCTCACACAACCGTGAATGTGTGGTCTCCTTATCTTACTCCTCAAGAAGAATTGCTAAAAGCAGTAAAGGAGATAATGTATATCTCTTTGCAAACCTTAAAACACTGTAAAAATTAGATACTATTTCAAATCAAATAATCTACAACCTATAGAATTTATAGTTTGGAAACATCTCCTTATCCTTGCAACTGAAATGGTGATCTGGAGCCTTGGCACCCCTTAAGATCTTCGTAGGAATGCAGACTCTTGAGCCCCACCCAAACCAACTAAACCAGCATCTTCATTTTAACAACACCTGCCACTGGCTCAGTGGTAAAGAATCTGCCTGCAATGCAGGATACTGGGGTTTGATATCTGGGTCGGGAGGATCCCTTGGAGGAGGAAATGGCAACCCACTCTAGTATTCTTGCTGGGATAGTCCCGTGGACAGAGCAGCCTGGCAGATTTCAAGAGTCAGACACAGTTTATCGACCAGACCACTACCGTCTAGTGATTCAAATGCACAGTGAAGTTTGAGGAGCGCTGCTGTAAATCAGGGGCTTCCCAAGTGGCTCAGTGGTAAAGAATCTGCCTGCCAATGCAAGAAGCTCAAGAGATGCAGGTTAGATCCCTGGTTGGGAAGATCCCCTGGAGGAGGAAATGGCAGCCTAATTCAGTATTCTTGCCTGGAAAGAATGAACAGGGACTGTAGGGTTTGTAGGGCTATAGTCCGTGGGGTCGCAAAGAGTCAGACACGACTGAGCACCCACACGTGCTGTCAATCAGACTTATAGGACATAAGCATTGAAAAGATTTGAAGATCATCTTCAACTCTCTCATTTTACAGATGAGTACACTGGAGCCCTGGAATGAAAGGGACTTGTCTTTCTAAAACTGTGTCACCCACACCTCACATTGCAAACCAGTGGTTTCACATTGCCCACATCCTTAGCTCAGCATCATCTGGCTGCTGCTGAGTACTCAGTTGATACCTCCCCATACAGACTAGACAAACCAATCACTCTGACCCCTACTCCTCTGCTCTAAAGTCTTTGGGCTATTTTCTCTATGTGGGCTACCCTTTCCACTTCACTCCAGGCTCTTGGCACCAGCTCAGACTAGGACAGCCCACAGCTCTCACTTAGGCCGCTTATCTAACCTTCACGGCTGACAGCGGGCATGGTCAGCCAGCTGCGGTCTCCTCTGCCTCCTGAAGGACTGTGGTCATTATCTGTCCTTACAGTGCTTGTTTTACCAGACTGTGAGCTCCTTACGGATCGAAACCAGGGTTCAGGTCCCAACAGCATCAGGCACCTTGTAAGAGCTCAGTTTATCCCAATGTGACTAGTGTTCTCTTGCATGTCTTCCAGGTCCAACTTGCTACATTTTTCACCTGTGAAACCCCAGAGAGCAAGGACTTGATATTCCTTCTCTTTCCATCTCACTCATGAGAGTCAGTGCACAGTAGGCACTGACCACCACCCAGGCTGACTTGTTCAGCTGTTGGTGACAGTAGACATTCCCATGATGTGACCCTCAGAGTGGTTCACTGCTGCATGTTCAGAGGAGTCCAAGTGACACAACAGGTTGCAACGCCAAGGGTAGGGAAGGGATTAGCCTTCAGAATAAATCATTTCGACTCTGGGCTGAGATCTAGTGCCTTCTAAAAATGCTCACAAGAAAAGGGAATCCTCCTACTGTGGTGGGAATGTAAGTTGGTGCAGCCACTATGGAAAACAGAATAGAGTTTCCTTAGAAAACTAAAAATAAAATTACCATATGATCCAGCAATCCCACTCCTAGGCATGTATCTGGTGAAAACTATAATTTAAAAATATACATTCACCCAAAACTTCATAGTAGTGCTATGTACAATATCCAAGACAGGGAAGCAACCTAAATATCCATCTACAGATAAATGGATTAAGAAGATGTAGAATATTTACACAATGCAATATTACTTGGTCATAAAAAAGAATGAAATCTTGCCATTTGCAGCAACATGGGTGCACCTGGAGATTATCAGACTTAAATGAAGTCAGAAAGACAAATACCATATAATATAACTTATATATGAGATCTAAAATACTACATAAATGAACATATTTTTGAAATAGAAACAGACTGACAGACATAGAAAAACTTACAGTTACTAAAAGGGACAGGGGATGATAAAAGGATAAATTGGGAGTTTGGGATTAGCAGATACAAGCTATTATATATAAAATAGATAAACAACAAGGTCCTACTGTTTGGCACAGGGAACTATATTCAATATCTTCTAATAAACAATAATGGAAAAAGATACAAAAAAGAATATGTACATGTATATATAACTGAATCATTTTTCTGTATACTAGAAACTAACACAACATTATAAATAAACTATACTTCAATTTAAAAACTAAAATAAAAATTTTAATGAACAGAATAAAATTATGTACTTTGCAAAATTTTTTTAAAGTGTTCACAAGATTCCAAGCTGTGTCCCAAAAGTCAATTCCTGAGGATTCCCATCTCCATACAAGAACTGATACAAGTAGGTGCTCAGTACATGTTGATGAATGAATAAATGGTTGACTGGGTAACTTGTTGTAGATTTCTAAATGCAATCAAATGCTTTCAAAAAAAGCAGTTGTGGGAATTCCCTGGTGGTCCAGTGGTTAGGAGTCTGCACTTTCACTTCTGAGGTCTTGCGTTCAATTTCTGGTAGGGGAACTAAAATACCACAAACCACATGGCTCCACCAAAAAAAAAAAAAAAAGAAAGAGGCAGTTGTGCAGGGGAGAGTTATAAGCAAATGTCACATAGCATTAATGAAGGTTTAAGTACTTTACCTTTGCCCACAGTTCAGTTCAGTCGCTCAGTCATGTCCGACTCTTTGCGACCCCATGAATCGCGCAGCACACCAGGCCTCCCTGTCCATCACCAACTCCTGGAGTCCACCCAAACCCATCGAGTCGGTGATGCCATCCAGCCAGCTCACCCTCTGTCGTCCCCTTCTCCTCCTGCCCCCAATCCCTCCCAGCATCAGGGTCTTTTCCAGCGAGTCAGCTCTCCGCACACCCTGTGCGATCTGACCCAGCCTGCTTTGCCAGCTTTGTCCCTTCCCCTCCCATACATACAGTTTTTGCCTCATCCCCAAAGATCTGTAGTCCCTAAACATGTCATCTGCTTTCATGTTTCAGTGCCTTCACACACATGTTTTCCTATACCTAGAGCCCTTTCTCTTCCCCTCTTAATTTAGGTAACTCTTATTTGTCTTTCAAAGACCTGGTTAAGTGGTACTCTCCTGGGGAGCCTGCTCTGACTGCAGAACTGGGCTCGATGCCTCTTCCATGCTCTGGTAGGTGACTAGATTCTTTTCAGGAGTACTGATCATATTCTTTTGCTGTTGTCTACCTCCCCCTCCCAAAGATTTGAGCACCTTGAGGACAGAGACTAGGTCTTGTTTATTACTGTGTCCTCAGTGTCCAGTATATGACATGACAGAAAGGAGAGACATTTGTTGGGCACAAGAGTTATCATTAGTCAGGACCTTTGTCGCCCATAGAATTCCAGGCTTAAGAAGAGCTTTGCAGGGACTTCCTTTTGCAGGGACTTCCCTCGTGGTCCAGTGGTTAAGAATCTGCCTTGTAGTCCAGGGACACAGGTTTGATCCCTGGTTGGGGAACTTAGATCCCATATGCCATGGGGCAGCTACACCAGCATGCTGTAACTACTGAAGCCAGCGTGATGCAGAACCCATGTTCCACAACTAGAGTCCACACACCACAATGAAAGATCCAGCATGACACAATGAAGATCCTGCATGTGGCAACTACACCCAACTTCACCAGATAAACCAATATTTAAAAAAAAAAAAACGCGGCCTACCTCAAGAAACAAGAAAAAAGTCAAATAAATAACCTAACTCTACACCTAAAGCAACTAGAGGAAGAAGAAATGAAGAACCCCAGGGTTAGTAGAAGGAAAGAAATCTTAAAAATTAGGGCAGAAATAAATGCAAAAGAAACTAAAGAGATCATAGCAAAAATTAACAAAGCTAAAAGCTGGTTTTTTGAAAAAATTAACAAAATTGACAAACCATTAGCAAGACTCATTAAGAAACAAAGGGAGAAGAACCAAATTAACAAAATTAGAAATGAAAATGGAGAGATCACAACAGACAACACTGAAATACAAAGGATCGTAAGAGACTACTACCAGCAGCTCTATGCCAATAAAATGGACAACTTGGAAGAAATGGACAAGTTCTTAGAGAAGTATAACTTTCCAAAACTGAACCAGGAAGAAATAGAAGATCTTAACAAAACCATCACAAGCAAGGAAATCGAAACTGTAATCAGAAATCTTCCAGCAAACAAAAGCCCAGGACCAGATGGCTTCACAGCTGAATTCTACCAAAAATTTAGAGAAGAGCTAACACCTATCTTACTCAAACTCTTCCAGAAAATTGCAGAAGAAGGTAAACTTCCAAACTCATTCTATGAGGCCACCATCACCCTAATTCCAAAACCAGACAAAGATGCCACAAAAAAAGAAAACTACAGGCCAATATCACTGATGAACATAGATGCAAAAATCCTTAACAAAATTCTAGCAAACAGAATCCAACAACATATTAAAAAAATCATTCATCATGACCAAGTGGGCTTTATCCCAGGAATGCAAGGATTCTTTAATATCCGCAAATCAATCAATGTGATACACCACATTAACAAATTGAAAGATAAAAACCACATGATTATCTCAATAGATGCAGAAAAAGCCTTTGACAAAATTCAACATCCATTTATGATTAAAACTCTCCAGAAAGCAGGAATAGAAGGAACATACCTCAACATAATAAAAGCTATATATGACAAACCCACAGCAAGCATCACCCTCAATGGTGAAAAATTGAAAGCATTTCCCCTGAAATCAGGAACAAGACAAGGGTGCCCACTCTCACCACTTCTATTCAACATAGTTTTGGAAATCTTGGCCACAGCAATCAGGGCAGAAAAAGAAGTAAAAGGAATCCAGATAGGAAAAGAAGAAGTGAAACTCTCGCTGTTTGCAGATGACATGATCCTCTACATAGAAAACCCTAAAGACTCTACCAGAAAATTACTAGAGCTAATCAACGAATACAGTCAAGTTGCAGGATATAAAATTAACACACAGAAATCTCTTGCATTCCTATACACTAACAATGAGAAAACAGAAAGAGAAATTAAGGAAACAATACCATTCACCATTGCAACAAAAAGAATAAAATACTTAGGAGTATATCTACCTAAAGAAACAAAAGACCTATACATAGAAAACTATAAAACACTGATGAAAGAAATCAAAGAGGACACAAACAGATGGAGAAATATACCGTGTTCATGGATTGGAAGAATCAATATTGTCAAAATGGCTATACTACCCAAAGTAATCTATAGATTCAATGCAATCCCTATCAAACTACCAACAGTATTTTTCACAGAACTAGAACAAATAATTTCACAATTTGTATGGAAATACAAAAAACCTCGAATAGCCAAAGTAATCCTGAGAAAGAAAAATGGAACTGGAGGAATCAATCTGCCTGACTTCAGACTCTACTACAAAGCCACAGTCACCAAGACAGTATGGTACTGGCACAAAGACAGAAATATAGATCAATGGAACAGAATAGAAAGCCCAGAGATAAATCCACGAACCTATGGTCACCTTATCTTCGACAAAGGAGGCAAGGATATACAATGGAAAAAAGATAACCTCTTTAACAAGTGGTGCTGGGAAAACTGGTCAACCACCTGTAAAAGAATGAAACTAGAACACTTTCTAACACCATACACAAAAATAAACTCAAAATGGATTAAAGATCTAAATGTAAGACCAGAAACTATCAAACTCCTAGAGGAGAACATAGGCAAAACACTCTCCGACATAAATCACAGCAGGATCCTCCATGACCCACATCCCAGAATTTTAGAAATAAAAGCAAAAATAAACAAATGGGACCTAATGAAACTTAAAAGCTTTTGCACAACAAAGGAAACTATAAGCAAGGTGAAAAGACAGCCCTCAGATTGGGAGAAAATAATAGCAAACGAAGCAACAGACAAAGGATTAATCTCAAAAATATACAAGCAACTCCTCCAGCTCAACTCCAGAAAAATAAATGACCCAATCAAAAAATGGGCCAAAGAACTCAACAGACATTTCTCCAAGGAAGACATACAGATGGCTAACAAACACATGAAAAGATGCTCAACATCACTCATTATCAGAGAAATGCAAATCAAAACCACAATGAAGTACCATTATACGCCAGTCAGGATGGCTGCTATCCAAAAGTCTACAAGCAATAAATGCTGGAGAGGGTGTGGAGAAAAGGGAACCCTCTTACATTGTTGCTGGGAATGCAAATTAGTACAGCCACTATGGAAAACAGTGTGGAGATTTCTTAAAAAGCTGGAAATAGAACTGCCATATGACCCAGCAATCCCACTTCTGGGCATACACACCAAGGAAACCAGATCTGAAAGAGACACGTGCACCCCAATGTTCATCGCAGCACTGTTTATAATAGCCAGGACATGGAAGCAACCCAGATGCCCGTCAGCAGACGAATGGATGAGGAAGCTGTGGTACATATATACCATGGAATATTACTCAGCCATTAAAAAGAATTCATTTGAATCAGTTCTAATGAGATGGATGAAACTGGAGCCCATTATACAGAGCGAAGTAAGCCAGAAAGATAAAGACCATTACAGTATACTAACACATATATATGGACTTTAGAAAGATGATAACGATAACCCTATATGCAAAGCAGAAAAAGAGACTCAGATGTATAGAACAGACTTGTGGACTCTGGGAGAAGGCGAGGGTGGGATGTTTCAAAAGAACAGCACTGAAACATGTATATTATCTAGGGTGAAACAGATAACCTGCCCAGGTTGGGTACATGAGACAAGTGCTCGGGCCTGGTGCACTGGGAAGACCCAGAGGGATCGGGTGGAGAGGGAGGTGGGAGGGGGGACTGGGATGGGGAATACATGTAAATCCATGGCTAATTCATTTCAATGTATAACAAAAACTACTGTAATGATGTAAAGTAATTAGCCTCCAACTAATAAAAATTAAAAAAAAAAAAAAAAACGCAAACAAAAGACCCGAAGAGACCTCAACCTTAACTCCAAGTTTGTAAGTTGAGTACTTGTTTTAAAGTCAACATTTGGCAGAAACCAACAAAACACTATAAAGCAACTATTTTTCAATTAAAAATAAATTTTAAAAAATGAGTACTTGTTTTAAAAAAAGAAGAGGTTTGAAAAGCCTCATTTAATATTTTTTGATGAATAAATTATTTACACTCATATGAAAAGAGCTGGGACAGTGAGTAGTAAATGACAGGCAAGGACACCTGGGGAAGCAGAATTTGACCACCACCACCATCACTACCACCCCTGGCAAGTCCATAGTAGATGAATGAGTAGGAGGACATTGACAGATGACCCTCTACAGAAGGGCACACTGGTGACAAGTTCCCAACAGTCTGACTGGAATGACTATTCCAAACTAGCTGCTTTTTCCTTTCTCCTACCCAACCCTGACAGAGAGTTACAGAAGAGTTAATGAGAAGAAAATATCATTTGGATCAGTTACCAGACCTGAGAATCAAGTTAATTTTACAACCTAGGGAAATCCACTCCTCTAAGCTTCAGTTTCCTCATTGTAAGAAGAAATAGTAATATCTAGCTTACAGAATTGGCAGGAGGATTTTATAATAATAGTTAATACATATATAACATATATCATTGCAAGTCCTATTATAATACATATACATTATTGCATATTATAAATGTATGTATATATATGTGAATAGTAACTAAATTAATCCTCACTAGAACTCTATAAGGTAAGCACAATTTTCATGTTAATTTTATAAAGAAAGAAACTGAGACACAGAAATATCACATAACTTTGATATGTTACTTACTTCCCTGGTGATCCAGTGGCCAAGACTTCGCGTTCCTAATGTAGGAGACAGAGATTCGACCTCTGGTCAGGGAATCAGATCTCATGTGCCACAGTGAAGACTGAAGATCCTGTATGCTGTGCAACTAAGACCTGGCATAGCCAAGTAAATATTTTTCTAAAAAAGAAAGAAATGTCACATAGCTTTTCCAAGATCATACAGCTGGAAAGTGTGGAGCAGGGAGTGAAACCCAAGCATATTGGTTTGCTCCAGAGCCTTTAATCTTAGCAAGATCCTAACAAGTACTATACTCTGCCTTTTAAGATAATTATGTGAGAGTGAAGATGTCTGGCTCATAATAGTATGTAAGAAACAATGACAGTAAGTAAAGTAACCCATGACCTGAAATGGCATAAAATGGATTAATATTAAGAGGTACAATATTACCTTATTACTCTTTAAAAATGTCTTATCTTTAAACTATTACATACTCCTGTGATTGGAAGACTGTTTTTTGCTTGAACAATCTGGGCTATTTTAAGATGCCCTAAGGTGGAAGAGGGAAATGTCTAAGTTTTCTTTTGACATGTTCTCTTTTCTTTATGAAGTAATAAATGATTCATGCTGGAAACTAAAAAAATAAAAATAAAAATAAGATGCCCTAAAGGTAAGCTGGCTTTGCCTTCTTCTGAGGAACTGAAACAAGTTCTTAGCACTTCAGCCAGAGAATTTTTGAGGGGCTTGAAGATCTCATGAAATTAATTCCTCCAGTCAGGCCCTGAAGACAGAGACAAATTGAATCCAGTCAATGCTCTCAAGGAACTCACAACTAAACTGGGGAGACAAACAAAAGAGATCATCTCAACATAACAGTGTTATATTGGAGGGAAGCTCGTAAAGGACATCTAACTTAATTATGGACAGAGTGATCAGGGAAGACCTTTCAAGAGAAGGAGACACATGAAGTCTAGTATCAAAGGGCAAGTGAGACATTTGAAGACATCAAGAAGTGGTTTCTTGGTAGAGGGAATGCTATGAACAAATGAATGGGGGCTTGAAATAGCACTGTATATTCCAAGAACCACAGAACTGTTGTTCACTATGGCTAAAACAGAGCTGGAGTCATGGAATGGTAATGCCAGAGGCAGAGGCCAGACGGTGAAATGCCTCAGTTGTCAAATTAAGGGGTTTGGCCCTAATCTTACAGGTGAAGTAGAGCCATTGACTCAAGTCCCAAACAAAAATATAATATGGTTTAAAAGATAATCTTGGTAGCAAAGGTGGGTTAAATTAGAGGTTTAAGACTAGAGATAGCTTTTAAGCACATGAAAAGATACTCAATATCATTAGTCATTAGAGTAGTGCAAATTAAAGCCATAATGGATATCATCTCACACCCACTGGGATGCCCATAATAAAAAAAGATGAACAACAACAAGTGTTGACAAGGATGTGGAGAATTTGTAATCTTCATAGATTGCTGGTAGGATTTTAAAATGGTGCAGTTGCTTTGGAAAACAGTTTGGCATGTCATCAAAAGTTAAATGTAGAGTTCCATATGACCCAGTAATTCTACTTCTAGTTATATACTCAAGAGAAATGAAGACATACATTCACATAAAAACATTTACATGCAGTTTTATAGCAGCATTATTCATAATAGCCAAAAAATGGGAACAATCCAAATATTCATCAGCTGATGAATAAACAGAATATGGTACATCCATATGGAATACATAATGGAATATTGTTCAGCCATAAAAGGGTATAAAGTCCTGATACATGCTACAACATAGATAAGCCTTGAAAACATAATGCTAAGAGGGAAAAGCCAAACACAAAGGGCCACATAGCATATAATTCCATTTATGTGAAATGCCCAGAATAGCCAAGTTCATAGAGATACAGATTAGTGGTTGCCAGGGGCTGGGGGTAGGAAGGAATGAGGAGTGACTGCTATTGAGTACACCTTTATGTGTCGCTTCAGTTGTGTCCGACTCTTTGTGACCCTATGAACTATATAGCCGGCCAGGCTCCTCTGTCCATGGGGTTCTCCAGACAACCATAGTGGAGTGGGGTGCCATGCCCTCCTCCAGGGGATCTTCCCAACCCAGGGATCTAACCTGCGTCTCCTGAATTGGCAGGAGGATTCTTTATCAGTAGTGCCACCTTGGAAGCCCTCCTATTGAGTACAGGTCTCTGGAATTAGTGGTGATGGTGGTACAAGATTTTGAATATACTAAAAACCACTGATTTGTATTAAAAAAGTGTAAGCTTTATGACATGTGAATTATATATATGTATAGAGACTGGTGGCAGAGTGACAAGTGAGGTTACTGAAATGGCCTAAGCAGCAGACTTCAAACAGGGGAATCCACACCCTTGGAAGTTCATGAAGAATTTCCGGGGGCCACACAGGCATAAATAATTTGCATATCTCCAACTTTTATGTGTCCATTCTTTTCTAAAACTAGTCTGCCTGATAATGTGCTTTTTATTTCTCCTCTTTCACAGTAACTTTTCTCTCATCTTCAAAGGAAAGATATGCCAGTGATGAATCTTGACTATCACTATGAAAGTATTGAAGTGAAGTGAAAGTCACTCAGTCATGTCTGACTCTTTGTGACCCCAAGGGCTATATGGTCCATGAAATTTTCCAGGCCAGAATACTGGAGTGGGTAGCCTTTCCCTTCTCCAGGAGATCTTTCCAACTCAGGTCTCCACATTGCAGGCAGATTCTTTACCAGCTGAGCCACAAGGGAAGCCCAAGAATACTGGAGTGGGTAGCCTATCCCTTCTCCAGTGGATCTTCCTGACCCAGGAATTGAACCAGGGTCTCCTGCATTGCAGGTGGATTTTTTACCAACTGAGCTAACAGGGAAGTCCCAATGAAAGTACCACCCTGGGCTAAAAATATCTGGACCATCACTGAAAGGATAATTTGAATGTTCTGGACTTCTGATGGACAGCAAAGCAAGAGTGTTCAGTAAGCAATGATTAAACTGATAATAAAAATGTAGATGTCAAATTAAAAATGTATAAGGAGGGCCATAGTGTACCATAATTCTTCTAATGGGTGCCAAAGGATAAAGTCTAGAATTAGCTTTACCTTAGGATCACCAGGTTGCTTAACGTTCAAAACTCTAGTCTTGTGGTACCTTCAGATAATGGAGCATTACTTAGCACTAAAAGAAATGAGTCAGTAAGTCACAAAAAGACATGGAGGAAATGTAATACTTAGCACTTTCATCAAGTAAAAGAAACCAACCTAAAAAGCCTACATATGCCATATGATTCTAACTATACAACATTCTGGAAAAGGCAAAACTGTGGAGACAGTAAAAAGATAAGTGGTTGTCAGGGTTAGGGAGAGAGAGGGATAAATAGAGCACAGAGGATTTTTAGGGCAGTGAAACTTCATACATCTAATTATATATTTGTCCAGATCTTTAAAAAAAACTCATTTTTGGGCATCTGCTCCTGAGATAGAGAACACAAAGAGGGAAATAAGTTTTTAGGAAAGATAGGGAGTTACTTTTTGAGCCTGAGGTTATGAGATATTAGTGGGATATCCAAGTGGAGTCTGTATTTGACATTAGATGTAGAGGCCTGGAGCTTGGGAGGAAGATTTAGAATAAAAATTTTGGACTCATCAGAATAGAGGTCTGGCCTCTCTCCTTGCCTGCGTGAATCCATTGGAGAGTTTGTCACCATTAAAGAAAAGCATAGAGAATACAAAGATAAAGAGACTGTGATGCACAGATAGGATGTTTTTAGACTTCACACATGAAGGAATTTTGAGTTTGACAAGGTTCAGGGTGCAGCCATAGGGTGCAGGGTGCAGTCAGTCTAATGACTGATGTGGAAAGGGGAGTCATTAGAACTGAGGAAGTCAAGCAATAGAGAGGCCAGAGGGCAGGATGGGTCACGAAGGTGAAGGTTGAAGTCATCCAAGTTACTGTAGGATTGCACCAGCCTAGTGGCTCTTTCGGAGAAGGCAGTGGCACCCCACTCCAGTCCTCTTGCCTGGAAAATCCCATGGATGGAGGAGCCTGGTGGGCTGCAGTCCGTGGGCTCCCTACGAGTTGGACACGACTGAGCGACTTCACTTTCACTTTCTTGTATTGGAGAAGGAAATGGCAACCCACTCCAGTGTTCTTGCCTGGAGAATCCCAGGGACAGAGGAGCCTGGTGGGCTGCCATCTATGGGGTCACATAGAGTCAGACACGACTGAAGTGACTTAGCAGCAGCAGCAGCGACTCTTTAACTTTAGTGTGGATCAGAATAAGTTGGAAGCCTTGATAAAACATAGATTTCTGGGCCCCATATCCGGAATTTCTGATTTAGTTTGTCTTGATGACCCAAGAATTTGCATTTATAATAAGTTCCCAGATGAGGCTGATACTGGTAGTCTGGGGACCGCATTTGGACAATTACTGCAATAGAATGAGAACTGAAAGACTGAGGACTGAGTCAGGTGTCAAGGTTTTCTATGAATGTGTTTAGTTGGTGAGAGTAATGAAGACGGAGCGATACCAATCCTAAACAGTTGAACGAAACTCTCTGTTCATTGTTCCTTTTTAATTAAGACAAGACAAGAGGATACTTAACTGGTTTTTAATCCACATTTCTCTTCTCTGGAGATGTATTTCTGATTCCACAGTCAGAAGTTCTCACCAATTTCCCCACAAGTGCTTAGAGCCACCATGTAAAGAGAGGATTTCTCTAATTTTTCAGAGTGTCCTGGCCCATTAAATATCACCTACTCCTTGTCCACCCTGAAGGCATAGATATCTAGGGAAATCAAGACTCTTGCTAAGTAAGTTCTGAACTACCATGTTAGAACTGGTAGAGGGGACTTGGGGGCCACCCTTCTAGGCCATTTAACCCTTATGACATTTTATAGATGATCACACTAAGCCCCAGAGAGAGGAGAGATTTGCCCAAGGCCTCAGTATCTCAGGGTTCCAAGGTTCCTTCAAAGTATCAAATCCCACCTCCCCAGTGTCTGGAAAGCAGCCCTTCTGACTCCTGGCGCAGTGCTCCTCAGTCTCATCCTGAGGTATACTTGTGTTTCAGCAGTGCAAAGAGCTATAAAATCCTGCTGTTTTTCTACTCAAGTCACTCTTATTTGCCTTCTAGCATCTAACAGAAGATACTAGGAAGGAGAGACTTCCCTGGTGGCTCAGCAGTAAAGAATCCACCTGCAATGCAGGAGACACAGGTGATGCAGTTTTGATCCCCGGGTGGAGAAGATCCCCTGGAGGAGGAAATGGCAACCTACTCTAGTATTCTTGCCTGGAGAATCCCATGGACAGAGGAGCCTGGTGGGCTACAGTCCATAGGGTCCCAAAAAGTTGGACACTACTGAAGCGACTTCATACGTACAAACACACTATGAAGGAAGGATAGAGTGAGAAAGTAATTTTCCCAGTGCCTTCCTAGACTAGTATCATCAGCATCTCCTGGGAACATGCTAATGGCACAAAATCTTGAGCCCTTACCCAGACCTAATGGATCAGAAATTCTGGGGGAGACACCTAGCAATCTGCTTTAACAGATGCTCCAGTTGATTCTGATAGACACTAATATTTACAATGGATTATAGTCAAAAAACAATTTCACATTAGAAAGACCTCCTGTTCACCAGGTCCTTCCTATCCTAGAGAGAAATTCCAATTCTCTCCAAGGCAATGAGGTAGTGGAATTGATTGTGGGGTCAGCATTAGTTCTTACATGACTGTCTTGAGGGGTTTCCTATCTCTGAGGCTGTGTTTTCTCATCTATTAAATGGAATAGTCACCTTTTTTGTCAGCCGCAGGGGATTGTTGGGAGGCTTGAATGTGAAGCTTGCTGATAAACTGCTTTCTAAAACACTGCTGTGACTTTGTAAGAGATTGCTAGAGTTAATATTTGGATTGCTACTTTCAGCCTGAAAAAAAGAGTCCCTTTGATACTGCCTAGCTCTACGCAGAGCAGCCAACCCAATGACTAGGGTGGACCTCTCAATAGAGAATGCTTATCGGAAACTTCTGCTCTAAGTCTTGGGTTCTGGTGAGTAGTTGGAATGGAGCTTGGCACCTCATACTCAAGAGAAACCAGCTGAAATTTCATCATACTAAGTTTGTTTTCTCTCATATTAAATTGGTAAGGAGGACTTTGTGCTTATTTCTAACTGGGAGTTTTTTTCATTATCCAACAGAGTAGTACAAAAGACAGTAGACCTTTAGAATGGTCCCCTCCCTTAAGGCTTCAGGGCACTGACTAGTAAAAAATAACATGAAATCTTGCCTTAGAAAAATAAGTGAGTTGTATTGAAATTCTTATTCCTTTGCTTTTGTCTTTTCCCATTTAACTTTCTTGAACTGCTGACTTTCAGAATTAGGAGAAAATTGAACAATCATTAAATTTGTTTTAAAACTCATTATTAGAACTCTCATCTATTATATCCCAACATTTTGTCTATCAGCCCTTTTCTTTGGTGACCAAGAGTTTACTATGTCACAAATACATGGCCCATTCCATGAGATAGTTTTTGCTCTTAGAATATTCTCTTCTTTTTTGAGCTAAAACTCTACCTTGCAAAAGTTTCCTATTCTCTCTTTGCCTCCAGCTTATCCTTCTAGAGCAAAATGGAACAAATCGATATTCTCCTCCTCCTCCTCCTCCTCATAATAATAATAATAATAATAATAATAATAACAGCTGTTTAAGAATAAGAGACTCTTCCAAATTCTGTAAACAATTGATTTTCTAGAGAAATAAATTATCATAAACCTTGAATACCTTCAATTCAACCTTGACTATAGCTAGAGACCAAAGGCCACAAACTTCAATAGCAGGAATTTTTTAAGGATACAATTGTTTTTGAGAGGATGACGCACTCACTGAATTAACCATTAACTTCTGTTTACATAGATAAGAGGAAAGAATAGTGTATAATTATATGCCATTTATCATTGAATTTAAGTTAAATTTAAATTAAATTCAGTTAGTCTGAATCTTTTCTCATGAAGCTGAATTTCTGTGTTTATAAAAGGAGCAGACTTTCCCAATAACATCAAAAGGTTTATTTTCATAGTTCCAAAGACTCTATAAATTACTCCATCATCCTGAGATTATGAGTTGCTATAGGAAACTATGTTTGTTGTAAAGTATTATATTTGTTCACTTTAAGTCATAAACTCTGTGTGCCAAAGGAAGTTGATTATATTCACCAAACATGATGAGTAACTATTAATCTAGTTCTGATTAAATCAACAATAATAAGAGTATACAGAACCTCTTATAACAGGGACATTATAAAGTCATTACTTGTGGAAAAAATTGTTTTAATTGTAAAAGGAATAAATAGCTGTAAATCAGTTTTATTTACTTACTTTTAGAAAAGGTAACACATCTTTATGATTAAAAAGTCAAAAGGCTAGTCTGTGAAGTCTTCTACCTGTCTCCTGCCATCTAGCTGTTTTCCCTAGCAGCAATCAGACAATCAATGATGTCTATTTCTGTTAAATTCTTCCAGGGATATTTTCTGCAAATATAAGCACTCATGAATACATATTACTACCCTCACTTCTTACAGCAACACTAGTATGCAATATACATTTTTAGCACCTTGCTTTTTCATTTAACAGTAGATCTTGAAGATTATTTGAAGAACTTTCTTATTCTTTTTTATGGCTGCCTGGTAAACCTGGTAGGAATATACTACTACGGTGTTTAACCAGTGTATTAATAAACTGTATATTAATGTTTATGAATAAACATCTGTTTCCACACTTCTGCTATTACAAACAAAATTTGTACACATGCTTGAGTGTACATGTAGATTAAATTTTTAAAAGTAGAAGAAATTCCCTGGCAGTCCACTAATTAGGGGACTTGCCCAGTGGCTCAACAGTAAAGAATCTGCCTGCAATGCAGGAGACATGGGTTTGATCCCTGGGTGGGGAAGATCCCCTGGAGGAAGGCATTACACTCCATATTTTTGCCTGGAGAATCCCATGGACAGAGGAGCCTGGAGGGCTATGGTCCATTGGGTCGTAAAAGGCAGACACTACTGTATCGACTGAGCACACACGCATGCACCAGTGATTAGGACTCTGCATTTCCACTGCAGGGGTCACAGGTTGGATCCCTGGTGGGGGAAGTAAGACCCTGTATGCCGTGTCACCAGAAATAAATAACTAAAAATTTTTAAAAATTAATAATAAAAAAGTCCTTGTGACTTAAACATTCTGAACAGTTTTTTTAGAGGTAGAATTGCTGGGTCCAAGGGAATAGTAATTTAAAAATTTGATAAATACCGTCACCAAGGAACTTCCCTGGTGGACCAGTGGCTAACATGCTCCCAATTCAGGGGGCACTGGTTCGACCCCTGGTTGAGGGAACTGGGTTCCACAGGCTGCAACTAAAGATTCTGCATCTGCAAGTGAGACCTGGAGTCACCAAACAAATAAATAAATACTTTTAAGAAATACCACTACTGAACTGTCCTCCGTGAAAGTTGTTTGAATTTACATTCCCACCAACAAAATATGAGAGTACCTGTTAAAACCACCACCACCACCACCACACAGTCTTATGAGTCTTATAGATCCTTGTCAATCTGATAGGTGAAAAATAATATTCCAAAAAAATTCTAATTTGCATTTCTCTTATCCTGCGCAACAGTGAGCGTTTAAGAGCCATTGCTATTAATGTTTCTTTTTCTGGGACTATTAGTTCACTTCTTTGCACTTTTTCCTCTTGCATTTTGGTTCTTATAGGTTTAATCTTTTTATATAAATATGACAATCACCCATTTTCTTATCATACAAACTGCAAATACATATACATATATATTTATATATAGCCATTTTCATCTCACTCTTCTTATGGTGGTTTTGCAGTGCAGATAATTTTTATTTCCACATAGTTGTATTTATCCATCTTTTATAGCATCTACATTTTGTTTTATACTTTAAAAGATATTCCTTACTTTGAGATTATAAAAACTGCCATAGTCCCTTCAAAAACATTTTGGTTTTTTTCTTTCCTTTTTAAAATCGTTGATATATTTTAAATTTCTCCTGAATAGTGAGGTGTAGATCCAAGTTAAGTTTTTCTAAATGGCTGTCCATTTATTGTAACACCGAAAATAGTGCCACTTTTTTTTTTTTTTTTACTGACTTGAAATTTTACCTTTATCATACAAAATATTTGGATGTACTTTTGGACTTTCTGTTCTATTTCATTGAATAGAGGTCAATTGTGGCTCCACTCTTTGTTGATGGCAGAGTCCTGATTTTTTTATGGTGATTTTCCACCACTACCATTGGTTTCTTTTCTTTCCTTTTTAAAATCATTGATATATTTTAAATATATTTAAAATTGGGTCTTCAGGGAAGGTGATCCTCAGATCGAATACAGACAATAAATCATTATTGGTCTAAGCTAATACTAGTGGCCTTATTTCTTTTTTTAAATATTTATTTATTTACTTGGCTGCTTTGGGTCTTAGTTTCAGCATGTGGGATCTAGTTCCCTGACCAGGTATCGAATCCAGGCCCCCTACACTGGGTGCTCAGAGTCTTATCCACTAGACCATCATGGAAGTCTCTCCCTTTTCTATTTGTTGGTCTATGCATGGCCAGTAGACTTGAGAAGAACCATACTGAATGGCTACTAGGAATAATAAAAATCTATTATATATACAAAGGGGGAGGTTTACAAGTTGGCAGTTGGACGTTTAAGTCTGAAATTCAGAAAAGAGGTCTGGAAGTGGAAGTGTCCTTTGGGGGATTATCACTACTTAGATTGTATTTTTAAAAAATGTGATAGGATAAGATTATCAAGGAGGAGTGTTTATAAATGGAAAAGGCAAGAGGTCAAAGTATTGAGCCCTGGGGCACTGCAGTATTTAGAGGTCAGAGAAACGTGGAGAGATGAAGAGCAGCCAGTAAGGCAGAAGAAGAACCAAGGGAATGGAGTGTCATGTGGGCAAGGAGGAGGAATTGATTAGCTAAGTCTGTTGCTCTTGGTATGTCAAGTAACAATGACCATTGATTTTTGTGAGTAAATGGATGTCACGGGTGTCTCTTGACAAGAGCATTTCAGTGGAGTGGTGGAGGTGAAAGCTCAACTGGACAGGGTCCCGTAGGAGATGGGAGAAAGGAAGTGAAGACAGTATAGTACTGGCCACCTTTATGAGACATTTTGCTGTGAAAAAGAGCAGAGAAATGGGTAATAGTTGGGGGGGTCCATCCCAGTCAAGAGGGTTTTTGTTTTGTTTCAAGATGGAAGAAATAAATTTATTTTGGTATGTCAATGGGAAAGAAAAACCATGATGTAGATGAGGAGAACTGCTGGATAGATGACTTAAAAAAAGTGAAACAGTAGCACAGTAGCACTGTCCCACTCAAAGTGTGATCTGTGTACTAGTGATGGCCCACAAAGTTTGTCACCAGTTTCTGACAGAAATTGAGAGTACATATTTAGAAACTTTTATAACAATTTGACAGAAACATTTTATGTCTATTGGATCTAATAACAGCAACAAAAAAAATCTGACCTGGAGTGGTCAAATTCGTAGACAGAAAGTAACATGGTGGTTGTTATGATCTGAGGTGAGGAGGAAATGAAGAGTTATTGTTTAAAGAGTACAGAGTTTTGGTTTTACAGGATGACAAGAACTCTGGAGCTGGATGATGGTTATGGTAGAACAGTAATGTGAAGGTATTTAATGCCACTGAACTCTATACTTAAGAGTGGTTGGGAGGGTTAAAAAAACTATTATCTGGGCTTGCATTTTTATATGTCTGTTTTTAAATTTTAATTTTTCTAGTAATTTTTATCGTATTTTATAAAAATAAGGTTTATGGCTAATTGGGGGGGGGAGAAAACAAGTCTTTTTGCACAGATAGTGTGAGAAGAATTGAGGAGGGTTTGACCTTAGCTAAAAGGTAAATAGTTCCTTTTAGTAAGCAAAGGAAGGCAGAGTATAACAGCACAGTCAGGAGCATAGCAGAGGTATAGGTAGGTTGGAGGTCATGGCGGTGGTGGGAACCTAGAGAATTTTTTTTTGCTTGTTTCATTTTCACAGTAAATTGGAAATGAAATCATCAGGTAAGTGAGAAGCTTTGGAAGTCTGAAGAGAGATTTTTGACATAGTCACCCAGTGGGGAGGGGGAGTGATGGAACTGGAGAAATGTAGTAGGAGAGCCAAGCATTAAGGGCTTATTTGACAATAGTGATATCGAATTGTAGGTGGAGGTCAGTCAGTAGGATTTCAGATTTTTCTCTACTCTATCCCATTTTGCTGCAGATTTAGGATTAAAGTTTCCTCAGGTGAGTATAGGGAACAGAAAGAATTAGAGAAACGAAGGTGAATACCTAGGAAAGATTTTCATAACGGACGTAGAAGCTAAGCTGTTCATGAAAAGAAATGAGGATACAGGATAGTGTGAAGAACAGTGAAAAATGTATTAGGACAGCAGATTCTGAGTCTTGGTAGACTTGATCAATTTTGGAGCTGGGTATTAGAAGAAGTGAGCTAGAAAGGAAGGTGGTTAATGTGGGAGAGTTGATTAAAATTGAGATTATATTAATAGATTTCAGCACAAGCTGGAATCAAGATTTCAGGGAGAAATATCAATAACCTCAGATATGCAGATGACACCAGCCTTATTGCAGAAAGCAAAGAACTAAAGAGCCTCTTGGTGAAAGTGAAAGTGGAGTGAAAAAGTTGGCTTAAAACTCAACATTCAGAAAACTAAGATCATGGCATCTGGTCCCATCACTTCATGGCAAATAGATGGAAAGCAATGGAAACAGTGACAGGCTTTATTTTCTTGGGCTCCAAAATCACTGCAGATGGTGACTGTAGCCATGAAATTATAAGACACTTGCTCCTTGGAAGAAAAGTTATGACCAACCTAGACAGCATATTAAAAAGTAGGAAAAAAAAAAAAGTAGAGACATTACTTTGCTAACAAAGGTCCATCTAGTCAAAGCTATAGTTTTTCCAGTAGTCATGTATGGATATGAGAGCTGGACTAAAGAAAGCTGAGCACTGAAGAATTGATGCTTTTGAACTGTGGTGTTGGAGAAGACTCTTGAGAGTCCCTTGGACTTCAAGGAGATCCAACCAGTCCATCCTGAAGGAAATCAGTCCTGAATAGTCATTGGAAGGACTGATGTTAAAGCTGAAACTCCAATACTATGGCCACCTGATGCGAAGCACTGACTCACTGGAAGGAACCCTGATGCTGGGAAAGACTGAAGGCGGGAGGAGAGGGCGGGAGGATGAGATGGCTGGATGGGATCTTCAACTCAAAGGACATGAGTTTGAGTAAACTCCGGGAGTTGGTGATGGACAGGGAAGCCTGGCGTGCTGCAGTCCATGGGGTCGCCAAGAGTCAGACACGACTGAACGACTGAACTGAACTGAACTACAGTTATTGGAAATAAGAACAAAAGTATGAGCAGGGAAATGAAAAGCTGAGGCAAGGGTGGTCCCTAGTGGAGAAGACCATGAGAAGTTATGGCATTGGAAGTATCATCTAAAATAAATGAAATGATCAAGAATTATGATAATGGTAATTAATGGCAATGAACCAGAAGCACAGCGGTCTGTAGGTTACCGAAACGAGTGACTGCTCTAGTCTCCTGTCAGGACGTATATTTAAGGTTTTTAGTTTTAAAGCTCTGGTTATTTGAGGAAGTGCAGTTCCATAAAAGGCCTGGGAGGGCGAAAAGCCACAGAACCGGAGCTGTGCGGTAGCTTTTGTCGGGACTCCTCCGCCGAGACTGCGCAGTGAGAGCGGAGGCGGGGCCAATCGTGGGCTCGCGGGCGAGGGCGGGGCCTTGGGGGCGGAGTCTGAGCTCCGGGTTGGGCTGCGGCTGCGGCTGCTGCACTTCCAGCTTCTGAGGCCAGGAGGCCGAGGCCTGGGCCAAGCCCGGAGCCGCCGCTCGTCGGAGCCTCCTGGAGCCCCCGCGCAGGCTCAGCCTGGGGGCGGGCTCAGGCCCGGCCCGCCGCGGAACCCAGGACAGAGGCTGCATGCCCGAGGACCAGGCCGGCGCAGCCATGGTGAGAGAGCGAGGCCTGCCTGAGCCGCGGCCGCCCGCCACCCTGGCCCCCGCGGGCCTGCCCTCCCCAACTCTGATGCCCCGTCTGCTCCTGCCTTTACCTCGCTTCCTTGTTACCTACGCCTAACTGGTCCGCTCCTTCTTCCCCTTGTTTCTCGGCCACCTGCTGGGGTAACAAGCCCTCCCCCCCGCATCTCTCTCCACTCGGTGACACCCCCCCTTTTTTTAATCACCCGCCAGTGACAGCCTCTTTCGCGTTCCCCTTTGCCTCCCCCTTCTCGTCCTTTAATCCGCCCTTCTTTTCTCCTCTGTGGTTTTGCCTTGTTCTCTCTTTTGGGATCTCTACACCTTCCTTCTGTTTCCTCCCTCCTTTTTGCTCCTGCTCTTTGCTCTTGCGACTTGCCCCCCTCACCATTTTATCTCCTCTCCGTATCCTTTCTCCCCTTCGTCCTCCACCATCCACATTTCCTCTCCCCCTTATTGGATGTCCTCTCTTCCGCGCTCTCACAGCTGTCCCCATTTCCTTCTACGGGATTCAAGGGTCTAAGCAGGAACAATTTGAGGGCGGTTGCTTCCCAGGAGCTGTTGGGCGGGCAGATAGGGAGTCGGAGGCTTTCTTCTTTCTTTTCTTTTTTGTCGAGGGAAGGGGGTAGATTGGAGAGAGCCTGCAAGCCTGATTATCTAATGTCATTGCAAAAACTGAGTGATAGTGTGTTTTGGAGCGGCGGAGTGAGACGTGGGGTGCGGACCGGCATGCATACTATGGCCTTATAAGATATCTAGCTTTTTGAACACTTAAAATGTTTTAAATTGAATATTTATTTTGAGCATCTTTTAATGTGGAAGTATAGTTTGGGAAATTTAAAAATATTTATTTACAGGCTTTTTTGTCACTCAGAACAAATGGTTTGTTTTTGTTTGGAGACAGACCAGGGCATCTGGAGATGGAAAATCAGCTTGGCAGTCAGTTTGTGACAGTCTCCTTAGTACCTCTGTTATCTTCATTTGTTTTACCCTCTCTCCTTTTAGTTGGGAGAGCCTTACATTTTCAGATTTTCTCTCTCCTTCCTGTTTGAAGCTTCAGTGGATCTTTCATTGAATTGGGTTACACATGGTTTGCAGTTCATTTGATTAATCCGTTGCTCCAGCATATGCAGCAATCTAAATTTTGGTCTCTGGGAGGAATAAGACATTCTAGTCAAAACTAAGTCCTGGTAATTATGTTCTCCTAGGAGGACAGTCAACTTCTGTTTTCTCCCCTGATTTTTGAGGAGTGGTTCAAAGTTACTTAATCTGTGAACTTTCTCTAACTCACTGACTCTGCATTTTTAGGTGGTCATTCTCCAGTGTCTGCCTGCACAACAATCCTTCACATTCACAACCCATCACACTGCTATTGTATGTTAATCTGTTTCTTCCCCTGAAATGTGAGTTCTACACAGTTACTGTGCCTTACTTACTCCTGTTATTCCCAGTGCCCAGGCCAAGTAGGTGCTTGAATGATTTCACTTTATGGTGTCATTTTTCCTGTCTGACACATGTGATCTTGAACTGAAATTTGAGAAAACTAGTGGACTACTCAGAAAGAGTGAGTCTGAGATTCTTATTTTTGGTGCAGAAAGGAAATTTATTAAGATGTGACTTTTTCAGACTAAAGAGCTGTCCCAACAAATACACCAAGCGGCTAGATTTTTGAAAGTGTTAGCCTTCCCACAGAGAGTGAATGTATGAGGAGAGAGGGGGAAGTTATAAACTCCTTTTTGGGTGTTTAGGATCCAGGTGTGCCATTTGAGCTGGGCTTGAAAAGTGAATAGGGTTTATATAGATCATTTTGGGTAGGGGAAGAATGTTGTGAATGTGAGTAGAAAGTAATGAGGATGTATTGTAGGTAGGATTACTTTTATGTGGCATGAAGAATGCAGGAATGAGGATGTGTAGTAGGAAATGAGACTAGAATTAGATATATGAGACATGGTTATGGTTTAGACTTTGTCTCCAACTAACTGTATTTTTCCTTGTTAAAATACACACACACTGTGTAAAAGTATATGTATGGGAGAGTTGAAGAGAAGGCAAATTTTTAGCTTATTATTAGCTAAAAATTATTTGTAGAGGCTACTTAAAAATTTCCTTGTGTAGTAGGTGTAATAGGCACTCAATAAATAGAACCAAATATTATTATAAAGCTTTGTGTTTTATATTTTTCAAAATTTTTGTTGTTAGGTTGTATTTTGAATAGTTGATGTGTCTAAGACAGGGGTTCTCAAGTTTTATCATGGATCAGAATTTCCTGGAGGGCTTGTGGTCTGCCACTTCTAGAGTTTGACTTATTAGGTCTGGAGTAGGACTTGAGAGTTTGCATTTCTAATAAGTACCATGTCACGCTGGTGTTCCTGATCTATAAGCCACATTTTTGAGAACCACTGGTTTAAGATGTAGTCCTTTTTATTCATCTAACAGTTTTTGGACTGCCATTGACTGTTGACACTGAGGATATTGCAAGTAATAAAACAGATGTGGTCTCTGCTTTTTTGTATGTTTTGTCTGTGGACAGTATAGCATCAAGCAAAAAGAGTGATTATAAATGTAAAGAGTGCTAAAAAGGAAAAGTGGCAGGATCATGATATGGGAAAATTAGGGATGGCTTCCCAGAGGGTCTTACTTTTAGGAGAAACCTAAGGGACTAAATGACAGGAGTTGAGTTGTGTTGTAGAAAACCTGTTTAGAAGGAATAGCATATGTGAATGACCTCTTACTGTCTGTTGTCTGCTTAACTGCATATCCTGGAGTTCTCAGCTCAAGGAAGTCAGGGAAACCCCAACTCCCCTGCCTACTCATCAAAACAAAACACAAACACTGCTAAGTCACACACTTCCTTTGTGTGAGTCTCTTTGATAGAATACACATCAATTGTAATTTTATATTTCTTGCTATGATTTTTCAGTTAATATCTGTCTCTACCTTTAGACTATAAAAATCATTGATACAGAAGTGACTTGACTAGCTTCTAAGGGCCAGGTGGTGTTCTAGGCATTGTGGTTAAAGTGGTTTAAAAAAAAAAAAAGACAATAAATATATTATGAGAATAGTTGTAAATGCTAAGAAGAAATAAATCAGGGTAAGGTATAAAATTAAATATATTTGTGTGTGGAACTATTTCAAATGATATGGTTAGGCAGCAGCATTAATAGCTGCTATTTACTGAACATGACTGTGTATAAGACCTGTTTTGTGTCTCATTCTTGAACACCTACATAGCGCCTGATGCATAGTATGTGCTTAATAAATATTTGTTGAATGGATGGCTGACTTTGGGAAGGATCAGAAAGTCAGGTAGACTTTGTTGAGAAACCATTTGAGTTGGAGTTTTACCTTTTGAGGGTTTATTGGATAAGAGTTTGAGAAGGAAAGCCATTCTTGGCAAAGGGACTGGAGCATAGAAGCTGAAAGCGAAGGAGGCATGATGTATGTGGGGAAATGCCTGCTGATGGGTTCGATCCCTGGTCCTGGAAGATCCCACATGCCGCAGAGCAACTAAGCCCGTACACCCTAACTGTTAAGCCTGTGGTCTAAAGCCCGGAAGCTGAAACGCCGAAGCCCACAAGTCCTAGAGCCTGTGCTCCGCACAAGAGAAGCCACAACAATGAGAAGCCTACGCACTGGCAACTAGAGAGTAGCCCCTGCTTGCTGCAGTTAGAGAAAAATAAAAGCCCTTGCAGCAACAAAGACCCACATATTCAAAAATAAAAATAAATTAATTCAAAAAAATACATAAGAACTGACTTTTAACCTTAAATTAGGAATTCTTGCTTTTTTGTATTTTAAAAATCAGTAGGTCTTTTCTTAAAAATTAATTTTTATTTGACTGTAGTTGATTTACAATATTGTGTTAGTTTCCACTGTACAGCAGAGTTATCAGTTATACATACACGTATATCCACGCTTTTTTAGATTCCTTTCCCATATAGTTCCCTGTGCTATACAGTAAGTCCTTATTAGTTAACTATTTTTTATATATATATAGTAGTGTGTATATGTCAATCCTAATCTCCCAATTTACCCCTCCGCCTTTCCCTGATGGTAACCATCAGATTGTTTTCAGTATCTGTGACTCTATTTCTGTTTTATAAATAAGTTAATATATACCATTTTTAAAGATTCCTTGAGCACTATCATATGAAATTTGTCTACTGTAGCCCTCTAGGCTCCTCTGTCCATGAGATTCTCCAGGCAAGAATACTAGAATAGGTTGCCATTTCCTTCTCCAGGGGATCTTCCTGACCCAGGGATCGAACCCAGGTCTTCCGCATTGTAGACGGATTCTTTACCGTCTGAGCCACCAGGAAGTGTGGTTAGTTTACTTCTAATAATGAAAATCCAAATTGGATAGAATTATCATCACATTTCTTTTTTTAATACTTAAGAATACTGAGATATTTTTATGTACCATTTAAGAGTCCTGATAAGTGCACTCATTTACTCCTATTTTGTCATTGCAATTTATGTTTCCTGTCTTTCTTTCACCAACAGTTCATTATAAGAATAAAAATAATTTAAAATTACTGTGTTGTTCAGTGTGTAACAATTGAGTGTCTGTAATATGATGAGCTAGTTTCCTAATTTCCACTAATTCACACATGTTCAGTAGATCAATTTTTGGAGACTCTCAAACTATTCTGTTTTAAAAGGAGAATATTTTAAGTAATTTTTTCATTATATGGTAAAAAAAAAATACACAAATCAGTGTCTATTTGTGTATAACTGAGTCACTTTGCTATACAGCAGAGATTGGTACAACCCGGTAAATCAACTATACTTCAATTAGAAAAAAACTTTAAAAAGTACCAAGCAAAATATCAATGTTGAATTTAATGATTGAGTCATCCTTGAATTAGGAAATTTTGACTGGAACACTACTTTTTTCATAGGTTCTAAAGCTAACCCTTAAAAACACACAGCCAATAAGTAGCAGAAATAGTCATTATTTGAGGTGGAATAAAAGATAATTTTTAATGCTAGTAATTAATAGAGGAAAATGTTAAGACAAAGGTCTTTAATGCTGGGACATTTATTTAGAGAGCATGATCTCACACATTTAGTGAGCACACAGTATCAGATGATGTACTAATTAATCTTCACAATTCCATGAGGTTGATGATGTTTTCTCACGGCACAGTTAAGAAAACTGAGACTTAGAGAAATCAGGCAATTATGGTCATATACCGAATAAGTGACTGAACAGGATTCAAGCACAGATTTGTCTGACCCCTAAGTCTGTGCTATTTCAAACACCTTCCCTGGACTCTGAGATTTTCAGAGTCTAAACTAAATTCAAGCATTTAAAATATTTGTACTGTTGTTTCCATTTTAAAAGTAATTTAATATTGAGAGAAAATTGGTCAGAGTGTGTATAATTTTATGGTTCTTGATCTGTCTTGCCAGATCGCTTTTTGCAGAGCATTCGTAGAGTGTCAGATGTTGGTGGCTTTCTGTCTTTAGCATTTAGATACCTTTTTCAGGTTGAAAAGCTTGAGACACATGACAGGAATATACTTTGAGAACACAGTAATTAGGGGGAAAAGCCCCAAAGGCTGGTGGAAATCATTATTCTAACAGCATCTGTTGGGCATTGAAAGTGTACATTTCAAGATATTATTGTGTACAGAGCGTACTTGGAATGCATGTAAATTTGCGGATTCTTCATTCCACATAAGAAACCTACAGTTTAGGGCCCACTAGTTTACAGTGGTCTCATAGGGCTGCTGCAGCCACACAGATGGTACTGCACAGCACAGGTAGCAGCTGTGCCTGTGGCCAGCAGTGGGTCTGCAATTATCTGTATCCTGTGTACTTGGCAGCGTAAATCACATAGTGGGAGTCCAGCAAATAGTTCTGTGCAGCATACGAGGATTCTTAAGATCTAATTCTTTAATGAGCTAATCATTTTATGAGAAAAAGTCCTTGCATTTTATGTTCAGTCATACTGAGCACACATACTGTTTATCATGCCTCTAGTTTTGCTTAGACTCTTCCTTTAGCCTGGAGTGCTGTCTGCTTGACTGTTTAACTTTCAAGTTCCCTTTAAGCCTACCTCCTTTGTGAAGCCTTCGTTTACCCGCAGGTAGCCTTGGGCTCCTTTTCTTCTGTCTCCCTTGTACATTCATTATATGTGCTTTGGGTACGGGAATTACTTTATGGTGCTAGTATTTTTAATGAGGCTGGCTGTCTCTCCAGATTATGAACTTTCTGAGGGTAAGTAAAGTATTGTGTTTTTTCAGCTTCATGTCTTAAACAGTTGGTATAATACCTGAGACTGAAAGAGTGTGTGTACTTTGTAGAAAATTGCATAAGGTGAGATGTGAGTCATGAAAAAGGGGGAAATAGATGAACACTTTGTACAGGTCCTCTGAGGAGGGAAAAAGAGTTTTGATGGGTAAGAAATTTTGGATCAGGTAGTTTCTCTTACTAGCATAAGTAGTAGTTTTGACACTCACCTGTCGAGAGCGTTCATCAGGAAGAGCTGGGAAAGAAGCCAGATGATTTTGACATGAATTGCAAAGCACTATCCCTTTGTATAAACATTTGCAAATTATTTGTCTATAATTTGTAGAGGTATCCTTCCAAAGAATAGAATATTTAAATACAGATAGTAAAGAATCAGTTACTGGTAAATGTAGAGGAGTGGTTAAATTATTTAAACATTTTGTTAACTGTATAAAGATCTTTTTTCTTTTTTGGTATCGCCAGTTCTCCCTTGTATGAACACTTTGCTTAGCTCTCAAAAGCATCTTCATGCATGTTCAATGTCATATTCTCCTTTTCTAAGGGCATTTTAAAAAAAGTTTCAGTGCTCCTGGTTATGTAATATCAGTTATTTTCTTTCCATAGGCCTTGTGACCTTTGGCAAGTCGTTTCATTTCTCTGTTCCTCCAATTTTAAGTCTCTAAAGTGAAAAGGTTATATTAAATCCTCTCTCTGTGACCTCTTAACACCTGTTAAAAAATGTAGTAAGATTCTAGCATGTTAAAGGTAAATATTTTAGTTAAGTAGTTACATTATATTACCTGTAGTGGCAAATTGCTTTAATAGGTTTTAATTTCGGGTGAACCTGAGCTCTTACCTCCATTAATATGCTATCCAACTTTTCACAGCAGAAACCCTTCTTTCAATTATGTTAATATTTCCATAGTATGTTAGTATTTTAAAGGCATTTTCATACACATCCCATTTATTCCTCAGTGCCGTTTTGTGAGGTAGTCAAGATAGAGGTTTAGCAGGTAAGAAAACTGAGAAGTTAATTTCTTTACCTAAGGTCACACAGCTACTAAATAGCAGAGCTGGGACTGACTGCAAGCCCAGCGCTCTTTCCATTATTAACCCAGCTTCTCTGTTTACCATATTATATTTCAAAACTAATGCTAGTAGTTAAGAGGAAATAATGCTAAAGGATCTCTTTGAGTTAGTCATTGCTATGAACTGCTGATCTGCTAAGTGACTGCTGACCTGAATTTTTGTTTTGTTTCATGGAATAGCTTTATTACATGAGCTAAGATGAAAGGGAAGGGGATTTATTTACCTTTGCAAGTCTTGATCTTTTGTAGATTCAAATCTAGCTTCTTGCCCTTTAACACAGAGCCCTTTGCCACACTGGCCAAGCCTTGAAGTGATACCTGCAAGAAGCTTGCCTTCAGTTCAGTTCAGTCGCTCAGTCTTGTCTGATGCTTTGCGACCCCATGAACCACAGCACTCCAGGCCTCCCTGTCCATCGCCAACTCCTGGAGTTTACCCAAACTCATGTCCATTGAGTCAGTGATGCCATCCAACCATCTCATCCCCTGTTGTCCCCTTCTCCTCCTGCCCTCAATCTTTCCCAGCATCAGGGTCTTTTCAGATAAGTCAGCTCTTCGCATCAGGCGGCCATAGTATTGGAGTTTCAGCTTCAACATCAGTCCTTCCAGTGAACACCCAGGACTGATCTCCTTTAGGATGGACTGGTTGGATCTCCTTGCTGTCCAAGGGACTCTCAAGAGTCTTCTCCAACAGCACAGTTCAAAAGCATCAATTCTTTGGCGCTCAGCTTTCTTTATAGTCCAACTCTCACGTCCATACATGACTACTGGAAAAACCATAGCCTTGACTAGACAGACCTTTGTTGACAAAGTAATGTCTCTGCTTTTTAATATGCTGTCTAGGTTGGTCATACCTACAACTTTATTTGGTGTCTAGGGATCTCTGAAGAGTAGTTGGTGGTTTTTGCTTGTTTTGTTTTTTTTTCTTGCCATACTGCACGGCATGTGACAGGGATCGAACCCATGCCGCCTGCAGTGAAAGCGTGGAATCCTAACCATTGGACTGCCAGGGAATTCCCTAGTTGGTATTTTTTTAAAAAGAAAATAACTCCCCTCAGTCCATGCCAAATAATTGAAAGTATCTGTACCCTTGAGAACAATATACCTGTTCCTTTACTACTAGCACAAGGGGGGAAAAACTCCATAAACTAAAAAGAAATATCCCATGGAGTACTACTAAAAGGAGGAGTCAAAGATTGTTTCAGTATCTTGAAGTGTCTTATATCCATGAAGTCAAATGACACTGTCTGCTTTTCAATCCCATTGTTTAATTTTATTGCTAGACTTGGGACTTAATATTTCTCTCTGAACATATGGTCTCTTTCTCTAGGGGCAAATAAATACTTTAAACACACCTAACAATAAGTTTGTGTTGACTGTTCATTTACTCATTCAATAAACATTTAGTGCCTATCTGTTAGACATTCTTCTTGGCTCTGGGAATATAGCAGTGAACAAAACATAGTGTTTGTTTTATGGAGTTTGCATTGTATAGTAATAGCTAACAATTATTGAGCATTTATGGCTTCCTTGGTGGCTCAGATGGTAAAGAATCTGCCTGCAGTGTGGGAGACCCAGGTTTGATCCCTGGGTCGAGAAGATCCCCTGGAGAAAGAAATGGCAGCCCCCTCCAGTATTCTTGCCTGGAGCATTTCATGGACAGAGGAGCCTGGCGGGCTACAGTCCATGGGATCACGACACGACTGATTGACTAACACACACACATACATACACACTGAGCATTTAGTATATGCCAGTCACTGTTCTAAGTGCCTTACACCAAAAATTTGTTTATGACAACAATCCTGTGATGTAGGTACTGTTATTGTGTGTTTTTATAGATCAGGAAACTGAGGTACAGGGAGATTAAGTCCTCATGCCTAAAGTTACATCGTTTTGTAAGTGGTAGAGCTGGCATTTTAATCCAGGCAGTCTTACTTTCAAACCCACACTTTTTACTGCAGTATTTATCGCATAGTCCCTCAAGAGAGATGTCAGTAAAAAAATTATTTCTAATACTGAAGTTGTCAAGTTTGTGATCTTTGTAGTCACCTGGTTATTGGCCCAATCTTTAGGAAAAAATCATCTGGGGATATAGAAAAACTAAACCACTATCAGAGCCTTTGTTTTCTGTTGGATGATCTGTCAGTCCTAGGAACATTTCAGGTAGGAGATAAGATCTTGAACCTGATTCATGAATCAGAGCTGAGACAACTACATAAAGCCAAGACCCTAACACCTAACGTCACGCCATTGGTAAACATAAGAGTAAAAAATATCTGCCTCATGGTGTAGGGAAACAAAGGAGCTTACTTGTCTTGACATGGTCTCTGGATGGGAATAGTCTTTCTTTTGAGAATTTACAGTCATGAACTTTCTGCCTTATGTGTCTGAAACTTGAACTTATATAACTTGTGCAAGGTCATGGCTATTAAGTAGGAAGGGAACATTTACTGAGTAATTACTCTGCCAGGCATTGTGCTGGGGGCTTTAAAAACACTTTCTCTCTTCATCCTGACAATAGCACCATGAGATAAGTACTAATATTATCCCCATTCTACAAAGGATAGGACAGAGGTTCAGAAAAGCTAAATAATTTGCAGTGTAACACCACTGAATTCAAATCCAGGTCGTGTATTCTTCCTACTAAACACAGGGTCTCTGGAAACATCATTTCATTTTTGTGCCTCAGCTTCCTTAACTGTGAAATGAAATTTGTAATATTTTCCCTTTTACTTCATAAGGTTATTATAGGTATCAAATAATATAAAGGATGTGAACTTGATTTTTTTGCTGTTAGATACTGTTCCTGGTATCATCCATAAAGTGTATTTTTCCTTTTAATTAATTAATCAAAAGGGAAACCTCATTATTTAATAGTTTTGAAGTCCACAAGGTCTGTCTTGAGGAATTAAGGCAGTCTTACTATTTTTTTTATCAGATGTTTCCTGAAGTAGTTTCTTGAGGAGAAATAAAATTAATTCTGAGATAAGTTGTCATCCAGTAGCTTACTAATTCATTCAACAAGTAAGTTATCTGATGCATTTTTTGGACTTTAGGTCCTAAGTGTAAAAGATGCCTGATCGATGAGGACTTCATTTTTTATCAGTCTAGCAACAGTGGAAGCTCCAGTCTCCTCCAGCAGTAGACTACAGTTGGAGTATGTAGTCAATTCCCAGTGTCCCCCATGTCCCCACTTGCTAGAAATGGGTAGACCACTGCTCAGAATGCTGAAATGCTTCTTTGACCCTGGTGACATAGTAACAGAGTGAAGCTTTTACATATAGAAAACAAACCAACCAACAAATTATAAAACTTACTCATGGGGAAGTGACCGAGTATGCCTCTAGCTGAATATTGCATAGATGACTAAATACATCAAGAAAGGAGAATATAAGAAAGAAAATTAAAAAATTAGGAAGATTAAAAGAAAGCCATGAGAAGGTTAGGAAGAGCTGATGAGTATCAGCATGTGATTCCTCAAAGACTCTTTAGGAAGAAGTCTGTTCTTTTGTTTGATACTTGGAAGTGTTACAGATCTCCTACTACATACGTACAAATATAGCTTATTGTATTTCCCATAATTTGGAAGAGAGATTTGTAATCAGTGCTTCAGCACTGTTGTATTGAGGTGATGGTTTTTTTTTATTGTTACTAGTTTTGTGTCTTAATTAAAAATTATCATTGATTTATTCTAGTGTGTGGTTATATATATATTTGTACTAATAGAACTTTTGACATAAAAATTTCCAGATTTAGACTTTGACAGTGTTTTGTAACTTGAATAGGAAACATCCATTTTTCTCGGTGAAGCAAATGTCTGTTAAGATTCCCTTGTAGTGATATTGTTAATACGGTTTTGCATTGGAACTTGGGAACCAGGAGGGATGGATAGGCTATGAGGTCTTTTTGCCCCACTTATGTGGATCTTAGACAAAAAGCATTTGAGAACTACTAACTCCTTGAATTCGTAGTCTTTAGAGGGAGACGGCCAT
This sequence comes from Odocoileus virginianus, assembly GCF_023699985.2. Taxonomy (NCBI): domain Eukaryota; kingdom Metazoa; phylum Chordata; class Mammalia; order Artiodactyla; family Cervidae; genus Odocoileus; species Odocoileus virginianus. The sequence continues at coordinate 74,416,465 of NC_069678.1, read as the reverse complement.
CTAAACAAGTTAAAGTTATACAGTGGGTAATTGTAATAGAACTGTATAGAGAATGTCATGTGATTATATCACTTGTATTTTGGGATATGAGGAACAGCTTCATGGAGCAGTGGACATGTGTCCTGGCTCTTGGAGTGTCGGAAGGAATTTGATAGCCGAGATGTGGAGAAGGGTACTCTAAGGAGAGAGGACATCATGTATTAAGAAAGGGAGGCATGACCGACTACCACCAGTAACATTCCTTCTCTGAACCTCAGCTTCTTCAACAAAGGTAATCTCTTTTCTCCTTACTTCATAGAATCATAATGATTGTTTTCAAAGACTTCATATTTATTTATTCATTTAAAGTTATTTTTGATTGCACTGGGTCTTCGTTGTTGCACACAGGCTTTCTCTAGTTGTGGTGAGCAGGGGTTACTCTGGTTGCGGCATGCGGGCTTTTCATTGCAGTGGCTTCTCGTTGCAGAGCACGGGCTCTCGGTGCTCAGGGCTCAGTACTGTGGCTCACGGGCTCTAGGGCACAAGCTTGGTGGTTGCGGCACGTGGATTTAGTTGCTCTGCAGCATGTGGGATCGTTCCAGGCCAGGGATAGATCTGGTGTCCTGTGCATCGCAAGGTAGATCCTTAACCACTGGACTACTGAAAAGACACTATAAATTGAAGAGTTAGACGGCTGTTAAATGATGAAGGTGTGGACCTACATCTTGGCTTTTGTAGTGCAAACTCTTAGTCTCATTATTACTTTTTTCCCTTTTCCTCATTTGAAAGCCTTCTGTGTCTCCTCTAGGTAGTGTCATCTCAGTACCTCTCCTAACTTCCGTTCAGTCCAGTTGTTCTTTATTTTTGTTGTTTTTTTTCTTTTGTTGTTCCTTCAAGATTCTGCTTTGTGGTGTCTAAAGACAGGAGCAGAAGAGAAGATACATGTTTATATACCTAGCTTTAATAGCAGGAAAAGTTCTTTAATTGTTTATGTGTAACTATTTAAGCTATGATCCTCGTTGTTTAGCTTCAGAGCAGTGTCATAATCTATGGAACATAATCCTTCAGCCAAAAAGTCATTGAGTAATCACTCAGAGTCTTTATTTGCAGAATTTTTGGACACCTGAAATAGAACAGAGTTCACAGATATACTTCTTAAAATTCCCTTTTTATTTCCTATTTCCTTCCCTTTCTGTACGTCATAACCATCCCCCTGCATTTCCCCTGAAACCCTTCTCAAGATACCCTTTCCATCCCAGTCCATCATTGTTAGATGGTAAAACCTCGGAAATGTGTGATGCATAGGGAAAGGGTGTAGGAGCACTGGTGAGAAGTTACATTATGACCAATTTAGGAAAAATAAAAATGTGTGTGTACATGTGTGTGGGCTTCCCTGGTAGCTCAGCTGGTAAAGAATCCGCCTGCAATGCAGGAGGCCCTGGTTTGATTCCAGGGTCCAGAAGGTCCCCTGGAGAAGGGATAGGCTACCCGCTCCAGTATTCTTGGGCTTCCCTGGTGGCTCAGCAGGTAAAGAATCCACCTGCAGGGATAGGGATGGGGAACACATGTAAATCCATGGCTGATTCATGTCAATGTATGACAAAAACCACTACAATATTGTAAAGTAATTAGCCTCCAACTAATAAAAATTAATGGAAAAAAAAAAAAAAAGAAACCACCTGCAATTCGGGAGACCTGGGTTTGATCCCTCGGTTGGGAAGATCCCCTGGAGGAGGACGTGGCAACCCTCTCTAGTATTCTTGCCTGGAGAATCCCTATGGACAGAGGAGCCTGGTAGGCTGCAGTCCATGGGACTGCAGAGTCGGACATGACTGAGCGACTAAGCACAGAACACCGTGTATATTTTCATTCATAATTAATATAATTTTAATTATATGTATAATTAAATATAAAAGGTCTATTATAAAGTCTAATATGAAAGGTCTATTCTTACTAGTTTGAATACATATACTGAAAAGTATAACTATCATTGATAAAATAGACACTGATTTTTGGTTGTTTTGAAATATATGAAAAGCACAAGTGTGAACACAGCTCTTTTTTTCAACATTTTCACAAGTTTTTGCTTTTTCTCTCATTTTTAATAACAGATACTTTCAGGGATTTCCCTGATGGTCCAGTGACTAAGACTCTGTGCTCCCAAAGCAGGGGACCAGGTTCGATCCCTGGTCAGGGAACTAGATCTCACATGTTGCAACTAAAACCCAGTCCAGTCAAATAAATAAATAAAAATAAATATTATTTTTTAAAAAATAATAATTCGATACATTTAGAAGACCATAGAAAACATTTATGTAAGCCACGAAACATAGTAAACAAACGTCTAAAAACCAGCATCCAACTTAAGAAATAGAAGATAAGCACTTCCATTTTTTCCTCTGTGTGCCCCATTGTTTTATGCTACTTCCTCCCACCCCCAAACTATCCACTATCCTTTTTAATTTTAAATCTTTCCCTTGCTCTTCTTTATAGGTTTACTATAACATTGTTTAGTTTAGAAGTAGCTATATAATCTTCTGAAATTTACTCAGTCGTGTCCGACTCTTTGCGACCCCATGGACTATATGGTCCATGGAATTCTCCAGGCCAGAATACTGGAGTGGGTAGCCGTTCCCTTCTTCAGGGGATCTTCCTAACCCAGGGATCGAACCCAGTCTCTTGCATTGCAGGCTGATTCTTTACCAGCTGAGCCACAAGGGAATCCTATTCCTGTATAGATGTTTAGTTGAAATCTTGCTGCATATACAGTTTTTATTTAGCTTAGATTAACTTTATTAGCATTTTACTGTCTTTAACCAACAAAGATCTACTGTGTAGCACATATACAGTGCTCTACTCCGTTATGGGCCAGCCTGGATGGGAAGGGGGTTGGGGGGAGAATGGATACATGTATGTGCATGGCTGAGTCCCTTAGCTCTTCACCTTAAACTACCACAATATTGTTAATTGGCTATATCCAAATACAAAGTAAAAAGTTTAAGGTTTGAAAAAAAAAAACAAACAGAAAAACTTAGCCCAAGCAAACTCAAAGGTGTTTGATTATAGCTCAAGAAAACTTGAATTCTGAACAAAAATTATTACTCTACTACTGGAAAAATTCATTGAAGAATTCACATAGCACATATCTAAGAAGTAAAATTTTTTTCCAGAAGTGAAGTTTAGAGACAGAAAATAAAAATAGTTTTGACATTGTATCCTTCTCACACATACACATAACTGAAATTGAATAACTTTTCATTGTTTCATCATTTTAGAATAAAATGTGAAAAAGATACTTTAAAGACTGGGTTCTAAAAAAGAGTTATTCATAAACATATTACTATGTAATTATCTATATAGTTGATATACCATAATTTGCTTGCCATTTCCCCCATTTTAGAATTTTTATATGTATTTTAGGGGGGAGGTTAGAAAAACTGTGAATAAGTCTCTTTGCGCAAATTCCTTTGTTAACATTTCTGGTTCCCTCCACCCTCCATCCCCCACCCCCTTTTTTAAACATTTTTTTCTTTTTTGTTTCTGGTAAATTCTTAGCTGAGGCCCTGGATCCAGGGACTGGGTGTTTTTAAGATTGTAATTAAGTCTTTTATATCCAGAGAAATTGTGACAATTTATACTTTAAGCAGCAGTATTTGAGAGGACCAGTTTGAGGGTATACATAATTTGAATGATTGACAATGTCAGGATTTTATCCAGTTCCAGAAAACACCGTGTTAACAAAAAAAATTAAAGAGCTGTGCTGTTCTTTCAGACTGTTGTTATTTTTCCTGTTTTCCATAGGATATTTTTTCAGCCACTGTTGAGGGACCACGTCATTCTGCCTGCTCTACATGTGATAGTTAATTACAGGGCTTAGTTATCCTGTCTGATCACTCCTCTGAGAATTTCTCTCTTCTGTGACTCAGCTGTCACCAGTAGGGGGTGATATTTAAATCTGTATGTTCAGCTCAGTTCTTTCACAAGCATTTTTAGTTCCTTTTCTGTCCTTACCTAAGCAGATAGACTCTTCACAGCCTTAACAAATTCCCTTGAAGAAATAAGTTTTGCCTTGTCTTCTTTTCAGTCTTGTCAGTGAGAGCATGGGAGTATTCATTCCTATTTCATTTTTTATTTTCTGACTTTTTTTTTACAATTTCAGACTTAAAAAGTTGCAGAAATAACATGAATTCTCATATAGACATTCACCCAGATTCTCCAAATGTTAGCATTTTATCTTGTGTGCTTATCTGTGCTATTTCTACACACACACACACTTCGTTAACGACTACTTTAAATCATGGCATGTTTTATTTTTTTTTAAACCTCTATTTCTCTGTCTTCCACCCATTTCCCTCCTTCATCTGACAGCACTCTATGGAATAGGAAAAATTAGAATTAAATATGTTGGTTCAAGGCCTAATTCTGCTACATTTTTAACTTGATGAACTTGGGTACATTGTTCTTTCTGACCTCCAGTATCCTCATATACAAAATAGTGTCTATTATACCAGCTCCACAAGTCTGCTATGAGAGGCAAATACATGTCAGAAGGATTCTGTAGGAATGCTGGTGAGTCCAGAGAACACTTGAGTATCTAGGAGAGTGCCAGGCATTATGCTGCTGCTGCTGCTGCTGGGTCACTTCAGTCGTGTCTGACTCTATGTGACCCCATAGACGGCAGCCCACCAGGCTCCGCCGTCCCTGGGATTCTCCAGGCAAGAACACTGGAGTGGGTTGCCATTTCCTTCTCCAATGCATGAAAGTGAAAAGTGAAAGGGAAGTCGCTCAGTCGAGTCCAACTCTTCACGACCCCATGGACTGCAGCCTACCAGGCTCCTCTGTCCATGGGATTTTCCAGGCAAGAGTACTGGAGTGGGGTGCCATTGCCTTCTCCGGCATTATGCTGCTGCTGCTGCTAAGTCACTTCAGTCATGTCCGACTCTGTGCGACCCTAGAGATGGCAACCCACCGGCTCCCCCATCCCTGGGATTCTCCAGGCAAGAATACTGGAGTGGGTTGCCATTTCCTTCTCCAGGCATTATGCTGCTGCTGCTGGGTAACTTCAGTCGTGTCTGACTCTATGTGACTCCATAGATGGCAGCCCACCAGGCTCCACCGTCCCTGGGATTCTCCAGGCAGGAACACTGGAGTGGGTTGCCATTTCCTTCTCCAAGGCATGAAAGTGAAAAGTGAAAGGGAAGTCGCTCAGTCGAGTCCGACTCTTCACGACCCCATGGACTGCAGCCTACCAGGCTCCTCTGTCCATAGGATTTTCCAGGCAAGAGTACTGGAGTGGGGTGCCATTGCCTTCTCCGAGGCATTATGCTAGGCACTGGGAATTCAGAAATCAGCACCTGTTTCCCGTTTGGTCACTTACTGCATCTTGTCAATTCTTCCTTCAAATTGTTTTTCACTTTGGATTTTTTTCCCCATTTTCCTTGCTTCTACCCTAATCCACAGCATTATCACCACTAGTGTGAGTCACTGTAACAACCAGCTGGTCCCCAAGTTGTTTTTTGGCATTTATGTCAGTGCCAAACTGATAAGTGTTCTGAGTATGGTAAAGTATGGGGCTTCCCAGGTGGCTCAGTGGTAAAGAATCCCACCTGCCAATGCTGGAGCTGCGGGAAACTCAGGTTTGATCACTGAGTGGGGAAGAGCCCCTGGAGGAGGAAATGGCAACCTACTCCAGTATTCTTGCGGGGTAATCCTGGGAACAAAAGAGCCTGGTGGGCTACCATCCATGGGGTCTCAAAGAGTGGGACAGACTGTAGCAACTGAGCACATGGTAAGTGGGGGTGCATGCGTGCTATCCCTTCAGTGGTGTCGGACTCTTTGCGACCCTATGGACTATAGCCCACCAGGCTCCTCTGTGTATTGGATTCTCCAGGCAAGAATACTAGAGAAGATTGCCATTTCCTTCTCCAGAGAATCTTCCCGACCCAGAGCTCGAACCCATGTCTGTCACATATTATAGTGGAAAAGATACAGACTTCATAATAAGAAGATCTAGGGTTACATCCAGAGAAGGCAATGGCAACCCACTCCAGTACTCTTGCCTGGAAAATCCCATGGACAGAGGAGCCTGGTGGGCTGCAGTTCATGGGGTCGTGAAGAGTCGGACATGACTGAGCAACTTCACTTTCACTTTTCACTTTCAGGCATTGGAGAAGGAAATGGCAATCTACTCCAGTGTTCTTGCCTGGAGAATCCCAGGGACGGGGAAGCCTGGTGGGCTGCCATCTATGGGGTCATGCAGAGTCGGACGACTGAAGCGACTTAGCAGCAGCAGCAGGGTTACATCTTTGTCCCACTTCTTATAAATAGTGTGATTCTGGGCAAATCTCTTTATCACTATTCCAATTTGAACTCTTTCTCTTTTAACAGGTAAATATCAGGGAGTGTGCTGGGTGCTAAGGATATACAAAAAGAGTTAATATGTTCCTTGAACTTGAAGAGCATCATGATCTAGTAGGGGAAACAGATACAGTCATAAATAACTATGGTGTAACAGAAATTATAAAAGAAACTGCCTTTGGAGTCAGAAATAAAGAGCAGCTTCTGTAGTGGTAGAAGCATAGCCTTAACTCTGGAATCAGATTGCCTGGGGTCTAATCCTGGCTTTGGCACCTATTAGCTGTATCATCTTGGCAAATTAATAACTCCTTAAGTTTCAGTGTCTTCATAAAATAGGGGATACTGGTACAATTTTAATGAGAAGGAAATGAAATTATACATGTAATGTACTTAGTATAGTTTATTGCATATAGTACATAGGATATATGAGCAAATAAAGTCCTATGATTATGATATTATTATAGTGTAATGGTTTAAGAGCTTGAAAATATAGGTTTGGCCTCATTTTTTAGTTGGAGTTCCAGTTTATCAACCTGCTGGCCGTATGTGTGTATATCTATATGTGTTTTTTTTTTTCTTTAACCTAAACCTCAGTTTCTTCATTAAAATGTATATTGTAATGGTGCTTGTTTCATAGAACCTAGAAATTCAAAGAGCTCATGTATCTAGAGAGCTGTGAAGCAGGATCTGAGACAGTGTTTCATGAAAAATGTGTGTGTGTGTGTGTGCGCACGCGCGTGCACGCTCTGTCACTACAATAATAGCTCTTTTTTTTTTTTTTTACAATGATAGCTCTTGTAATTTTTATTCTTGCTCTGCCTTCTGCTGGCTCTTTTATCTTTCACAGTAAATTAATCTTTCTGAGCCTTAGTTTACCTGTTTTGTTCAAAGCAGGTTATTCTGAAGATTGCAAATGTATATGTAAAGTTGCTGGATTGTGCCTGTCCCCACACAGCTGTCATTCAATACATAGTAGCTAACAGGACTGGAGTGACTTAGCAGCAGCAGCAGCTAATAGATAATGGTGCAAATTAATCTCCCAGGTGCTGAGTCAAATTAATTCTGCCCTGGAAATTAGGAAGGGCATCATAGAAGTAGTGAGGTTTGACTGATTGCTGAAGGATGTGTCAGATTTTGCCACAGAGAAGGACTCATCTAAAAAAAGTTTCAGAGATGTGAAAATGCTTGACACAGTGCTTAGGAAGAGATGGTAAATAGTAGGTTGCATTCGGGAACATTGAGTTTCGTGTATCTGGTTAGTAAGATGGTTAGAGGGAGAAGGGAACAGTAGAAAATGAGGCTGGGAAGGAAGGCTGGAGCCAGTTAGTAAAGGTTTTGGATACCTTGCTATAATGTTTATATTTTATTCTCTAGGTCTCTTTGCCAACTTCCTACATCAGAGGAAACTTGATTTCTGGGAGATAGAAAGCGGATTTACTTGAAACCAGTGTTACAGATAGTAATTTCTTGGTAATTTTGTGTTTTACCTTAAAATTCATGCAGTTTTTTGCCTTTTACTTAATACATTTGTTTCAGTACAAAAATATTTTTATTAGTTATATAACTTGGTTCCCTTTCCCCCAAACTCCCATACTCTTATCCCCTCAAATAATCTTTTGAGTGTGTTTGATGTTCTAAACACAATCACCCAGGTTTCTTTCCCCTCCGCCTGTGTTTCCAGTGCTATGCAAAATGCAGCGCCCCTCTGTCCAGAACCTAGTCCCCAGGGAGTTCCAGCAAATCTTTAAGCTTTACAAAAAAACAGAAAGTAACATTTGGAAATACAATTAAACCATGTAGCCTATTCCATTTATTTATTTATGAAGTTCATTTATCTCTTGTATAAAATTGTTTTCCTTAGTTAAAAAAAAAAGTGTCAAGTTAATACTGTAGATTTAATCCCATGGCACACTCCTGCTGGGGAGCCTCTTGAAATGTGTTCCAAACATGAGAACTGTGGTTATGGATGATATGGAACCTTTGAAATTTTTTTAGAAGAGTGATAGGATAAAAGCTATGCAGTGAAGAGTTGTTTTGGTCCAGATTGAGTAGAAGCCACTTCAGTTAATTAAAAAAAGAAACTTTCTCGTTTGTTCTTCCTAGAAATTTAGTCTTTGAACTGTGTGGATTACCTTATGATCCAAACGAAACTGGACTTGGCCTCCTCTCCCTCCTGCTTTTTTTCTAGTAGGAGCTTTGTTTTTGCCTTTCCTGGAGTGTGCCTAATTGGTGAAGGGAAAAATCTCCCTGAGCAGGAATTTTCAACAGATGAATTGTTTAGACACTGAATTTCAGCTTCTGCTTTATCCCTTCTTTGTTAGTCCTTTGCTGCGGTTGTCTATTTAAAAATAAAGGGAATTACCTGGAAATTCTAGTGGTTAGAAGGTACTTTCACTTTTCACCATAGCCCAGGTTCAGTCCCCGGGTGGGGAACTCACGCCTTAATGTGGCCAAAAATAATAATAACAAAATTAAAATTACTGATCTCTCAATACTTCTGTGTTAGCTTAAAATACTGGAATTTGAGGAATCACAGACAGCAGTATAGTTTTTGGAGGAGATCTCAGATAACCTGAGTACAGTTCTAGTTTTGTCACTGGCTTGATATATATAACCTCTCTGTTGTTTTTCTTTAAATGAAGATGATTTTCCTTGTTCACATTACATAACTGCTTTCAGTATCAGGTGAGATAACATATTTAGAATTTGTTTATAAAGTTGAAAGATAGTATATTATGCTGGATAAGGGCTTAGGCTCTTGGAGCTACATTTCCTGGGTCTGAATCCTGACTCTGACCCTTGCAAGCTGTGTTTCCAGACATACTGCCATTATTCTGAGTTCTTTTGTTTCTATTTATCTCGTTGAATCCTCACAACAACTTTATGAAGTAGGCATTATTATTATCTGCATTATAAGATGAGAAAACTGAGGAGCAGGAAGTTTAGATAACTTGTATAATGTCACACAGTTAGCAAATGAAAAGTTGTAATTTGCACTCTAGTTCCAAAGCCCAGGTGGTTATTAGGCACATGTACTTCCCAATAGAAGAGCAGCTGACTAGAACAGTATTATTATGCTTACTAATAGGAATTAAATAGAGATAAGGTGAAGTTTTCTCTGAAAAGGAAAAATTCGTGGGGGTGGGTGAAAAAATTGTTTTTGTTCGTGAACATATTTTATCAATTGGAAAAAAATTTTTAGAATGATTAATTCAGTATTCTAAGTGTTCATATATTACTTCCCTGGGCTTGTCTGTTAAAAACTTCTAAATATTATGTATTCAGAGAATTCATGTCTCATCTCTGACAGCTACCCAACTTTCATTCATTTTCTTTTGTGAAATAGATTATTTTGAAACTTACCAACTGAGGTCAAAGGGTAGTTTGTTTCATCTGGGTGATGAATTATAAACATTTAGAAAGATGGTACAATGAAGAGTAGAAAAAGCAGGAAGAATTCGTACTTACAACACAATGCAAAATTCTATGATGCAGAAGCTGAATTTGAAGAATTACTTCCTCTGAACTTTTTCTTATGTGTTCTAGCTACATCTGGCTGCAGGGAAGAGAGGGATATATGACCTTTGTTACAGATGGTCCTATGCCCAAGTAAAAATAAAAGGTTTATTAACATGGAAGAAAAGAAGACCAAATTTCATGGTTGGTAGCTCACAGCCTCTGTTACATTGGGCCAACCATTTAACTTTTGTGGTCTGTTTTCTCATCTTATAAATAATATCTTTGTTGTCCACCTTACTCAGTTATTACAATATCAAATGTGTCAGTGTGAAAGCACTTTGTAAACTGTAAAATGTGTAACTTTTAATTCTAGAAATCACATGGTATATAGAAAATTTGATTTATTCGTAAAGATCAGTTCAGTTCAGTTCAGTTGCTCAGTTGTGTCCGACTCTTTGCGACCCCATGGACTGCAGCACGCCAGGCCTCCCTGTCTATCATCAACTCCCAGAGTTTACTCAAACTCACGTCCATTGAGTCGGAGATGCCATCCAACCATCTCATCCTCTGTCATCCCCTTCTCCCCCACGCCTTCAATCTTTCCCAGCATCAGGGTCTTTTCCAATGAGTCAGTTCTTCCCATCAGGTGGCCAAAGTATTGGAATTTCATCTTCAACATCAGTCCTTCCAATGAATATTCAGGACTGATTTCCTTAGCATTGACTGGTTGGATCTCCTTGCAGTCTAAGGGACTCTCAAGAGCCTTCTCTAACAGCACAGTGCAAAATCTTCAATTCTTTGGTGCTCAGCTTTCTTTATAGTCCAACTCTAACATCCATACGTGACTATTGGAAAAACCATAGCTTTGACTACACGGACATTTGTTGGCAAAGTAATGTCTCTGCGTTTTAATATGCTGTCTAGGTTGGTCATAACTTCCCTTCCAATGAGCAGGCGTCTTTTAATTTCATGGCTGCAGTCACCATCTGCAGTGATTTTGGAGCCCAAGAAAATGAAGTCTGTCACTGTTTCCAATGTTTCCCCATCTATTTGCCAGGAAGTGATGGGACCAGATGCCATGATCTTAAGTTTTCTGAACGTTGAATTTTAAGCCAACTTTTTTAGTCTCCTCTTTAACTTCCATCAGGAGGCTCTTTAGTTCTTCACTTTCTGCCATCAGGGTGGTGTCATCTGCATATCTGAGGTTATTGATATTTCTCCTGGCAATCTTGATTCCAGCTTGTGCTTCATGCAGCCCAGCGTTTCTCATGATGTACTCTGCATATAAGTTAAATAGGCAGGGTGACAGTGTACAGCCTTTACATACCCCTTTTCCTACTTGGAACCAATCTGTTGTTCCATGTCCAGTTCTAACTGTTGCTTCCTGACCTGCATACAGATTTCTCAAGAGGCAGGTCATATCATATAAAATAACTGCTAGAAATTTACCCAGAGTTAACTACTGTTAATATTTTGATGTATTTATTTCAGTTTTATATTTATAGTTTTGTAAACTAATTTTTGTGACTTTATTGAAATGTAATTCATATACCATTCAGTTCACCCATTTGAAGTGTACCCAATTCAGTGTGTGTGTTTTTTTTTTTAAAATTCAGTGGTTTTTGATATAGTTGTGCAACTACACAGTCAATTTCAGAATATTTTCAAATATTTCAATATTTCAATTTCAAAAAGAAGCTATGTACCCATTAGCATTTACTTACCATTTTCCTACAACCATTCCTCTCCATTAGCTCTAGGCATCCACCATTCTTTCTGTCTGTATAGATTTGCCTATTCTGGACATTCCACATAAATGTAATTCTGCATTATATGGTCTTTTGTGACTGGCTTCTTTCACTTAGTATAATGTTTTTGAGATCCATCTGTGATTCCATAATACAATGGAATAGTATTTCATTGTGTAAGTATACCATATTTTGTTTATCCATTCATAAGTCGATGATATTAGGCCATTTCCACTTTTCATCTATTATGAATAAAGCCTTTGTAAACATTTATGTTCAAGTTTTGTGTAACTTACATTTTCATTTCTCTTAAGTATATATTTAGTGGAATTGCAAGGTTATATGGCAATTGCTAGATTTTTTAAACCTTTTAGTTTATTTGTTCTTGGCTGTGCTGGGTCTTTATTGCTGTGTGGGCTTTTCTCTAGTTGTGGAGAGCAGGGGCTACTCTCCAGTTGTAGTGCCTGGGCTTCTCATTATGGTGGTTCTCTTGTTGCAGGCTGTACGGTGCACGGGCTTCAGTAGTTGTGGTATGTGGGCTCAGTAGTTGCGTCTCCTGGGCTCTAATGGGCAGGCTGAATCGGTGTGGTGCATGGGCTTGGTTGCATGTGGGATCTTCCCAGGTCAGGGATTGAACCCGTGTCTCCTGCACTGGCAGGAGTCTTCACCACTGAGCCACCAGGGAAGCCCCTGCTAGATTGTTTTCCAAAGTGGCTATACCGTTTTACATTTCCACTTGCAGGGTATGAGAGTTCCAGTTACTTCACTTCTTCACCAACACTTGTTTTTATCTGTCTTTTGGTTATAGCCTTAATAGGAAGTGTGAGATATTACTTCGTTGTGATTTTTATTTGCAGTTTTCTGATAACTAATGATGTTGAATGTCTTTCATGTGACTCTTGGTCATTTGTATTTCTTTGGAGAAATGTCTATTTATACCTTTGCCTGTCTTTGAGTTGTCTTTTTATAATTGAGTTGTAAGAATTATTTGTATAGTCTAGATACAAATCCCTTAACAGATACATGATTTTCAAATATTTTCTCCCATTTTTTGGGTTTTCTTTTCATTTTCTTGATGATGACTTTTGATGCAAAAGTTTTTTTGTTTTTATGAAGTCCAGTTTATCTGCTTTTTTCTTTGGTTGTTTGTGCTTTTGTTATCATGTCTAAGAAGTCACTCACCAATTCAAATCCAGGAAGGATTATACCAGTGTTTTCTTCTAAGAACCTAATAGTTTTAACTTTTACCTTTGGGCCTTTGATCCATTTTGAGTTAATTTTTATATGTGCTATGTGGAAGGACCCCATGTTCATCCTTTTGCATGTAGATGTCCAGTTATCCCAGCACTGTTTGTTGAAAAGCCTATTTTTTCCCCATTGAATTATCTTGACAGCCTTGTTTAAGTCAACTGATCATAAATATAAGAGTTTATTTCTGATCTTTCAATTCTATCTCATTGATTTATGTGTCTGTTTTTATGCCAGTACCATACTGCTTTGTTTACTGTAGTTTTATAGTAAGCTTTAAAACTGACAAGTGTGAGTCTTCCAACTTTGTTGTTCTTTTCAGAGATTGTTTTGGTTATTCTAGGTCCATTGTATTTCCATATGAATTTTAGGTCAGTTTGTTAATTTCTGCAAAAAAAGAAGCTGGAATTTTTTAGGGATTGTACTGAATGTAGATCAATTTAAAAATATTGTCTTCTGATCCATGAATATGAATGGATCAGAATGAATGGATGACTTTTATCAGGTTGAGGAAGTTCTATAAACTATGTATTTTTAAAAACTTACCTTGTATTATGAATATTTTTGTATTTGCATAATATATCTTTGAACTATAATTTTTAATGGCAGCATATTATTCAGCCATTAAAATGTCACATGTGTAGTATCAGTTTAATATGGTTAAGAGTTGTGTTCCTGAGTCATATTTTTTTTTTAAGATATTTTTATTTATTTATTTGGCTGCATCAGGTCTTCGTTGTGGCAGGGATCGAACCTGGGTCGCCTGCATTGGGAGCTCGGAGTCTTATCCACTGGACCACCAGAGAAGTCCCCCTAAGTCAGTTTTTAATTTGAAGTTACACTTTGTCAGTTATTGTGTGTAGAATACCTAGATGTTACTTTTCTGAGCCAGTTTTCAGTTATACAAAAATGAAAATAATGCTTCACTACTTAGTAAAGTAGGGGTGAGGAATGACTGAAATAATGGATAGTTTATATTAAACTCAGCAGAGTCATACAGAAAGCACCTAATGGATGGTAGCTGCTATAATTATATTTTAGTTACATTACTGTTATTGGGGACCTTAAAGAGTGTTTATTTCTGTAATCAAAACCCTTATACTTAAATCTTTGTGCTTATTTGATTAGTTCTGTATTCCTCAGATTGGAATAACAGCGTTAACCTTTTTCTTTTTTGAGGGTAACACCTGTAGCACATTCTTTCCTCCAAATAAACTGATCATATTTGAATTGTTAGGTTGGGATGGGAGTTTTGTGGGAGATCAAGTTGGAAAGTAAATTGGGGCTAGATTTTGGAAGGACTCGGGCATCATCAGTTTAACGATCGGTAAGATTTTTTTCTTTTGTGTTCAGGCCCATGCATCCCACTGATGTTTTGAGCAGTAGAGTGTCCTGGGATGGTAATTTAGGAAGATTACTCTGCTGTGCCATCTTCCCTAACCATCCTTGACTGATTAGGATACCTTGCTGTATGTTTACATGACTACCCAATATATCCTATACTATAGTATTTAATAGACTTTTAGTAAAAATGTGTTTAAATGTTTCTCTTCTCCTGCTTCTTGAGAACATGGATCATATGTTGTATTCCCACTGCCTAACATGGTATCTTGCACATGGTAGACACTTGAATAAAAGTACTTGTTGAACAAGTAAATGAATCTTTTGTTCTCTACTTTTCTGGAAACTAACTTGTTGGCTTTGGTTTTCCCTTTGTTTCTTCCTGGGATCCAAGGAGGAGGCATCTCCTTATTCCTTACTTGATATCTGCTTGAATTTCCTGACTACTCACCTTGAGAAGTTCTGCTCAGCAAGACAAGATGGAACATTGTGTCTGCAGGAACCTGGAGTATTCCCACAGGAGGTGGCTGATCGGCTACTTCAGACCATGGCTTTTCATGGTAATAAATAAACAGAGGAAACAAAAATTATGCCCTTTTAATTAGCATTGGATTTTGAAGTGCTGCTGTGGCCATTTGATTATTTTCATAGAAATAACAGAAAAGCCTAATTGAGGAAAAAGGATTTCATTTATTTTTGCCTACCTTGCCACTTATAGTATAATTTAAGTAAGCATTTTCTTTTCTAACCTGGCAAGTCCTTTTTTTTGTTTGTTTCTTCTATTTTGTTTTTGTGAGAAGCTATTCGCATGGCAAAAATAGCTTCTCTCCCAAAATAGCCATTTGGAAGTCAGCTGGTCTAAAATACCTTACAGTGTTATTTGGCAGCAAGAAAATCAATTAATGTTATAATGGAAAAACTAGTTTATGCTTTTGATCTTTGAAACAGGAAATCATAACTAATGTATTACTTCTGTCTTCAAAAACAAATTCTGAAAATAAATTGTGAAAGATTTATCTGTGAAGTTCTGATTATGCACAATATATTGAGAATTTTGTTACCTATGTATAAGTTCTAAGTTGAAAGATTCAATCCCTTTATATATTTTGGTGTGTAAACTCTTACAAGTAAGAAATACAATTTTTTCCACAACTATAAAATAGAATAAATATGGCAATAGTGATAATTATCATTTATTAATTGCTTCTTCCATGTAATATTAATGCCAGGCATTTTATACTTTTCTTGAATTTTCTCAAAAATTTATAAGGTAGCTATTTTTTTAGAAATATTTATTGATTTATTTAGCTGTGCCAGGTCTTAGTTGCTGTGTGTGGGAGCTTTCATTGCAGCCTGTGGGGTCTAGTTCCCCAACCAGGGACTGAACCTGTGCCCCCTGCATTGGGAGCACGCAGTCTTAACCACTGGACCACCAGGGAAGTCCCTAAGGTAGCTACTTTTATCCTGTTCATATACAGGTAAGGAAACTGAGATTCAGAGAAGTAACCTGTTAAGAGTCACACTGTTAGTAAATGATAGAGTCCTGGTTCAAATGCAGATCTGTTTTATTCTAAATCTGTTTTCTTTTCGCTGCCGCACAACATTCCTACTCCTACATTAGAGGTATTCTTGCTCCTGGATGGCTGAATATGGTATATACACTTTTGTTGTGACTTTAAATATATATGCCCACACATACATTCAAATATGTTTATAATTGTTATACTTTATTAAATATAGGGACTAGAAGGGACTTCCCAGGTGGCTCGGTGGTAAAGAGTCCACCTGCTAGTGCAGGAGACACAGGAAACTCAGTTTGGTCCCTGGGTTGGGAAGATCCTCTGGAGGAGGAAATGGCACCCACTCCAGTATTCTTACCTGGAAAATTCCATGGACTGGGAAGCCTGGTGGGCTACAGTCCATGCCAGTTGCAAAGAGTCAGCCACAACTGAGCAACTGAACACACATACATGTATTATATATACTTAAAGTCACAGCAAAAGTATATCCCATTATTTGATATACGTGTGTGTGTGTGTTCTATATATAGAGAGAAACAAGAGAGAGCACACACAAATGCAGATAG
Organism: Odocoileus virginianus; assembly: GCF_023699985.2. Lineage (NCBI taxonomy): Eukaryota > Metazoa > Chordata > Mammalia > Artiodactyla > Cervidae > Odocoileus > Odocoileus virginianus. The sequence goes on along the minus strand of NC_069678.1, from coordinate 74,400,247 downwards.
TGCGTCTGAAGGAAGGGTGGGAGGAAGAAGATGTCTGAATTCCTTGGTTTTCACTAAAGTTGCTCAAGTCTGTAGTCTCTTTGGTTTCTTCCAACCCGCTGAAGGAATGAGGGTAAATTTCAATAGGTATTATCCACATTTAAGTGAAAGATCCCTTACAAATAAGATTTAAAAGGTTATGCTAGTGCTAGCATTTCTTTCTGGTCTCAATTTAACGATTACACTTAGCAAGTTCAGTTTAAATATTTGTACATATAACTAGTCTTGTAAATAAAGAATAAATGTTAACTGAAGTTTTAACTTTCCCCAATTCCTTTTGAAATATTAACTATTGTTGATTAATAATAGCAGCTAACATTTGTTGAATGCTTATTATATACCAGGCACTGGTGAATGCTTTATATGAATAAAATAATGAAAGTAATTTTTAAGTACATATAACTAAATAATTGTCTTCCAGAGTATGAGTTTGGGAAGCTATATGCTTGATCAAAATGTGTTTTCTACCAGTTTTCTTCAAACTGACTTCAAATGAAGAAAGTGAGGGTCAAGAGAAACAGTGTGCTGCCCCATTTGTGTTTCCCCCATGTGATTACCTGTCTTATTCATCACATGCACGAATTCTTTAATCTCTTTGTGAAAATCATATCCACCTTCAAACAGTCAAGAGTGGATACTGCTAATAATACTGCAAAAGAAAAACCTCTGGACTGCTAGGGAATCCCTTATGAATGCGTTCAAAATTGCTAATATAAGTTTCTAATAGTGCAATGATTTTAGAAAATAATTTATTTTAAAAAATTTCCTTATTTACTCAATTCAAAGGATTAATGATATTGGTAGCAGTCCTTATTAAAATAAGCCTGATACTAAAGAGTTTTACTTACTTCATTCTAAGATTCTCTTGTCATACTCTTTGCTCATTGTACCTGTTGTCTCATTGCTAAAAATTTTCCAGGAAAGTTGTGTATAACATCTAGGAATCAGAATAAGAATTTTACCATCTAAAAAGATAATGCTGTTTAGCTGTTATTAATATAATATCTAACTATTAGCTATTAAGAATGTAATGTCTAATATGAATATTGTAGTGCTATAGTCATCCATGGACAGGTCTTATGTGAACGTGTTTTCATTTCTTTGGGATAGATGCCCAGGAGTGCTACTGTTGGGTCCTATTGTAGTTGCATGTTTAGGTTTTTAAAAACTGCCACACTGTTTATGGAATGGCTATGCCATTTTACACTCTTACCAATAGAAGACTGACTCAGTTTCTCTGCATACTTGCCAGCATTTGATGTTGTTATTATTTTTTTATTTGAGCCATTTTAATAGGTGTGTAGCCATTTCTTCAAATACTTGTTCAACCTTGCCCTATTCCTCCACTCTTTCTGTGACAAATAGCTGTGTTTAAATTTTTTTTTAAGTCTGTTTTTTTTTCCTGTTCTTTAGATTTGGATAGTTTCTGTTTTTTTTTTTTTGTTGTTGTTGTTTTAATCTTTTAGTTCACGAATTCTTTCCTTTGTTCCTTTTAGTCTGTTGTCGAATGCAACCATTATTGTATTTTTCAATTCTAAAATTTTCCTTTGGTTCTTCTTTATAACTTCTTCTTTTCTGAGGCTTTCTGTTTTCCATTTGTTTCAAGCTTGTTTGTAATTGCACAATTAAGCATTTTTATGATGGCTCCTTTAAGACCTTCATCAAATAATTTTAACATTGCTGGTTTTTCAGTGTTGACATCTATCATCTTTTTTCACTTTGAGATCTTACTGGTCCTTTGTATGATGAATGAATTTTTATTGAAATCTGGACATTTTGGATACAGTGTTATGAGACTGCTGTTTTTGTTTGTGTCTCTGACACCACTCTAGCAGTGGAAGGTGCCTTGTTATTGCCAGATTGGGATAAATATTCTTGTTCCCCACTTGACTTCTGTTGACATCTGAGACTGAGTGCTTCTCATTACTCATTACTGCTCTGCAGGGGATTGGAGTTCTGGTCCCCCACTAGTTCTTTACTGATAACCTCCCTAGCTGAGAGCCGTGTGAGTACTTCATTTCTCTTCTTCATTTGGCCTCCACTGACAGCATGTCGTAGGGAGGTGACCTCCTTACTTATTGTTGGGCACTGACGAAGTCTCAACTCTCCACTAGACTTCCTTTAATACCACCCCAGCTCGGAAAGGGAGAAGCACCTCATTACTGCCAGATGGACATGGAAGTCCTGGCTCCATACTCGACCTTCTCCTAGCACTTCTCTGAGGGGAGATTGTAGCAACTAGTTATAGCAGGAGTGAAAGTCTAGGTTCCCCTCTTGACATTTGCTGGTATAGATGAGGGTGAGGTTTTTGTTTATGTCTCTGACACCCTCATCCACTTCAGCAAATGTGCTGAGATAAAGTAATCACTTTGCTTCAGTCAAACACCAGAGACCTAGTGATGAACCAGAACACCAACCCCCTGCATAGCCATAATGAGGAGCACTATGTCTCAGGTGTCAACAGAAGTCAAGTGGGGGGACAAAAACATTTACCCTTGCTAGGCTGCCCTTTTCCTGGTACTTTGGCTAGAGTGAGCAGATTTTGTGGCCCCAGCAGGGGAGTGGCTGTTTTTGTGTGTGCTTGTTGGTATTTCCCAATTGCCAGCTTAAGTCTGGGATATATGGCACAGGGGAAAAATCAGGAACTCCACCGCATTGTTCTTTGTGTCCCAAGATCTTTAGCTGGCCTGCTTTCTTCTCTTGATCTTTCAGTGATCTAGCCTTATTCCTTGTCTTTTCCCACTTCCATACGTAAATCTTCAGAAATCAACCATGTTCCCACTTGTATCTAGGTTTTCCCCTGTATTCTTAAATTACCCTCACCTTTTTTCTCCATCTTTGAATTTTTCCTTCATCTTTGAAGGACCGTCTCAAGGATCACCTCTTCCATGGAGTCTTTTTCAGATCTCTAGGCATGGTAAATTATTTCCTTTTCTTTGCTTTCATGATACTTTTGTACTTGGGTCTGGTATACCTTTGGCTAGAACTGAGCATGTAGCCCCATCTAAATCCAAGGATAGGTTGGAAAACACAACTGTGCATGTGTCCAGTAATGGGTGGAGAACCAGATATTAGTGAATAGCAGTAATACCTAACACAGTCCTGATTCTGCCATGTGCTATTTCCGTGCTCTTGGAAGACCACTTTTTTGAACCCCAGTTTACTCATCTATAAATTGTAGATAATCACGTTCTTACCTCACTGAATTGTTATGTCTATTAAATGAAATACTGTTACATGGTAATGCTTTGGAAGTGTAAAGTATGCTGGAAATTTTAGCTATCCTTTAACCATTTTTTGAAGTTAAAGTACTGATTATTTTTTCCTAGGTCTCCTGAATGATGCAACTGTAGGTATTTTTAGGGGCAACCAGATGCGCTTAAAACGAGCTTGCATTCGCAAAGCCAAAATCTCTGCTGTTGCTTTCCGGAAAGCCTTCTGCCACCACAAGTTAGTGGAACTTGATGCCACAGGTGTGAATGCTGACATCACGATTACAGACATCATCAGTGGGCTTGGCAGTAACAAATGGATCCAGCAAAATCTCCAGTGCCTCGTGCTGAACTCATTAACTCTCTCCCTCGAAGATCCTTATGAGCGGTGCTTTAGCCGACTTTCTGGCCTTCGAGCATTAAGCATCACCAATGTTCTGTTTTACAATGAAGACCTGGCTGAAGTTGCCTCATTGCCAAGATTAGAGAGCCTGGATATTTCTAACACCTCGATCACAGACATCACGGCTCTGCTGGCCTGCAAAGACCGACTCAAGTCTCTAACCATGCATCACTTGAAATGTTTAAAAATGACAACTACCCAGATACTGGATGTTGTTCGAGAACTAAGACACCTGAATCATCTTGATATTTCAGATGATAAACAGTTTACATCAGACATAGCTCTTCGATTACTAGAACAAAAGGACATCCTGCCCAACCTCGTCTCCTTGGATGTTTCTGGGAGGAAGCATGTGACAGACAAAGCTGTTGAAGCTTTTATTCAGCAACGGCCCAGCATGCAGTTTGTAGGTTTGCTGGCCACTGATGCTGGCTACTCTGAATTCCTCACAGGCGAAGGACATTTGAAGGTTAGATTTTAAAAATATATTCCTTTGTCAGGCTGACCAGTGTTTAGTTTGCATAAGACTCCATTAAGGTGAATGTCTAATAATATGTAGATCATATTCATGAAACCTGACATTATATAGTGGAAAGGCCTTGCTTTAGAGTCCGAATTAAAATTCCAGATTATTTGCTTCATGGCCCAGAGCAAACTATGATGTAACTTTTCAATTTACATTTATTTATAAAATAGGTATGACTCTTACCTGAAAAATTATTCTGAAGGTTAATAATTATATTTGTAAAGTGCAAGTCATGTTGTAGGCCCTGGATAAATGATAGTTCTCATGATGATAATATTTAGATATTTTGAACCACTTAAACATATCATGTCTAAAGGATCACTTCAAAGAAACTAGGAATGCTCCTTTGTAGAAAAGAGTATCTAATGGGAGAGTAAGTTCTCCAAGAAGATCTCTATTGTAAAAATGGTAAAATCCTTCTCTCCTTAAGGCTTCTCGTGTGTAATGGTTTAACTTCCATTTGGGAAACATCTACTGAACTTGGTACAACTTGAGATTGAAAGATAAAAAAGATACAGGATTTGCTTCCAAGGAGCCTGCTAGTAGTAGTAATGTTATGATCACAAACAACTCTAAAGCCAAGGATCAGTATAGTTGCTGTAGGAGAGTAGGAGAAACTTTTTCTCACTGGAGAATTTTGGTCTTGATGGAAGATGATATCTGAATCAGACCTTGAAGGATAGAACTGTAACAAACTTAAGGACAACTAGTATTTTTCTAACACACATTGTATCCTATAAATGCCTTATATTGTATATGGTAATATCTATAGATTGATATTAACTCCACTTTATAGATGAGAAACATAGAAATTATGATTTACTGTTAGCTAGAACCAGTGTTTGGCTCTACATCTGTCTAATTTCAGAGCCCCATTTTTTTTCCTCTACTACTTGGACCAAACCACTTAAGTTGAAGCATCATTTGATTCTACCTGGTGCAAATGGCAATATTGAGTTCTTTTTTATGGCTGAGTAGTATTCATGTGTGTGTGTGTATACCACACCACATCTTCTTTATCCATTATCTATCAATGGACACTTAGATTGCATCCATATCTTGGCTATTGTAAATAGTGCTGCTGTAAATTTTGGGATGCATGTATCTGTTTCAATTATAGTTTTCTCCAGATATATGTCCAGGAAGGGGATTCTGAATCATATGGCAACTCTATTTTTAGTTTTGTAAGGAACCTCCATACTATTTTCCATGGTGACTGTACCAACTTACATTCCTACCAACAGTGCAGGAGGGTTCTTTTTTAGCAATCAGTATCGATCTCAAAAAAGGAGAAGGAAAGGTTAGCTATAGAACATTTTAAAACATGTCAGTTCTTATATTATTTGTAAATTTAGACTTTAAAAAGTAGAATGTAGGAAATTATTTTAAGTCATTTTTTTATTCATTCATTCAGTAAATATTTTATTAAGTACCTCTGCATATTTTGTACTGTGCTAGACATGGAGATTTGAAATGGTGGTGTGGAGTGAAATGGTGTGATCTTGCCCTCATGGAGCTTGTAATTTAGTGAGGGATTCAGACAGTGAAGTATCATACATATGTCATGGGTGTATGATTTCAATATATGTATTCATACATCATAAACCTATATATTAATACATGATATGCACACATATATATGCTTTAAATTGCATAGTGTTAAGAATCTAAAAGCTACATAATACTGTATTTGAGTATGTTTAACAGAGAATCCCGACTTAGTTTAAGGTTTCTCTAAGGACTTGATAAATGAGTGGAGACCTTATGGATGAGTAACTTGGTAGAGAAAATTCCAGGCAGCAAGAATAATTCAGCAAAAGATGTGTGGCAGGAAGGAACATAGTACATCCAAGGAACTTCAAGGAGGCCACTGCGGCTCGAGTTGTAGAGTAGGACGTTGCAGAGTGATGAGATGAGGCTGGAAAAGCAGGTGCTCGGGCCGGAAACGGCAGGGTCAGATGAACCAGGTGCAGGGCAGCAAGTGTGAGGACCTCGCATAGCAGCTTGTTATCAAACAAGGTAAGCTTCTAGCACAGGGCTTGTGGGTAAAGGCAGCATAAAAATGTAAATTACTATGTTAGTGTTACTTGTCTGCCAAAGAAATGGGTCAGTAAAGAACTGTGAAAATCAAAGGGGAAGAAATCTCTGTGTACTGGGAGTTTAGGAAGGATTTCCCAGAGGAGGTGAGCTTGATCTGTGTCCTCAAGGATGAGAGGAATGTGTCCCTAGCACACTGCACTAAGTAATCTTCTCAAGGCAAAGATCCTCCAGTAGCTATGATTCCCGAGCAGTATGATTTTTGCCGATTGTTCTTACCACCAACAGACCCTAGAGTGAATTAGCCCAAGGTTTTAGTTGAGGCTAGTAGAAAATATATGTTATACAATGCCTCTGTGAAACAAGTTTGATTTTACAAATGGAACGTCATTGCTTTGAAATTTTGACTCTAGAAAACACCTACTTTGCTGTCATCTAGTTTCCACTTCTGTAGATACAGTGATTCTCAACCTTGACTGTAATTAAAATTACCTGGAGTATAATTATTTGAGATGATGGATATGTTAAGTAACTGTATCATGGTAATCATTTTGCAGTATTTACATGTATAGCATCATCATTTTACACATTACACTTACTTAATGTATTTGTCATTATGTATCTATAATATTATATATCTTGATAAAGCTGGAAAAAATTTTTAATTTAAAAAATCATCTAGGTAACTTGAGCAGTTAAATCAGAACTGTAGGGAGGTGGGACTGAGGCATCAGTTCTTTTAAAAGCTCCTTGGGTGATTTTAATATGTAGCTAAAATGGAGAATCATTGTTTTAAAATAATTTAAAAAAATAGAGATCTTTGGAGCTTTGCCCTTTATTCAACTATATATAAAAATTGATGTTTGTTTTAAATTATTTGTTTGACTACTAATTTGAGAGTTGAAAAATAATAGGTCATATTAAGAGAAGAGAGCTGAGATTGCTCTGTCTCCTTTTTTAGAATTTTCCAGATTAGCAAAGTTGAAAAATGGGTCTGAAATGATTGTTTTAATATTATGATGCTTTAAATTAGTTTAGGTTGACACTTTTGGTTTTACATGCCTCAGTTATTTAGACCACACTGAAGGATGCAGGAAGTAGAGACAGTGTGACTGCCCAGTGTTCCTTATGAGGCCTTATCCGGGACTTTTAGTGGGTGATTCTAAGAACAAAAGATTTGATTTTTCCACTTTTCTGTGTGTTATGTATTTTGATCTCTTGACTCTGTGTGGGAGGTATTGTCCTCAGTGAGAGGGAATGATTTTCTTAAGGATCACAGCTAGCTGATGACCCTGGAATGTATTCTTTCTACTACATCTCTGCCTATATTTGAGAACCTTAGTTCTTTCTCTTACTCTCTGTTTCTAGTCCCAACACAGAGGGTTTTCTTACATAGAATTACCGACTCTGTCACCTTTGTTTCCCTACTTTATTTGCTTGTTTGTAACCATCAGTTTCCTCAACCTTCCGCTCTTCCACAGTTAAAGTTCTTAGGTTTTCTGGCTGCCTCGTTCCTGAGAATCACTGGTTATATATTAAAGCCAGTATTCTCAGTCTTCGTCTCATTTGGTCTAAATGCCTTTTGACACAGTTGATCTTGTCTTCCTTCTTGAAATACCTTTTTTTTTTTTTAAACTTAGTTTCTAGGATATCAGATTGACCTTGTTTTTTCTGTACTTTTTGGACTTTCTCTCAGTTCCCTTTATTGATTCTTCCTAAATCTCTCAGGCCTCAAATCTATATGTCTATGTCAATTTAGGAATCATCCTAAATTTATATCTATAACTTAGACTTCTTCCTTGAATTAAGACTTAATAAGTACTTTTTAAAGATGTCTGAGCTAGTGCTTCTGCTCTTGAGGAATTCTGATCCAGTGGAGAAGAGACAGAACAGTTTAAAAATAGCTTTAATCAATTGTGAGAAATGCTGTAATAGAGTTATGTGCTGAGTGCTACAAGAAAGTCTTTCCTTAGAATATACATTTAGTTTTATCCATATTTTAAATATTAATAAGGTTTAACTTAGTGGTAAAAGACATTTTTTCTGTTTCAAATAGGTTGCAGAAACTAGTACATACAGATAGGTGTGTGTTTGTTGTTGGTTGTTGTTGTTTTCTTTTTGATCTAGCATGTGAAATTGATTGAATTGAAGCTGCATATAGTTTGAGGAGCCAGATTGCTTGATTTGAGTAGGGACTCAAGAAGGGTTAATCCCTGAATAAATATACAGGTGATGAAATTTGGTTCAGATTATTTACATTCCAGTAACAAAAGTTCTTGTAATTTTACATTTAAAGGTAACTTGAGGTTACATTTTATATTAAGACTGTAAAGCTGTTTGAGTCAACCAAATGTGGATAAATGAAGTCTGATGAAGATTATTGTTAATGTGTTTTCCCTCTTATAGTCTTTTTTAGCTCTCCTAATAGTTCAGTGTCTTTCCAAATCTAAGAAAACCTAAGAAAAAATTCAGGGTGATTCAAAAAGAGTTGAACATTAGGAAAATTTTTATTGTTCAATAACTGCTTATATATGTGAATACATAGTCAAAATCATTGTTTATGTATGTATGTTATACATTCTTATTGTTGTTTAGTCACTAAGTTGTGTCTGACTCTTTTGAGACCCCATGAACTGAAGCCTGTCAGACTCCTCTGTCCATGGGATTTCCCAGGCAAGAATACTTGAGTGGGTTGCCATTTCCTTCTCCGAGGGCTCTTCCCCACCCAGGGATCAAACCCACATCTCCTGTGTCTCCTGCATTGGCAGGCGGATTCTTTACCACTGAGCCTCCAAAGAAGCCTATATTATACATGAAAGAAAAGTGAAAGTGAAGTTGCTCAGTCATGTCTGACTCTTTGCAACCCCATGGACTGTGTAGCCTACCAGGCTCCTCCATCCATGGGATTTTCAAGGCAAGAGTACTGGAGTGGGTTGCTATTTCCTTCTCCAGGGGATCTTCCCGACCCAGGGATTAAACCCGGGTCTCCTGAGTTGTAGGCAGACGCTTTTACCGTCTGAGCCACCATAAATAGTATAAAAAATATTTTGTAAAGAAACTTCCATTGTTATTCCCGCAGTCTTACAAATGCTCAGTATATGCCTTTTTGTCACTTGGTACACACATCTGTGCTGTAGTCTAATTCTTATTAGACCTTTATAGCATATCCTATCAATGGTTGAAATGTTAGCTGTGATTCAGCCCTTCATTTTCTCAAAGCTGCATATTCCTTACCCATATGAACATAGTTATTACTAAGTAATACACTTTAAACATATTTATTTTTGTGTCACCTTTTATAATGGTGCTGCCAAAAAAAGATAGTCTTCCACCTTAATGAGAAGATTATACCTCTCTCATTAGGGTTTGGGTGTTTTTTGTATTTATTTATTTTTTACCATTTTGAAATCATCACTCAGGTTAATAAATAGAACTTGTCAGCTACCCTGAAGCTCTTTCACATGCCCCCATCCTAATCACAACTTCCTTCTTCCCCACAAAAGTAATCTCTGTCCTGACTCTAATGATAATCATGTCCTTGCTGTTTTAAATAATTTTACATCTAGGCACTTAGTTAATCTTGCCCACTTTTCAAAATCATACGTCTTTTCAGTATCTTTTATAAAGTTCCCTCTCCATCCCTTTCTTTTCCTTATACTTTGTGTATTAAAGAATCTGACCCTTTGGTCTGTAGACCTGCCCTCAGTCTAGGTTTTCTTGATTGTATGTTTGTGGTGCATATTGACTGTATTTTCTGCAAATTGGTAGCTGGATGTGAGGACTTAGTCAAACTCATGTTTAATCCCTTTGGCAGGATGCTTAGGTTTTACGTTTTCATTAAGGAAGTACATAATATCTGGTTGTTTTTCTTTCTGTGATGTATTAGCAATTGTTGACCTTTAACACCTAGTTCCATTAATTCATTGAGGATCATGGTGATACTGTAATAATTGCTTTTTTTACTTATTACTGGGTTACTTTTCCAAAAAGCCACTTCTTGGTATATACCTTTGGCTACCCAGTGGTATATGAACCACAGTTTAACATAACTATATTAACCTGTATAAATGGGAAATTCCAGGATACATTTACTTTTGAACAGAATTTTTTAGTGCTGAATGGGAGCTTGATAAATCTGGGAGAATCAATTAATATACTTATTTGATAAATATTTTTTGAGTGCTTATTCTGAGCCACACACAGTGCTGCCTGTTGGGGTACAGTGACTAGATCAGTCTACTAAGGGGATTGTGATAATGGCTATGAAGGTGATGTTTCAGGAAGACCTGACTTAGATTGGTGGGCCAGAGAAGACCTCTCTAACAAAGTGTTATTTAACTTGAAATGAGAAGGATGAATAGAAATTAGGTAAAGAAAAAGAGGAAAATTTCAGAGAGGACATTATACTTAGTAGCTTTTTTCTGGGAAAGAGCTGGACTTATTGAAAGATCAGAAAGGTCAGTGTAGGTTGTTGGGGGGAGAGAGATAGATTGAGAGTTTTGGACTGACATGTACCCATTGCTATAAAAATAAAAAAGGGCCACTGTCATTACTAAATTGTGAGTTAGGGCGAGAGAGTTACCTTAAGAGGCAGTAGAAGCCTAATCATGCTGCTGCTGCTAAGTCGCTTCAGTCGTGTCGGACTCTGAGCGGCCCCATAGACGGCTCCGCCGTCCCTGGGATTCCCTTATAAATAGAGTTAAATATCTTGAGATTTATTTTAGGTACAGTATAATTTTACCCATAGACTTATTCTAGGATCTGATCCAATCTAATATATATCTATTTAGCATATGTATACCTTCACAGGATGACTTTTCGGGATGGGTTGGAAAATAATCATAGCCATTTGTTTCAAGCTTTACATAACTATCCTAGATGCCATCCACACAAATGATGTTTGGATAGAGACAGTTAGAGGGTTGAAAAGAATCCTAAAAGCTCATCTTCTGGATGTGTTCAAAGGTGTCTGGAGAAGCCAATGAAACTCAGATTGCAGAAGCATTGAAGAGATACAGTGAACGGGCCTTCTTTGTCCGAGAAGCTCTATTTCACCTTTTTAGCTTGACTCATGTGATGGAAAAAACAAAGCCAGAAATTTTAAAGGTAAGAACAAGAAACTGGATATGAGAAGTGTGAAATTATCTTCCTAGTTAGATGATAGTTTTGTGAAGAAAATTGGTGAAAATCTGCATTTAGTCTTTTTTTTATAAGATTGATAATATATAATTCAGTTTTTAGCCATAAATGAGAATGAGAGGAGATAATTGAATAGTGCTACTGAAGTTTTATAGTAATCTCATTTAAGCAATATAAATGCCTTCAAATTCATATTTAACTATCTAAAACCAGTAATCAGTGTGATATCTTTTTACCAGCTGTAGTAGAAAATAAAGTATATGACTCGAATCAGGACACTACTTGGTATATTAGCCATGTATTGCTTCCATATATGGTTTTTAAAGAAATACAATATTGGGATTTTATAAAGCACTTTTCCATGCTATTTATAAACCTCTTGTGCTTTTGTAACTAATCTGTGTTATTCCCCAATTAAGATATTTTACCCAAGACAGTTTTTGAAGGAAAAAATAGGAGGATTCTTAATTTTGTTGATTGGGCGGGGCATTTTTTGTCAGAATGTGGTCCTCTAGCCTCCTGAAGTCTGAGATATTGCTTATTTTAAAAAACATATTTGTGAACCTCATTCCAAGAAAACTTAGATTCAGTAGGGCTGGATAAGATACAGGAATCTACATTGTAATAATCCCTCAAGATAATCCTTATACACATTTAATTTAGAAACCAGTGAGTATAGGAGTATATTATATTTGGTCCCTCTTTTAGTGGGCACAACAATCCCAAGAAAGAAGTTTTATCTTCTCTTTTACAGATTATGTACTTGAGGGTCTGTGAGGTTAAGTAACAATAAATTAGTGGCAGAGCCAGAATGACTTAACCTCCTGGTTTCTTAAATTTTTTGAGAATGGGGTGTTTGGATAGGAAGCAGTAACGTTTAAGTCCTTGGATGTTGGTTGCAACATCTGCCACCTCCTGTATACAGAGGATATTGGTGCTTGGTATATGCATTACCATGTTTTGGTTTTGGTTACTGTGCACTTGAGTAACAAAGGACCAGACCTGTAGTCCTGATCTGAAATATTTACTCATTCATTCATTCATTCATTCAGAGAATGGTGCAGAGAGAAATGTGATTCTTTTAAGAAGTTTTTGCTGCAAAAGGAAGCAAAAGAAAAAGGTGGTAGTTGGCTGAGGATGTGTGTGGGTTTTGTTTTGTTTTAGATGGGAGAAAAAAATACCTTGTTTGTATGCTGTGTGAATGATCGACTACAGAATAAAAATCTGGTATAGGAGTTGGAAGGGGAGATCAGCTGAAGCAGTGTCCTTGGGTAGACAAGAAGGGAAGAATCAAGCTTTTAAGTGGAGGGATTATCTTTAGAGAGGAGCCCCCAGAGGTCATTTATGGTAACAGGCAGGCAGACAGCAATTGCTCATGTGTATGCTGGCAAGGAGGTACGTGTAAAAGCCAGAATCTGAAGTTCTTTTATGGTTACTTCAGTTTTCTCAGGGCTTCCCTGCTGGCTCAGAGGGTAAAGTGTCTGCCTACAATGCAGGAGACCTGGGTTCGATCCCTGGGACGGGAAGATTCCCTGGAGAAGGAAATGGCAGCCCACTCCAGTACACTTGCCTGGAAAATCCCATGGATGGAGAAGCCTGGTAGGCTACAGTCCATGGGGTCGCAAAGAGTCAGACATGACTGAGTGACGTCACTTTCACTTTCCGTTTTCTCAGGGTAACTGGAAGTAAGATCTTTAGCCATTAATGAGAAATGGGGAGGATTTGTTGGGGATTTGAGGAGAGAGGAAAAGGAGAGAAATAGTTATCTAGGCCAGAGGGAAGTAAATGGATTTTATTATATTTTAATTTTAGCAGTGTTCTTAAGGAACTGAATGTTGGGATTTGAAAGTGAAGTTTGCTGCTGGTTTACTCTATTCAAGTCAGTGTTGGGGTCCTTTAATGGACCGGAACCTGGTGGTACGGAGTCGACGATAAGAAAGTGAAAGAGAGAAAGAGGCTGATATCCCTTGGTTTACACAGAGGACCAATATTGTCCTTGACACAGGGCTTGCATCACTCACCAAGGTACCAGGCGCCCTCTCGAGGGGGTCTTAGAAGCCCGGGCAGAAAAGTGAGTATGACGGGTCTCCACGCTCCAGAGAGTCAGCCAGAAAAAGATAGAGAGAGAGAGAGAGAGAGAGAGACAAAAAAGACCGGGGGACCTAAGCTCTGATGGAGCAAAGGTGCTTTAATGATTTTCCTATGAGTATATATAGGCTGTGGTACAAGAAACTTCTTTCGGGAATGATAGAGATCAGAAAACCAAACGTACAGCAACCATTACCAAGGGAACAAGGGGTAATGTTAGTCACAAGGTCAGGAGACAATCCATATCTCAAGAAAGGGGAACGAGACTAAGTATTTTGTCCTAAAGAGAATGTTTACTAAAGGAGACCCAAGCCTGCCTCACACAATGACCTCAGTCCCTGGGAGCAGCGTGCTGTTCCGCTTGCAGAGGGACAAAGGACTCATGAGAGACAGCACGTAGGAATCCTCCCAACAAGCATTCCCTGACAAGTCAGTAAGAATTTGTTTAGTGCTTGGCATAAAACAGGCCAGACTGAACTGTATCTAGGAAATACTAAGATGTTTTCTCTGAATAGAAAAGATTCATTAACATTACAGAAAAATTTCTGGACATGAACAACTTGACACCTCCCTTGACCAGGTAGGTGAATAACTATTATGTCCTAGGCTCTGCACATAAGGATAAAAAATATACTTAAGATATCTTAGAAATTATTACAGATCAACAGAGTAATGTTGCTATATGCTGCTGCTGCTAGGTCGCTTCAGTCATGTCTGACTCTATGCAACCCCATAGACGGCAGCCTATCAGGCTCCTCTGTCCCTGGGATTCTCCAGGCAAGAATAGTGGAGTGGGTTGCCATTTCCTTCTCCAATGCATGAAAGTGAAAGTGAAGTAGCTCAGTTGTGTCCGACTCTTCGAGACCCCATGGACTGTAGCCTATCAGGCTCCTCCGTCCATGGGATTTTCCAGGCAAGAGTACTAGAGTGGGTTGCCATTGCCTTCTCCGTTGCTATGTGAAGAGGGCTTATATGTTTTTATAAGTTGGATTCAGAGAACTCATTTCTTTTTCAGCTTGTGGTTACTGGGATGAGAAACCACCCTATGAATTTGCCAGTGCAGCTTGCTGCAAGCGCCTGTGTGTTTAATTTAACCAAGCAGGATCTTGCTGCAGGAATGCCTGTCCGACTCCTGGCTGATGTGACCCATTTGCTGCTCAAAGCCATGGAACATTTTCCCAACCACCAGCAGGCAAGCATGTGGGAATTCACATACAAATGGTCTTTTTAGTGTCTACTACCCATCTCCTACCTCCATACAGTTCATTTTAGTAGACCAAAGCTGGAAATTCCTTTGGAGGCTGTTAAGTAATATGTTTTGTGGTGTGACTGAGTGCAGGGCGATAGACAAGTAGAATACTGAAGAATGCGTTCCTCGCCTAAAAGCATTTCAGTCCAAACATGGACTGAAGCCATGTAAAACGTCTTGCGCCCAGACCTGGAGTTAGTGATCATTTCAGCATATAGGATTAGGCATAGAGCTTCTGCTATGAACCAGGCATTGGTTCAGTACTCAAGTACTCAGTACTTAAGTACTGGAATAGAGAAATAAATAAGACATGGATTTTCTGTTTCTAGCAGTATAGGTAGTCTATAAAACCTGTCCTGTTATTTGGATGAAAACTAAAAATGCTGCTGGAATTATATTTTTAATTATATATATAATTATATATATATTTTGAACTCTTAAGATTTAACAATGAGTTGGCAAAATTAGTAGAAAATACTCAGAGACCCAAAATCAAGTAAAATTGGCAACCCAGATTGGTGAGTGGATCATTAAAGCCAGCTTCTCTCATTGAGAATAGCTGCCAAACTAGATGAGTTTTAGCCTTTGGTTTTCATGGACTCTGGAAGCCAGGTGAACAGAAGACAAAACAGGACCCATCCAAAGGCCACCAGAAGGGAGGGAGATTAGCTGGAATTATCCAGTTTATCACCCTGTTTCTCATCTAATAAAAAAAGATTTTTAAAATGTGCAAGTAAACTTATGTGGGTCCAGTGGAAGTCAGTCCTTGAACTGTAGGTGAGCAGAATAAAGGTTCTAAGACATGTTATGCTTTATAAATGTCTTTTTTTAAAAATAGAATCTAACAAAGCAATATTTATTCAGGGTTTTTTTTTTTCTCTCTCTTTGGTTCTTAGTTACAGAAGAATTGCCTCCTTTCACTTTGCAGTGACCGAATTCTTCAAGATGTTCCATTCAACAGGCAAGTGGTAGCACCAGAACTTAAATATGGGGCAAAATGGAATTTTAGAAATCTGTCTTGGGTCATGTCTTACCATTTAGGATATTCCTAGTGTACAGTTAATTAAGTGGGTGGGATTGTGTTTCACCTTATAGAATGCTGAATCTACTTTCTGTAATTTAATGCTTTCATATTCATGAGAGCAGATTCTATTTTCATACCTATTTGCATAAAAATTTGTACTGATTATAGTTTTTAGAATGTGAGCACAGTGTTGTAGGCTGAAGAAACTAAAGCATATAGAAATTCAGTATCTTGCCCATGGTTTTGTGACTAGTAACTGCAAGGCTAGAAAGGATCAAGTCTAGTTTTAGCTCCAGCATTCTTTTCTCTGTATCATGCCTCTTTTTATTATAGTTATTTGATATTGAATTATAGGAGAAACCTTTTAAGCAGAGGTTAAGGGAGACCATATAGTTGGATTCCAGTAAGTATAAAGAGTTTCCTTATTTTGTAGGATGTGATTTGGGAGCTAATTTTTTTTTTCATTTTACTATTTTAAAATATAATTTTTTAGTGATGGTATTTTCAAAACTAAATTTATACTTGATGATTTAATGAGAAGTGTATTTCTCAAGTAGCAATTTTATAGTGATTTACTTTTATTTGGGTAATAGTACATTGTTATCTGACATGCTGGTGGAATGAAGTATTCCATTTACTTGAAATAAATAATTGGTTCAGACGGTAAGGAATCTGCCTGCAATGCAGGAGACCCGGGTGTAGTCTCTGGGTCACAAGGATCCCCTGGAGAAGGAAATGGCAACCCACTCCAGTATTCTTGCCTGGAGAATTCCATGGACAGAGGAGCCTGGTGGGCTACAGTCCCTGGGGTCACAAAGAGTTGGACATGGCTGAGTGACTAACATACTTTCACATGTATCTCATGTGGATTACTGAATTTTATTTTATAAATATATTAAGCATCTGCATTGATCACATGAAGTCATAGGCTGAAAAGACATAATCTAAAGAAAATTATAAACCATCCCAGAGGTTGACAGCCTTTTCCTTAAATGGCTAGATATTAAATGTTCCAGGTTCATGAGCCATAGGGTCTCTGTTGGACCTACGTAATCCTCCCATTGTACCTCCAAAGCAGCCATAGACATAGACTTTATTTAAAAAAAAAAAAATGGGGATAACTGTTCTAATAAAACTTCAGAAAACAGACAGCTAGGCCCGCAGCTATAAAATCACTTGAGGTGGGCTATTGTCTGCCCTTGATGTAGCCAGTGAGTACAGTCTGCTAGAATTGAGCTTCTTTGTGGTAAGAGACAGAGATTGATTAATCTTTGCCGCTAGTGCTTAGTACTTCAGTGGCTGTTTGGTGGATGGATGAATGAATGAATTAGGAGTATAACAGAAGACAGCCTTTCATAGAAGAGGATGACAGAATGTACTGGGCCCCCAAGCAAGACCAGAAAGATTTCATTGGCTTGGTGATCATGAAAGATTTCATTTTAGTGATGGCATTAAGATAATAAAAATATAACTAATGTATGAGGCACTTACCAGACACTGTGCTAGGTGTTTTAGATAGGTTTATTCAGTCCTTGCAACAGTCCTGTGAAATTGTTACTATTGTAATCTTCATTTTACAGATGAGGAAACAGAGGCACAGAGAAGTTTAGTAGCTTGCTCAAGGTCATAAGATAGTAAGTAGCAGAATTTAGATTTAAATCCAGACTGACTCCATGGATTTTTATATCCATGTCATATTGCCTTGAAACTGAAAATTGACTGAGTTGATTGTTCTGTGGGAACTGCAGAAGTAAAGGCACAGAGGAAGTCAATACTAGTAAAAGTTAACTTTTATCAAAAGTTTGATATGTTCCAAGGTCTGTACTAAGTCTTAAGCTTTATGTGTGATATGATATAATCCTCACAACAGTCCTATGGAATAGACTGTATTATTTTACAGACAAAAAAATTGAAGTTCAGAGAGATGAAGAAAGTTACCCAGGTTCCCAAAGTTAGTACATGGTGAAGGTGATATTTGAATCTAGGCTGATTCCAATGTGTATGATGTTCTTAATGATATGACTACATTGCCTCACAGGATAAAACAATTTATTTTATTGTTATCATTAACATTAGGTAGAGCTAGAATTCCAACCCCCAAATTCAAAGAACTTCAGAATTTGCTTTTAACTTTTAATACTAGGTTATATTATTTGATATATATGGACATGTTTTGAGACTAATAAAGTTTCCATGTATCATATTCTCTCTTTTCCTGTTTTATTTATTTTTTTCTCTAGCATATGTCAGTACCCAAACGTTCCATATACTTTACTTATTTATTTATTACCTGTCTTCCCCACTAGAGTGTAATCTCTGGGAGAGTAGAGATATTTTTCTGTTGTGTTTGCTAATCTGTCTCTAGCACCCAAAACAATATCTGGCACAAAGGAGAAGCTTCATAAATGTTTTTGAGTAAAAGAATGAGTATTCCCATTGTGCTAAGTACTGGCGGGAACCCAGAAAATACTTAAAATTATTATTATCACTACAGAATAGAAATATGTTATACCTCTAGAAGGTGAATGTCAAGATATTTTTTACCATATATTCCAAACGCTCTGTTTCTTTACAGTGTTGTCAGAATTAATTATACCATCTTCAAAACACTATGTGTCCTTGTTATTCTCTGTCAATTAGGAGGAGCTTTCCTTTTCTTTCTCACCTACCTAAATTGTAGCAGCATTTCCCAGCTGGAGCTCTGAAACTATTCCTGGGGCCTCCAGGGTTAATTCATGAGACTCTGTGTGTTTCCAGGTTTGAAGCAGCCAAGCTTGTCATGCAGTGGCTCTGCAACCATGAGGATCAAAACATGCAGAGGATGGCAGTTGCTATCATTTCCATTCTGGCTGCCAAGGTACCTGAACTCATATTTTATACTTTTCTGTAGGAAAGTGTTTCCCCTGACAGTTTAGTAAACCAGGTTAACTTACTCAAGCTGCATTCAGGATTGCAGAATTCCAGGTTGATCAGAGATTGTGGTCTGACCTTTGGAGTCTGCTACAGTGAATGGTATTAAACTCACACTAGTAGATGTTTGGACATTTACCTTGTCTCCTGCTTGCTTGCAGCTTTCTACAGAGCAGACAGCCCAGCTTGGTGCTGAGCTCTTCATCGTCCGGGTAAGTCTATGCAGACCCCTAAACAGTTTTCATTTTAGTTATTCTCAGGCAGTGTTGCCTATCTTCTGAGATTTTATATTTCAAAAGTTTGTTTTTGTTACTTCTAAGTGAGTGTATTAATTTCTCTTCATTGGGGCAGCTTTACTCTTTAACAGGAGATGGAAAGACTCCTGAACTAGGAATCAGATGACCCGGGGTCTAACTTGTAAACTCACTGTGTGAATATAGATAAATTACCTGGACCGTTGGGGCCCAAATAAACCTTAAATCCTATCTAGTTCATATAATTCTGTGATTTTGTTATTTATTAAGAAAATGTGGAGTCTCTATTATAGTCATAAGACTATGCTAGATGCTTTAGGGGAAAAGATTATGTAAATAGCTGATTTATGATTTTTGGTTGCTTCAGTTGAGAAATTAATATAGTGAACAGTGAAAACTTAAAATCTTTAGAGACTAAGTCGAAATCATGCCTTATTCCCAGTTCTGTCACTCAGCAGCTGTGTGATTTCAGGCAAGTCACCTAAATTTCCTTTGAAGTAATAAAAAATGCTTTATACAATTGTTATGAAGATTGAAAAGGAAAAAAAGATTGAAGGAAGATACTAAGTTCCTAGCACAAAATCCAACACTTAATGTTAGACGAGTAGAAAATGGTGCTGATTTTATTTATTTTTACTCTCTTCAGGGATGATATTTTAGTTTTAAATATGACTTTTTATTGCTGTGTATGAGTTTCAGTAATTTTGGCTAGAGGTGTATTCAAAGATTATAAGGAAGTAGTCCACTTACATGCTTTGGGAGAAAATTAAGTTTAATTTGAGTAGCAATTAGCAGGAATTAATAGTAGTAGTAATGGTGATGCTAGCTAATTTTTTTTTAAGCCCTTAATTAAGTTCAGGTAGCCCAATTCTACTGCCACACTCTTGGCCACTATGCTATTAAGTTACATAATTGCAACTACATGTTTGTGTTTCTTAAAAATTTTTTCCTTCATTGTACATAACGTTAAGTAATAGTGCTTATTAATATTACTTGTATCTGTTTTAGCAGAGCTCCATTTACCCCCAAAAGTGTAAACTAAAATTGGAATTATGGATGGCCCATGTAGGTCTTAACATATTTATTTTTCAAGCTTACATTTCTTAGGTTTAAAGCTGTGATAGAAATAATTTACAAATGGAAATTCAAAGCTATAATCTTAATTAAATACAATTTAGACTTTAATTCTCTTACTATTGTATATAGTTCATCCTTTCTTTTTTTCTTAAGGAAAACATGGGGTTAGAACTAGGTCTTCCAATTTTTACTCTCTCTTACTAAGTTGGCTATGATAAAATTACTTAATATTACTTGGACTCACTTTCCTCTTCTGAAAAATGAGGACAACAGTATTACAATATAGGATATAATTTGCTGATATGTAGTTTATAATTTGCTGATATGTAGTTAGTATTGGATTCATTCCCCCTTCATTCCCTCCACCTTTTTTATCCCAGGATCTGAAGTGAGTGTGTGTTGTGACCTGTTGGGTAACATAGTTGACCCTAAGTTTTAATCATTTTGCTTTTAATTTTATTTACAGGTGATTAGATTATAGATATGATAAGAATATTATAGAAGTATTTGTGAAAATTCTCTTTTTTTCTTGTGGAAGGGATCAGAATATTATAGAAGTATTTATGAAAATCCTCTATTTTTTTCTTGTGAAAGGAAAAGTCTAATCCAATAGGCTGTTTGTTGCACTTTATAGGAAATGTTTGAACTCATGAAACTAATCCTCATGGACTTATTAGTCTATGTTATTACCACTAATTATAATAACAATTCAGTAATTAGAAATTCTATTTTCCTCTTTCAGCAACTTCTTCAAATAGTGAAGCAGAAAACCAATCAAAATTCAGTGGACACTACTTTGAAGTTTACTTTGAGTGCACTTTGGAACCTCACAGATGAATCTCCAACCACTTGCAGACACTTTATTGAAAATCAAGGGTTAGAACTCTTCATGAGGGTTCTAGAGGTTAGAATGGGAATTTAGCCTACAGCTTTGGACATTCATTTATTGATTGATTTGAGCATTTGTTTATTATATTTGGTTCTTTAGTTATAGATGTCTCTTTCTTTTTATAGTCATTCCCAACCGAGTCATCCATTCAACAGAAAGTCCTAGGACTTTTGGTAAGATACAAGCATTTCCCACTAAGTTCAAGCTGTAATTATTTTCCATCTGAGATATTACATAGAAAAATGCTACTCTGTTTGTAAACACATAATGATGTTAAAAATATATATCAATATAATTAAGTAAAAAAAGCAGGCTACAAAGTTACATATACATATTTAGATTTTCACCATACTGAAAGGAAGAATATAAATTACATACTTTTCTTTATATTTTGTGGTATAGTACAAAGCTTCACTGTGAACATGTTTTACTTGTATAATCAGAAAAAAAAAGATCTCATGAAAAATGTCACTAACCTACAAGTATTCTTAGATTCTATGTCTGATAATTGATAATTACTACTTAAACAACTGTTTAACAAATCAGATATTCCATAAGTATACTGAATATATGTTAAAGTGAGCCCTCTAGGATTTTAAGACACAGAGGAGGATCAGATATTTTATCACTTTTAATTACTGCAACAGAAGAAGTGCCTGTACAGAAGATGCTATTTTAGAGCAGCCCTCTGCTCTTGAAGAATTAGATCACAGGAGGCATAGGTTAGTAAATTGTAAAAGAAGAGTAGATTAATGTTGATTTTCTAGATTCAGAAACATGAGAGATGGATTTTTGCGAAAGCTGAGGGCTGGCATTTAAAGAGGACAATCTAGAGACTTCCCTAGCGGTCCAGTAGTTAGAACTTCCTGCTACAAGTGCAGGGGACATAGGTTTGATCCCTGGTCTGGGAACTGAGGTCCCACATGCAGTGGGTTGTGGCCAAAAGACCAAAAGACAAAAACAAAACCTAAAAAAACTGTAGTATCTATTTACTATAGTTTTAGTTATATAAAGCAGAAAATGTAAAACTATCTAAATGCCCAGTAATAGGGAAATGTTAAGTAAATTACAGTATTTGATTGTTTTATTCATGGTTCATAGGATTATTAGATATGAAATTTGGCCTAAGTCATTATAAGAAGAAAAGGGGAATTTATTTTAAATATTCAGAAAGATCACATAGGGCTTTAAAATTGCTTTTTAAAAAAAATTTCTTAATATATGCTTACTATACCTAGTGAAGCAGTGCAAAAATGTATTTAAAAAGTGTAAGGTTTTGTCCCCAACCTTCCTTTATTTTAATTTTGTGAATTAATGTTAATACATCCTGACGTGCTTCTTTCCGCTTTTTCCTTTACTTTGTGATTGAATTTTTTTGATAGTTTATTTTGAGATATTGATTCTAGTTTAATTTTTCATGATCAGAGAAAGTACTTTGAGTCCTTTTGAATTTACTGAGACATATGTGTCCTGGGATATGGTCTTTCCTGGTCAATGCTCCATGTGCTCTTTAGAAGAATGAATATTCTGCTTTTGTTAAGAGTGTTCTATATGTATCTATTGGTTGATATTCACATCTACCATAGACTTACTGATTTTCTGCCTACTTGTTCTGTTAGGTAGCATTTATCATGTTCTATCAGTTTTTGCTTCCTGTACTTTGAAGCTCTGTTAGTAGGTTCAAAAATGGAATTGTTATGCCCTCTCAATTAATTGATCCCTTTATCATTATGAAATGACCTTCTTTATCCCTGGTAGTATTCTTTACTTTGAAATCTTCTTTTTCTCCTTAATATAGCCAGTCTAGCTTTCTTTTGACTAACGTTGACATGGTTTATCTTTTTCCCTCCTGTTACTTTTAACCTATATTTGTCTTTATATTTAAAGTGTGTTTCTTATAGACAGCATATACTTTGCACCCTGTTTTTTGTCCAGTATGAGAAGCTCTCCTCTTTATTTGGACTGTTTGGATTGTTTACATTTAATGTAGTTATTGATATGGTTATATTTGAGTTCATCAACTTGGTATTTATTTTCTGTTTGTCCCATCTTTTTTTTTTTTTTTTTTCTTTTTCTGCTTTTTTTTGGTTTGAGTTAATAATGTTGTTTGATCTCCTTTCTTGGTTTACTAGCTATTACTCTGATGTGCTAAGTTAATGATTATTGTGAGTTTATAGTATACATTTTTAATCAGTCTGCCTTTAAGTGATTTTATATGATTTCATATATATTATTATTTTTTATTTCATATATATTATAAAAAACTTAAAATAGTAGATTTCCATTTCTGCTCTTTCCTTTATGTCATCATTGTCATGTATTTTACTTTTATATATGTAATAAACCAATAAACATTGTTTTTTATATCAGTTATCTTTTAAGGAGATTTAAATACTTTTTAAAAACTTACATGTTTTCCCAAATAGTTACTATGTGATGCTCATCTTTCCTTTGTGTAGATCCAGATTTCTAACTGGTATAATTTTCCTTCTGCTGAAAAAGCATTCTTTAACATATTTCATAGTGTGGGTCTGTCTGCTACTGATGAATTCTTCAGCTTTTGTATGTCTGCAAACATCTTTATTTAATCTTCATTTTTGAAAGTTTCTTTTTTGCCACCTCTAGAACTCTAGGTTGATAGTACTTTAAAGATGTTGATTACCTTTTTTCTGACTTGCCATCTTTCCGATGAGAAATCTGATGTCATCATTATCTTTATTCCTCTGTATGTATATGATTTTCCTCTGACTACTTTCAAGATTTAGGATTAGCAACAACAATTCTGTATAATTTGATTATGATGTGTTTTAATGTAATTTACTCCATGATTCCTGTATCTGAGATTCATTGAACTTCTTGGTTTATAGTCTTCAAGTTTTAAAAGTGTTAGGCCATTATTTCTTGAAACAAAAAATATTTTACACCCCCTTACCCCCAACCCATTGGAGTCCTTTGGAGACTTCTATCTCATAAGTTAAGCTGCTTGAAATTCACAACTCATTGGTGCTTTTTAAATTTTCTTTTGTTTTCTGTGTATGTTTCAGTTTGAATTGTTTCCATTGTTATGCCTTCTAATTTAGTAATTGTTTCTTCTTCAATGTCTAATCTGCTGTTAATCCCAGCTAGTATATAGTTTTTATCGTTAGATGTCATTTTCCTCTCTAAAACTTCAATTTGGGTCTTTTTTATATCTTCCATATTTTTACATAACTTTTTGAACATATGAAATTTATTCATAATAACTGTCCTTCTCTGCTAATTTTAACATCTGTATTAGTTCTGGGTAAATTTCAAATGATTGATTATTCCCCTCATTTTGAGTTTTGTTTTCCTGTTACTTTGCATGCCTGGTAGTTTTTGATTGGATGCCAGACTTTTTGAATTTTGCCTTGTTGGGTGCTGGATAGTTTTATTTTCCTATAACATATTCTTGAATTTTGTTCCAGGATTAACTGACTGACTTTTTAACAGTCTGATCCTATTTGATCTTACTTTTGTGATGTGTTAGGAGGATCCAGAGTATGCCGAGGCTAGGGCTAATTATTCTGTACTACTGAAACAAGACCTTCCTGAGTACTCAATGCCTTGTGAAAGAGTTTTCTCAGACTGGATGGTGAAAATAGGCACCATTCCTGGCCCTTTGTGAGTGTCAGGAGCTTTAATCTTTTTAATAGCTCGTTTCTGCCTTCAAATAGTTTTCTCACAGTCGTGCTCTGACCAGTACTCTGCTGAATGGGTGCTATGCCCTGCAGCTCTCTGGATTCTCTTCGTGTACAGTTCTCTTCTCTCAAGTTCTCTGTCCTGGGACTCGCCTTGATCTCCGTAGATTCCCAACTCCATCTCTTCAACTCCATGAGTCCACTGGGCTCTACTTCAATACTATATTACTGTGCCACAGCCTGGAAACTCTCAAGGCAGCATCTCCTCTTGTTTGTTATCCACCTCTAAAGGTCACTGTTTTTTGTTACCTAATGTCTAGTATCTTGAAAAGTATTGCTTCATGTTGTATTTTTTCAGTTGTTTTAGAATGGAAAGTAAGTCTGGCCCCTTTTATTTTGTCTTGGTCAGAAGTAGGAGTCCTCATCAGTTTTTCACTGTACAGATTTAAGAATGAGAAATTTGTCTTTTATATTTACCAAAGATCCTGATGCTAGGAAAGATTGAAGGCAAAAGGAAAAGAGGGTGGCAGAGAATGAGATAGTTAGATAGCATCACCAACTCAATGGACATGAGTTTGAGCAAATTCCGGGAGACAGTGGAGGAGAGAAAAGCCTGGTGTGCTATAGTCCGTGGAATTGCAAAGATTTGGACAGGACTTAGCAACTGAACAACAACAACAATGTATTTCTCATACTACTTAAAAAAAAAATTTCTCTTAGTGTAGGTTTGGCAATGAATTTTCATTTAGGTTTTGTCTGTGTGAAAATGTCTTTATTTCATTTTCAAAAGATAAATTTTTTGGTCACTATTGAAGTCCAAGTGGACATTTTTTCTGTTTTGTTTTTTGGTTATAATTTTCATAAATTGGAATAATTTTTGCCATTATTTCTTCAGATATGTTTTTCTGTATCCTTTCTTATATCCTTTCTTTTTGAGAACCTGATTACAAGTATATTAGATTGCTTGAAATTATCACACAGGTCACGTGACAGAATACACTACTGGCTTTTTGGCAGTTTTTTTTTCTTTCCATGTTTCGGCTTGAATGTTTTCTACTACTGTTTTTTCATTTTTCATTTTATATATAGATATATTTACTATAATTATATACATATAGTATAATATATATATTCTTTCTGGAAGTTACATTTAGGTCATTTTTATATTGTCTTTTTTCTTTCTCCTCAGGCTTATATTTTTCTTTCATTCTGTAATGTATGTATAACATTTATAATAGCTGTTTTAAATCCTTATCTATTGGTTCTATTATCCCTGTCATTTCTGGATCTATTTTTATTGATTGACTTTTCTCCCAGTTAAGGATCGTATTTTCCTGACTCTTTATATGTCTGGTAATTTTTCACTGGTTGTAGCTATTGTGAAATTTAATTCACTTTGTTGATTACTAGATTTTATTGTTTTTTTTTTTTTTTTTTTTATTGTTTTCCTTTTAAGAGTCTTGGACTTTGTCTGGGTATTCAGTTAACCTACTCACAGATCAGGTTGTTCCATTCAAAGCTTACTTATAGGCATACTTCATTTTATTCACTTCACAAATACTGTGTTATTTTCCAAATTGAAGATTTGCGGCAAGTCTGTTGGCACCATTTTTCTAACATTATTAGCTCACTTTGTGTTTCTGTGTCACAGTTTGATTATTCTTGTAACATTTCAAACTTTTTCATTATTGTTATACTTGATATGGTGATCTCTGATCAGTGATGTTTGATGTTACTACTGTAACTCGTTCAAGGGCTCAGATGATAGTTAGAGTCTTTTAGCAATAAAGTATTTAATAATCAAGGTATGTACAGTGTGTTTTTTTTTTAGCATAATGCTATTGCATACTTGTTAGACTACAATATATAAGTATAAACATAACTTGTGTGTGTACTGGAAACTAAGAAGTTTTGTGTGGTTCCCTTGATTGCAGTATTCATTTTTTTGTGATTGTCAGAAGCCAAACTCATAATCTCCAGGGTATGCCTATATTTGCTTTGTTAGAGTAGCTTCAGATCAGCCTTTCCCCTACTGCTTAACCCTAATTACCTCACTATACTCAAATGTTTTGTTTAGATGAGATCCCTTCACTCTGGTTGGTAAGAATGTAAACTATTCCTAAACCTGTGTGACTTTGGGATTTGTTCATGTATTGCTTTCTGGTGGTTCTTTCCCTAGATTCATGGGGTTTCATTTCATATCAGTAGTCAGCCAAAGATTTTAGGGGATCCCTCTGCAGATGTCTTTTTCTTGGGAAATTTTTCCTTTTCATTGCTCTGTTCTATAGATTTTTGCTGCCTTAGCCACCCTACACACCGATCCTTATCTCTTCAACTCAGCAAAACTGTCAGATTCTCTTTAGATTCCTCTTTATGTGCACAGCAATCTAGAAACTGCCCTATTTGAATATCTTTTCTCGTATCTATACAGGGATCACATTCCCTGTATAGCTAGTTGTCCATTCTCTCATATATTTTGGCTGGTTTCCCAGTAACTTGTTTATTGCAACAAAGAATGGCCCATAATTCTTTTGATACTTTGTTCCAGATGTTTCTTGTTGTGTTTTAATGATGCTGTCTTTGCATTTTCGTGTGTGTCTGTGTGTTTTAAACTTCTTAAATCAGGTACTATCTTGTAGTTATATTGCATGAGATTCTTGGGGGAGTCTAACTCACTACTGTGTACTTGATGATTCTTACTCATTATGGATTATTTTCATTGTGAATTGTAATTTAGCATTTTCTGTGGGGCTTTGAGTTCAAGATGTGTCCTTCTCAGAGGGTCTTTGTATTTCTTTCTACCAAGCTTGGAGGAAATAGAGAACCACCTTTCTTTGTTTATTTTGACCACACCACACAGCTTGTGGGATTTTAGTTCCCCAGCCAGGATTGAACCCAGGCCCTTTGGAGTGAAAGCACAGAGTCCTAGCCACTCGACTGCCAGGGAATTCCCTTATTTGCTTATTTTAAAAGGGATATATTCTTTTCCTTTTTTGTCTCTGTAAAATGGTACATGCTATGTAAAAAATATGAATATGGAAGAATATAAAAAATAAATGTGAGATGCCTTTTCTTGTTTCAATATGTGAGATTAGAGAGGGGCATAGGAGACTTTGATTAATCATTTATGGTGATGGAAAAATACAGGATTATATACATTTCATGTAGCAGGTAAAGTTATACCTGTCTCTTCTGTCTTCCCTCTTTTCAGCGGTTGGAAAAGAGAACTTAGTCTTTACAGAGGATGCATTTGGACGTGATACTTTTCATTTTCACTTGTCACAGAATGACTTAAGCTAGGGAGTGAATAGTTTCTTAACAATGAAAAGGCCAGGGTTTTTGGCTCCTAAGAATTGGAATCAGTGTGTTAGGAAAAGAATTATGATTTCATAGTAGATCAGATGAAGTTTTGAGAAAGAGGATTAATCTTCACAATAGTGAGGTAAGTTGGGTCTTATAATGTTTTGGAGAAAATCAAGCACAGCCTAAATTGTAAACCCCTCAATTGTTTCCCATGTGAATAGAGGTCTTCCTTATATGCTGCCTAGGCAAGCCATCATATCCCAACTCCAGATAAAACACCTACCTTCCACAGGCCAGCAGGCAAATTTTGACATTCAGTGGAGGTCCTAGGCTATGAAGTTTTTAAGACAGGATCACTATATTGCTCATGTAAATGAATGCTTTCCTGTCTTCATCTTACTTAGGCTCTCCGCATTACTTAGAACTACTAATCCTTTCACCCTTTTTTAAAAAAAAAAACTTGCTTGTTTTTGGCTATACTGGGTCTTCACTGTTGCGTGGGCTTTTCTCTAGTTGTGGTGAGCAGGGGCTGCTCTCTAGTTGCAGTGCACTTGCTTCTCATTGCAGTGTCTTCTCGTTGCAGAGCATGTGCTCTAGAGAGTGTGGGCTTCAGTATTTGCAGCACACAGGCTCAGTAATTGTGGCTCACGGGCTCTAGAGTGTAGGGCTCAGTAGCTGTGGGGCACAGGCTTAGTTGCCCCATGGCACGTGGAATCTCCCTGGACCAGGGATGGAACCCGTGTTCCCTGCATTGGCAGGTGGATTCTTAACCCCTGGGTCACCAGGGAAATACTCCTTTCATCCTTTTGATGTACTCACCTATCTCTGCTTTCTAGATACCAAACTTTCCCCTTACCTCTCCTATTGTTTTCCTCCTACCTCTCTTATGGTTGCTCTCAGGCTGGAGTTTCTCCAGACCACACAGATGGTGTCAATTTGAACTACAGTCTTGCTTGAGGGCAAGCCCCTGTTTATAAATTCCTTATGTATATAAAGGAAGACTTTTCCTTTTAGGCCAGAGCCCAGATCACAATAGGCTTCTTTCTTGTGTCTCTTTGTCAGGCCACCCTTTTATTGAGGTGTAATGCTTTAAAATTCTTACATTGTATGCAAAGTCTTAGTATCTCTGGTCCTTACTTCTGACCTTGCATGGCTGTTAAACCCAGTTCTCTTGCACCGTGCGCACCCCCCACTGCTGTGAGCCAGAGATAGCCTGTTAGGCTCTAGTTTGATTTCCTGTTTACATTTTATCCCAGGTAAAAAAGTTACATATTTAAAGTTTATTTGCTATTTTTCACCCAGCACAACTAGATATTGTACAGCAGGAAATTTTTAGGTTATCTAGTTCACTATTTCACTTGAAAAGAAACTACTATTTCTTTTATTTTATTGTTTGGGGTGGAGAGGAATAAAATCACCTATAATCCCACAGTGCTAACATAGCAACAGTCTTCACCTTTTCTCCATACATGATTTAAATCATTGCAGTGTCATTTAGCTGTTTACTATACATATTACTTTAATTTTTATATTTTTTTTCCCCAGAACAATATAGCTGAAGTACAAGAATTGCATTCTGAATTAATGTGGAAGGATTTTATAGACCACATCAGTAGTCTTCTACATAGTGTTGAAGTGGAAGTCAGTTACTTTGCAGCTGGAATTATTGCCCACTTAATATCTAGAGGTGAACAAGCTTGGACATTGAGTCGCAGCCAGAGGAATTCTCTTTTGGATGATCTGGTAGGGTAACTTGCTGTTTCCTGGAAGAATACAAACAACATTAATAATGATTAAACTATCAAAGCCTCATCATACAATACTAAATAAATACTGTAATCCTTTCTTGTGTGTCTTGTGTCTTTCAGCATTCAGCTATTTTGAAATGGCCAACTCCAGAGTGTGAGATGGTAGCATACAGGTAATTAGCAAGATAATTAATATTAAGCCAGTAACCTAGTCATGTTGCTTGCCTAGAGGTCATTCCTGTTAGATGTATGATTGTTTTCCCTTAGGCATCTATGTTTTTACTTTATTTTGCTACCTATCATTCATCAGTCCTTCTTTCGTGTTCATTGAAGACAGATGCCAAAGTCTTGTTCTGTCCTCTTGAAATTCAAAGATGAATAAGATATGGTGCCTCCAAACAAGAACTTTACAGCCTAGTGAGGGAAACCAAATGTAAATCAGATATAATTCACTCTTATGCTAATTTCATAGAATGCTCTAAAATCAAAGATGAAGATACTTTTTTTTAAAAAGATGACAGTACTTAAATCTGCACTGGAAAATAATGAAAAACTTCCAGAGGAAGTAGATTGTGAGCTGAGTTTTAAGTAGGGATAAGATTTTAGGAAGAATGTTAATGCAAGGAGGTGTAAAACAAGACAACACATTTAAAGAACTAGAAGCAGCACCTGATGTGTTTAGGGAAGCAGTTTGTAATTATTAAAGTGCATACTGGATTCTAACTTTATTTATGACAAGTGATTTAATAGATAAGTTACTAACATACCTGAAGTATACCAGATTGCTGCATAAATATTATCATTACAGTTTATTTTGTTGTCTACTTTATAAATGCTGATGCTGCCAGTACTTTTTATTCCAATATGTTTAACACATTTTTGGGCAGAAGACTAGTAGAAATAGGCTAAATTCTGGACCTCCTTCATGATGTTCTATTGGTTAGTTATCAACTAACTTCTTTTCTAGGTTTCCAAACCAAGGTCTACTGTTCTTCAGAATGTGTATCTTCAAAACCAAAAGGTGCTTTTGAGAAAAAGTACATTGTCCTGATCACCTTCTATCTTCTGCACCAACACTTTTGTTTGAATATAATCCTTTATCAGATGGCTAAGACAAAGAAACGATGTTCTATAGAGGGTCATTTATATTAGTTTAAAAATAGAAGGATGAAATTTCTGGAGTGAAAAGCTCAGGAATTATTGCTACAGAAAATGACACAAAGTATAGGATATAATTTTTATTCTTTTCTTTTGAACTTTCAGGTCCTTTAATCCATTTTTCCCGTTACTTGGCTGTTTCACAACACCTGGAGTCCAGCTATGGGCAGTTTGGGCCATGCAACATGTCTGCAGCAAGAATCGTATGTACCAATAGAGAACTGTGTTTGAATATAATTCTTGTCCGTCAACTCTATTGTTCTGGGAAAAAAAGAAGCTTAAAATTAAAATAATATGTATATTCAGTGTTTAGGACATTGTTGCTAGCACCCATAATGTGTGGAGAAGTAAAGTATTTAAATCAGGTTTCATGTCATTTTTATTTTTCATATGATTCTTTTTTGAAGGCTGTGATGTGATGTAACTCTTTTGTCAGTATTTATTAATATAAACTCATTCCATAGGTGATTTTAAATATTAAAAAGAAGCACATAAATATACCTTAATAGTAAAGTATAAATTATATTTTCTTAAATTAAAAATCAGAACCAAGGAAAAATAATTTGAAAAAATTAAAAGATAGAGGGAAGATAGTAGAATTTAGATATGTAGGCCATTCATAGTAATTGATATACTCTCTGTGACTGGGCTGCAAGTAATCAGCTACATGATTCTCTTTCTATATATAAGAGGGAAGAACATTATATATCCTCAAAGGGCTATAAAGCTTTTCTGTACAATTAACTGCAAGTTAAATTTCTTTTATAGAGCCTTAATAGGGGCTCTGTTATACATGGCCTTATATAAGAATGTGAGAGTCGTTTTTTTAACAATAGTTTTTTAGCAAGTAGCTGTACTGTTTTGTTATATTCTTTCTTGTTGCATTCTTTGATGAACACATATCACAAAAAGAGAACTCAACAAAAGTTCTTCTTTGTCAGGTGGATGGAGGAAGATGGTTTAGGGAATGGGAAGCGACAGAGAAAACCACCTTGTACCCGCCTAAACCTCCACCTGGAAGCTTTTCTGCCTCCTCCCACTAAATTCCTGGAGCAGAGTTGCTCATTCATAAACATAAGACTGCCTCATTAGCTGCGCTAAACTGCCTCTGCTATAAATTTTTTTTTCCTTTTTCTGTACCTTTAGGTTCTGAGAACTCTCAGTATTTTTTTTTTTTTTTTAAACAGTCTATCCAATTTTATACCCAGCCTCTAATCTCCAGGCTTCTTTCCTCATTACTTTTCATAGACTCACAGGAGAAAATAAAACATAATGAATAAATAATAGTGCATTTTCATTTAACTGGTGCCATTTTTGTGACTACTCTTAGGTGTTGGTGTTTTTTCAGGTTTACTCTGTGAAATGAGTACCCTGAAGAATTTATTCTTATAATGCACTGTAATTTGGAGATTGTTAGATTATTTTGTCTCCAACTCAGGTAGTTCAGGTTCCTATTTTCTTGCTGTCCTGTTTATATTTAAATGGAATTTACTTCTCAGTTTGCACTAGAAAGTTTTAATGCACTAAAAAGCTTATAGCTTTTAAAAATTAAGAGTTAGTGTAGCATAGTGATTAAGAGCACACAAGATTATTAATACCTGGATTCAAATCATGTTCCACCACTTACCATGTATGCCATCTTGAGCAAATTATTAAATCTGGGACTTCAGTTTCCACATTTGTTAAATGGAAATAATAATAGTACCTGTTTCACATTATAATGAGCATGGGAAATTTTTGGCAACATGATTTACAATAATCACTTAATCTTTATTTTATGGTATATTCGTTTCCTAAGGCAAATGTAACTAAGTACCAAAAATGGGAGGCTTAAAATAACAGGAACATTTTGTTACTCCATTCTGGAGGCTTAGAAGTCTAAGGTGTGAGTAGGGCCATGCTTTCTCTGGCAGCTCCAGGGGAGAACCCTTCCTTGCCTCTTCCAGCTTCTGCTGTTTGCTGCTCCGTGTATCTTCATGTCATCTCTTCTGTGTGTGTGTGTGTGTGTCTGTTTCTGTGTCCAGATCTCTCCTTTTTTCATAAGAACATCAGTCACAGTGGATTAGGGCCCACCCCAATGGTATCACATAACTTCACTAATTATATCAGCCTACACCCCTGTTTCCACATAAAGTCTCATTCTGAAGTACTGGGCCTTAGGGGGTGTTAGGACTTTAACCTATCTTTTGAGAGGGATACAATTTAACCCATAACATATGGCTATAAATTCATTAAACTTGTGTAGCTACATCCCTATTGATGAACATTTAGGTAGTCTACCTTTTAATTTAAAAATTATACTCAAATGCTTGTTTTTACAGAGATATTTATTGCATCATTATTTATAATAGGAAGTAACTCTAAGTAGCCTAGAGGTCCAGCAATAGGGGAATGTAAAACAATGTTGAAAGATCCACACAGTGGAATTATAAGTGAAGAAGACATGATAGAAAAGTTTATAAGCAGAAACTTATATTCTGGGTCAGGACAGAGTAACTGGTACCAGAGTAGCTCACCAACCATAAACAATAGAAAAATGTGGGGGAAAATTGAAACAGTTTGTTCTAGACCTTTAGACAAAAAATTGCAAGGATCCTGGTCCTTGAAAGGAGGGAATAAATGAGAGGGCTTTGTCACCTGGTTCCTCTTGGCCATGCCTCCTCCAGGGGCTTGAGGAACATGGTGGAGACTGGAACAAAGGGACTGAGAACAGCCACAACCTGGCGGGGGTGAGGGGTGCTCCTAGTGGCCCAGGGAAAGAAGGAAGCTGGCTTGCGGTAAGAATCACAGATCCATGAGAGGACGCCAGCCTTTTCTAGTCAACACAGCTTTGCCCAAAGCCCAAAGAAAGCCCATTTCTTAGCCCAAAGAAACGTCTCCCCTGGCCACAGAGCAGAGCAGACAGCCTTCTACCTCCTGGAGGAGATGGACCCAGGGCAGGCAGGGAGGGCTGTTGCAGGAGAGAACGAAAGTAGTTGTTTCTTGAATGAATAAGAGTATGTCCAGGGAGGTGGTGTTGAAGATGCCCACAGTGGCCAGTATGGGGAGTCTGGGAGGCCAGGACCCCTCAGAGGGGTCCTGCCATAGGGCCAGTCTCCACTTGGCCCTGTGGGCATGGGCAGGGCTGCCCTAAATGTCGTGCCAGGCACAGACACCCTTAGGGAAGATTTCAGTGGGTCCAGGGATGAGGCCTGGTACTTCGATTAGAAGAGGGCAGCCTGAGGGGGTGTTGGCAGAGACCTATCAGGATTGTAATCAGGGTTCCCAAGGTGAAGAGATGCTGGACCACCCCAAACTAGGAGAAGCCTGTTTTGGCAACCCTGAGTCCACCCTTGGTGGGCAGCTCACCGCTCATATACACGGACATGTGAATGGGCCTGCATAGATACACAGGGCATGTACTCGAGTAGATAACCGCACACTGATGTGGCCTGCCCCAGCCCACACGCAGCACCACCCTCGGACTCCGGAGTTCCCTCTCAGAGACCTGCCTCCAGTGTGCTTACATCTGAGGGTCTCCCCAGCAGGGCACAGGCAGGGTGACTGGACTGCTATGGGCCCTTGGGGGGGTGCAAGGAGGTCGGGGAGGCATGGGGAAGTGGGTGGGGAGGCAGGCCCGGCTGCATTTCCAGTGGCCCCGCTGTTTGCCATCAGATCACACTGTGTGCTGAGAGTCAAGCATGCAACAAGCTCTACAGACTCCCTGCCTTTCTTCCTGGAGGCATTTACTGGAGTAGCATAGGGGAATCACATACAGCTCAGCAATTTCAGTGGATGGAGGAGACAGAAATCAGAGTGCAGCAAGACTGAGATGCCTGAGGTTTGAGGGCAGAACAATGCAGTTACATCTAGAAAGAACTCCAGAAATCTTCATAGGAGTTTCTTGAGTCTTAGGCTGAATACTAAGCTGTACATGCCTAGGGTGAGACTCCTTGAGGCCAAATACCAAAGAGCTGCTAACTGAACAACATGAGCTTACACAGGGTTGGAAAATATTTAAATTCTAAACAGTGGAAAGAACATAATACCTAGGGCTTTCACTGCAGATGCCAGAAGAACCAGAAGAGATTAACCCTAAATTAAAGGCTTCTCTAAAGCAACCCTACAAAGCTTAGAAAACAAGTCTTGAAATGATCAAGCTGCTCTGCAAAAACTGTCTGCCAGAGAAAAACAAAGCACTCTTTTAAAAAAGACAACAAAGTCTACACCCAACAATATGTTCAGTTATATGATGGGTTGATAGATGAGAAAAGCAGCAGAAAAATATGATCTATAACCAAGGGAAAAATCAGACAGTTGAAACAAACCCAGAAATGATAGTGATGATGGAGTTAGTAGGGGAAAATTAAAAACATTTTTTATAGATATGATTCAAGATTTTAAAGAAAATTTGAATACTAAGAGGAGGAAAAGTGAAGTATAAAAAATAAATAAAAATTTAATATGAAAAATATCTGAGTGAGCTTAAGAGGAGATACACAGAAGAAAAAAGGTCAGTGAAATTGAACACAGCAATAGAGAATATCCAAACTCAAAGAAAGCTGGTTGAAAAAACAAAAAGGAACACCAGAAGTATCCTGATGTAAATACCAGGCAAAGACATAAGAAAAGAAAATTACTGAATAGTATATCTCATGAGCACAGATGAGGATATTCTTTTAAAAAAAATGTGAACAAACAGAACCTAACAGTGTATGAAAGGGACCAAGGAGGTTACTCCAAGAATACAAAGTTGGTTTAAGATTTGAAAATCAGTATGTTTCTTCCTATTACCAGGCCAGGAAAGAAAAGCAATCTAATCATCTCTATAGATCCAGAAAGGCAGACCATTGGCCACTGCCTATGAAAGCAGGGAGTTTTACTGCTGTTCAATTTTTCTATCCTTGCTGGGAAAACAATTTGCAGTTCATTCCACAGAGGTGTTTTGGATTTTACCTTTTTCAGTCAGAGTGATGACCTTCCAAACAGAATGTTGTCTGTTTACCTTGGAGTTGCTGTCCACAAACCGGGCAGCTCTTTGTTGGTTAGTGGAGAGCGGCTTATGTGCCACTGTCCAAGTGACAATAGAATCTGGCAGCTCCTTGTGCAGTTCCAAAGTCAGTACTAGTGAGAAAGAGGCTCCCTTCTCATGAGTATCCCCTCCTTACATTCTCCAGGAACATGACCCTATGTAAGCCAATTCCATTGTATCATTTAACTCTTCTGGGCATTGTCATTCCCATTACAGTGTTTCTCTGACATCACTCAAAAACACTGTGGCTCTTTCAGGTTTGAAGATCATTGTTTGTCCTTCAGTCATAAGGGTAGCTTCAGTTAATGTCAAATAGCAAGGTAGAAAATGCCCTTACCTGGAAATTCTTAGTCCAAAGTGCCAGTAGTCATCTCTGGTAGGCTCACAGGCTTTTGCCGTAAACCCCCAGTCTGTACTTCATATAGGACTATCACACAGAGAGTTTGTCCCTACTAGCACTCCAGCCTCTGTTCCACACTGCATTGGCTAGGGCAGTCTTACTTGTTCCCATTTAGCATATCCAATTAACATTGCTTGAAAGAAGGATTTATATGCTTTCTGTTTTATGATGTTAGATAGGGAAAACATCCCCCAGTCAGTAAAATGTTCATCCTCATAATACAGTCAGATAAAGGAAATGTAACCACTTCACACACCAATTCTCCTACAAACTTTTACCTTAATTCTGTTAATCCTTATATTCCTAACTGCAGTCTCCATTAGGACTTCATCCACAGATTTTAATCTTATAATACTAAATAGGAGAGTGTTTCCCAGCCATACATAATCCTCATTTCCATAAAATATTCAGGTAGAAGAGGCACAGCTTCTTTATAGAAAGTCTTTTTAAACATTCCAACTTTCATAATCCTGTCAATCCTTACATTTTTATTTTCTCTCAGTCTAATTGTAGCCCACATGAGGGCTTCACCAGTGGGTTTTGGTAACTTCTTTACTTCTTGACTAAATTACCCACTCTTGTGCAAAATTCTTTAAGTCCCCAGTAAGGAGTCAAGCCAGGGAATCCTGGCCTTTTGTCAGTCTTTGTCTTGATTAGATAAAACAAATGCTGGTCAGGTTTGGATCCATCTCTAAATGCCATTGGTAACTTTAACCTTTAGTAACCATAGTTCTGACTATATGGACCTTTGTCAGCAAGGTGATACCTCTGCTTTTTAATATGCTGTCTAGGTTTGTCATAGCTTTTCTTACAAGGAGCAAGTGTCTTTTAATTTCATGGCTGCAGACATGGTCTGCAGTGATTTTGGAGCCTACTAAAAGAAAATCTGTCGGTTTCTACTTTTTCCCCATCTGTTTGCCATGAAGTGATAGGACCAGATGCCATGATCTTTGTTTTTTGAATGTTGAGTTTTAAGCCAGCGTTTTCACTCTCCTCTTTCACCTTCATCAGGAGGCTCTTTATTCACCTTCGTCAAGAGACTCTTTAGTTCCTCTTTGCTTTCTGCCATTAGAGTGGTATCATCTATATATCTGAAGTTGTTGATATTTCTCTTGACAGCCTTTATTCCAGCTTGTCATTCATCTAGCCCAGCATTTCACATGATGTACTCTGCATATAAGTTAAATCACAGGATAACAATATTCAGCCTTGATGTACTCCTTGCCCCATTTTGAACCAGTATGTTGTTCCCTGTGCAGTTCTAACTGTTGCTTCTTGACCAGCATACAGGTTTCTCAGGAGGCAGATAAGGTGGTTGTGATCCACATAGTCTGGCTTTAGCGTAGTCAGTGAAGCAGAAGTAGATGTTTTTCTGAAAGTCCCTTGCTTTTTCTGTGATTCAAAGGATGTTGGCAATTTGATCTCTGGTTCTTCTGCCTTTTCTAAATAAATCCAGCTTATACATCTGGAAGTTCTTGATTCATGTACTATATGAAGCATAGCGTGAAGGATTTTGAGCATTACCTTGCTATCATGTGAAATGAGTGCAGTTGTACAGTAGTTTGAACATTCTTTGGCATTGCCTTTCTTTGGGATTGGAATGAAAACTGACTTTTTCCAATCCAATGGCCACTGCTGAGTTTTTCAAATTTGCTGACAAATTGAGTGCAGCACTTCTAACAGCATCATCTATTAGGATTGAAATAGCTCAGCTGGAATTCCATCACCTCCACTAGCTTTGTTCATAGTAGTACTTCCCACTTGACTTCACATTCCAGGATGTCTGGCTCTAGGTGAGTGACCATACCATCATGTGTATTTGGATCATTAAGACCTTTTATGTATAGTTCTTGTATTCTTGCCAGCTCTTCTTAATCTCTTGTGCTTCTCTTAGGATCTTGTTGTTTTTGTCCTTTATTTTGCCTATCTTTGCTTGAAATGTTCCCTAGTATTTCCAATTTTCTTGACGAGATCTCTAGTCTTTCCCATTCTGTTGTTTTCCTCTTACTTCTTTGCACTATTCATTTACAGAAGACTTCTCTTATTTTTCCCTGCTGTTCTGTGGAACTCTGCATTCAGTTGGGTTTCTTTCCCTTACTCCTTTGTCTCTCACTTTTTTTCTTTTCTCAGCTGTCTGTGAGGCCTCCTCAGACAACCACTTTGCCTTCTTGCATTTCTCTTTCTTTGGGATGATTTTGGTCACTACCTCCTATACAATATTATGAATCTCAGTTCTTCGGGCACTCTGTCTACCAGATCTAATGCCTTGAATCTATTCTTCTCTCCTGTATAATCATAAGGGATTTGATTTAGGTCATACCTGAATGGTATGTTTTCCCTACTTTCTTCAATTTAAGCCTGAAATCTACAATAAGAATCTGATGATCTGAGCCATGGTCAGCTCCAGGTCTTGTTTTTGCTGACTGCATAGATCTTCTCCATCTTCGGCTACAAAGAATATAATAAATCTGATTTCAGTATTGACTGTCTGGTGATGTCCATGTGCAGAGTTGTCTCTTGTGTTATTGGAAGGGGGTGTTTGCTATGACAATACTCTGTTAGCCTAATCCCTTGAATTTATTTGTCACCTCCACTGTATTGGCTCAAAACGTTTTCAAGGCATACGTCTGATACAGTGCTTGTGTTCAAAATATATCATGTACTCTGAAAACTTAGGATAAGAAAACAAAATGGGTAAAAAAACAAGAGAATGGACAAAAGAGCTGAAGAGTCTCTTCATCAAAGATTTACAGATGACAGGGAGACCTGCCTGGAGTCCCGTGGTTAAGAATCTGCCTTGCAATGACAAGGATGCAGGTTCGATCCCTGGTTGGGTAAGGAAGAGCCTCCATGCCAGACAACAGCTAGTCTGTGTGCCGTAACTACTGAAGCCTGCGTGGCACAACTAGAGATCTGTGCACTGCAGCAAAAGATCCTACAGGACACAATGAAGATCACACGTGCTACAACCAAGACCTGACACGGCCTAATGAATAATAAATAAATATATATTTTTTAAAGTTTACAGATGGCAAATATATACGCATGAAAAGATGCTCAACATCATTAGGATATATGTGTAGTTCAATGCAATGGAATTGAGAGTCCAAAACTAAACCCATTCATCTATGGCCAAATGATTCTTGACAAGGGTGCCAAGACAATTCAGTGGGAAAAGAACATGTTTTTCAACCAATAGTGCTGAGAAAACTGAGTAGGCATGTATTGAAGAAGGAACTTGCATGCTTACCTCATGCCTATATGAAAGTTAACTCAAAAATGGGTTATTGGCCTAAGTATAAAAACTACATTTACATATTCATAAACACATAAAACTTTTAAAAGAAATAGATATAAATCTTTATGACACTGGATTAAGCAATGTTTTCTTATATAGGATACCAAAAGCATAAGTCATAAAAGAAAAACTAATCTGATTTAACAAAAATTTTTAACATGTTTGTACTTTAAAGGACATCATCAACAAGGTGAAAAGCCTACTCAGAATGGTTGAAAATATTTGCAAATTATATACTTAATGAGGGACTTGTTTTCAAAATGTATAAACACAATAATAAAAAGAAAAATGACCCAGTTTAAAATTGCAAAAGATCTGAATAGACCTGTCTTCAGAAAAATATACAAATGGCCAATAAGCAGATTAAAAGCAGTTCAACATCATTAGAAAAATACAAATTGAAAGCATAATGAGATACCACTTTATACCTGCTAGGAAGGCTGCCTATAATCAAAAAGATGGACAGTGGCATGTGTTTATGAAACAACTGTCTCATTCATTGATGATGGATTGAAAAATTATACAGTCATTTCAGAAAACAGTGATTTCTTATCAAGTTAAACATACATTTAGCATTTGCCCAGCATTTTAGGTGTTTCCTCAAGATGAATGAAATGAAAAGTTCACAAAAAACTTATAATAGGATGATTATAGCATTTTTAGTCATTTTAACAAAATGCTGGGGGTCAGGGGAGAACATCCAGCAAATGTCCAGTACATTAAAAACATGTGGCGTGTTCAATACAATGGAATACTTCTCAGCTTAAAGCAAAAGAACTACTACATACAGGTAATAACTCGAATACATCTTAAAAACATCATGTTGAACAAAAGTAGGCAGACACAAAAGATTATCTACTGAATGAGTCCATTTATATGAAGGTCTAGGCAAAAATCTACATCGCAGAAATTAGAACAGTGGTTGTTTGGGATAAGAGGTGCAGGAGAGATTGACTGCAAAGGTGCACAAGGAAACTTTTTTGTTGTTGAAAATATTCTATATCCTGACTGTGTTGGTGGTCACACCAGTGTATCTGTTGTTCTTGTTCAGTATCTCCTGGAGTTTGCTCAAATTCATGTCTACTGAGTTGATGACATTATCCAACCATCTCATCCTCTGCCTCATGTAACTATAGATTAAATTGGGTGTATTTATTGAATGTAAATTAGACTTTAATAAATATGACTAAAACTAAAAAAATTTAAAAGGCACATGTACAGTAAATTCCCTGGTGTTCCAGTGGTTAGGACTCTGTACTTTAACGACCGAAGGTCCTGTTTCAATCCCTGATCGGGGAACTAAAATCCCACAAGCCAAATAGCACAGCCCTCTCCCTGCCCCTAGCCCCTCAAAAAAAGCATGTGTGCAAAAAAAATATTTTTTTTAAGTTTTAAAAATGTTTTATTTATTTAGGCTGCATTGGGTCTTTTGTTGCGTGCCCGCGTTTTCTAGTTAAAGCAAGCAGGGCTACTCTTTAGCTATTGTGCTCAGGCTTTCCATTGCGGTGGTTTCTGTTGTAGAGCCTGGGCTCTAGGGCTAAGTTGGCTAAGTTGGCTCAGGGCATGTGGAATCTTCCCAGACCAAGGATCAGAACCTGTGTCCCCTGCATTGGCAGGCAGATTATCAACCACTGGACCACCAGGGAAGTCCAAAAATTTTTTTAAAATAATGAACATTGGCATATGCAATATGACTGCCATTAAATTTTTTTTAAACATTGGAAATGAATTAAAGTACCTATCTTACCCATGTTTTGGGGTCAAAGAAATTTTCTTTTCTGGACTGCCTGTCTTATGGTTATGATTAAATATAAATATATTTATATTTATGAGTGTTATCTATGACCTGTGTGTGAGTCCTGTAGTGTAGTGTAACATCATCGCAGAGACATTTATCAAGCTCTAACTTACGTTAATGGTCAGTAATAAAACAGCTTAAATTTAAGTGAATAAATAAAAATTATTCCACGAAAAAGGGAGTTAAGTGTTTTAAGGAAAGCTCTTTCTCCTGTTTTCTTTCAGCTTCAAGGTACTGCAGCATGCTGATTGAGGAAGGAGGGTTGCAGCATTTATACAACATCAAAGAACACGAACAGACTGATCCCCATGTCCAACAGATTGCTGTGGCCATTCTGGACAGCTTAGAAAAACACATTGTACGCCATGGGAGGCCACCTCCCTGTAAAAAGCAATCCCAGGCCAGACTAAACTGATAGCTATAGGTAATTGGATAATGGAGTCACAGAAATTCTTCTTGTGATAAGTTCACTTGGAATAGCTTACCCTCTGTGATGTTTGGGGGGTTTCTCTGATAAGAGTCATAAGATGAGCATGGGATTGACAATGTACAGTACTGCCCATGTGAACAGTCTCTGATTTGTCTTGTGATTTTTAACTTACTAGGCAAGAAGGGTCTCTTCCTTCATTGTTGCCTTTTAGGAAGATTTCCACATCTTTCAGTGTTTGAACTTACCTGTGCTTAAAATTCTACAGTTTTATGAAGTTTGCACGAACCCTTAGGCCAGACTTTTCTGATTTTTAAAGTCCCTTCCAATCAATTTGCAGCTTCAGATAAGCTGTTAACTTGATTGCTGGCACTGCTTCAATTGTAAATTTTATACTGCTTCTGTATAAAATGCCTTTATTCTCTGTCTGTGTATCTTTTATAAGATGTCCTTCTTAGTGTGAAAGAATGGAAATCTGAGTCCTCCCCTTGTGAAAGCTACTTACTGGCTAGTGCCAGGATGGCTGGCAGAAAATGTATTAAAAACTACTAAGGGAGAATAGAGGTTAGGAACTGGGAAAAGGCCTGCTCTTGAGGTATTTTTAAACTGGGACTGGCTAATCTTCTGGAACCCACCTCTCCTAAGACACTGAGCAGTAGCTTGTTCTTTGCATTAATTTTTGGAGGCGTGAACTGCTGCTTCCTATACAGACTGCAGGTTACTCTCTAGAAATATTTCTCCAAGCTACCACGGTGTAAAATATTACAGCATTCTGTGTTAGAGATTAATTAACTGTCTGAATCTCTTTATGTCATATTGTGAAAAAATCGTCTCTTGCTAAAACTGACCATTCTTTTTTCTCTATTTCAAAGTCATTTTGTTTGGTGGAATAGAGACCATATATGGTGTTACCTGCTCACTTAAAATAATAATTAACAACAGTAAATTTTGCCACAAGAAGTTAATTTTCTTTTGTTTCAAAATACATGTATCTTACTGTTTTCATGTTGGGGAAAGATATCCACATCTCACTGCCAAAAATAAATAAATAAAGAATTAGATGATTGTTAAATGCAATGATTCTAGTTGCAATGCAGAAAAGGAAATATTTTGTGATAGGTTATTTTTTAGACAGTTGTCTTTTCTTCAGGAGAGTTGTTATAGTAAAGAATCAGTTATCAATAATGGCAGTTGGGAGGCAGCAAGTCACCAAAAGAGTTATTTTCCATTTTAAATTTTAGGTTGTGAATAAGGTTAACCTGCAGTCTTAGATAACTGCTTTTTTTTCATAGATGGCCAAAATGTTTTCAATAGAGATTTTAAATGGTACATTCAAATCATTGTGATAATTCAGAAGCATTTTTATTTAGAAAGGAGCTGGCTTATTAGTATGCTGTTAACATTTTGTCATACATGTTTCATACCACTATCATAATAATCATACTTGAATTATTTGGTACTCCTTCACAGAAATAAAAACTAAAAGAAAATAGGTATTTAGAATTACTAAAAACCATTTTAAATTGTGGGTTAATTCTGACTCAAGGAATTTTTATAGGTGTAAGATAAATTTTCACAGATTAAGTATTTCAAAGGAAATGGAAAATTCTTTTTAAAATGTCCCCTTTTCCTGGATTTAAATATATAAGGCAAAATGTAGAAAATAGGATGTCCTACAGTAGCTTAGAAGTTGCTAGCTGTGTGGACCATTTCCAGGTCTTCTGGCTTGTGTAGTTAAGGAAAAGCCTATTTGAGAAGTTTGGCTTTAAGTTTCTGTTGTATCCTATTCAAAACAAAAGTACATGCTCCTTGTAGGCTAATCCTAGGTTTTTTGTCTTTATAAATTGTTTTCAAATATGGCTAAAAATGTATGGAAAACAATTAACCCCTTCATTACTCAGAATAACTTGTTGATGGATGAAGACTCAAATATATTTAAATTGAAATTTACTATTTTGAGCACTGGTAATGGCCAGATACTTCTGAGTCTTAAAAGCAAAATAATTAGGCACATCTCAGATAGATAAAATTTTTAGTGCCTTTGTGATTGGGATGACTCTTAAAATTGTGTATCTAATTATGGCACGGAATTGTCTATAAGGTCTTAGATCTGACTGCAATTCAGTATATATATATATAAATTGAGGGCTTCCCTGGTGGCTCAGATGGTAAAGAATCTGCCTACAATGCAGGAGACCCAGGTTTGATCTCTGAGTTGGGAAGATTCCCCTGGAGAAGGAAATGGCAACCTATTCCTGTATTCTTGCCTGAAGAATTCCATGGACAGAGGAACCTGGTGGGCTATAGTCCATGGGGTCACAAAGAGTTGGACACGACTGAGCAACTTTCACTCATTCATATATAAATTATGAGGTATAACTGACCTGTCTCTTAAGATAGAATCTATTCACCCTCCTGTTTGCATTTGTACACTAGAATGTAATGAAAGTTGGTGCCTTCAAGGGGTACCTCTTCAGTGGGTTAGAGGTGCTGTTTCAAGCACAATTTAGACTAGGGTTGAACCACTCATTGCTCAAATCATTGGTGCGCTCAGATATTGCAAATTATCACTACATAAGTCCACAAACAGCAAGGTTTAAACCTACTAAAGGAAATGGAATTAGACTTTTTAGACTACAGTGATGCATGTTGTTACCAATGAGTAAAACGAGCAGTCTGAAATTAAAGCAGAAATAATTAAGGTATATCATTCTTCCCATCAGGTAAATTTTGCCATTCTTGTTATACTCTAAATAAATCATTTTGTCCTTTTGCAGTTGAAACATAAATCAAGTAGTAATAAGTTACTTTACTCTCTGGCCAAATACTCAGTGGCTACTGATCTTAGTTGAGAATTTTAAAAATGATATCACTCACAGACCCAGGAATTGACCTTAAATGTTGCTGCTTCTCACTCCTGGACAGAAATGCTATTTGGTGGCACTAGTCAATTCAAGTGAATGACCCAGGTAGAGATGAATTGCACACGGCAACTGTGGAAATTTAATTTCATATCTTTGGTTTGCAAGCTTCCAAAGAATCAGGGATTCATGTTTTAAAACACTGGTCCTGAACATCC
The DNA here is from genome assembly GCF_023699985.2 of Odocoileus virginianus. Lineage (NCBI taxonomy): Eukaryota > Metazoa > Chordata > Mammalia > Artiodactyla > Cervidae > Odocoileus > Odocoileus virginianus. Next base: position 74,355,519 of record NC_069678.1, on the reverse strand, counting down.
AGCCTAGGAAGTTGATCTTGCTGGTGGGACCTTTTGAGTTGGCCCTTTTTCTTCCCAGTCAAGTCACTTGGCTGTATTTTAAATTATGCATTGCTCAGGATAGTATTGGGCCATCTTCTAGATCTTTGGAACACATTTTGATGAAAACATATTTTGTTTCACTGTGTGCTGAATTAGGGTAGAATCAATTAATAAACCATGGTTTTGGCTTAGTGCTTTAGAATGTCTGACATTGTGCCTCCCCCTGCTCTCCACCCCTTATGAAACACTGTGCAGCAGTACCCAAGGTTGAAAAAGAGGTCATGAGTAGCCAGGAAAATAAACTTCTGTGTTGTATATGTTGAAACCTACCATTCTCCTGCCTTTTAATAGTATGTTTACATTATTTGGTTATTGTGCAACTTTTATCTTGAGATAAACAGTATTAAACCGAAGGTATAAGTTAAAGGCAGTGTCATACTGTCAGCTGATGTGGGCAGTTTTATCTGTATGTTACTTTTTTGGGGACTTTATATGGCTAGGGTTTCCAAGTAGTGTTCTGAGACAACTTACAGAGAGGTTTGCAAACTTATGGTTTCCTTCTGAAATCCATTGTAGCATTGGATATTGAGTATTTAAACTTTACCATTTGCTTTGTATTGACACATTTTTCATTTTTTTGTGTTAACTCATGAACTGTTTATTTAAGTAATATGCAAATCCAAGCTTCATCCAGTGATGAAAATAGCAGTATGATAGAAGATTTTGCAGAGTGTGCTTAAAATGAGTAATTGCTTTATCTTTTTTAGTATTTCATAGATTTTGCATGACATGTACACTCCTAAGTATGCATTCTTTGGTTTCCAAATCTTAACTGAAGACGTTCAATGTTCATCCGAGAAAGAGCTTTCTCTGCCTGTTTTTACCCTCCCCCAATATTTTTAATAAATTATGGGAAAATCAATGCTATTTCTCATTTTCTGGATGAAGCAAAGCTCTGCTGGCGAGCACAACCTAACTGCATAGCTAAACAGAATGGCTGTTAAGAATATTTAGAAAATCCAAATATATCAAATTATGAGAAATAATAAATAATTCATAAATAATATGTGCTTAATTTTTGAAGTTACTCTGGAACATTGTTCAAATTGGGTTCTTTTAAGCTTATTTTAATTAGCTTAGAAGCAAGAAGCTACTTAGCTAATGAAAGCTGTGACATACTTCATAAAAGCAGGAAATTCTTGAGAGCATTTAATAATGGGAGGACGTTATGTCAAGATTTATACTCTCAGATAACCTGTAAGAATAAAATTTTAAATCCCTGACTTTTGTAGAATTCCCACTGTCAAATTCTCACTGACTTGTGAGTGTGGAAAAAGGTATCTTTTGCTTGAATTCAAAAAGAAGAGTTCAACTCTTTTCAAAAGATATGAAAAATTCATTGGAAAATATGTATACATTTCAAAGTCTCCCAGTTATCTGGACTGAAGGCACTGTTCTCACTGTGGCCAGATGAATGGGAGTGTCCTGTACCTGAATCATGCTAGATATTAAATCAGGACATCGTTAGGTATTAATGTTGTGTGTACAGATTTTTGTTTGGGTTTTTTTTTTTTTGCTTAAATAAATGTTACAAATTTTATGTAAAGTGTGTCTTGTCTACATTTATTCTAGACATTTGGTTTAAAATTTAAAAGTAATGCAGATTCCTTGGTCATCCACTTATAACAATTCCTGTCAATTGGCTCTCTCAAAGGCCAGTGGTTTTACTGCAAAAGTTTCCAGTGTTTTTTTTTTCAGACTCCCGTGCTCGGTGCTGTTTGGGCTTCCCTGGTGGCTCAGACAGTAAAGAATCTGCCTGCAGTGCGGGAGACGTGGGTTCGACCCCTGGGTCAGGAAGATGCCTTGCAGAAGGGAATGGCTACCCACTCCAGTATTCTTGCGTAGAGAACTCCATCGACAGGAGCCTGGCAGGCTACCATCCACAAGATCACAAAGAGTAGGACATGACTGAGCAACTAGCACAAACACAGGTACTGTTCATGTGTTGGAACTTATATAAGTCCTTCAGAAAACTTATAGTTTTGTCAAGAAGAGGAAGTAGTAAACAGATAAATATTACATAACACAGACCACTCCACGGTATTTGTTTAGAGCCACAGAAACTATACCTAATGGAGGCTGGGCTCCCATCAGACAGCCCAAGAACACTTCTAAAGAGCATATCTGAGTTGATAGTCATTCACACAACTATTGAGATAATTAACTGGCATTATTGTTTAAGTGCATTTAGTGAGGGAGGCTCCCAAAACACATAGTATTATTAGGAACTGCTCACCCTGGCCAGGCACCACAGTAACCATTTGCATGAGTGATTTTATGACAGGAGGTCCTAGTAAGGAACATGGAACTAATAAGCCACCACCAGCCAGGAGAGTTTGGGAAAAGTCAAAAGGGGATACCACGTGTTGGACCACCTCCCCGAATCCTCACTGGTGTCCATCTTGGCTGAGGAATGTGAGCACCACCAAGAAGGACTCAGATGATTGGCCAAAGACAACCCGGAAACTAATTCCATCACCATAAAACCCGAGACTGAGCTACGTGGCAGAACAGGTCTCCCAGATTCCCCTACCCTACTGCTCTCCACCCGGGTGCCCTTTCCAATAAAATCTGCTTTGTCAGCATGTGTGTCTTCTCGGACAATTCTTTTCCATGTGTTAGACAAGCGCCCACTCTAGGGCCCTGGAAGAGGTCCTCCTTCCTGCAACAATATAAGAAGCCCATGGCCAGGAAGAGTCCTTAGTAACTTTAGTTTCAGAAACCTCATTTTATAATTGAAGAAGTCTTAGGGAAAATTGTTTTTCAGTTGCTAATTCATGTCTGATTTTTTGCGACCCCATGGACTGCAGCACACCAGGCTTTCCTGTCCTTTACTATCTCCTGTAGTTTGCTCAAGAACTCATCATCATTCACTGATGCTATCCAACCATCTCATTCTGTCGACCTCAGTCTTTCCCAGCATCAGGGTCTTAATGCTCTTGCCCAGATCACACAGCAGGTCAGTGACAAATTCTGCATTTCAATTCTTACTTCCAAATTTACAATTATTTCAATAATAGCATGAGATTGCTTAGCTCTTAGACAATTGCGGTTAAGCATCAAATGAATGGTGCAGAAAAGAATTCACCAAATGGTCTAAAGTGGAGGTTGCCTATTCTTACTGATGGTGTAGGGCAGCATTAGTGTTTAGATGCCATAGAATTGTTGATGAGCGGTCACTAGAAATACTACTGCTTCACTAATATGCAAACATGAGATAGATGTATTAGAGTGATAGGGTTTTTAAAAGTATTTTATTTATTTTTATTTATTTGGCTGCACTGGGCCTTAGTTCCAGCTCTTGGGATCTTCAATCTTTGTTGGGGCATGCAAGTTCTTCAGTGGCAGCATGGGGACTCTCAGTTATAGCATGTGAGAGCTAGTTCCCTGACCAGGGGTGGAACCCAGGCCCCCTGCACTGGGAGTGTGGAATCTTAGACACTGAACCACTAGGAAAGTCACCTTTAAAAGTAGTTTTTTAAAAAATAATTTTTATAATAATTACTAGCTTTTCTTAACCTTTCATTGTCTCTCCAATAATTCATTCAATAATAACATGGTATCACTGTGGGCCACACATACTGAGGAAGATAAATACCTTTGGACAATATTTAACCAAACAAGTTGTTGAGCTGTGTTGTCTATAGCCAATCTTCAAAAGGAAAAAAAGCAAGACTTTCTCCATTCTCCCTCCTCCCATACCCTTTCTAGCAGCTTTTATTATGTAGATTGGCCTAGTCTCTTGGCTAAATTTAAATTCTTTTCTTCTGAGTATCTTTCTACTTCCTATTCCCTATTCTTAATCTGCATTGTAAGAATCCAATGAATAGTTCTAGGTAACTGCATAACTCTTCAAATTGAGAGGAGTAGGTGAATGTCAGAAACCGTGAGTACTCACATTACTCTTTTGTCTTTTTATAATGTAAGATTCCAATGCAGTCTGAAAATTCAGCCTATATAAAAGAGCAAGTCATAGGGTGGGAGTATCGACATGCAGCTCTTGACTTCTAGAAGCCAGCCTTTGGAGCGGGTTTGTGGAAATAACACCAGATTTTGCAGATGAGTGGCTTGTTCCTGTGCACTCCGTAAAACAGCTGTTTAAAATCATCTTGCAGTGCCTCAAAAACTGTCACTAAAGGAATGTCTCTCCTAGATTGTGATGTGACTATAAGAGTGAAGAACAACAACAAAAACCCTCAGCTCTCCTGTCACTTTACATCATTACACATAAACGGAACCATTTTCAATGACAAAGCTAGAATGTGATTGTCATACTTCAATATGGAGATTAAGGAGTTATCAAACACATTTTCTACCTAATTCTTGGTTTCATCAATTCAGTCTTAAATAAAGCCCTTCAAAACTGGAAATAATATGAATAATGAGACAAGTACTGTATTTAACCCTCAAACATGTTGTAAGGGAAGAGAATTACTCCTTATTTTAGAAATGAGGGAAAGCCTAATGATATGACTTACTTGTCTCATAACACATGTATAGAAAGTAATTTGTAAATTAAACCTAGATACTGTTTTGACACCAGCTTCCCCACTCTTTGAAGAATCTTTGCTGCTTTGTACAGTCTCAGTAGTGATATCTTTGAGTAAAAAGACAAATGTGGGATCTCCCTGGTGATCCAGTAGCTAAGACTCCAGGCTCCCAATGCAGGGGGCCCAGGTTTGATTCTTGATCAGAAAACTAGATCTCACTTGCCACAACTAAGAGTTCGTAAGCTGCAACTTAAGATCCCACCAGGCCTCAAGCCTCAACGAAGATCAAGGATCCTGTGTAATGCAACTAAGACCTGGCACAGCCAAATGAATAAAAATAAATATATTTTTAAAAGACATGCATAATCAAAAAAGTCCTCTGAAACTGGTTCATGAAATAAACCACATTATTGTTTGTGGATACTAGCAATGGATTTAAAGAATCTCTTTTAAAGACCCATGGGAACAGATCAACTATGTGATTTGAAGTCAATCAATTACCACTGTGCCAAATTCTATTGTAAGAAGGGTATAATTTCAAATAACGCTAGTTTTCAGTACATTCTGATGACTGACTTAGAATATATCCAGATTTTCCATATATCCAGAAAATATATACAGGCAAGCACTATGCTAAGCATTTTTTTATGTATACTTTTTCAGCTAAGCCTGGCAACAGCCTTGTAAAGAAGATAATTATGACATTCGTGGGTAAGGAAATTGTGAGGTATGAAATAACTTTGCCAGGTTCACAGATTATGAAGTTTCAGAGTCACACATAAGATTTAAGTCTATTAAACTCTGAAATCTATGCTCTTAAACACTGTGCTATAAAGGGGAAAACCAATTTAACCATTCAGGACAATCCAAATATAATTTAAACATTAAGGCCATTCCCATTCATACTTTGGCCTCTCTCAAAGGATGGAACCCATTGACAGTTTTCCAAGTTTATGATTTGCAACCTCACTCGCCCTAAGTGTCATTATTGTAGTGTCTCCTACAATAAAACATAAGCCTTTTACAACTTAGGGAGAAAATTTCCTCCCCAAAATAATGGGGCTAAAGAGACCAAGAAACCACCACAATGATACAGATAGAGATTACTTCAATGTGAAAATATCTGAACATGCCTTATCTAACTAGTATGGAGCTTTAGAAGAGTCACCTGCCACAGACCTCATTTGTATGGAGGTCTCCAATCAAAGGGGCACTGACCTTGAGCACTGAGACATTTCCAAATAATTGTATAAACAATTCTCATTGGAACCTTCCATCCTTGGAAGCTCTAAACCAACTCCCCTGTCATATTAAGCCAGTATGTAAACCTTTCCCCACAGCTGTCCCAGGAGTTAGTTTCTATGTAGGTTATTCCCATATGTGTAATAAAATTTCCTCATTTACCTACTGTCAGTTAATTTATAGGTCTCCTTCCACCTCCAACAATCGGACCTAAGTTGGTAGAGGAGTTTCTCCCCCCATAAGCCTTCACAGTAAGTTCATTTAAAAAAAAAATGTTAAAACTAATAAAAAGGGATAGATAATTAGCTTTATATGTATCACTTGTCCTTATTTTACTCATTTTCTGCCCACCTGTGATAACTTGTCTAGAGACAAGTCTTTTTGGATCGGCCTTAGAGAACAATTTCCTTAGTTAATTTTGTTTCCCTGGAGTGGTTTGTGTTTCTTCAAGTTTACTACTTCAGTGTGTTACCTTTTACTAATCAAGTTAGTAAAGAGAGACTGGGGCTTCCTAGAGGGCTCAGTGGTAAAGACTTCCTGCCAATACCCGAAGAGATGTGGGTTTGATCCCAGGGTGGAGAAGACCCCTGGAGGAGGACATAGCAACCCACTCCAGTATTCTGCCTGAAAAACCCCATGGACAGAGGAACCTGGCGTGCTACAGTCCAGAACTCAGAGTCGGACAAGACTGAGCGACTGAATGAGACAGGTGCTCGGGCCTGGTGCACTGGGAAGACCCAGAGGGATCGGGTGGAGAGGGAGGTGGGAGGGGGGACCGGGATGGGGAATACATGTAAATCCATGGCTAATTCATTTCAATGTATGACAAAAACTACTGTAATGATGTAAAGTAATTAGCCTCCAACTAATAAAAATAAATGGAAAAAAAAAATAAAAATTAAAAAAAAAAAAAAAAGACTGAGCGACTGAGCACAAAGAGGGAGACTAGTCAAGAGGGAGATCTCAGAACTCCAGGCTGCTGCTGCTAAATCACCTCAGTCGTGTCCGACTCTGTGCGACCCCATAGGCGGCTGCCCACCAGGCTCTGCTGTCCCTGGAATTCTCCAGGGAAGAACACTGGAGTGGGTTGCCATTTCCTTCAATGCATGAAAGTGAAAAGTGAAAGTGAAGTCACTCAGTCATGTCCGACACTTAACAACCCCATGATCTGCAACCTACCAGGCTCCTCTGTCCACGGGATTTTCCAGGCAAGGGTACTGGGCCACTGCCTTCTCCGGAACTCCAGGCTGCCCCTCCCTAAATACAGGAAGCCTTTTCTTTAGGGCCACTGATTCTTGGTACTGCTCTGTGATTCCAGTTCCTTTATTTTTTAAGCAGGCTCTTCCTATAGTAATACAGGTTTTACTGGTAATCATTACAATAGGAAAAATAAACCAAAGCGACAGACATAGATAACACAAAGACTTAATAGCTAGTCTTTGTGTTTTTGATGCCCAGAAAGAGACAATTGCTCAAAGTCTCAGAGCTTCAAATGATCCTTTTCCTTAGAAATTATCCTGTCTACTAGAAAACACAAAAATGACATATGCGGTGTTAATCTCTTAGTTTTTGAAATTCAGTAAGTTTGGTATTCCAGAAGAGGAAGTGAAGCTCACAAGGTAACTACCCAAAGGTGGAGATGGAATCTGAATTACGGCTTTTTTGACATCAGAGCTCATGATCTTTCCCCTGTGTTTCATGCCGGTTCTTGTTCAGTAGCTCAGTCCTGTCCGAATCTTTGTGACCCCATGGACTGCAGCATGCCAGGATTCCCTGTCTTTCACCATCTCCTGGAGCTTGCTCAAACTCATGTCCATTGAGTCAGTGATGCCACCCAACCATCTTGTCCTCTGTCGTCCCCTTCTCCTCCTGCCTTCCATCTTTCCTATGCCAACATAGCTAAAGAAATTTTACAAAGTTCTTAAAGAAATCCAACCATGATCTAAAGAATCTTGACTATAGTTTTCTCATTTCATTTCAGAAGTTTAATTTCTTAAGACTTTCCAGTTGATCTGTTCCTTCACTATCCTTCCCCTATTCTTCAGAGTTGTCAGGAAAAGGGAGGGGAGTGTCAGGGAAGGGCTCTCTAAAGGAAGTGAAGTCTCAGTGAAATCTGAGGGATTAATACAAATTACTTAGTAGGGGGAGGTAGCATGGACAACAATGAATGTGCCAAAGTACAAGTCTAGAACTGAAACAATTTCACTATATGATGTTAAAATGAGAATGGAAACTGAAATGAAAGTGTTAGTCACTTGTGTCCAACTCTTTGTGACCCCATGAACTATAGCTCACCAGGGTCCTCTGTCTATGGAATTCTCCAGGCAAGAATACTGGAGTGGATTGCCATTCCCTTCTCCAGGAAATCTTTCCAACCCAGGAATCAAACCCAGGTTTCCGGCATTGCAGGCAGTGTCTTTACTATTTGAGCCAGAATGCTAATTATTTAAACTAGAGATACAACCAGGAGCCAGATCATGCAGGATGATCTAAGCCATCCTAAGAAGTTTGGATTTTATTCTGAGGACAATGGGGAGACATGGAAGTGTTTTAAACTGGGGAGAAATATCATCAGATTTGTGTTTAGGTAGAATACTCATTTTAGGTGGGTAAAAGATTGGTTGGGATGGGTCTGGTAATGGATCAGTTAGGAGCATAAAATAAATCATCAGAAATGATTAAACTTAAGTGGAAAACTGGAGACTAGGTAGGGATGGACATAGAGGAGATTAGGGGAAGAAGGGCAGGAGGCACAGTTTATGACAAAAATTTGCTCCTTGCTAAGTAGCTTCAACCTTGCCTCTGATTTTGGAGACAAACTTCCTTTTACAGCTACAATTGATTTTTTCCAGGTAGCCATTTCACATTTTTTTTTTTTTTTTGGAACAAATATTACTGGCTACCTTCTGTAAGTTAGGCACTCTTGTTTTTAGTCACTAAGTTGTCTGACCCTTTTGCAATCCCATGGACTGTAGCCCACCAGGCTCCTCTGTCTAAGGGATTTCCCAGGCAAGAACACTAGTTCAGTTCAGTTGAGTTCAGTTGCTCAGCTGTATCTGACTCTTTGCAACCCGATGGACCGCAGCACGCCAGGCTTCCCTGTCCATCACCAACTCCTGGAGCTTGCTCAAACTCATGTTCCATCGAGTAGGTGATGCCATCCAACCATCTCATCCTCTGTTGTCCCCTTCTCCTCCTGCCCTCAATCTTTCCCAGCATCAGGGTTCCTTCCAATGAGTCAGTTCTTCGCATCAGGTGGCCAAAGTATTGGAGTTTCAACTTCAGCATCAGTCCTTCCAATGAATATTCAGGACTGATTTCCTTTAGGATGGACTGGTTGGATTTCCCTGCAGTCCAAGGGACTCTCAAGAGTCTTCTCCAACACCACAGTTCAAAAGCATCAATTCTTCGGCTCTCAGCTTTGTTTATAGTTCAACTCTCACATCCATACATGACTACTGGAAAAACCATAGCTTTGACTAGATGGATCTTTGCTGGCAAAGCAGTGTCTCTGCTTTTTAATATACTGTCTAGGTTTGTCATAGCTTTTCTTCCAAGGAGGAAGCGTCCTTTAATTTCATGGCTGCAGTCAAAATCTGCAGTGATTTTGGATCCCCCCAAAATAGACTGGGTTGCTATTTTCTTCTCCAGGGAATCTTCCTGACCCAGGGATCAAACTTGCATCTCCTGCATCACAGGTGAATTCTTTACCACTGAGCCACCAGGGAAGTCCCTTGGCACTATTTTACACCTATAACAAAGTCTTTTCCCTCATGTCAGTTCAGTTCAGTTGCTCAGTCACGTGCAACTCATTGCGACCCCATGCACTGCAGCACGCCTGGCTTCCCTATCCATCACCAACTCTTGGAACTTGCTCAAACTCATGTCCATCGAGTAGGTGATGCCACCCAACCATCTCATCCTCTGTCGTCCCCTTCTTCTCCTGCCTTCAGTCTTTCCAGCATCAGGGGCTTTTCCAATGAATCAGTTCTTCACATCAGGTGGCCAAAGTACTGGCGCTTCAGATTCAGCATCAGTTCTTCCAATGAATACTCAGGACTGATTTCCTCCAGGATTGTCTAGTTTGATCTCCTTGTAGTCCAAGGGATTCTCAAGATTCTTCTCCAACACCATAGTTCAAAATCATCAACTCTTTGGTGCTCAGCTTTCTTTATTGTCCAACTCTCACATCCATACATGACTACTGGAAAAACCATAGCTTTGGCTAGACGGACCTTTGCTGGCAAAGTGATGTCTCTTCTTTTTAATATGCTGTCTAAGTTGATCACAGCTTTTCTCCCAAGGAGCAAGCATCTTTTAATTTCATGGCTGCAGTCACCATCTGCACTGATTTTGGAGCCCAAGAATATAAAGTCTATCACTGTTTCCATTTTTTCCCCATCTATTTGCCATGAAGTAATGGAACTCAATGCCATGATCTAATTTTTTTGAATTTTGAGTTTTAAGGCAGCTTTTTCATTCTCCTCTTTCACTGTCATCAAGAGGCTCTTTAGTTCTTCTTCACTTTCTGCCGTAAGTGTAGTGTCATCTGCATATCTGAGGTTATTGATATTTCTCCCAGCAATCTTGATTCCAGCTTGTGCTTCATCCAATCCAATGTTTCACATGATGTACTCTGCATAAAAGTTAAGTAAGCCTTACTTATAAGGCAACATTTGAGCAACAATTTAAAGGAAGTAAGAGAGATATCCGTGAATATAACAAGCAGTCCAATGATGCTGGAGTAGAATAAATAAAGGAGAGAGTGGCAGAAGATGAAGTAAGAGAAGGGCATGGAAAGAACGGATTATGTAGAACCTTGGAGAACACCATCCTTATGAATCTTTATATTCTGCCTGAGATGGGAAGCTGTTGGAGGATTTGGGGTAGATGATGTTTAAAGTGATCACTCTAGTTGCTGTTGAGAACAGATTTTAATGGAACAAGCCCGAAAACTGGGAAACCAGACAGGAGGATATTGTAAGAATCCAAGTTGGTTCTGACGGGCTTGGACCAGGGTAGCAGGTAAGAGATAAGACAAAGTCTTTGGATATATTTTGAAGAGTGAGTTGATAGGATCTCCTAACAGATAGGATATTGGATATAAGAATAAGAGAGGAGTTAAAAATTATTTCCAAGATTTTGTCACAAGCAGCAGAAAGGAAGGAGTTGCCATATACTAAAACAGGAAAGACTGGCAGGAAAAGCAGATTAGGGTAAGGACAACAGGAGTTTACTCTTGGACACATTAGGCTATTTTGATAACCAGGTGTATATGTTGAATAGACCACTGAATGTATCACTCAAGTTCAAAAGCAAGGTACAGTCTAGACATAAAACATGGGTATATCAGCATGTAAATTTCTTTTAAAGTTATGAAACTAAACAAAATTACCACAAGGAAGAGAGATTGGATAGGGAATATGTATACAAATACAGAGTCTTGGGGGTATACAGAGATTTAGAACTATGGGTGATGAGAAATCAAAAGGATGAGAAGGAGCAAAAATGAGGTGGGAGGACAAGAGAAAGAAGAAAGAGGAAGGCATGGGAGAGGAGGAGGAGGAGAAGATGCATCCTGGAAGCCAAATGGAGAAAGTATTTTTAGGGAAGAAATGATCACCTGGGTCAAATGCTGCAGAATAAATAAGACAAGAGAAGAATGACAACTGAATTCAGCAACCTGGACGTTGAGAAGAACGGTTAGTGGAGTGGCAGGGGAAAAAGAAAATGGGAAGAAAAAAAATTGGAGACAGCATGTAAAGACCACATTTTGGATAAGTTTTGCACAAAAGGGTGAAGAGATATGAGGACAAGACCTGAATAACTATTAAGTACTAGAAATTAGGTCAAAAGAAGTTTTTTTTTTTTTAAATTATGGGAAAAGTATCAGCTGGTGGCAGTGATCCAAGAAAGGGGAAAAATAATCCAGGAGAAAGAAAAGATGCTGCTGGATAAGCAAGAGATGAGACCTGTTGCAGAAGACCAGAACTAGCCAAATTGCCAATATCCATTGGATCATAGAAAAAGCAAGAGAATTCCAGAAAAACATCTTCTGCTTCATTGACTACGTTAAAGCCTGTGACTGTGTGGATCACAACAAACTGGGGAAAATTCTTAAAGAGATCAGAATACCAGACCACCTTATCTGTCTCCTGAGAAACCTGTATGAAGGCCAAGAAGCAACAGTTAGAACTGGACATGGAACAACAGACTGGTTCCAAATTGGGAAAGGTGTACATCAAGGCTATATATTGTCACATTGCTTATTTAACTTATATGCAGAGTACATCATGTGAAATGCTGGGCTCGATGAAGCACAAGCTGGAATCAAGATTGCCAGGAGAAATATCAATAATCTCAAGATATGCAGATGACACCATCCTTATGGCAGAAAGCAAAGAGGAATTAAAGAGCCTCTTGATAAAGGTGAAAGAAGAAAGTGAAAAAGCTGGCTTAAAACTCAGCTTCAAAATCTAAGATCATGGCATAACTGGTTCCATCACTTCATGACAAATAGATGGGGAAACAATGGAAACAGTGGGCTTTATTTTCTTGGGCTCCAAAATCACTGTGAACTGTGACTGCAGCCATAAAATTAAAAGATGCTTACTCCTTGGAAGAAACACTATGACCAACTTAGACAGCATAGTAAAAAGAAAAGACATCACTTTGCCAGCAAAGGTCCATCTAGTCAAAGCTATGGTTTTTCCAGTAGTTGTGTATGGATGTGAGAGTTGGATGATAAAGAAAGCTGAGCACCAAAGAATTGATGCATTTGAACTGCAGTGTTGGAGAAGACTTGAGAGGCCCTTGGACTGCAAGGAGATCCAACCAGTCTATCCTAAAGGAGATCAGTCCTGGGTGTTCTTTGGAAGGCCTGATGTTGAAGCTGAAACTCCAATACTTTGGCCACCTGATGTGAGGAGCTGACTCCTTGGAAAAGACCCTGAGGCTGGGGAAGATTGAAGGCAGGAGGAGAAGTGGATGACTGAGGATGAGATGGTTTGATGGCATCACCAACTCAATGGAAATGAGTTTGAGCAAACTCTGGGAGATGGTGAAGGACAGGGCAGCCTGGCATACTGTAGCCTATGGGGTTGCAAAGTGTCAGACATGACTGAGCAACTGCACAACAACAAGAAAGAGTGTACGAGTTCATGGTAATAGGATAGAAAGCCTATAGTAGTAGATGGGTAGATATGATGGTTGGAGCTGAGAATTTTTTTTTTTTTTTGGCTGCTCCAGGTCTTAGTTGCTGCATGTGGGATCCAGTTCCCTGATCAGGGATCAAACCTTGGCCCCTTGCATTTCGAATGTGGAGTTTTAACCACTGGACCACTACGGAAGTCCCTAGAATGTTCTTTTTCTTTTTTTTTTCAGTGAAAGAGGAAACTGACTATGATGAGGGGAAGAAGTGCTCAAGATTTGAGGACAGAAGTTATAAAGTAGTCTTAAAAAATACCCTACTATAAAATTAAATAAAGAAGTATACCTGAAACTAATACAACACTGTAAATCAACTATACTTCAATATGAGGCTTCCTAGGTGGCACAATGGTAAAGAATCTGCCTGCCAATGCAGAAGACACTGGGTCAGGAAGATCCTCTGGAGAAGGGAATGGCAACCCACTCCAGTATTCTTGCCTGGAGAATTCCAAGGACCAAGGAGCCTGGCAGGCTACAGTCCATGGGGTCACAAAGAGTTGGACACGCCTGAGCGACTGAACAACAACAATCAAGGACTTGTTCTCTGTCAAGCATTTTCATGTGTTTTACATACTTTTTTTTTTTTTTTTCTTTTTTAATGTGCAGTTTGTGGGATCTCACTTCCCCAACCAGGGACTGAACCTGGGACAAGGTCGTGAAAGCGTGGAATCATAACTATTAGACCACCAGGGAGCTCGCTACATACACTATCTTATTTATAAGGCATTCTCATCCCATTTTACTGATGAGGAAGTTGAGCTTTAGAGAAATTAAGAATCTTGTTCAAGAGCAGGCATTCCAATGCAGTATTCAAATTCAAGGCTCCCTACTCATAACAACTATCCTTTTCCAAAACATACCTTCTGTTAATTTTTCTAGTGTACAAACTTATTGCTTTCTTTCAGGGTTTCTTGGAGCAGATTATAAGGGTCTTCTTGATACTTTTTAGGTCATAAGAAACAAGAGAATTGCTATTGCCAGTTATAAGAGAAAAGTCTTTTAAAAATATATTTTAAAATGTATGCAATCAACCCTCAATATCCATGGGTTCTCTATCCCCGGATTCAACGTCTATGGAACAAGTTCAGAAAAAGAATTTTTTTTTTTTTTTTGATGGTCAACATTTATTTTATTTTATTTTATTTTTTCCCATTTATTTTTATTAGTTGGAGGCTAATTACTTTACAGCATTGCAGTGGTTTTTGTCATACATTGAATTAGCCATGGATTTACATGTATTCCCCATCCCAGTCCCCCCTCCCACCTCCCTCTCCACCCCATCCCTCTGGGTCTTCCCAGTGCACCAGGCCTGAGCACTTGTCTCATGCATCCAACCTGGGCTGGTGATCTGTTTCACCCTAGATATACATGTTTCGATGCTGTTCTCTTGAAACATCCCACCCCCGGGTTCTCCCATAGAGTCCACAAGTCTGTTCTATACATCTGAGTCTCTTTTTCTTTTAGAAAAAGAATTTTTATGAGGTTTCAAAAAGCAAAATCTGAATTTGCTAGTACCAGCAAATTATATGTAAATACACAGAATTTACATATTAGTTATACTAGTATGAGCAATCTACAGGTCATTTAAAGTATAGAGGAGGAAGTGTGTAAGTTATATCCAAATACTACTCCTTTTTATAAGGTACGTCAGTTTTTTGGGGTTTGGATATGATGGACTCTGAAATCATTGCCCCTGGGGACACAGGGGGCCACCATATTCTGTTTCCCAACTCCACAGAGCTGGTCCGTGGGCGTGCCTTTGACCGGCAAAGGGAACGTGCTATTGAATCCTGGGGCGTAGGTTTTGTGGGAGACTTGGTCACAGACGTGTGGGTAGGCGTTGAGTGAGTGGTTGGTCTCCACGGCGGCGTGAAGGAGGTGGAAGCAGAACGGTTGGGTCCTCACCGGATGGAGTGGTGGGTGGCCCGGGTGGGGGTGGTGAGGCCCGTCCTGGGGGCGGGGTCTACGGTGGGCGAGTGCGCGTCGCCGCGCCCGGCATTTCAAACCTCGCGGCTAGACCGCCGGGAGTCTGCTCCACGAGCCGGTTGCTCAGCTGATTCCCGGCGCGGGTCGAATCCACCTCTCGCGGGATCCAGGCCCAGCTCGACGGCAACTCTCTCCTCGACGCTTCGCCGTCGCCATGGTTCACTTCTTGCACCCGGGCCTTTCGCCCCGGACCATCGTCCCCCCGGACGCTCGGAAGGATATGCTGGGCTGCCTCGTGGTGCAGGTGAGTTCCGAGGAGGGCAAGGGACGGGGGCAGGAAATGGAACGCGAACCTCGGCTGGACGTCCGGCCCCGGGAGAGCACGGCAAGTCGTCGGGGACCGTGCGGAGACATTTTTGGCTTGTTTGACCGACGCGGGGGGTAGAGTCTGAAGAGGCTGAGTCCCTGTTAGGCTTCTGTCTTCTGATGCTGGGAAGTGCTTGTCGGAGAGGAGTTTTCCGCCCGGGGCGTCCCAGCCTCCGGGCCGAGCGTCCCGACCCTGCGCAGCGGAGGAGTGGCGGGGTATGTCCCGCCTCACGCTTGACCTTGGGCGGGTCCTCTCCTCTGGGCCCCTTGGTTTTCCTGTGCTAGTGAGTGCGTGCGTGCTAACTCGCTTCAGTCGTTTCCGACTCTTTGCGACCCTATGGACTGTAGCCCACCAGGCTTCTCTGTCCATGGGATTCTCCAGTAAGAATACTGGAGTGGACTACTCCAGGGGTATCTTCCCTACCCAGGGATCGAACGCGTGTCTCCTGCCTCCTGCATTGGCAGGCGGATTGACTAGCGCCACCTGGGAAGACTATGTGCAAGCGCGGGCGACAGCTATTTTGCAAGGTGGTGTTAAGTTTAGACGTGCCTTATGCTTGGCCCGTGGCGTTTATTGTCATCCTGCGCCCAAATACCTTAAAACTTCGGCTGTTCCCAAACGTATGTTGGGGACTTGTTGCTCCCAAGAGTATGCGACCTGTCGGTCCTAGGATTGTTAACAGAAAAAGCCCGCCTGGAAGAGTTGGAACCCCAAAGAGTGAAGTTCCTAAAATTCCATGTGTTCGTTTCGGCCCCGCGCCCCGGTTCCCTCGGAATGCCTTTCAAACGAAATTGAGCAACATGCAAACCAAAAGAGTGTGTATTTGGAGCCTACTGTGTGTCAGTTGTCGTATTTCTAAAATCTCTTGGATTTTTTTGTAGGCATTGATGGTCTCTGTTTTACTAGTGAGTAGGAAAATTGAGAACCCTTGACTTGCTCAAGATCTTGAACCTGACATAATTTCTGATGTGACTCCGTATTCTATAAAACCCCAAGGGCCACCCTTCTTAGAACTCAAAATCTAGTGAACGCTCAACCCACAGTTAGTATGGAGGAAAGGAAATATTCTCATTGAGTTTGCACTTTACACACTAACGCCTTGTTGGCCTTTGTGTCCTGCAGAGATCTAACCTGTAATCCTGTAGACCCTTTTGGGCTCACTTTTATTTATTTATTTTTTTTTTCCCATTTATTTTTATTAGTTGGAGGCTAATTACTTTACATCATTACAGTAGTTTTTGTCATACATTGAAATGAATTAGCCATGGATTTACATGTATTCCCCATCCCTGTCCCCCCTCCCACCTCCCTCTCCACCCGATTGGGCTCACTTTTAAAAGCTTCTTAAATAATGCCTAAATTTGTTTGTTATTGTTCAGTTGCTAAGTCCTATCTGGCTCTTTAGCGATCCCAAGGACAGCAACACTGCTACTCTCCCCTGTCCTTCACTATCTCCTGGAGTTTGCTCAAATTCACATCTTTTGAGTTGGTGATGCTATCTCATCATCTCATCCTCTGCCTCTCCCTTCTCCTTTTGCTTTCAATCTTTCTGGGCATTGGGCTTCCCTGATAGCTCAGTTGGTCAAGAATCCGCCTGCAATGCAGGAGATTCCTTGGTAGGGAAGATGCACTGGAGAAGGGATAGGCTACCCACTTCAGTATTTTTGGGCTTGCCTTGTGGCTCAGCTGGTAAAGAATCTGCCTGCAATGCAGGAGACCTGGGTTCTGTCCCTGGGTTGAGATCCCCTGGGGAAGGGCAAGGCTACCCTTTCCAGTATTTTGGCCTGGAGAATTCCATGGACTGTAAAGTCCATGAGGTCGCAGAGTTAGACAGGACTGAATGACTTTTTCTTCACTTTCCCAGCATACGGGTCTTTTCCAGTGAGTCAGCTTTTTGCCTCAGGTGGCCAAAATATTGGAGTTTCAGCTTCAGCATCAGTCCTTCCAGTGAATATTTAGGGTTGATGTCCTTTAGGATTGACTGGTTTGATCTTGCTGTCCAGGCGACTCTGAAGAGTATTCTCTAACACCACAATTTGAAAGCATCAATTCTTTGGTGCTCAGCCTTCTTTATGGTCCAACTCTCACATCTGTACATGACTGCTGGAAAAACCATAGCTATTTGGACCTTTGTCGGCAAAGTGATGGCTCTGCTTTTTGATACTCTGTCTGGGTTTATCATAGCTTTCCTTCCATGGCACAAGCGTCTTTTAATTTCATGACTGCAGTCACAGTCCACAGTGATTTTGGAGCCCAAGAAAATAGTTTGCCACTGCTTCCACTTTTTCTCTTTCTCTTTGTCATGAAGTGATGGGACCAGATGCCATCATCTTAGTTTTTTGAATGTATACTGTTGGGGTATGAGGTTGAAAGAGGAGAGTGAAAAAGCTGGCTTAAAACTCAACATTCAAAAAATGAAGATCATGGCCTCTCGTCCCATCACTTCATGGCGAATAGATGGGGAAAAAATGGAAACAGTGACAGACTTTATTTTCTTGGGCTCAAAAATCACTATAGATGGTGACTGCATCCTTGAGATTAAAACATGCTTGCTCCTTGGAAGAAAAGCTATGATAAACCTAGACAGTATATTAAAAAGCAGAGACTACTTTTCCAGCAAAGGTCGGTCTAGTCAAAGCTATGGTTTTTCTAGTAGTCATGTATGGATGTGAGAGTTGGGCAATAAAGAAAGCTGAGCACCAAAGAATTGATGCTTTTGAACTGTGGGGTTGGAGAGGGCTCTTGAGAGTACCTTGGACTGCAAGATCCAACCAGTCCATCCTAAATGAAATCAGTCCTGAATATTCATTGGAAGGATCGATGCTGAAACAGAAGCTCGGTTACTTTGGCCACCTGATGTGAAGAACTGACTCATTTGAAAAGACCGTGATGCTGGGAAAGACTGAAGGCAGGAGGAGAAGGAGACAACAGAAGATGAGATGGTTGGATGGCATCACTGACTCGATGGAGTTTGAGCAAGCTCTGGGAGTTGGTGATGGATAGGGAAGCCTGGTGTGCTGCAGTGCATGGGGTCGCAAAGAGGCTGAGCAACTGAACTGAACTTTCACCCTTATCAAGAGGCTGTTTAGTTCCTCTTCACTTTCTGCCATTAGAGTGGTATCGTCTGCATATCTGAGGTGATTGTTGTTAGTCCAGCAGTCTTGATTCCAGCTTGTGATTCATCCAGCCTGACATTTGTTTGTAGCTAATGGAAAAGCTGAGTTGTTAACATATGTCCTAGCACAGCATGTCAAGTACATTTCTTGCTGCTACTGATGTAATTGAAAAGCAAGGTTTTCTTTAGAAAAGTGATCAGATGAATTCATTTTTGTGTGGTTCCACGCTGTACTGTGTACATT
Source organism: Odocoileus virginianus (assembly GCF_023699985.2). Lineage (NCBI taxonomy): Eukaryota > Metazoa > Chordata > Mammalia > Artiodactyla > Cervidae > Odocoileus > Odocoileus virginianus. The sequence goes on along the minus strand of NC_069678.1, from coordinate 74,336,845 downwards.
TGTCATTTGGTTAAGATTTTATTTTTAATTAATTTTAAAAATCATATAATTCATGAATACTTTTCCTTTAGATTTCTCTATGTTGTTTTAAATTTTATTTAGCAATGTTTTGTAGTTTTTAGTATAAATGTCTGTTACATATTTTGTTAAATTTATCCCTGTTTTTGTTAGTAATGTAAATATTTTTAAAAGTTTGTAGTTTGGGGGTTATATTGATCTTGTATCTTATGACTTTGCTAAAGCTACTTAAAAAAAAAATAGAAAAAAGAAAAAAATTTAATCAAAAGTTTGTTCTTTGCAAAGATCAATGAAATTGATAGATCTTTAGCCAGGATAACCAAAGGAAGACTGAAATAACCGATGTCAGAATGAAGGAGCTATTACTACTGATGTAAAGCCACATATATTCTCTCATTATTTTTTTTGTTTTGTTTTCTTAAGATTTTCTTTATAATCTGTTATCTGCAAAGACAGCTTTACTTATTCCCTTTCAATCTATTCTTCATATTTCCTTTCCTAAAAAATGCAGTATCTAGGACCTTGTGTAGAATGTAGGAGAGAAGTGGTGAGAAGGGACATCTTTATATCGTTCTAGCTCTTTTGGTTTTCCCATAGATGCCTTTTATCAAATTAAGGAAGTTTTCTTCTATTCTTAGTTGGCTGATTTTTTTTGTTTTTGTTTTTTTCAATCATGGTAATCATGAATGTGTTTTGAAATTTGTTGAAATACTTTCTCAGTGTATATTAAGGATGTATGTTTTTGTTCTTCATTGTGTTGATGTGGTAGGTTTTATTGATTGTGAATTTAACTTTACATTGTTGGATCTTAGTTCCTGGACCAGGAATTGAACTCTCACCTTTGACAGTGAAAGCTCAGAGTCCTAACCACTGGACTGCCAGGGAATTCCCTCCATTGCGTTTTTTTTTCCCCCAATTGATTATTTTAAAAGTTTCATTCTATCTTTTCTGTTGACTTACTAGTTCTGTTCCTCTTCTCTGAATGGTCACACAAAGATAACAGTTGGGGTCTTAGACCCCATTCTCTTTCGTTAAGTGTCACATTAATGAAATTTGCAAAGATGTAAAACAGTGCTGCCATTGTCACTAAATTTTTAAAAATTCTTTTTGAAAATGTTAGCTCTTAAAAAAAAATGTTCTTTGTTGGGAATTTCCTGGTAATCCAGGACTTGGTGCTTTCACTGCTGTGGGTGCAGGTTCAGTCCTTGGTCTGGGAACTAAGATCCCACAAGCCATGTGGTGTGACCAGAAAAAAAAGTGTTCTTTGTGTGAACATGTAATTGGTTTAACTTTTATTATTTCTGAATGAGTTAATATATATTTTAAAGATTTCTTAGTTTTAACTTATAATATAGTAAATGTTGATAGATGCAATCCAGTTTTTAAGAATACTGTTGATCCTAAGACTAAAAAGTTTGAGAGTCACAGGTCTAGGTTTTAAAATGTACATGTTTGACTTATTGCACTACTTTTAAATATATCACTTCAGCTTACAACAATATTCTTTCATTTTCTCCCCTCTTTCCTGTCCTTTGTACTATTGAAATAATACATTCTACTTTTCTAAGTTGCACAGTATATTGTTTTTACTTTTTCTTTGATCAGTTATTAAAGAAATTAGGAAATAAGAAAAATAGTTTTATATTTATCCACATGCTCCTGTTTCCAGTACTCTTCCCTTTTCTCTTTTCTCTAGATCCCAAATATCCATTTTGTATAATGTTTCTTTACTTAAAGAACATTTTACCTTTCTTATAGTGTAGATCTGCTGATGATAGGTTCTTTCTACTTTGTCTGAGAATATCTTTATTTTACCTTTATTTTTGAAAGATATTTTCAATGCTCATAGTTTTTCTTCCTATTGCACTTAAATTTTTTTTAGAAAATTTTATTTATTTAGCTGGATCTTTGTTGCTGCATGGGCTTTTCTTTAGTTGTGGTGAGCGGGGGTAATCTCTAGTTGCAGTGCAGGGCCTTCTCTTGTTGCTGAGCACAGGCTCTAGGGTGTGCGGGCCTCAGTAGTTTTGGCACATAGCCTCAGTAGTTGTGGCTCGGGGCTCTAGGGCACAGGCTCAGTAGTTGTGGCACGTAGGCCTAGTTGCTCTGAGGCATGTGGGATCTTCATGAATCAGGGATAGAATCCATGTCTCTTTGCTGGCAGGTGGATTCTTTACCACTTAGTCACCAGGAAAACCCTCTACAGCACTTTCAAAGTGTTACTTCATTGTCTTTTGGCTAGCATTGCTTCTGATGAAAAGTCAGTGGTCATATTTTTTCATCTTAAACTGTCCACGTACCTCTAGCTCCCCCTGCCCCACCCCTAGCTTAGGTTTTTCATTTTATCGTAGGTTTTTAGCCATTGGTCATGTAGTGTCTTTTGTTTATTTCACTTTGGGTCCATTTTTGCTTTTGGGATCAGTTGGTTTATATTTTGTATCTAATTTCAGTATTTTTTGACTTTTTAAAAAAGTTGTTAAGTTTATTGTTTTTTGTACCTGGTGAATTAGCTATGTAATTCAATAAATATTAAACTGTAAAACAGTTTCATAGGTTCCAAGTATAGGACATTGTCCTTGTTGACCTTTTTTATTTTTAAGTTTATATATGTATTTTCTTGCTGCATGTGGGCTTTCTGTAGTCTCTGTTGAGATTCCGTATTTATTCCCTCATTATATTCATATTCTCCTGTATATCCATGAATTATAATACCTATTTTAAAGTTCTTGTTTGCTAATTATGTTATTTCTGGATCTATTTCTTGCTCTCTTTTTTTGGCTGCATCATGCAGGATCTTAGTTCCCCATCCAGGGATTAAACCCAAACCCTCTGTAGTGAAATTGTGGAGCCCTAATCACCAGACCTCCAGGGAGTTCCCTGGATCTATTTCTGGTGATTGATTTTATTTACTTTCCTGCATCTTAGCATTTCTTGTATTTTACTGTAAGCTAAACATTATGGATCCTAGTGTGTTTAGATTTTTGTTGTCTTTTTGAGCCAGGCCTACATTTGAGGCTTTTAAAACAGATTTTTTTTTTTGGTCTGTGTTCTGCGGCTCATGGGATATTTGTTTTTGACCAGGGATGGAACCGAGGCCCCCAGCAGTGAAAGCGCAGTGTCCTTACCACTGGACTGCCGGGGATTTTCTGGAGGTGTTTTTTTGGCTGAGCTGGGTGAAGATCTTTAGTTGCAGCTTTGTAACTCTTAGTTGCAGCATGTTGGATCTTGTGCCCTGACAAGGGATCAAACCTTGGCTCCCTGCATTGGAGTCCCAGTTTGAAGTCTCAGTCACTGGACTACCAAGAAAGTCTCTCTGAGGTTTTTAAAGTGCTATTGAAGGGACTTCTCTGTAGGTCCAGTGGTTAAGGAATGCAGGAGCACAGGTTTGATCCTTGGTCTGGGAATTAAGATCCTGTATGCGCAAGCCACATGTTGTGGCCAAAAATAATAACAAAACAAAAACAAAAAAATGCCATTGTAAACTTTTAAAGTTTAATTTTCTACTTGTTGGTTGTATATAAAATACAGCTTTTTGTTTTTGATTTTTTACCTTATACCCGTGAAAACATGTTAATTAGGAGAGTTTAGTAGTGTTTTGTATTTTAGAAACGATGATTCTAAACCCTCGGTTGAAATGGATTGGAAAAGGATTAAGAGTGGAAGTAGAGTAATTTGGAGTTTTTTAGTATTCTTGGAAAGATATGGTAGTAACTTGGGTTAGGAATGGGTAGTGGAGTTAGAAAGAAAGGGATGAACTAGAAATTTATTTGGGAGGTTTGATAGTCATACAGCAGGAAATAGATGACACAGTCAGAATAGGGCTAATTTAATGAGAGTTTTGGAGAAGGAAATGGCAGCCCACTCCAGTGTTCTTGCCTGGAGAATCCCAGGGACGGTGGAGCCTGGTGGGCTGCTGTCTGTGGGGTCGCACAGAGTCGGACACGACTGAAGCGACTTAGCAGCAGCAGCAGCAGCAGCAGGGTTACATCTTTGTCCCACTTCTTATAAATAGTGTGATTCTGGGCAAATCTCTTTATCACTATTCCAATTTGAACTCTTTCTCTTAGCAGCAGCAGCAGCAATGAGAGTTTAATTAAGGGATTACTTTCAAAGATAAGGGAGAGAGATGGAAAACCACAATAACATACTGCTTCACGTCTAGTGACAGTACCTCTTGCCACCCCTGGGCCCAGAGGACCTCTCAGAAGGAATGTCTGAGTTCATTTAGGCTGCTGTGACTAAAGTTCTGTAGACTGGGTGATTCATAAAAAACATAAATTTATTTCTCACAGTTCTGGAAACTAGGAAGTTCAAGATCAAGGTGCTGGAAGATTTGGTGTCTGGTGAGAGCCTGCTTCCTGGTTCATGCACATCTTTTTGCTGTGTTCTCACATGGCAGAAGGGACAAGGGAACTGTCTGAGGTCACTCTTGTATGGGCACTAATTCCATTTAGTGAAGGCTTCACCCTCATGACCTAATGACTTCCCAAGGTTCCTCCCTCCAAACATCAGATTAGAGGTTGGATTGCAGCATAAGAATTTTGGAAGAATGCAGACATTTAGTCAATAGCAAGAACAGAGGACTAGTCTTAGAGGAGTGATTAGTGTGACATAGCCAGCTCAAGATACTTTAAATGAGAAAGAACAGGGGAACAGGGGAAATTATCTGTGTGGAGTTTTAACCCCCAAAACATATATCCAAGTCTTAACCCTTAGAACCTGTGAATTTGACCTTTGGAGTCAGGATGTTTGCAAATGTAATTAAGTTGAGGATCTTCCCCTTTTGCTTCTCTGCCCCCCCCCCCCCCCCCCAGGTGGCTTGTGGGACTGGGGATTGAATTGGGCCCTTGGCAGTGAAAGCACAGAGTCCTAACTGCTGGACCACCAGGGAATTCCCAGGTTGAGTATCTTGGTGAGAACATCTGATCCATCCTAAATTTTTAGGCCAGACCCTAAATCTAATGTCTGGACTTATAGTGTTTATAAGATACAGGGATAGAGATTTGAGACCTGGAGATACAGGGAAGAAGGCCATGTGAAGATCAGAGTTGTACTACCACAAGCCAAGGGAAACCACAGCCCCCAGAAGCTGATCACGTAAGAATTCTTCCCTAGAGCCTTCAGAGGGACAATGGTCCTGCTCATACTTTGATTTTTGGACTTCTGTCTTCCAGAACTGTGAGAGAATAGGTATCTGTTGTTTTTAGCCACCAATTTTATGGTAATTTGTTACAGAAAATTACCTAGGAAACTAATACGTGTTTCAGTTTTTTGAGAGTTTCATGTCAGAACCAAACTAACAGCCAGAGGGTAAGGGAGCCTATTCATGGGATCTGTACAAGTCGCCTCAGCAGTAGAGGTGAAGATTGAGTGGGTCTGGGGGGGAGGTAGTTAGCAGATAGAAGATGTCTGGCCCAGGTAGAACCAACAGGATTTGCTAATGCGTTGGATCTGTGTGTTTTGTGGGATGTTGATTAAAGATAAGGAAATGTCAGTAAAGATTAAACAGCTGAATAGATGTTATGCCATTTACTGAGTAGGGAAAGACTGGATAAATGTAGCTTCCTCCATGGTAAGTTTGAAATATTTGTCTGACATGGTTAAGTAGATATGTCAGGGAGACAACTGGTTATCTAACACTGGCTTAAAGAGAGATCTGACCTGAAGGTACTAATGTAGAATTCATTGGACTTATAGATAATATTTAGAATCATGTTATCAGTAATCAAACATTATAGAAGCAGAGTTATTAGTCATTAATGGTCTTGATGGGAAGTCAGTCTCTAAAACGTACTACTGATTTATAAAACAAAGACAAGTAACGAAATACTGTGGTATAATTCTATGTATATAAAGTTCAAAAACATGTAGAACTAAATAATATTCAGGATAATGGTTACTTCTGGCTGAAGGGATAAGTAGCATCAGGAAAGGGTATATAGGGACTTCAGAAATTTGATATATTCTATTTAAGCTGTGTCATGAATACAAAAATATTTTTAAAATATATTGTCTTATATTTAAATATTTTACATATGTTCTAAACATCATTTATGTGGATTTAATCTTTACTGTATTTTAAAAATGAGACCGCCATGTCCAATAATTTGGCAAATAATGTCATAAAGCCTTAAAAGGAAGTATTCTGGATAAAATGCAGCAGACTCAATTACAGAGTAAAGGAAATCCCCAGCATCCCCACCCAATTCATAGAAGCTGGAAATCACCACTGTAAGCAGGTCCTAAAATAACCAAAGATTAGAGACTAGACCTTTGCCAAGGCCAGGTGGGAAGTTTGAATGGAGACTGTGAATTGTAATATATATATATATATATGAACATGAACTAACAAAAGCTGGTCATACTTCAGGGAAATGGTAGATCTAAAAGTCTGCTTATGGAAAAGAGAAACAGGGAACCTTGTCACTTTTGGCTTGGATTTTTGAATGAGAAAAATATCTCCTAAAAATGTGCGGTCACAAGTCTGTCCTCATACAGACTCAGGGTTTTAATTGACATTTCTTGCTTGGTTCAGGAAATGTGTAGCTGAGAAATTATCAAAATGGCCACTGATGATGCCCCTGGGTAAGTAGCATTTAGCATAACCACCCAGTGTGGTTCAGTGGTTCAGACTCTACTCCCAATTGTAGGGGCATGGATTTGATCCCTGGTTGGGGAGCTAATATCCTGCACACTGCGCCATGAGGCCTTAAAAAAAAAGAAATGATTAGCTCGCAATCTTAAATTACAAAACATGAACCTCTCTGATTAAGAATCAACAGAATCAGGGGCTTTCCTGGTGGTCTAGTGGTTGGCAATCTGTTTGATCTCTAGTTTGGGAAGATCCCACATGCCATGTAGCATCTAAACCTATGTGCCATAATACTGAGCCCTGTGATCCAGAGCCCAGGAGCCACAACTACTGAAACCTGTGCTTCTAGAGCCTGTGCTCCCCACCAAGAGAAGCCACCGCAGTGAGAAGCCCATACAGTATGCTGAAGCCCCAGCAGAGTCAAAAACAAACAAATACGTAAATCTTTAAAAAAAAAAAATCAACAGAATTAGGTTCCCAGAGACTTCAGAAAATGATATTATTGAAACACTATAAAACAAGTGTGTTTAAAATTTATTAAATAAATGATGAAATAAAAAAATGAAAAAAGAGCAATGTACAATTAGACTATGAAGAACTAAATGTGGCAGAGTAAAGAAATAGTGACCTGGAAGATAGATCTGTAGAAATTACCCACAGGAAGCATAATTTCCATTTTCACATGGGCATATGAACCAATTCTGGGATTTGAGACCCAAGTAAAAGTCTGCTAAGACTTTCAGGGAATTTTTTTGCTTCCCTGAAATTGATGCTTCTTTCTGACATGAATTCTGACATGGCCAGGATTTGAAGCAGTTGAAACTCTCATATGTTCTTTTGGGAATGCAAAATAATAGAGCCACATTGCAAGAACAGGTGAGTACTTTCTTATGTAAAGTTAAATACACACTTAACATGTAGAAAGTGTGGAATTCCAGGGACACAGAAATCCTGTTTTTAGGTGACTACCCAAGAAAAATAAAAACTGTGTTCCCACAAAAGTTTATGTGGGAAGCCCCACCAGGGACTTTCCTGGTGGTCTACTGGTTGGGAATTCAACAGCCAGTGCAAGGGACACAGGTTCGATTCCTGGCCTGGAAAGACCGTACATGCCACAGAACAACTAAGCTCAGCTAAGCTCTAGAGCCTGCAAGCCACAGCTAGTGAGCCCATGTGCTGCAGCTGGAGAAAGCCTGAGCACAACAAAGAACCAGCCCAACAAAACAAATAATTAAAAAAATTTTATGTGAGTTGTTATAGCCTTATTCAAATTTGTCTAAAATGGAAATAGTCCAAATGCTCTTTAGTTGGTAAAGAAAGAAATTCATTGCAGTGGAATGCTTCTCAGCAATAAAAAGGAACAAATTACAGAAGCATGCAACAACACCAATGAACCTGTGTTAAGATGCATTATGCAAAATGAAAGAAGTCAGATTTGAAGGCCTAATTGCTTAATGATTCTGTTTATATGACATTTTGGGGAAGGCAGGACACTGGAGACAGAACAAAGATGAGTAGTTGCTTGGGATTGGTAGGAGGGATTGTCTACAAAGGGATACTGGAGAATTTCTGGATTATGGAACCGTTCTATATCTTTATTATGGTGGTAGTACCCAACTGTATGGATTCATCAAAACTCATTGAACTAACTGTATACCAAAATAATTTTTTTTGCTATGTATAAATTATACTATAATTAAAAGAAAAACAATGAACAAGAAGATAGTACAGTATTCAGAGTAAATCAGAGTAAACTTACTGGAGAAATTTGGTTATGAAGAAGAGTAACTGAAGAAGATGTGGGAGTCTACAGAAGGTTTTTGTTTTTAAAGCAAATAATGGAGCATAAATTGTATAAGAATGATCCATTTTATGGGAATTCCCTGGTGGTCTGTTGGTTAGGACTTTCAGTGCACAGACTTAGGTCCAGTTCCTGGACGGGAAACTTAAGATCCCGCAAGCTGCAGGGCACAGCCAGGAAAAAAAACAATGATCCATTTGAGAAAGGTAGTTTGAAGATGTGCATAAATGAAGAAACAAAGGGAGGAGCCAAGACAGGAGGGATGAAATCCAGCCAGCACATGTGGAAGTGTTGGTCTCTGCAAGGATGTACGTGTTTTCCATAGAAGAGGAGACCAAGGAAAAGATGCATGCAGTTTTGAGCTAAATTTGGTGGGGAGGTGGCTTCATTTTTTTCATTGAAGTGGATCAGATTCTGATATCAGCATGAAATGGGTTTGAGGAGCAAGTAGAAGGCATGAAATAATTGTTGCTTGATAGTGGGAGGGTGCCCTGTCTAAGGAGACTTTGAATGATTTTCAGCTACTTAGGGCTCATTTGAAGTTAATGTTCATGAATTTTTCATGACATAATATGTTGTGTGAATCTTCTCCTCTTTATAGATGATTAGCTGCTGGGTGTTGCCATAAAAAAAAGGTGAATAGCAAAGTTCTTCCAGGAGAATGTCTGGAGAGTTTGATGGAGGAGAGGAAACAAGGAGTTGAGGATTTTTATGAAGGAGTAATCTATACTTTGGACTATGGTGTGAAGGTCATTGAATGTATTGCATGTTGAAACCTTTGACAAAGATGGCAATCCCTGGCTTATCGCTCTCTCTTTATGTCTGAATGCCATACCTTTCAAATGTTTGTTGAATGAACAAATGTCAGTCTCTTAGTGAAGATGTCTTATATCTCAGTTTGTATTCTTCTACAGTCTCCTTATTATAACAGTCTTTTATAGTGTGAACACTTTTGTGGGTAGGAATGGGCAGATCTTCTTATCCTCTGGCATGTAGTAATCACTGAATAAATATTTGCTAAATAAATGACTGTATGATTTCTGCTTGTTTAGTTCCTTGTGTTGTATTGAAATTGTCAGATTTATTGGATGTATTCTCTACTAAACTGTTTGGTCCAAAAGGATTAGAGCTATATCTTACTCATCCCTGTATCTCAGGGGCTGGCATAGGACAGGAGATAAGTGAAAGATTGAGAGAACTTAATTTTTTTTAAAGATACAACAGAAGCCACAACAGGTGAACATCTTCCACATGGTTAATAATTGGAATAAGGTGGTTTCATTACATATAAATCATTAGTGTGAGGAATGTATCTTAAGATATCCTCAAGTATAACATGACCGCTTTTATGTTGAATTTTTGTAGATGTGTTGTAACAAGTTTGTTTGTTTGGGGGTTTGTTTGCTAGGAGGAGGCATCTCCCTACTCTTTGGTCAACATATGCCTGAACATTCTGGTTGCTAACCTGGAGAAATTGTGTTCTGAAAGATCTGATGGAACACTTTGTCTTCCGGAGCATTGGAGTTTTCCTCAGGAATTAGCTGATCGATTCGTTGGGATGATGACTTGGCAAGGTAATGATAAGACTGCTTTATTGTGTACATTTATAGCACTTTACTATTTGAAAAGCACTTTTGCATATAATTCTGTTTTGTTCCTCTCAACAACCCGCTGGAAAACACAGAAATTTGGTGGAGGTTGATTCTGAGACTCTTTCTGGTATCCCTTGATGAAAATTATCTTCCTTCTAGACTTGCCCTGCTATTGCTATAGTCTTATCTCCCATTCCTTTTTTTTTTTTCTCCCATTCTTTTGATTGTGAATATGAACCTTTAAAAAATTTTCCTTTACTTCCTTTTGTAGTAGGGCTTTCAAAGGGCTGTTTTTGCTATGTTAGTGTTTTCTTAATGAAAAATTTGGGGGAGTAAGACATGATTAAGATAAAATTCACATAGTGTATAATTCATCCATTTAAAGTACATAGTTCAGTTATTTATTTTTTTTTTAGCATATTCACAGATTTTTGCAGCCATCATCACAGGCAGTTTTCATCACCTCAAAAAAAAAAAAAAAAACACCTAATTCATCCCCCTATAATTCTTAGCAGTCACTAATCTACTTTCTACCTCTGTGAATTTGCCTTTTCTGAACATTTAGTGTAAATGGAATCATTTAATATGTGACCTATTTTGTCTTTGGAGAAGGCAGTGGCACCCCACTCCAGTCCTCTTGCCTGGCAAATCCCATGGACGGAGGAGCCTGGTAGGCTGCAGTCCGTGGGGTCGCTAAGAGTCAGACACGACTGAGTGACTTCACTTTCACTTTTCACTTTCACGCATTGGAGAAGGAAATGGCAACCCACTCCAGTGTTCTTGCCTGGAGAATCCCAGGGATGGGGGAGCCTGGTGGGCTGCCATCTATGGGGTCGCTAAGAGTCAGACACGACTGAAGTGACTTAGCAGCAGCAGCAGCATTGTGTCTTGCTTCTTTTTTAGCATAATATCATCAAGGTTCATCCATTTTGTAACATCAACTACTACTGAATTTTTATGGCTGTGTAATATTCCATTGTATTGATATACTACCTTTTATTTGTTTCTCAGTTGATGAACATTAGGGTTTAAGATTTTTTTTTTAATGTGGACCATTTAAAAAATCTTTATTGAATTTGTTACAATATTGCTTCTGTTTTATGTTTTGCTTTTTCGACCACAAGATGTGTGGGATTGTAGCTCCCAGACCAGGGACTGAACCCTCACCCTCTGCACTGGAAGGCAAAATCTTAACTACTGGACTGCCAGGGAAGTCCCTGTGTTGTTTTTATTATACATTTTGGCTATTATGAATAATGCTTCTATAAATATTAGTGTGGACATTTGTGTGTGTGGATATATGCTTTTATATCTTTGGGTGTATACCCAGCAGTGGAATTGCCGGGTTAAGTGGTAGCTTTGTGTTTAACTTTTTGAAGAACTTCAAATTCTTTCCCGAAGTAGCTGTACCATTTTATGTTCCCACCAGCAGTTGGAACAGAAGAGTTAAATTTTTCCACATCCTTACCAAAACTTGTTACCTAATGACTTTGATTATAGCCGTTCTGGTGGATGTGAAGTGGTATCTATTGTGGTTTTTATGTGCATTTCCCTGATAGCTGATTGGCTTCCCTGGTGGCTCAGGCAGTAAAGAATCCGCCTGCAATGCAGGAGACCTGGGTTTGATTCCTGGGTTGGGAAGATCCCCTGGAGAAGGGAATGGCTACCCACTCCAGTATTCTTGCTGAAAAGTTCCAGAGACAAAAGGAGCCTGGCGGGCTATAGTTCATGGAATCACAAAGAGTCAGATGTGACTGAGCACAATATAAAATACAAATACAAAAAATACACATATACCTCCTTTATCCATTCATCTGTTATTGATATGTATGTTCCTGTTGCCATTTTAAAAATTGTTTTTATAGGTCTTTTTCTTTTCTTGTGTTTTCTGCCTAGAGAATCTCCTTTAACATTTATTGTATAGATGGTATCCATTCATCTGTTGCTGGACAGTTACGTTGCTTCCATTTCTTGGCAGTTGTAAATAATGCTCCTGTGAACATTAGGATGTATGTATCTTTTCAGATCAGTGTTTTGTTTTTTTCTTGGATATATACCCAGGGTAGAATTGCTGGTCATATGGTAGTTGAGTTTTTTTAAGAAAACTCCATACTGTTTTCCACAGTAGCTGCACCAATTTTTACATTCCCACCAACAGTATATGAGGGTTTCCTTTTCTCCACCTCACCAGCATTTGTTATTTGAGTTCTATTTGATGATAGCAATTCTGACGGGTGTGAGGTGATATCTTATTCTAGTTTTGATTTGGATTTCCCTGGTGATTAGGGATATAACACACACATCTTTTCATGTGCCTGTTGGGCATATGCATGTGTTTGGAGAAATGTCTGTTTAGGTCTTCTTTCCATTTCTAAATAGAATTTTTTCTTGATATTAAGTTATATGAGTTGTTTATATATGCATTGGGGATGTTTTATTGGTTGTATTAGGTTGGTGAAAAAGTAATGGCAATTCTTCAGACTGTGAATTTTAATTTTAAATCATTATAACTAGGCTCAAACACATCTTTATTAATCAAAAAAGGAACCATTACAATCAACATATGTTTTTCCAGTGAGAAGTAAGTTTTTTTATTCCTGTAGAAGAAATCTGTGTTTTGGGATTCAGTGAACTCCTGGAAGGCATTTTCTGCCTCTGTTGGTTGTGGAAGCATTTTCCCTGCAGAAAGTTGTTGAGATGCTTGAAGAAGTGGTAGTCAGTTAGTGAGAAGTCAGGTGAATATGGTGGATGAGGCAAAACTTTGTAGCCCAGTTCGTTCAACTTTTGAAGCATTGGTTGTGTGATGTGGGGTTGGGTATTACAGTCGGAGAAACGGTTCAAATGTTCATTTGTTGGGTAGATTAAGAGAAGACAACACTTCAAAACAATGATTTTTTTGATTTTTGGTCACCTCATGAGGCACCCACTTATCGAACTTTTTCACCTTTCCACTTTGCCTCAAATGCCAAATGACCGCAGAATGGTCAACGTTGAGTTCTTCAGCCACTTGTCATGTAGTTTTAAGAGGATCAGCTTCGGTGATTGCTCTCAATCGGTCGATGTCAACTTCCGATGGCCAGCTACTACACTCCTCATCTTCAAGGCACTTGTCTCCTTTGTAAAACTTCTTGAACCATCACTACTATGTATGTTAGTTATCAGTTCCTGGGCCAAATGCATTGTTGATGTTGCCTGAGTTGTCTCCACTACTTTACAATCCATTTTGAACTTGAATAAGAAAATTGCTTGATTTGCTTTTTGTCTAGCATAATTTCTGTAGTCTAAAATAAATAACAATAAACAGCCTAAGAAATGCTGGATGAAACACAAGCTGGAATCAAGATTGCTGGGAGAAATAGCAATAACCTCAGATATGCAGATGACACCACCCTTATGGCAGAAAGCGAAGAGGAACTAACAAGCCTCTTGATGAAAATGAAAGAGGAGAGTGAAAAAGTTGGCTTAAAGCTCAACATTCAGAAAACTAAGATCATGGCATCTGGTCCCATCACTTCATGGCAAATAGATGGGGAAACAGTGGGAACAGTGACAGACTTTATTTTCTTGGGCTCCAAAATCACTGCAGATGGTGACTGCAGCCGTGAAATTAAAAAAACGCTTCCTCCTTGGAAGAAAAGTTATGACCAACCTAGACAGCATATTAAAAAGCAGAGACATTACTTTGCCAGCCAAGGTCCGTCTAGTCAAAGCTATGGTTTTTCCAGTAGCCATGTATGGATGTGAGAATTGGATGATAAAGAAAGTTGAGTGCCAAAGAATTGATGCTTTTGAGCTGTGGTGTTGGAGAAGACTCTTGAGGCTCCCTTGGACTGCAAGGAGATCCAACCAGTCCATCCTAAAGGACATCAGTCCTGAATATTCACTGGAAGGACTGATGCTGAAGTTGAAACTCCCAATACTTTGGCCACTTGATATGAAGAACTAACTCGTTGGAAAAGACCCTAATGCTGGGAAAGATTGAAGGCGGAAGAAGGGGATGACAGAGGATGAGATGATTGGATGGCATCATTGACTCAATGGACATGAGTTTGAGTAAACTCCAGGAGTTGGCCATGGACAGGGAGGCCTGGCGTGCTGCAGTCCATGGGGTCGCAAAGAGTTGGACACGACTGAGTGACTGAACTGAACTGAGCTGAACTGAATTGAACTGAAACAGCATGTAATAAGTCATTAACAAAAAACATAAAGTGAGAAATGCACATTAAAATGATGTAACCACATTTATTTAAGAATGTATCCCAATATCATATGGCAAAGTTCAACAATGCAAAACCTCAATTACTTTTGCACCAATCTAATAGATTGGAGGGGAGAGCTCACAGTAGTGTTTCACTCTTGCCATGTTGTTGATGTTATGCCCTCTGCTCTAATTGTACTTTTCTTCTGCTTACTTTGGATTTAATTTGTTCTTCTTTTTCTAGTTTCCTAAGGTGGGAACTTAGGCTATTGATTTTAGATCTTCTTTACTAATGTATGCATTCACAGCTATAACTTTCCCACCTAGCACTGCCTTTGCTGCATCCCATAGATATGGGTAAGTTGTGTTCTTATTTTCATTTAGTTCAAAATATTTTGTAGTTTCTCTTGATTTTTTTTTCCCCTTGATTCATCTGTTATTTAGAAGCATGTTTATCTTCATGTATTTTGGGACTTCCAGTTATTTTCTTTCTTTAAAGAAACTGATCATTTGTTTTGTACAGTATCCTACAATCTGGACTTTACCATTGTTTGTGCTATGATTTGACATGTTTCTCTGATTCTTGTAATTCCTATACATTGAAAATTAGAGGTAGAGGCTTGATCAAATTGAAGTTTGATGTTTGGTAGTGATGTTTGTACTTCTTGTCCTCAGTTTCTTCAGATGTGTCTGACTCTTTACAAACCCCATGGACTTGAGCCTGCCAGGCTCTTGGGTCCATGGCAATTCTCCAGGCAAGAATACTGGAGTGGGTTGCCATTTCCTTCTGCATTGTACTTCTTAAGGGTGTTAATAAAGTCTGATTATCTGGTTGGTTTTCACTTTTGGTGATCATAGATGATAATTACCTACCTAAATTTATTAAATCATCAGGGGTTTTTGTATGTTTGACTTAGTGTTTATTACTCTCAACCTTCCTTGTTTGGAGTAACTGTTTTTCTGTTGTTTATCCTTGGTTACTGTTCCGCACTTTCCTTAAATGCTTCTGTTTCTTTATATATTTGTTGTTTTATGTTCTTCAAGTTTCCATCTTGGGAAACTTTGTGTATTTTCTCACTTTGTATACTCCCTGGATAATCTTCTTTGGTTTAGCTACCTCTTCTACTTTAATTTCCCAGAGTTTTCAGTGCAGGTCTTTATTCGAAACTCCAGAACCACACACAAGATAGCCAGGTATCTTGTAACTCTTATCTAGGCTGCTGAATCATCCTATTCTTTTGGTTTTCTTCTACTTCAGTGTCTGCTGCTTATCTTTCTGCTCATCTAGCTTCCCTTGAAGGACAGTGCAGAAGCTATCTGATCTTGAATGTAGGCACTTTTTGGTAGTTGGTCCTTGTTCCTTTTCCTCTTACATTCCATGTTTAAATACCATTCTCTATTCCGATTAATTCCAAATGTTTATACTTCAGTCTTTCAGATTTAAAATATATAGAATCGAGAAGACCTTGGCTGATTTTGTGGAAAGTCCTGAGGGTAGAATAACTACTCAGATCTGTGTTTTGTTAGGGTGTGAGGGCTGGATCTCTATACTTCCCAACACAGTCTTTGGATGTGAGTTTCCATGGGAAGGTGGTATGACCATGGGTGAAGCAACCCTCTTCAGCTGATGCATTCTGCATAAATGAGGGCTGTCAGGTGGTGGCATTTCCAGCAGCTCAAGTAGTAAGTCCTTTTTTAAAAACCATTTATTTATTTACTTATGGCTGCATTGGGTCTTAGCTCTTCATTATGGCCTGTGGGCTTCTCTCTAGGTGTTTTGTGTGGACTCCAGAGTGCAAGGGCTGTGTAGTTGTGGCATGCAGGCTCTCTGATTGGGGTATGTGGGATCAGTCGTTGGAGCTTGTGGGCTTAGTTGCCCCTTGACACTGGCATCTCAGTTCACCAACCAGGGATCGAACCTGCGTCTCCTGCATTCAAAGGCAGGTTCTTAGCTGCTGGAAGTCCCAGTCATTTATTTTTAAGTGTGATCTGGTGTCACATCACAGCATCTGCTACACTGCCATTTCCTCCCATCTCAAGATGGTTTGGCCATCTATCTAGCTGTTCAGTGACTTAGGAGTCATTTTTCATTCCGCCCCCACTCTGTCCTTGATTCTTTTGACACATTTTCTGCCTTCAAAGTACGTATCTCAAGTGTTCTTCTCCTCAAGTCAGGTCAAATGTTAGTGTCTGACTCTTTGCGACCCCGTGGACTGTAGCCTGCCAGGCTCCTCTGTCTGGGGAATTCTCCAAGCAAGAATACCAGAGTGGGCATCCATTCTCTTCTCCAGGGGATCTTCCCAACCTTGGGATCAAACCCAGGCCTCCTGCATTGCAGGCAGATTCTTTACCATCTGAGCCACCTTTTCCTCCTAGCCCCCTGTCAATGACACCTTTCTCTTTCTTCTCCCCTGGTCTCCCAAGTGGTTTCCTTACCTTTAATTTTGCCCATCGCCAGGCTCTGCCACATGGCGGAGAGTAGTCCTCTATATCTTAATTATATCTGTCTGCACTTTGCCACTCTTTAAAGTCTTCTCTTTGTACTTAGGATAAAAGGCCAGTTATTTACCCTGGCCAACAAGGTCTGACTGACTCTTGCCTCTGTCTGTGACCTGTCAGATTATGGGATCCTCTTTCCATCTGTGCTTCAGCTGCAGTGGTTTTCTCTCATTTCACAGGAATAGCCAAACTGTTCTCTTCTCAGGGCTTTAGCCTGTCCCTCTGTCTGGAATGACAGCTACTTTTGCCTTTCACATCCTTTTTGTCTCAGCTTAAATGTCACCTCCTCATACTGCACCTAAAGACAGAAGATTCTTGTCTTCCTTCTCATTTTTCCCCACCCCTGTGTTATAGTCTTGTTTGTTTCCTTTAGAACCTTTACTACGTTTTTAATGTTAATAGTATTTTGCTTGTTTTATGTTCTTTCGTATCTGTGTTCTTCTAGGATGTGAAAAAACCCCATTATGGCAGGAGTCATGTCCGTTTCATTCACTATTCTCAGCATGTAGCGTAGCACTTGATATTTCTTGAATAAGAAAGAAAGATAGTACTAAGTCGTGTCTGACTCTTGGCAACACTATGTACTGTAGTCTGCCAGGCTCCTCTGTCCATGGCATTCTACAGGCAAGGATGCTGGGGTGGGTTGCCATTTCCTTCTCCAGGGTATCTTCCTGACCCAGGAATAGAATCCAGGTCTCCACCATTTCAGGCAGATTCGTTACCAACTAAGCTGTGTGGGAAGCCCTTGAATAAATGTAATAAGTTCTTTTTGAAAGCCTTGAGTATTGAAGTTTCCTTTTTCCTATGTTAGTAGCATAGCTCAACTCAGACTGGGGACTTGTGAATCAGCTTATATACCTTTTCCCTTGAATACTGAGGTTTCCTTTTTCCTATGTTAGTAGCATAGCCCAACTCAGACTGGGGATTTGTGAATCAGCTTATATACCTTTTCCCTTAGTTCTTTCCCCTAATCCATTCAGCTGCTGTGTTCTGTCAGTTTAAACTTTCATCTCTCGTAATTAAAATCATTAATAATCTCTTGCCCCATCCCACTCCCATCAAGCACCATCTTAATTCTTTTGTATCATCACACATAATTGGTCTTTGTAAAAATATATTATAACCATTCATTTTTTGCTTAAAAATTTTGAGTTTTTCATTTTTGTTTACAGGGTACATGAGTTTCCTAACTTTGTTTACAGGCCCATCTGCCTTTTACCTTCCTCTCCACTGTCATTTCCAGCCAGGCCTCCCCTTGTACACAATGGTCCAGTAGCACTGATCAAATAGGGTCATTCTGAATAATCTGATGTTCTATGCCTCCACGTCTTTGTCATGTTCTTCCACCCTTCACCTTCCCCTTGGAAAACTGATATTCAGCCTTAAAAACCTGCCCTGATATTAATCTCATCTGTATTCAATATCTGATACAAATCACCACTGAATATAATATATTATCATAATCACTTAATTGCCTGACATGCTTCCTAGACTGAATTCTTTGTGGTCACAGGTGTCTTATTACCTTGTATGCCTATTACTTAATATGGAATCTCACACATAGAAGATGCTTAGTATTAATAAGTTGTTTCTAAATGAAATCTAATTAAACCATTCATTTTAACAGATGAGGAAAATGAGGCATAGAGTGAGTGATAAGTCTTACCAAAGGCCATCCACTAGTTTGGTTAAAAGTAATCATTAGTGCTATTTGCATATTATAGGCCCTATACTTACCTACCTCTTTTTTTTTGTCTTTTGTTTTGTTTTTTACGAGCAAAATTGAAGTGAAGTGAAGTAAAGGTCACTCAGTTGTGTTTGACTCTTTGTGACCCCATGGACTGCAGCCTGCCAGGCTCCTCTGTCCATGGAATTCTCTAGGCCAGAGTACTGCAGTGGGTAGCTGTTCCCTTCTCCAGGGGATCTTCCCACAACCCAGGGATCAAACCCAGGTCTCCCACATTCTTTACCAGCTTAGCTACCAGGGAAGCCCAAGTGAACAAGGTTACTGTGGTTAAAACTGTGGACGCTGAAGTCCAACTGGTTTTGATTCTTGATTCTGCCACACATTTTGACCTTGAGTAAGTTCCTTAACCTCTTTAAGCTTCAGTTTCCTCAGCTGTAAGATGGTAATAATCATAATTCCTTTACAATATTATTTTAAAGAGTAAATGAGATAATCTGAGTAAAGGGTTTAGAACAATGCTCAGCACAGAGTAAACAGCAAATGTAGTCATTATTGTTACTATTATCATCTATCAAAGTTTACTGGCCACAGTGCCTCCTGGAAAAGGCATGAGATTTAGTTATTACAAGCTGGTTCTGGTTCTTTTATAGGCAAGCTGACTGATAGAACAGCAAGCATTTTCCAAGGCAACCAAATGAAACTGAAGCTGGTCAACATTCAGAAAGCTAAAATATCCACAGCTGCATTCCTAAAAGCCTTCTGCCATCACAGACTCATTGAACTGGATGCTACTGCAGCACGTACTGACCTCTCAATCCCAGACATCCTCAGTGGTCTCTGCAGCAATAGCTGGATCCAAGAAAACCTCCGACGTCTCGTCTTGGACTCAGCAAGCATCCCTCGAGATTCAAGAATGTTGTTGTTTGGTCAGCTCACTGGTCTTCGCGTTTTAAGTGTTTTCAATGTTTGTTTTCATAGTGAAGACCTGGTTAATGTTTCGCAGTTACCAAAACTGGAAAGCTTGGATATCTCTAATACTCTGGTCACTAACATCTCTGCACTCCTTACCTGTAAGGATCGACTCAGATCTCTTACAATGCACTATCTAAAATGTCTGACCATGACCAAACCACAGATTCTCGCAGTCATTAGAGAACTTAAATGTCTGCTTCACCTTGATATTTCTGATCACAGGCAACTCAAGTCAGATCTAGCTTTTCATTTGCTACAGCAGAAAGATATTCTGCCCAATATTGAGTCCCTGGACATTTCTGGGGGTAATTACATCACTGATGGAGCTGTAGAACTATTTATACAACAACGGCCTGCGATGCAATTTGTGGGACTGTTGGCTACAGATGCTGGTTATTCTGACTTCTTTTCTGCAAAGGAAGGCTTGAGGGTTCGTTCTTTTCTGAAATAAGTTTGTTTCACTTGTTCAAAACATTATTAAGCTTTCTTTGTGTCTCAGAATCTGTATTAGGCATTCGAGTTACAAAGACAGATTAAAAATTCTTAAGGAGCTTAATGATTAAGAATTATTGTGTAGCTACTATGTGGTATGAAGTTGTGAAAATATAACCTTAAACACGATACAGCCCTAACCTCCAATGTCTTCCAGTCTAGCTTGATAACGATAAGCAGAGCCATTTATACATTATCTCTTATGTGGCAGTTGTCATGTTTTGCAGACTGTTTTCTTTTTTAATCCGCCCATTTTACAGATGAGGAGGTTAAGCTCTTTATCCACAGTCATAGAACTGTTAAATGATAGAGCTGGGTCTTACATCTGGGTCTTTGTGAAACTAATGCTCTTACCTCAGTAACAACTAAATATAATGAAGAAGGCAGGTGAGGTATGCCTAACGTCGTTTTTGATAAAGGTATGACAAAATGCAATTTTTAAAAGACCCTGAAGGAAAAAGTATTGTACATTGCTAGACTATGTTTATAGTCTCTCATGGTGCTGTTTTTAAAAGAGCATATATTTAAATATTTATGTTCTAGAATACTTTTTAAAAACAGTGGCTTTCTATCTCAGCTGTACATTGTAATCACTTTGGAAGTTTTAAAATACACTGATGCTTGTGGCCTATTCCCTAGAGATTCCGATGTAACTGGACTGGGATTTGGCCTGGGCATTAAGTAATTCTCATGTGGAGCCAAAGTTCAGAACGGCAACTTCAAAAGAACCCTTTAAAAACAATGATTTATGTAATTTTTACTAGGGTGAGAGTAAAGTGATTTTCAGTCATTAGTTGTTTTCATATTTTATTCTTTTGATTTAAAAATAGCAATTGTGTCTTAAAGTTTTTTAATTTTAAATAACTTTTTAATGAAGCCGTGAAGCTATCAGTTGTATCATTAGGCTACAAATAGAGAGATAATTTGAACTTTCAGATTAAATGTGTATAGTAGAGAATTGTTTACAAAGAATGTATACCTAGGCCTGTTTCAGATTAATGGCACTTAGTGTCACAATGATCAAAAGAACCACAGTAGTTTAAAAAAAATTTTTTTTTAAACACATCAATTCATGATATATATAGTAATATTGCCAAGTGCTAGAATATTCTGTAGAGAGATTATACATGTAGTTAAGATACTGTCAAAGCCAGTGCACCAAAAGAAAATGAGATGTTTCTTTTCAGTAAACTTCATCTGGTACACATGTAAGTTTAGTTTATTTTGAAAATGTTAAATAATGCATTATATACAGTGTTGGATATTTTGGGGGAAGGAGAGGAGAGACCAAAATCTTCCCAGTACTAAGAAACTCTAAAGATCTTAATCCAGACTTAGTGGAGTGTAAGGTATGGTAAATTTAAAAGGTGTGTTTCAGAAAATCTTATATTTAAGAGAAATATGTATTTTTCAAATCAGATGCAAAATATACTAAGCATTTTTGTTGTTTGGGTTGCTCAAAAGTTTGTTTAAAATGGATAAAATTAAGTGTTAGTGAAAACCTTCTAACAGAACAGGTATGTGTTATTTTCTTGTACCCAATGTTAGAGTGGGCAGTGTGTACTTAATTTCTTTAAATGGGTGGAAAGGGCACCCTCCATTAGTCCTAAGAGCCATATAACATTTTCATTTGGTAGGAAATCCTTGCTGATCCACTGGAGGGGTGTCTCAGGAATGAGAATTGTTTTATACTGGTATCTGTAGGAAACCCTGGAGAGAGTGGGTGATGCAACAGCTATCTGGTCTTCTGCTTAGTCTTACAATGGCTTATCCTATGTTTTTCTTTCAGCTCTTACATCTAGATTATCACAAAATCTAGACTATATCCATTGTGTAGATTGTTAATAATGTGTAGATCCTTGCGCAGTTGATCTGCATATAGTACTTGAAAACTGTTTTGAAATAGTTTTTAATGTGGCAGATCACTAACTTTAAACATTTTGCCAAATATTCTTACCCTAGTCTCTCTCTATACACGCAATTTTTAATACACCCACCCACCTAGGTCTTAGTTGCAGAATGTGGGATCTTTAGTTGTAGCATGTGGGATCTACTTCCCTGACTAGGGATCAAACCCAGGCTCCTTGCATTGGGAGTGCAAAGTCTAGCCACTGGACCATCAGGGATGTCCTACACACAACATTTTTCTTGAGTGTAGGTTGCATACAACATGCCCTTCTGCTCATTAATATACTTTAGTTTGTATTTCCTAGAGGAAAGATAGTCTTTTTGTCTCTTCTGAGAGCAAAGGTAATCTCAAGGATGACCATAGTGCAACTGTCAAATTTCAGGAAATTTAACATTGATACAATACTTTTATCTAAAAATCTACTGTACGTGTTTCCAGTGTTGGTTTTCCCAGTTTAACATTGTTTATAAAATATTGTTCCTTTTAGTCCATGATTATTTTTACATTCAGTTGTCATATGTGTGCTTAGTCATGTCCAGCTCTTTGTGACCCCATGAACTGTAGCCTGCCAAGCTCCTCTGTCCACAGAATTTTCCAGACAGTAATAGTGGAGTGGGTTGCCATTTCCTACTCCAGGGGACCTTTCCCACCCAGGGATCAAACCAGCATCTCCTGCATTTCCAGGCTGCCTGGAAAGCCTCAGTTGTCATAGTCCTTCCTTTTCTTCATTACATTGATGTTTTTGAAGAATACAAACTAACATTGTTTTGTTTGCTTTTTTGAAGAATGTTCCTCATCTTGGGTTTGTCTGATGCTTCATCATAATTCAGATTCTTTCAAGTCTGCCCAGAATACCACATAAGGGATGTTGCGCCCTTCTCAAGTGTATTACAATATGAAGCACAGAGTGCCCCTCATTGGTGATGTTAATTTTAATCACTTGGTCAAAGTATTGTTCAGGTACTAGGTAAAATATCCAGGCGCAGATAAAATATTATCTGTATACTCTTGTACTGTTTCTGCCCTACATAGATAATACTATTCCTTTTGAAACTAATGAGTGATGTATAAGATATTAGAAGACTATGCCAATATCCTGGCCCTCATCAGACTTTCTGATCTTATAGCATCCATTGATGATTCTTACCTGAACCATTCTAACATATCCTCAGTATGAACTCATTGATTCCTGTTGTTTTCAATGATTTATAATGCATTGCTCTTCTTAATTGGATGCTCAGTTTGTCACAGGGGGGCCAATGAGAGCTCCTTTGTCTGTTTTTACATGCCCCCATTATTACTGTTACTATTTTGAGTCCTTCTTTACTTTCTAGGCTTCTTATACTTCCCTGTTTTGGCCTTAGAGTTAGACATTTCTCCCAAGAGCCCTGGTTCCTTTTACTGGGAAACCACTGTCTGAGTGCTGGATGTGTTTTTAAGCCGTTTCATCAAGCAGAGCTAAGAAACAGATGAAGTTTAAAAGTGATACTTAACAAATGTCCATCTTTATATTGTTCTTCTTTACTTTTCCACATTCTGTGTTTGTACCTCTCTTTTCCATATGGAGAACCTTGGCTTCCAGCAGCCTCAGCACATTTTCCTTAATCCTATAACACATATTAAATAGTTTCGGAGTTGCTTCATCTATACTACTTTGAAACACAAACCTACTAAAAAAGAGTTGAAGATATATTTGCAATTCTTTCTTTTCACTCTGGACTGAGAGTATAGTCAAAGTATTAAGCCGTATATATTTAGGTTTTTAAATTTCCACTTCTTACACAGTAGGTAGCATAGTACATGTACTCTGTACTTTGCTTTTTTCACTTGGTGGTATGTCTTGGAAATCACCCCATGTCAGTTCATGTTCCCATTTTTGGGGAGGGGATGGTAAAATACACGTAAAATATTTCATTTTAATCTTTTTAAGTGTATAGTTCAGTGGTTTTAAATATATTAATAATTTTGTTCAACCATCACCATTATTCATCTCCATAGCTCTTTTCGCCTTGTAAAGCTGAAATTCTGTAGGCATGAAACACTGACTCCCATTACCCCTTCTCCCCGGACCCTGAAGTACAAACTTCTACTTTCTGTCTCTGTGATTTTGACCAACTCCCTCATGTAAGTGGAGTCGCACAGTACTTGTCCTTTTGTGACTGACTCATTTTACTTTATATAGTGTCCTAAGGGTTTGTCCATGTGGCATACTGCCTTTTTCAGGTTGAATAATAACCATTATGTGTATACCACATTGTGCTTATCCAATTGTCATTAATATGTACTTGGGTTACTTCTATGTTTTGGCTATTGTGTTGATTATTGTGAGTAATGTTGCTGCAGGTAGGAGTACACAGATATCTCTTTGAGACTCTGCTTTTTTTTTTGATCACTCTGTGAAGCTTCTGGGATCTCAGTTCTTTGACCAGGGATTGAATCTAGGCCTCTGCAGTGAAAGCCCAGAATCCTGATCACTAGTCCACTGGGAAACTCCCAAGACTCTGCTTTTGGTTCTTTTGGTTTATACCCAGAAGTATATACTAGAATGGACATGAGTTTGAGCAAGCTCCGGGAGATAGTGAAGGACAGGGAAGCCTGGTGTACTGCAGTCCATGGTGTCACAAAGAGTTGGACATGACTTAGTGACTGAACAATGAGCAATCCAGAAGTGGAATTGCTGGATCGTATGGTGTGAAAGTGAAAGTTGTTCAGTTGAGTCTGACTCTTTGCAACCCCTTTGGAATTCTCCAGGCCAGACTACTGGAGTGGGTAGCCTTTCCCTTCTCTAGGGGATCTTCCCAACCCAGGTATCAAACCCAGGTCTCCCTCATTGCAGGTGGATCATATGGTAATTCTGTTAATTTTGGGGGGAACTACCATAATGTTTTCTGCAGCAGTTGCACAGGTTTTACATTTTCACTAACAGTGCACAAGTGTTCGAATTTCTTCACACACTGGCCAACACGTATTATTTTCTGTTTTAAAATTTTTTAATGGTAACTGTTCTAATGGGTGTGAAGTGGTACCTCATTGCAGTTTTGATTTGCATTTCCATACTTATCAGCTATATTGGGCATCTTTTCAGAAGCTTATTGACCATTGATGTGTCTTTGAAGAAATGTCTAGTGAAGTTTTTTGCCAAATTTTAAGTTAGGTTGCTTAGGTTTATTTTTGTTATTATTGTTCTCTATGTAATCTGGATATTAACTCCTTATGATGTAAGATTTTAAAATATTTTCTGCCCTTCTCTGGTTTGTCTTCATGAAGTTCAGTTTGTATTTCTTTTGTTGCTTGTACCTTTGGTGTCATATCCAACAAATCACTGCCAAATCCAGTATTGTGACGCTTCTTCCTCATGTTCCTTATAGGGGTCTTATAGTTTTAGTTCATAAATTTAAGTCTTTGATCTGTTTTGAGGTAATTTCTTTCATGTGGTATTATGTTAGATTTTACAACTTCATTCTTTTACATGTGGATATCTAGTTTTCTTAGGACAATTTCTTGAAAATACCAAATTGTCTTAGCACCCTTGTTAAAATCATCTGACCATAAATGCAAGGCATTGTTTTAGGGCTTTCTAGTCTATTCCATGGACTCTACTGTGGCTTAGATGATAAAGAATTTGCCTGCAGTGCAGGAGACCTGGGTTTGATGCCTGGGTAGGGAAGATCCCCTGGAGAAGGAGATGGCAACACACTCCAGTATTTTTGCCTGGAGAATCCTATGGCCAGAAGAGCTGGGAAGGCTATAGTCCAGTCCACTGGTCTATATCCCAATATTTATGCCAGTGCCACAGTGTTTTGATTATTATAGCTTTGTATTGATAGTCAGTTTTGAAATCAGTATGTGTGATTCCCTTGGAATTCTGTATAAATTCAGGGTGTGTTTTTGTATTTCTGCTAAAAAGGTCATTGGGATTTTGGTAAGGATTATATAAATATGTAGATAATTTTGGGTAGTATTGACATCTTAAGTCTTCTAATCCATGAACATGGGGTGTGTTTCCATTATTTATTTCATCTTTAATTTCTTTCATTAGTGTGTTGTAGTTTTCATCATACAAGCCTTTCATCTCCTTTGTTACTTCCTAAGTGCTTTATTGTATTATTGTAAACAGAATTATTTTCATGATTTCCTCTTCAGATTGTTCATTATTATTGTATAGAAATTGAACTGATTTTTGTGTGTATCCTGCAAATTTCTGGATTCATTTATTAGCTCTAATAGATAATAGTTTCTTGTTTTTTTGTGGTATATAAGATCATATAGTTTGCAAGTAGATCATTTTACTTCTACCTTTTCAATTTGGATGCCTTTTATTTTTTTAATTTAGCTTTTTATTTTATAATGGAATAGAGCTGATTAACACTGTTGTGATCATTTCAGGTGAACAGCAAAGGGACTCAGCCATACATATACATGTGTCCATTCTCCCCTGAACTCCCCACCCATCTTGGATGCCTTTTATTTCTTTTTCTTACCTAATTGCTCTGTCTAGAACTTCCAGTGCTCTGTTCATTAGACGCTCTGAAAGGGGCTTTTGTCTTTTTCCTGATTTTAAAAGCTTTCAGTCTCTCACTATTGAGTATCATGTTTGTTGTGGATTT
The DNA here is from genome assembly GCF_023699985.2 of Odocoileus virginianus. Lineage (NCBI taxonomy): Eukaryota > Metazoa > Chordata > Mammalia > Artiodactyla > Cervidae > Odocoileus > Odocoileus virginianus. Next base: position 74,310,481 of record NC_069678.1, on the reverse strand, counting down.
TTCATGGATGGCTTTTTTTAAGTTGAGGTAGCTTCCTTCTGGGCTTTTTGCAAGTGTTTGGGGGCTTCCCTGGTGCCTCAGACAGTAAAGAATCTGCCTGCAATGCAGGAGACCCAGGTTCGATCCTTGGCTTGGGAAGACCCTTGGAGAAGGGAATGGCCACCCACTCCAGTATTCTTGCCTGGAGAATTCCATGGACAGAGGAGACTGGCCCACTACAGTCCATGGGATCATAGAGTTGGACACTTTCCCAGGAAAGGGTGTTGAGTTTTGTCAAATGCTTTATCTGCATTGGATAGGTGATCATGTGGTTTTCCTCCTTCATTCTAATACTGTTGTGTATTACATTGATTTTTAGTATACCATGGTATGTTGAACATTGCATTCTGGGAATGAATCCTGCTTGGTCATGGTGCTGTGCTTAGTCGCTCAGTCGTGTCTGACTCTGCGACCCCATGGACTGTAGCCCACCAGGCTCCTCTGTCCCTGGGGGTTCTCCAGGGAAGAATACTGGAGTGCGTGGCCATGCCCTCCTCCATGGGATCTTCCCAACCCAGGGATCAAACCCTCATCTCCCACATTGCAGGCAGATTCTTTACCGTCTGAGCCACAGGGAAGCACAAGAATACTGGAGTGGGTAGCCTATCCCTTCTCCAGGGGATCTTCCTGACCCAGGAATTGAACTGGGGTCTCTTGCATTGCAGGCAGATTCTTTACCAGCTGAGCTACCAAGGAAGCCCTGGTCATGGTATATAATTCTTCTATTTGGCTGAGTTTGGTTTGCCTGTATTTTTTTGAGGATTTTTCCATCTCTGTAAGGACTGTTAAACTCTAGTTTCCTTTTCTTGTAGCATCTTTGGCATCAAGGTAATGCAGGCTTCATAGAATGAGTTAGGAAATGTCCCATCTCCAGTTGTTAAACTGAAATGTTTTAACATTAGTTCTTCCTCAAGTGTTTGGTAAAATTTACTAGTGAACCCATTAGATCTAGGGCTTTTATTTTGGGGGACATTTTTGATTATTGATCCAATTTCCTATGTCAGTTTTCTGTGTCTTCATGATTTAGTCTTGTTAGGTCTTATGTGTCTAGAAATTTGCCCATTTCATCTAGGTTATTAAGTTTATTGCGATGTAATTTTTCATAATATTCTTATAATTCTTTTTTTTTCCTGTTGAATTGGTGGTAATGTCTTCTGTTCATTTCAGGTTTTAGTATTTTGAGTCCTTTCTTTTTTTCTTAGTTTCTTTTTTTTACCCCTAGTCCATCCATTTGTCAATTTTGGCAATGTGTTCAAAGAACCAATTTTTTGTTTCATTGATTTTCTTACTATTTTTATATTCTCTATTTTTTTGCTCTTTGCTTTAATAATGATTATTTACATCCTTCTGCCAGTTTTGGGTTTAGTTTGTTCGATCTTTTTACATTTAAAATAGTTACTGATTAGGAAGGCTTTCTGTCACTTTGCTCATTAGTTTCTATGTTTTACAACTGTTTTTTTATTCCCCATTTCCTTTATTGCTGTTTTCTTTGTTCAACTGACTTATTTGATTTTTTTTTGGTTGGTATTATTTCACTTTTAGTGTATTCTGTAGCTGTTTTCTTTGTGGTTATCATGGAGGTTACATTTAACATCCTAATCTTACGACACTCTAATGTGAATTTATACTAGCTTAATTTCAATAACAAACAAAAGCTGTTCCTTTAGATCTCTTTCCTTGCTCCTTTTAATCGATGTTCCCAAATTATATTATACATTGTCTGCCCCAGAGCACAAAATAATTCTTTTTTGTGTGTTCATCACAAGTTATGTAGAAAACAAAATTTGGAATTGTAAACCAAATTTATAATAATACTAGTTTTTAGATGAATAATGATCTTTTGAAGGAACTATTTGTTTATTAAATCATGTTGAAAAAAAGTGTAGTTACCAACCAGTTAAAAAATACCACTAGCTTTTGTAATTGCTCATGTATTTACCTTTGTTGAGATCTTTATTTCTTCACATGGCTTCTTGTTACTGTGTGGTGTTCTTCATTTCACCTTGCAAGACTTCCTTTAGTGTTTTCCATGGGGCAGGTTTAGTGGTAATGAACTTCCTTGGCTTTTTTTTACATGGAAATGTCCTGGCTTCATCATTACTTTTTAAAAAAACTTGACACTTTTTTATTGGGATATAGCTGATTAATAAACAGTGTTGTGATAGTTTCGGGTGAATAGCAAAGGGACTCAGCCATAAATATACATATATCCATTCTACCCCAAACTCCCTTCCCATTCAGGCTGCCACATAACATTGAGCAGAGTTTCATGTGCTGTATAGTGAAGTCCTTATTGTTTATCCATTTTAAATATTGCAGTGTGTACATGTCCATCCTAAACTCCTTAGCTATCCCATCTGCCTATCCTTCCCCCCTGGCAACCATAATTTCATTCTTTAAGCCTATGAGTCTCTTTTTATTTTGTAAGTAAGTTCACTTGTATCATTTCTTTTTAGATTCTACATTTAAGGGATGTCATTTGATATTTCTCCTTCTCTGTCTGGCTTACTTCACTCAGTATGACTCTCTCTAAGTCTGTATGTGTTGCTGCAAATGACATTATTTCATTCTTTTTTTAATGACAGAATAATATTCCATTGTATTTATGCACCACATGTTTATCTGCTCTTCTGTCAATAGACATTTAGGTTGCTTTCGTGTTTTGGCTATTGCAAACTGTGCTGCAATGAACATTGGGTTGCATGTATTCTTTTTGATCTTGTTTTTCTCTGGATATATGCCCAAGAGTGGGATTTCAAGGTCATACGGTAGCTCTGGTTTTAGTTTTTTAAGAAACTTCCCTACTGTTCTCCACAGTGGCTGTACCAGTTTGAATTCCCACCAACAGTGTAGGAGGGTATCCTTCTCTCCATACCCTCTCCAGCATTTGTTGTTTGTGGAATTTTCGATGATAGTCATTCTGGCTTTCACCCTTACTTTTGAAGGACAGTTTTTCAGGGCATAAGATTCTTGGTTGACAGTTTTTTCCTTTGAACACTTTGAACATATCAACCCATTGTCTTCTGGCTTCTAAGTTTTTGATGAGAAGTCTGCAGGTCTTACTGAGGATCCTTTATATGTGATGATTTGCTTCTTTCTTGCTGCTTCTTAGAATCTTTGTCTTTGGCCTTGAAAATTTGATTATAACATGTCTCACTGTGAGTCTTCTTGAGTTCATCCTGCGTGGAATTCTTGAATTTCTTGGATGTTTATATGCATGTCTTTCATCAAATTTGGGACATTTGCAGCCATTTTCCCCCCAATATTCTTTGCTACTTTAGTCTCTTCTAAGATTCCTACAGTGTATGTTGGCCTGTCTAATGGTATTCCACAGGGTCCTGAGACTCTGCTCCTTTGTTTTCAGTCTTTTTGTTTTCTGTTCCTCTGACACAATTTCCTTTGTCCTGTCTTCAAGTTTGTTGATTTTTTTCATCTTCCTGTTCAAATCTGCCTTGAAAACTCATGAATTTTTATTTCAGTTATTATACCTTTCAGCTCCAGAATTTTTTTGATTCTTTTTAAGTTTTTTTTTTTAAATCTCTCTTGAGTTTTCTCTTTTGTTCTTTTTCTTGACTTTATCTAATTTTCCTTTAGTTCTTTGAACATCTTTAAGGTGGATGTTTTAAAGTCTTGTTTGAGTTGACTTGCTATCAGTTCTGTTACAGGGACAGTGTCTTTTGATTTTAGTTTTTTCCATTTGAATGGGCCATACTTTCCTATTTCTTTATATGCTTTGTGATTTTTGTTGTTGAAAACTGGGCATTTGAAACTGATAATATGGCAACTCTAGAAATCAGATTCTTTTCCCTTCCCAGGGCTTGATGTCTGTGTTATTGTTTTTGTGTTTGGGGTCTGTGTTGAGGATCAGCCTGAAGTATAAATTTTAAGATCTCTAGGTCTTTTATGAGCCTTTCCCTGGGTATGTGCAGTAACTTTGGGATTTTCTCTGTATGTGTAGTTGTTTTGAATGTCATAGTCATTAATGTCTATCTTCTAAAAGGGGAAAAAGAAAACAGTGAAGGGGCAGCCCTTGAAATTTCCTTGAAGTCATTTTAGCTGGTGGGAGAAGGGCTTTGAACAGTTGGCTGGTGAGGGTGCAATGGCATTGGCTGCCCACCTTTTTGTACCTGTTATCAGAAGCAGTCAGAGCACAGATCCCTGATATTTGGAGGGTCCTTTTCCCCACCTGGACTCTCACAGGCTAAGTGCAGGCAGCTCTAGGAGCATGTGCTGGTCGCTGGGGAGTGAGGTGGGGCATGGACAGCTATTGTGGAAAGAGCTGAAATTGATAGAAACGAGCCACAGTTTACTGTTGAAACATCCTCTAGAAGTTGCAAGCATGGATATAAACTCCTTTATTTACCTTTTAAAAAATTTTTATTTATTAAATTTTTGTTGTGCTGGATCTCTGTTGCTACCCACAGGCTTTCTCTAGCTGGTGAGCGGGGCCTCCTCTCTAGTTGTGGTTTGTGGGCTTCTCGTCATGGTGGCTTCTCTCGTTGTGGAGTGTGGGCTCTGGGTGCGTGGGGTCAGTAGTTGTGACACATGGGCTTAATTGCTCTGTGGTGTGTGGGATCTTCCTGGACCAGGGATTGAACTGGTGTCCCCTGCATTGCTAGGCAGATTCTTGACCACTGGGCTACCAGGGGAGCCCCCTTTTCTTTCCTTATTTCTTGAACATGCTTGTCCACTGTTACATTACTTTGTGTGTTGCTTGTTAAGTCTGATGACAATCTAATTCTCTAATTTGTTTTGATCTTTTAATTATTTTTAAATGAAAGAGATGAATATTTTTAATGATAAAAGGTACAATTCACAAAGATAGACAGCATAAACCATTAGACACCTAACAACAAAGAAACACAGATACATAAAGCAAAAGTCAGAACAGATCTAAGGGAAAAGAAAAACACAATCATAGTGACACATACTAGCATTTCTCTGAGTATTTTATCAAGTGCAAAAAAAAGAATAGGCACATCTTGAATAATGTCATTAATAATTATAGTAGATTTCTATTCATATTAATAATTTGATCTTTTTATAAGAAGGCCCTGAAGGTGGTTTTTCTTTATCATTAAATTTAATTTTTATACTGTGATATGTCTTGGACTTGATTTGGGCCAGTTTTCCCAGGTGGTTGGTGGGAGTTCTTTCAATGTTTGATTTAGGTCTTTTTTTAATTTCTGGAAAGTTTTTGTTGGTAGTAATTTTAAAAATTAGTTCATTTCTTCCCCAGGAACTTCACGTATATGTGTGTTGTATCTTCTTTTCTATATCAGCACTCAATCTTAGATCCTTTTAACTTCTTTCTTTTAAAATTTCTTTATCTTGTTTGTTTCTTGCATTTCTTCTCCTTACTAAATTTTAATCAATTCTATTATTCCTTGGATACTTTGTACTTAGTTTTTATGTTTGAGATGACTTGATCTTTTCCTGAATTTAATCATACCTGTTTCACCTTTTTGTTGAATGTATTTTTTTTCACATACAATAATGCTTATTAAGAACATTTAGTTCAGTTTAAAGTGGTATGTTACACTTTTGTTCTGATTTGTTTTTGATTTATGAGAAGAATTTTTCTTAGCTGAAATGTGTAGTTTTGCTTTAATATATAAAGCTGTGCCAGGTCTTAGTTGTGGCACATGCAGTCTTTGAGGGATGTGGGATCTTTAGTTGTGGCTCTAATTTCCTGACCAGGGATTGATCCCGGGCCCCCTTCATTGGGACGGTGGAGTCTTAGCCATTGGACCACCAAGGAAGTCCCTAGATTTGCTTTAAAAAAAAATTCCTACAGTAGCTTTATATGGAATTGGTTTGAATCTTTTTATTTCTTTGCATTTAATTGACAGGTGTCCTAATTCAAAAGCATTCTTCTGTCACTTTAGTGATGTAATGTTTTTTCAATGAAGAAACAGCAGTTGTTACTGCTGACCATGGTGGAGTGGAAAAGGGGTTGTTTTTCTTTTCATTTTTGTGAAATCCTGAACTTTACCCCCTTTTTTTTCTTTTTCTTCACTACCTAGGAATGCTGAAAACTGAGTAAAATCTAGTTTTATATTTTTAAATAAATGTTTAAATGAATAAACATTTCTTTTTAATTTATGGTTTGGATAAGGTTACCATTATTCTCCAGACCCAAAGTCTATATATAGACTTTCTGAAATTATTACTTTAGTGGTGGTGGTTGTTCAGTTGCCTAGTTGTGTCCAATTCTTTGCAACCCTGTCAACTGTGGCACACTGGGTCTTCCTGTCCCTCACCATTCCATCTCCTGAAGTTTGCCCAAGTTCATGTTCATTGTATCAGTGATGTCATCCAGCCATCTTATCTTCTGACACCCTCTTCTCCTTCTGCCCTCAACCTTTCCCAGCATCAGGGACTTTTTCAGTAAGTTGGCTGTTTTCATCAGATGACCAAAATACTGGAGCTTCAGCTTCAGCATCAGTCCTTCCAACGTGTATTCAGGGTTGTACTTGAGTGGTAGCAAGAAGAATTATCTTAATATTAATGAACTAACTAGTTCTATAAAAGTTCAACTCCTTTTTCATCTTATTTATTTTATGTATTTTTTCCCTATCTTTTTTTGTCTATTTTATTTGAGTACTTAGGAACATGCGTTCATGGTTATTGGTTGTTTAAGAATTTACATGCTATGGATTATTCAGTTGAGGTCTCAACTGTAACACAGCTGTAGGGAGATGGTATTTGAGTCTGTCTCCACTGCTTAATTAGTTTATTGTATTTAGCAATGTACATCACCTCTCTGGAGCCACCATGTAAAAATGAGGTTGAGGAGAACATTTCCCTACTAGAATCACTGAATGAGATCAGCATTGTAAAGCTCTTGAAACATTTAAGTGAATGTTTATTGTTTCAAACACTTGACTCTAAAAGAAGCCTTCCTTGTAGGTGAAAGGTGGAGCCTTTGGTAACCTCTTTGTTTTCCTAGGTTGCTGGGGGAGCCAACATAAGCCAGATTTCAGAGGCGCTGAGCTGCTACAGGAATAGGTCGTGTTTCGTGAAGGAAGCCCTCTGCAGGCTCTTCACAGAGACATTTTCAACGGAAGTAACCATGCCTGCTATTTTAAAGGTAACTACAACTCAGAAATGTAGTTTTTATAACTACTTATTACTTGATTCAGTTAAAGTTGTTTAAAATTTGGAAAACTCAGCAGTGGCCACAGGACTGGAAAAGGTCAGTTTTCATTCCAGTCCCTAAGAAAGGCAGTGCCAAAGAATGCTCAAACTACTGCACAGTTGCACTCATCTCACACGCTAGTAAAATAATGCTCAAAATTCTCCAAACCAGGCTTCAGCAATACGTGAACCGTGAACTTCCAGATGTTCAAGCTGGTTTTAGAAAAGGCAGAGGAACCAGAGATCAAATTGCCAACATCCGCTGGATCATCAAAAAAGCAAGAACGTTCCAGAAAAACATCTATTTCTGCTTTATTGACTATGCCAAAGCCTTTGACTGTGTGGATCACAACAAACTGTGGAAAACTCTTATAGAGGTGAGAATACCAGACCACCTGACCTGCCTCTTGAGAAACCTGTATGCAGGTCAGGAAGCAACAGTTAGAACTGGACATGGAACAACAGACTGGTTCCAAATAGGAAAATGAGTACGTCAAGGCTGTATATTGTCACCCTGCTTATTTAACTTATATGCAGAGTACATCATAAGAAACGCTGGGCTGGATGAAGCACAAGCTGAAATAAACATTGCTGGGAGAAGTATCAATAACCCCAGATATGCAGATAACACCACCCTTATGGCAGAAAAGTGAAGAACTACAGAGCCTCTTGATGAAAGTGAAAGAGGAGAGTGAAAAAGTGATTTAAAGCTGGCATAAAGCTCAACATTTAGAAAAGTAAAATCATGGCATTCAGTTCCATCACTTCATAGCAAATAGATAGGGAAACAGTGGCTGATTTTATTTTTCTGGGCTCCAAAATCACTGCAGGTAGTAACTGCAGCCATGAAATTAAAAGACGCTTACTCCTTAGATGGAAAGCTATGACCAACTTGGACAGCATATTAAAAAGCAGAGATACTACTTTTCCAACAAAGGTCCATCTAGTCAAGGCTATGGATTTTCCAGTAGTCCTGTCTGGATGTGAGAGTTAGACTATAAAGAAAGCTGAAAAAAAAAAAAAAAGGGAAGCTGAGTGCTGAAGAATTGATGCTTTTTCAACTGTGGTGTTGGAGAAAACTCTTGAGAGTCCCTTGGACTGCAAGGAGATCCAACCAGCCCATCCTAAAGGAGATGAGTTCTGGGTGTTCACTGGAAGGACTGATGTTGAAGCTGAAACTCCAAAACTTTGGCCACCTGATGTGAAGAGCTGACTCATTGGAAAAGACCCTGATGCTGGGAAAGATTGAGGGCAGGAGGAGAAGGGAACAACAGAGGATGAGATGGTTTGATGGCATCACTGATTCAATGGACATGAATTTGAGTAAACTCCAGGAGTTGGTGATGGACAGGGAAGCCTGGCATGCTGCAGTCCATGGGGTTGCAAAGAGTTGGACATGACTGAGCGACTGAACTGAACTGATTAAACACATTGAATACAGTTACTTAATAGCCTTATTCTATTGTGAGTCACAGTGCCCACACAGAGAAAAAGCATTGTTAGGCTTAAACTGCCAGATCATATCATGTTTTGGGCATCTTAATCAATCTCAATTGTTTGGATTTTTTAATTTGATCTGAGCACAGGATGATTGCCTAAAACAGGACTTAATCTGGAAACATGAATTCACTTTGTATAAACATTCTCATTTATTCCTTTACTCTTTAAAATTTAAGTAAGTTTTTTTTTCAAAAAATAGCAACTATAATATCTCTATAATAGAACAAAATAGCAGTGATTGAAGGTAATCAATTCTAGCATTTGAAGTATTTTGTGAATAAAGTAAAGTTACCAGTATTGATAGGGTCAAACTTTGCTTTCCTGTACAGAAGGATGAATTTATTTTAAATGTAATTGGAAGAATTAAGTGGTTTGAGAAAGAAAACTGCTGTTATTTACAATTAAGTGTAACTTGAAGTCTTAAAATTGTTTTTGTTATTTGTAATTTCTGCAGTTCCATAAAAATAGGCTATTTTTATAGCTATTTTTAGGCTATTTGTGTACCATGGTGAATTAGATTTACTCATAACTTAAAAACAATACTGTATAAAGGAAAAACTCTGGATCTTTGTTTCCCATCTATAAGGAGGAAATTGCATCAGATATTCTAAAAGTCCTTTTCATATCTCTGTGAGATTTTGTGATTTTTTTTTTATTGAAAATCATGTTTGCTTTACTTTCTATGTATTTATATTGCAGATGATGGCAATTACATGAAATCCTAAGAGCAGTTTAGCAATATAGAAAAAAACAATTTCCATAGGAGCAGTGTATACTGGCTCTGAGTTCATGTAGGTGTCAAAGTAAGGGGCTCTGGTCTTTCAGTGGTTCATAAAACTCAGGGCTCATTTGTATATCAGCAGACTGGTCTCCGAGGAGGGGAGGGATCATTATCGCTATTTGATAGACAAAACAGATCATGTTGTCCCTGAATGTTGGAGCAGATATGGTATACACTTGGTATAACACCTTCATTTTAAATTTATTTCTAGGTCTATACAACATGTCTTCTGTTAACAGTTACCTTTCTAACTGTTTGTTTGTTTTGTGGCCATGCCTCATGGCTTGTGGGATCTCAGTTCTCCAACCAGGAATTAAACCTGGGCCATGGCAGTGAAAACACAGAATCCTCACCACTAGTCCACCAGGCAGCTCCCTAATGTTAGGTTTTATCCCTTTACAAATTCAAATTTCTTCCTCCTCTTTTGGTGGATTCATCCCATTTTTTGTCCACTTTGTGTTTTTATCACGTTTCCCTTCCCTACTAATTACCTTTCCATCCCACCCCCACCTCTGTTTCGTACCCAGATCCTATCCAGACCCTGCCTAAATGTGTTCTCTGAATGAAACTTTTGACTTCCATACCAGAAATGATTGTTTGCTGTATGACCACCGTAGGCAGCACTTTATTTATACCTCTTTCTTGGTGCTTTTTTTTTTTCCAGTTTCATCTTTTGGCATCTCTTACAATGTTATTTGTTTACATGCCTTATTTCTTTCATAAGGCTTTATGCTAAGGAGTAGGATATAAGTGATTCCTGTTTATATCCCCTATAGTGCTTATCATAATGCCTTGGAGGGACTGAGGCTTGATAAATGATTGTGAAATCACAGATGAGGAAACAGAGGTCCAGGGAAAGGAAGTGAGTTACCTTAAGTCACACGGCAAATTAATGACTGCGTTTGGGTTAGAAGGTATTGCTGGTTTCCTAAAAAATAAATGGTGAGGATGGGAAAAAAATCTGTTACTTTTTGTCCTGATAAGCAAGTATTTTTGATAACACAAAAATAAGACTGTGTAAAGAATGCTAACATTGTCATATGCCACTTAAAACAAATTCATCTTCAGCTTGTGGCTGTAGGAATGAGGAATCATCCATTGGATTTGCCAGTGCAGTTCACAGCCAGCGCTTGTGCCCTCAACTTAACACGCCAGGGCCTGGCCAGGGGGATGCCTGTTCGTCTGTTGTCAGAGGTTACCTGTCTACTTTTCAAGGCTTTGAAAACTTTCCCCCATTACCAGCAGGTAATTTGATTTTAATATTTGACTGTGCTTCTTACTTGAGGACAAATAAATGAAAAATATGTTTTATTTAGTTCTGATTTTTCATCCTGAGAGAGAGAAGGAGGGAGGGGGAAAAATAAATGCATGATTACTGTAGAAAAAATAAAAAATATAGATAAGTAATATGGTTTAAAAATTTTGCATTTATCAGAAAACAGCTATCCAGAAACATTTACTGTTAAAACTTTGGTATATCCTATAGGCTTAGCAACATGTGTGAAAATTAAATTGAATTGAGTCATAGATCTAAATATAAAAGCTAAGTCATAGGTCTAAATATAAAAACCATAAAACTAGAAGAAAACATCAGAGTAGGCAAAGTTTTCTTAGGATACAAAAAGCATATTTCAAAAAGAAAAATAATAAATTAGAATTCATCAAATTAGAAGCTTCTGGTCAAACACACACAGAGACATTAAAAAATGAAAAGATAATCCAGGACTGAGAAACATGTCCACTTTATATATATGACAGAGGACTTTTATCCAGAATTAAAGAACTATTAAATAGGTAACACAAGATAAACAAACCAATTTTTTGAGAAGGCAGAAGGTTTGAACAGACACTCCATGAAAGAAGATAGTGCAGGTGACAAATGAGCACTTGAAAAGATGCTCAGGAAAAAAGAAAAGAAAAGATGCTCAGTATCTTTGTCTGTTAGGGAAATTCAAATTAAAAGTACATTTGGATACCACTGTACACTTAGATGGGCTTCCCAGGTGGCACTAGTGATAAGGAATCCACCTACCAGTGCAGGAAAGGCAAGAGACACGAGTTCAATCCCTGGGTCGGGAAGATCCCCTGGAGTAGGAAATGGCAACCCACTCCAGTATTCTTGCCTGGAAAATTCCACGGACAGAGAAGCCTGGCAGGCTACAGTTCGTGGGACTTCAAAGAGTCAGACACTACTGAGTACACATCACAGCCTCACAGCACACATAGGTAACACTATACACCTCCTAGATTGGTTGAAATTTAAAAAGTGACAGTATCAGGTGTTGACAAAAGTGTAGAGAAACTGAAATTCTCCTATGTTGATGTTAAGAATGAAAAATGATAAAACCAATCCAACAGTCTGGTAATTTCTTTGAAAGTTAGAGATATACCTTTCATACTACACAGTTATTTCACTTGGAGAAATGAAATTATGTAGCCATATAATGACACACAAATGCTCATAATGCCTTTATTTATTATCCCCCCAAACTGAAAACTTAATGTCACCTGAAAACGGGTGAATAGATAAACCAATTATGATATATTCATATAAGGAAATACTACTTGGTGATAAAAAGAAGTGAAGTACTGATACATGCCACATGGATGAATCTCAAAAAACATTTTATGCTGAGCAAAATAAGCTAGACATGACCATATGACTTTATGTGAAATCTTAGAACACTAATCTGTAATGACAGTATGATTTTCTGGGGTTGAAATTTGCAAGTTGGGAATGGAGTGGCAAGTGTCACAGTGGAACTTTCGGGGTAATGGAAGTATTTTTTATGTTGATTGTGATAGTGGGTAAATTTATACATAATATATATAAGTGTGTCAGATCTGATTGAAATGTATACTTAAAATGGGAATCTATTAAAAATAGAATAACATGATCTTTCCTCACTTAAATCTGTATTTTCACTTTCTCTTGAAAAATTGGATGATCCTTCTCAATTCAGTCTGAATTCCTACATGGCCATCATTAGTTGGAGACGATTAACAACTGCCCCCATAAAAGGGCCTGAATTGTCCAGTTTGCCATAATTCCCCCCGCTGCCCTATTTTGCACTCTTCCTTCTTCACTCGTTTATGTTACTGCCTAGTTCCTGTTGGCATTTCAGGTTTGCTACCCCTGCCTCGTACACTATACTGCTGTCATGGCTGTACATGCCACTGGCCTACTCATGGTCTTTCAAAGAGATGTTATAATTTTTTATTCCCACAGCTTTCCTAGAAGTCCTTTTCTCTCTCCTAGTTCAATTCCTACTAGTCATAGGTAGAAAGTAGAAGCTCTGTCACAGAGTTAGTTATGAGATCTGGTTCAGACATAGTCATTCATTAGATGGGCTAGGCTTCCAGGAATTGATTTAGATTGACACACAGGCAGGCAGCTTTCCACATAGACCCTTCTAGGGTTCAGGGGGAAGGGAGACTCCCTCTTTGCCAGAAAAGAGAAAGATTACTCTTTAGGCAAAGGTGAATGTTAGAGTTAATAGTAAGATTGATACCAGAAACTAATATAACGTTGTAAACCAACTATGCTTGAATAAAAAATAAATTTAAAAAACTATTAAAAAAATAGTAAGATTGAATGAAGAACTTGGAAAGGACTAGGTGTACAGCAGGCTTTCAATAAGAAAAGCTTTGAACCTTCCAAATGCTTAGAACCTTTGTTTAGAATGGGTGTACATTTGCTCATAATTATTTTTCTTTATTCCCTTAAAGTTACAGAAGAATTGTCTTCTCTCCTTAACCAATTCCAGGATTCTTGTGGATGTTCCATTCAATAGGCAAGTATAAAATTGGATGATCTGGTTTTGGGGTGTTGACCAGTATTACTCTGAGCTTTGTTGTCTTTTGATTATTAGCCTAGCAGGGGTCTGATTGAGGCTGGGATAAAGCGTTTGGTGAGAATGTTCTGTTCAGAAGTACTGTAGTTATAAATGTTGTCTCCCAAAGTGTGAGTCCATTTCAGGGCAGTGAATGATAAGAACATGGGTGCTAGAGGGTTAAATATCGAATCAGGTTCTAGCTTTTCCATTATTCTTGTGCATAAGTTCCTCATTTGTAAATAGTGACTTTTATTTTTTTTTAATTTCTTTTAATTGGAGGCTAATTACTTTACAATATTGTGGTGGTTTTGCCATACATTCACATGAATTAGCCGTGGGTGTACATGTGTTCCCCATTCTGACTCTCCCTCCAAGTAACTGCTTTTTTTATTTATTTTTTTCATTTATTTTTATTAGTTGGAAGCTAATTACTTTACAGTATTGTAGTGGTTTTTGTCATACATTGACATGAATCAGCCATGGATTTACATGTATTCCCCATCCTGATCCCCCCTCCCACCTCCCTCTCCACCCGATCCCTCTGGGTCTTCCCAGTGCACCAGGCCCGAGCACTTGTCTCATGCACCCAACCTGGGCTGGTGAGCTGTTTCACCATAGATAATATACATGTTTCGATGCTGTTCTCTCAAAACATCCCACCCTCACCTTCTCCCACAGAGTCCAAAAGTCTGTTCTGTACATCTGTGTCTCTTTTTCTGTTTTGCATATAGGGTTATCATTACCATCTTTCTAAATTCCATATATATGTGTTAGTATACTGTAATGGTCTTTATCTCTCTGGCTTACTTCACTCTGTATAATGGGCTCCAGTTTCATCCATCTCATTAGAACTGATTCAAATGAATTCTTTTTAATGGCTGAGTAATATTCCATGGTGTATATGTACTACAGCTTTCTCATCCATTCGTCTGCTGATGGGCATCTAGGTTGCTTCCATGTCCTGGCTATTCTAAACAGTGCTGCGATGAACATTGGGGTGCACGTGTCTCTTTCAGATCTGGTTTCCTCTGTGTGTATGCCCAGAAGTGGGATTGCTGGGTCATATGGCAGTTCTAATTCCAGTTTTTTAAGAAATCTCCACGATGTTCTCCATAGCGGCTGTACTAGTTTGCATTCCCACCAACAGTGTAAGAAGGTTCCCTTTTCTCCACACCCTCTCCAGCATTTACTGCTTGTAGACTTTTGGATAGCAGCCATCCTGACTGGCATGAAATGGTACCTCATTGTGGTTTTGATTTGCATTTCTCTGATAATGAGTGATGTTGAGCATCTTTTCATGTGTTTGTTAGCCATCTGTATGTCTTCTTTGGAGAAATGTCTGTTTAGTTCTTTGGCCCATTTTTTGATTGGGTCATTTATTTTTCTGGAGTTGAGCTGCAGGAGTTGCTTGTATATTTTTGAGATTAATCCTTTGTCTGTTGCTTTGTTTGCTATTATTTTCTCCCAATCTGAGGGCTGTCTTTTCACCTTGCTTATAGTTTCCTTTGCTGTGCAAAAGCTTTTAAGTTTCATTAGGTCCCATTTGTTTATTTTTGCTTTTATTTCCCATATTCTGGGAGGTGGGTCATAGAGGATCCTGCTGTGATTTATGTCAGAGAGTGTTTTGCCTATGTTCTCCTCCAGGAGTTCTATAGTTTCTGGTCTTACATTTAGATCTTTAATCCATTTTGAGTTTATTTTTGTGTATGGTGTTAGAAAGTGTTCTAGTTTCATTCTTTTACAAGTGGTTGACCAGTTGTCCACCACTTGTTAAAGAGGTGGTCTTTTTTCCATTGTATATTCTTGCCTCCTTTGTCGAAGATAAGGTGTCCATAGGTTCGTGGATTTATCTCTGGGCTTTCTATTCTGTTCCATTGATCTATATTTCTGTCTTTGTGCCAGTACCATACTGTCTTGATGACTGTGGCTTTGTAGTAGAGCCTGAAGTCAGGCAGGTTGATTCCTCCAGTTCCATTCTTCCTTCTCAATATTACTTTGGCTATTCGAGGTTTTTTTGTATTTCCATACAAATTGTGAAATTATTTGTTCTAGTTCTGTGAAAAATACCGTTGGTAGCTTGATAGGGATTGCATTGAATCTATAGATTGCTTTGGTAGAATAGCCATTTTGACAATATTAATTCTTCCAATCCATGAACACAGTATGTTTCTCCATCTATTTGTGTCCTCTTTGATTTCTTTCATCAGTGTTTTATAGTTTTCTATGTATAGGTCTTTCGTTTCTTTAGGTAGATATACTCCTAAGTATTTTATTCTTTTGTTGCAATGGTGAATGGTATTGTTTCCTTAATTTCTCTTTCTGTTTTCTCATTGTTAGTGTATAGGAATGCAAGGGATTTCTGTGTGTTAATTTTATATCCTGCAACTTTACTATATTCACTGATTAGCTCTAGTATTTTCTGGTAGGGTTTTCTATGTAGAGGATCATGTCATCTGCAAACAGCGAGAGTTTCATTTCTTCTTTTCCTATCTGAATTCCTTTTACTTCTTTTTCTGCTCTGATTGCTGTGGCCAAAACTTCCAAAACTATGTTGAATAGTAGTGGTGAGAGTGGGCACCCTTGTCTTGTTCCTGATTTAGGGGAAATGCTTTCAATTTTTCACCATTGAGGGTAATGCTTGCTGTGGGTTTGTCATATATAGCTTTTATTATGTTGAGGTATGTTCCTTCTATTCCTGCTTTCTGGAGAGTTTTAATCATAAATGGATGTTGAATTTTGTCAAAGGCTTTTTCTGCATCTATTGAGATAATCATATGGTTTTTATCTTTCAATTTGTTAATGTGGTGTATTACATTGATTGATTTGTGGATATTAAAGAATCCTTGCATTCTTGGGATAAAGCCCACTTGGTCATGGTGTATGATTTTTTTTAATATGTTGTTGGATTCTGTTTGCTAGAATTTGGTTAAGGATTTTTGCATCTATGTTCATCAGTGATATTGGCCTGTAGTTTTCTTTTTTTGTGGCATCTTTTTCTGGTTTTGGAATTAGGGTGATAGTGGCCTCATAGAATGAGTTTGGAAGTTTACCTTCTTCTGCAATTTTCTGGAAGAGTTTGAGTAAGATAGGTGTTAGCTCGTCTCTAAGTTTTTGGTAGAATTCAGCTGTGAAGCCATCTGGTCCTGGGCTTTTGTTTGCTGGAAGATTTCTGATTACAGTTTCGATTTCCTTGCTTGTGATGGGTCTGTTAGGATCTTCTATTTCTTTCTGGTTCAGTTTTGGAAAGTTATACTTTTCTAAGAATTTGTCCATTTCTTACAAGTTGTCCATTTTATTGGCATAGAGCTGCTGGTAGTAGTCTCTTATGATCCGTTGTATTTCAGTGTTGTCTGTTGTGATCTCTCCATTTTCATTTCTAATTTTGTTAATTTGGTTCTTCTCCCTTTGTTTCTTAATGTGTCAATTTTGTTTATTTTTTCAAAAAACCAGCTTTTAGCTTTGTTGATTTTTGCTATGGTCTCTTTAGTTTCTTTTGCATTTATTTCTGCCCTAATTTTAAAGATTTCTTTCCTTCTACTAACCCTGGGGTTCTTAATTTCTTCCTTCTCTAGTTGCTTTAGGTGTAGAGTTAGGTTATTTATTTGACTTTTTTATTGTTTCTTGAGGTAAGCCTGTAATGCTATGAACCTTCCCCTTAGCACTGCTTTTACAGTGTCCCATAGGTTTTGGGTTGTTGTGTTTTCATTTTCATTCATTTCTATGCATATTTTTATTTCTTTTTTGATTTCTTCTATGATTTGTTGGTTGTTCAGAAGTGTGTTATTTAGCCTCCATATGTTTGAATTTTTAATAATTTTTTTCCTGTAATTGAGATCTAATCTTACTGCACTGTGGTCAGAAAAGATGACTGGAATGATTTCAATTTTTTTGAATTTACCAAGACTAGATTTATGGCCCAGGATGTGATCTATTCTGGAGAAGGTTCCGTGTGCACTTGAGAAAAAGGTGAAGTTGATTGTTTTGGGGTGAAATGTCCTATAGATAACAATTAGGTCTAGCTGGTCCATTGTGTCCTTTAAAGTTTGTGTTTCCTTGTTAATTTTCTGTTTAGTTGATCTATCCATAGTTGTGAGTGGGGTATTAAAGTCTCCCACTATTATTGTGTTACTGTTAATTTCCTCTTTCATACTCGTTAGTGTTTGCCTTACATATTGCAGTGCTCCTATGTTGGGTGCATGTATATTTATAATTGTTATATCTTCTTCTTGGATTGATCCTTTGATCATTATGTAGTGTCCTCCTTTGTCTCTTTTCACAGCCTTTATTTGAAAGTCTGTTTTATCTGATACGAGTTTTGCGACTCCTGCTTTCTTTTGGTCTCTGTTTGCATGAAATATTTTTTTCCAGCCCTTCACTTTTAGTCTGTATGTGTCCCTTGTTTTGAGGTGGGTCTCTTGTGGACAGCATATATAGGGGTCTTGTTTTTGTATCCATTCAGCCAGTCTTTGTCTTTTGGTTGGGGCATTCAGCCCATTTACATTTAAGGTAATTATTGATAGGTATGGTCCCGTTGCCATTTACTTTGTTGTTTTGGGTTCACGTTTATACAACTTTTCTGTGTTTCCTGTCTAGAGAAGATCCTTTAGCATTTGTTGAAGAGCTGGTTTGGTGGTGCTGAATTCTCTCAGCTTTTGCTTGTCTGTAAAGCTTTTGAATTCTCCTTCATATCTGAATGAGATCCTTGCTGGGTACAGTAATCTAGGTTGTAGGTTATTCTCTTTCATTACTTTATGTCCTGCCATTCCCTTCTGGCCTGAAGGGTTTCTGTTGATAGATCAGCTGTTATCCTTATGGGAATTCCTTTGTGTGTTATTTGTTGTTTCTCCCTTGCTGCTTTTAATATTTGTTCTTTGTGTTTGATCTTTGTTAATTTGATTAATATGTGGCTTGGGGTGTTTTGCCTTGGGTTTATCCTGTTTGGGACTCTCTGGGTTTCTTGGACTTGGGTGGCTATTTCCTTCCCCATTTTAGGGAAGTTTTCAACTATTATCTCCTCGAGTGTTTTCTCATGGCCTTTCTTTTTGTCTTCTTCTTCTGGGACTCCTATGATTCGAATGTTGGGGCATTTCACATTGTCCCAGAGGTCCCTAAGGTTGTCCTCATTTCTTTTGATTCTTTTTTTCTTTTTTCCTCTCTGCTTCATTTATTTCCACCATTTTATCTTCTACCCCACTTATCCTATCTTCTGTCTCCGTTATTCTACTCTTGGTTCCCTCCAGAGTGTTTTTGATCTCATTTATTGCATTATTCATTTTTAATTGACTCTTTTTTATTTCTTCTAGGTCCTTGTTAAACATTTCTTGCATCTTCTCAATCTTTGTCTCCAGGCTATTTATTTGTAACTCCATTTTGTTTTCAAGATTTTGGGTCATTTTTATTATCATTATTCTAAATTCTTTTTCAGGTAGATTCCCCATCTCCTCCTCTTTTGTTTGACTTGGTGGGCATTTTTCATGTTCCTTTACCAAGTGTTGAGTATTTCTCTGCCTTTTCATCTTGTTTAGATTGGTGTGTCTGGAGTGGGCTTTCTGTATTCTGGAGGTCTGTGGTTCCTTTTTATTGTGGAGGTTTCACCCAGTGGGTGGGGTTGGACAATTGGCTTGTCAAGGTTTCCTGGTTAGAGAAGCTTGCGTCGGTGTTCTGGTGCGTGGAACTGGATTTCTTCTTTGTAGTGCAATGGAGTGTCCAATAATGAGTTTTGAGATGGGTCTACGTGTTAGGTGTGACTTTGGGCAGCCTGTATGTTGACGCTCAGGTCTATGTTCCTGCGTTGCTGGAGAATTTGCATGGTGTGTCTTGCTCTGAAACTTATTGGCTCTTGTGTGGTGGTTGGTTTCAGTGTAGGTATGGAGGCTTCTGGACGGTCTCTTATTACTTAATGTTCCGTGTAGTCAGGAGTTTTCTGGTGTTCTCAGGTTTTGGGCTTAAATCTCCTGCCTCTGGATTTCAGTTTTATTCTTCCAGTAGTCTCAAGACTTCTCCAACTATACAGCACTGATAATAAAACTTCTAGGTAAATGGTGAAAAGATTCTCCACCCTGAGGGACACCCAGACAGGTTCACAGAGTTACATGAAAAAGAGGAGAGGGAGGAGGGAGATAGAGATGAGCAGGAGGAGAAAAAGGGGGCTCAAGAGGAGAGAGACAGATCTACGCAGTTGTCTGTTCCCAGAGTGTTCTCCGTAGCCCAGACACCAACAAAGATTCACAGAATTGGATTGGGAAGAGAAGGGGGAGGGAGGAAATAGAGGTGTTCTGAGGAGAGAGTAATCAAGACACTCCTGAATAAAAATGGGAACTGAACATTGGATTCTTAAATGTCCAAAATTTATATCACATACTGAAAAACAAAGATTAAAAATCTAGAGTAGAGGTTAGACTCTTAAAAATACAACATTAAAAACAAAAACAAAAAATTTTAGTATATATGAAGTTCAGTTTAAAAACAGGGCTTCTCTCTTTTTATTTTTGCAAGGTTATAGTGAAATGAAAATGAAAATTAAGGAGTAGTAGAGGAGTGATAGAGGACTTTAAAAGAAAATAAGAGGAAAAAAAATTAAAAAAATTTTTTTCCTAATTAAAAAAATCCTAAAAATATATGGAAATGAAAGTGAAGGAGTAATGGGGGAATAATAGGGAATTTTAAAAGAAAATAATAGAGAAAAAATAAAAAAGAAAAGAAAAATTTTTTTAATTTAAAAAAAAGGAAAAAAAATATATCTAGGAATTTCTCTGGAGCTGTTGCAGTCAGTGTGGGTTCGGTTCAGTTGTAGATAGCTCCTAGTTCCAGTTTACACTTCTCAATATCTTTAGGCCCCTTCCGGTGTAGTCGGTGTTACCTACAGGGATTTTAATCTGTTGCACCAGTGCCTTCTGAAGCGGTTCCCTTTGTTTACTTGGCTTCTGTTTGCCGGTCTCTTCAGTGTCTAATTTCCACCCTGACACAGGCAGGCGGGGTGGTCTCTTGTTCAGGTTCGCTAGTTCAGTCCTGCTGCGGGGAGGGAGGGGCGCTGCAGGCAGATATCACTGTGTGTGGGGAGCACTCATAGAGTTCTGGCCACACTGGGTTTGCCCCGCTCACGGGTGTGTGCTCTCCCCGTCTATGCTGCTCAGGCTCCCGGCTGCTCTATGTGGAGCATTCCCTGTGTTGCTTGCGGTTCCAGTTTTCGGATATTCCACAAAAGCGCGGACTCGATTGCGCCTGCGTTTTGTTCCTTCCCTGGCCGAAGCAGCTCAGGCAGCCAGGTACTTGACGGGTGCACTCTCCCCGGATGCGGTGCGCCTTCTCCCCTCCACGGTTCCAGCCTGTTCCTGCCCACGTGGGCCTTGTGTTTAGCCGCGACCCTCCCGGCGGATGTCGACCATCCAGAATCTCAGGAAGTCTTTGGTTAGAAACTGGAGGCCTGTTTGCAGTGTGGTAGGGGGTGCCGTCTCTGGGGCCGAGTTTGCCCCTTTCCCCTCCCCACTGCCTCCTGCCTCCGGCAGGGATGGCCGGTCCGCAGCGGCTAGCTCCTCTGGACTTGCTTGGTCCCTTTGTTCTGTGAACGGCCGGCAGTGTGTTCGGGCCGGTTAATTTTCTCTCTTTTGCTATCCCACAGTAAGTTGCTATCTCACAAAAGCTCCCTCTGATTGCCCTCAGGGCACTCAGGCCCGGTCCTTGCCGCCCGTCCTTACCCTAAGCAATGTCGCCCCCACTTGCTGGCGGCGGATGGCGGATGCGGGCGTCTGGGGTACTTTTCTGCTGGGAGTTGCTTCTCCCAGTTAGGTTGCCCTCCGAGATTTGAAAACTTCCCCCAGAACCGCCGGTGCGAGGGTTTCTTGGTGTTTGGAAACTTCCTCTATTAAGACTCCCTTCCCGGGACGGGTCTCCCATCCCTAGCTCTTTTGTCTCTCTTTTTATCTTTTATATTTTGTTCTACCTCCTTTCGAAGACAATGGGCTGCTTTTCTGGGCGCCTGATGTCCTCAGCTAGCGATCAGAAGTTGTTTTGTGAAGTTTGCTCAGCGTTCAGTTGTTCTTTCGATGAATTTGTAGGGGAGAAAGTGGTCTCCCCGTCCTATTCCTCCGCCATCTTGGCTCCTCCCCCCAATAGTGACTTTTAGAATGTTTGTAAGGTACTTATCACAGTACCTAGCATATGAGTGCAGGTTATCCTAAATATTAGCCATTCTTTTTGTTATTATTTTATTGATAATGATTTTTTTAAAAATATCAGTTGAGATTCCAGAAGAATTTCCCTGGAGGCCATTGTAATCTTGTTTCAAAACGTTAGTAATAGTTGCTGCCAACAGGAAAAATAAGCACAGTCTGATATGGACAAAGTCCATGATTTATAGGTGTAAGGTTGTAGGCTTTGCTATTCTCAAATTTATTGAAAGTGTATACTTACAATGAGAGTTGACTCTTAAAAATACAGTGGGGAAGGTTAGCTTCTTTATTCTCAACTCAGTCTTCCTTCCTGTGTAGCATCAGTTGGAGCTGAGTAAAAATCATGAATAAAGTGATTTATTGTTTGCTGTGGCATTTTAGCACTGTCTGCAAGCTGGTTTACAAATTACTATTTCTTGGGGAACGTATTGCCCTTTTTATTACAGTAGAAAATGAGTGCTAAAAAAGTCATCTTTTTAACTTCTATTTTTGAAGCTTGTGTGTTCTGTTTTTTTTTTTTAATAATTTTATTTTTGTCTGTGCTGGGTCTTCACTGCTGCACAGGGTTTTCTCTAGTTTCAGAGAGTGGGGATTGCTTTCTACTTGTGCGTGGGCAGCCCTGGGGTGGCTGCTCTTGTAGAGCATGGCTCTAGAGCACGTGCTGAGTTGCTCTGCAGCATGTCAGATCTCCTGGATCAGGGATCAAACCTGTGTCTTCTACATTGGCAGGTGGATTCTTTACCCCTGAGCCACCAGGGAAGCCTTGCTCTTCTTTTTTGCACACTCTCTTTTCTTCTCTTCTTTTTGCCAAATACTCTTGGTTTTCATCGCTGAGTCTTTACAAGTGCACAACTCTTTTTAAACAGGATTTGCTGGGGAGGCTGAGTGATATCTTAACTTCTCATGTATAGTTTACAAAGTTTATTGTGAGGAAAAATACTGTTTTTTAGGTTCGATGCTGCCAAGTTTGTTATGAGATGGCTCTGTAAGCATGAAGACCCCAAAATGCAAGCCATGGCAGTGAGCATAATCTCTATTCTTGCCCTGCAGGTATGTGGTTGCTAAATGCAAGACTTCTCTTTCCCTAGTCTTAGTGGAGCATTGATGGAGTTTGAAACATCTCACTCTCTGCTTTTTTCTAGCTCTCACCTGAGCAAACTGCACAACTTAAAGAGGAGGTTTTCATGGCAGTTAAGGTAGGTTGTCACTTTTAGAACTTTTTTTAAAATAAAAGTAAGTTTAAAAAATTAGAAACAGTTTAAAAGTCTTGTAAAATGAACAATCTGTAGGACCTGCTACCTAGAAGAAGCTATTCTCTACTTTTAAATAGCTGTTTCTTCTGGCATTTATCTCCGTATTTCTAAATAAAATGCTTATAACTGCAGCTGTGCTGTCTTCGTTGCAGTGTGAGCATTCTCTAGTTGCGACATGTGGGGGCTTCTCTTGTTATTTAGCTCAGCCTCAGGAGTTGTGGCATTCAGGGTCTAGAGCATTTGGGCTCTCTATTTGCAGTGTGCAGGCTTAGTTGCTCCATGGCATGGGAGATCATAGTGTACTCACGCCTCTCCACCACCACCAGAGATTGAATCCATGTCCCTTGCATTGGAAGGTGGATTCTTGAGCACTGTACCACCAAGGAAGTACTGCAGTTCCTTGATTTATCAATTTTAGATGTTACCTCCTGATTCTGCTGCTCTCAGTTCAGTTCAGTTCAGCCCCTCAGTCGTGTCCAACTCTTTGTGACCCCATGAACTGCAGCACGCCAGGCTTCCTGTCTGTCACCAACACCCGGGGCTTGCTCAGGCTCATGTCCATTAAGTCAATGATGCCATCTAACCATCTCATCCTCTGTTACCCCCTTCTCCTCCTGCCTTCCATCTTTCCCAGCATCAGTGTCTTTTCTAGTGAGTCAGTTCTTCGCATCAGGTGGCCAGAGTATTGGAGCTTCAGCTTTAGCATTAGTCCTTCCAATGCATATTCAGGACTGATTTCCTTTAGGATTGACTGGTTTGATCTCCTTGCAGTCCAAGGGAGCCTCAAGAGTCTTCTCCAGCACCACAGTTCAAAAGCATCAATTCTTTGTGGTTAGTTGTTGCAAACTTCTTGGTGTCAGATCCTTTGTTCTTGCGGTTGGGTCATGGTGAGGTAGCGATGTTTCTGTAAATCTCCACCAACAAATGTTATTCTGTTTTACAAGAAAGGGCAGGGTCCCTAGGCAAAAATTTCACCCTCCAAGATCCAAGTCCTAGCTATGAGGCGGGGGTTCCTGCAGGGGTCAGTTACCCTGACACAAAGCATTCATCCAGCACCCAGTCTGGGTTCTCTTGCCAGTGTCCAGGCCTGGCTGAAAAGGTGCATCTCAGTTGGCATCTCCCTCAGAGCCAGGTCTCCAGACCCTGCCCAGTTGTCATCTCTTAGGGAGCCAGGTGCCCTGGAGCCACCCCTTCCTCAAACTCCTCAGGCTGTCCAAGTGGTAGGGGCCAGGTCCCACAAACTTCATCCTATACAGGCTGCCACTGCTATTAGGTCACAGAGGCGGGGATGGGGGAGAGAGTCATTACCACCTCAGGCCTGGCTCTGCCAGTGTGTGGCCTTGACAAGGGTTCTGTGTCCCTGTAGGACACATGCCTCAGCGTGTTCTCTGGGCCCCCCAGTGATCCATGGCTGGGTGAGCTGGAGGCTCCAGGGAAGAAGCAGAGATCCACCTCTTACCTCACTCTGCACAGGCCGACCACCACTCTGCCTACCGTTGGTTGAATGGTCGCTCATCGGCAGTTGCTTGCTTGTGGGAGGGACCTATTGCCCTGCCGACCAGTAACTGAGCAGGATCACTAATGGTCACTCATTGACAGTTGCTGAGTTTAGGGAGGGGCCCACTTCACCACCAACCCATGGCTGAGCAATCATTAACAGTCTTTTGGTAACCATTGTCTGGTAAGGGGGAAAGTGGGGGCTAATGGCTGCAGCACTGGCTGCATGCTAAGGGCTGTGCACAGCCATGCTGTATTACACTTTTGGTTCTTGTAGCTTTATTTTTGTGAATTCTCTAGATATATTCTCTCTGCCTGTATAAATATTTGAGGTGGAATTAGAGCATTGCCAAGCACAGATCTTAGCACGTGGCCATCACTGTGTACTGTTACTGTGCACCCTGTTACCAGCCATTGATTGGTGCTGCAGTGGGCCCTCCCACAGCGGCCAACTGTCAGTGAGTGACCATTAATGGTCCTGCTCAGCCGTTGGTTGGCACCAGGCCCCTCCCACAGGCAACCAGCTGTCAATGAGTGACCATTAGTGGTCCTGCTCAACCATTGGTTGGCAGCAGGCCCCTCCCACAAGCAACCAACTGTCAATGAGGGACTGTTAATGGGCCCATTCAGCAAACAGTCAGTGGAGTGGTGGTCATCAGGGGGAGAGTGAGGTAAGAGGTGGATTGGGGGTCTTTTCCCTTGGGACCTCCAGCTCACCAAGGCTTGGGCCCTTGGGTGAGCTGGGAGGCTCAGGAAACAGGCTGGGGGCTGTGTCCTGCAGGGCTCTAGAACCCTCGCCAAGGCCACCCACTTACCTTCGCCCAGGCCTTGAGGCAGCAGTGAACCTCTCCCCTGTCTCTACCTCTTGACCTAATGGCAGTGGCAGTCAGCATAGGATGCAGTTGGTGGGACCTGGTCCCCACCATACAGGTGGCCTGAGGAGCCTGAAGGCCAGTTGGGCGCCTGCTTCCTCAGCGATGATGGCCGGACAGGGTCTGGGGACATGACCCTGAGGGAGTTGCCAACTGAGGTCTGCCTCTTCAGCCAGGATCTGGACCTCAAAGGGTGAAATTTTTGCCTCGGGACCTAGCCCTTTCTTGTCAGGACAGAGAATAATATTTGTTAGTGGAGATTTACAGAAACACCTTACCTGACCATGACCTGACCTCAAGAACAAAGGGTCTGATACTAGGTCCTTTGTGGAAATGGCTGTCTCTTTCCTTTTACATGATAGTCTAGCATGTTTGAAAGAAAGCATGAATACTAGCTTAACTTTGATCTAGAAATATTCTAATATGAAATGGTATGTTGAAATGTGTTAAAGTAGTTTTTTAAAGCTGTTAGGACATACGATTATAATAGTGTTATCCTCTAGCCATGCTAACCTGCGTAGTGGTATAGAACAGACGTTTCTTCCTCTAGAATATCTCCCCGCGCTGCTCCTCCCATTCCCTGTGTCCTCATTCCTTGCTTAGTTGCCTTATCCTCTTTTTCTTCTGGTCTCAGTTTAGATACTACCTTTGTATGTGTTACTGAGTGCAAGCACAAGCTTATTCTGTTTGCCACACAACAGGCCAGTCAGGAGCTGAGTTGATGGAATAGGAAATAATGATTTTAATCAGATAACTAGCCAACTAAGAAGATGGCAGACTAGTGTCTCAGAAACCATCTTGCCTCAGGAACTCCCCTGGTGGTCCAGTGATTAAGAATCTGCCTTGCAACGCAGAGGAAATGGGTTCAATCCCTGCTCGGGGAACTAAGATCCCACATGCCATGGAGCAATTAAACCAGCGTATGCCTCCCGCTGAGGCCTGGCACCACTTAGAAGGTCCTTGTGCCTCAATGAAAGAGCCCTCATAGTACAACAAAGGTCATGCATGCTAAGAGTTGATATTGCAAAATAAATAAATATTAAGAAAATAGTTTTTAAAAGAACCAAACCCATCTTAACCCAATCTTAACTGAGGTAAGATTTGGACTCCTTTTATCTACAGGAGGGGAGAGGGGCTCACTTGGCACTGACCAGTGGCTGAGCAGGATCACTAATGGTTGCGGGTTGACAGTTGCTCTCTTTAGGAGAGGGGCCCATGTTGTGCCAATTGGTGGCTGAGCAGGGCTGCTATAGCTTGCAGCTGCCTTGCTGCCGGTACACTCCGAGCAGAACACTGCAACATCAGAAAGCGGCCAGGTCTGAAGATCTGCCAGATCAGTCCAGTGGTAACTCTGGGCGGGGTGAAACACAAGGCGCATAAGCAGTGGAGACCACAGTGGCCACGTGGAGGCAGCTGGCACGTCCATCCCTGGGATCGCTGTCTGAGGCGGGGCGCTGTGGGTTCAGCCCATACTGACTTCACTGGGCAGCTTGTGACTGAAGAGGTGGCCCAGGTGTGAGTGTCCCCAGAGTGGAGCTCTAGCCTGCCCACCTGTGCAGTGGGTAGGCGGCAGGCATGGACCAGTGGGGTCTGTGTCGCCGCGTGCAGAGAGGTGTGGTGTGGTGCAGCAGCCCCTCCCTAGATGGCTGGTGCCAGGGATTGGGGAGGGAAGGGCCCATCACACTTTGGGAAGGTTGCTGTTACGTTTGGAGGTTTCTCACACCTTTTCTAAAGAAAATTCTTTTATGTGTTTCCTTCAGAGCATTTATCAAATTTTAAAACTTTTATTTAGTTGAAAAAAACCAATTATCTTTTCTTTTTAAATGTCTCTCTTACCTGAATATGTGCCTGCCTTCCAAAAGGTGTTGACTAGATACTCTTAATAGATGAATAATGGAATAGCTAATATGTTCTTGATTATGAGGCTTATTAACAAGCATGACAAACTAGATTAAGTGATTGTTAAACTTCAATAGTTTTTTTCTTTTGAGCCTCACAAAAACCCTAGGAAATAGGTGTAACTCATTTTACAGAGAGAAGGTAGGAACCAAAGCTATTAAGTGGTCAAACTGGGTTTAGAACCTCTGTTTGATTCTAAAGCTTTTCTTAACCATTGCTTTCCTTATATTGGAAATACATGAGTTAGTCATCAGAGTATCATTCTCTTTTTCTTTTTTAGGAACTTCTAGCAATAGTAAAACAAAAGACTGCTGAGAGTCTAGATGATGTCACCCTCTTGTTTACTTTGAAAGCACTTTGGAATCTTACAGAACAATCTCGAGCTGCTTGTAGGCACTTTATTGAAAATCAAGGATTGGCAATCTTCATCCAAGTCTTAGAGGTGGGAAGACAGGATTGAGTTTATCTGTAAAGTTGTTTTCTTCATGATAAAATAACCTGTATATTCTTTTCACAGACTTTTTCAGAGACAGCAATACAAAGCAAAGTACTTGGTCTTTTGGTAAGGTGAATTGTTTTGAGTTAATGTAATTAATTAAACAATAAGAAAACTAATACTTATGTGTTACTTACTATGTGCTAGGCACTTTTGTAAGCAGTTTACATTAACTTGTTTGATCTTCACACCATCTCTATAAAGTAAATACCACTATATATGAGTCAGCTATTGCTGTAAACAAACTACAGCTTAAAACAGCATCCATTTTATTTACTTGTGAATCTGTGGGTCAGCAGTTTGAACTCAGCTCAGCTGTGCAGTTCTGCTGGTCTTATGTGGTTACTCATGTCACTGCAGTCATTGGTGGCTGAGCTAGACCTAAGTGCTCTAAGATGATCTTGACTCTCATCTCTGACAGTTGGTGCAGGCTGTTAGCTGGGCCTTGTGTGTCTATGAGCTTCCTCACTTGGCGGTTTCACGGCAGTGGTAGAAGCAAGTCCACTGTACAAGTGCTTCTTCAACTTCTGCTAATGTCAGATTTTCTAATGTCGCACTGGTCAAAAGCAGCTTATACAATCTGGGGTGTTTTCCAACAACCACTTTTCCGGTTCTCTGACACCAGCTGGATTCCTACAGTTCGATTCAGTTAAATTCTGTCACTGACTATCGGGCATTAGCATCAGATCCTAAAAAAGCTGAGTTCCACAAGTCTGTCTCCACTTTAGTTGCCAACTGTTAAGTCCAACTACCCCTACTTCTGACTGACTTTAAGTTGAGGGATTCCACAACCCCTTCCTCAGGTTGGTGATTTGCTGGAATGGCTCACAGAACTTGGGAAGGCACTTTATTTGATATTTTTAAAAAATATATATTTATTTGACCGTGCTTGGTCTTATTTATGGCCTGTGGGATCTTCATTGCAGCATGCAAGATCTTTAGTTGTGGCATTGTGGAATCTAGTTGCAGTATGCAAACTCTTAGTTGCAGCATGTAGGATTTAATTCTCTGACCAGGGATCAAAACTGGGCCCCATGCATTGCAAATGCAGAGTCTTAGCCACTGGACCACCAGGGAAGTCCCAAAGGAAAGATTTTTTTTTGTCTGTACCCCACATGGCACAGGGGAACCTTTATTTCCCAGCCAGGGATTGAATCACTGCCCTTTGCAGTGAAAGTGCAGAGCCCTAACCACTGTGTGTTGGTGCTAAGTCGCTTCAGTCATGTCTGACTCTTTTTGACCTTATGGACTAGCCCGCCAGACTCCTGTCCATGGAATTCTCCAGGGAAGAAAACTGGAGTGGGTTGCTATGCCCTCCTCCAGGGGATCTTACCAACCCAGGGATTGAACCCACGTCTCTTACTTCTACAATGACATGCAGGTTCTTTACCACTGGTGCCACCTGGGAAGCCCCCCTAACCACTGTACTGCCAGGTAACATCCCCTGCTATTTTTAATTATTATAGATACAACTCGGAAAAAGTCAAATGAAAGATATGTTGTCTCTAGCAAGAAACTCTTATTCCTTCAGCCACAAGGAAATGAACCCTACCAACACTCTGAGTGAGCTTGGAAGTAGTCTCCCCACCCCCACCTCACCCATTGGAGCCTCCAGATGCGAGCATGCAGCCCAGCCAGCACTTTGACTGCAGGCTTGTGAAACCCAGCTAAGCAAGGCCCATAGAAACTGTGAGGGGACAAATGTGTGTTGTTTTAAGCCACTGAGTTTGTGTTAAATTTGTTACACAGCATCGAAAACTAATATAGTACATAAAATAATGAAACTCCTACCTGCCTTTCATTGTTACCGTTAAAACTGATGTAACATGTAGTGGGCCCCCAGGAATGTTAAGTTTTTGAGTCAGACCTGGATTTGTAATCTACTCCAACCAGATATGAAGCTGACAAGTTACTGTTTCTGAGTGTCAGACTTCTTTGTAGGACTATAAAGATTAAATGAGATGAGGCAGATAAAAAAGACATGATAAGGCATATAAAAAAGATATTTCAGTCTATCTAAGCGCAGTGCCTGGCACTTAGTAAGTGCTTCCTCAATGATTTGTTCTTACTAATTATCATCAAGAGGATGGGTTTGTAGTAGATGTGAGGCTAAATCAGAGGGGAGGAGGGGAGATTGAGTGTTCTTATATGTATCTGAGCTCAGCAGTAATAGAGGGAGAGAAACCAGTTCCTGATATTCTCTACTCCCATCTGCTCCATAGAACAACATTGCTGAAGTCAGAGAACTCTTTTCCAAGCTGATTACTGAAGATGTGGTAAAGCATATCAGCAGCTTGCTCCATAGCAAGGAATTGGAAGTCAGCTATTTAGCTGCAGGCATCATTGCTCACCTGACATCTGACAAACAGCCATGGATATCATGTGACCTCCAGAGGCGAGCGCTTCTCCAGGATCTGGTATAAGGACTTCCTCTTTATAAAATCCAGAATCATCTCTTCTTGCAGAAAACTTATTTTTCTAGATCATAAGAGTTTTTGAAATAAATTGTAGAAAATGGGAAAAATAGAGAAAAATATAAACAAAACATTATAAATCATCCACACATTACCACCCAAAGCTAACCTCTATTAACATTTTTTTGCATTCCTTCTGATACTTTCCTTTTATAAAATTAAGCATGCAAACAGCTTATACAGTTTATTCTACTTCTGTTTCCCACTTTCAGCTCTTGTTAAAGCTGTTTCTTTTGGTGTTTACTTTCTTATCTCTAACACATGTTGTTATGCCTTGACTTTGTAGTTTTAGACATTGTCAGTTTATTTCCCACTTGGGAAAATGAAAATTCCCAGTGCACACCCTTTCTTGTACTCCAAGTACATGTCTCCTTTCAGTACATTCAAACATTCTGTCCACGTCAGCTTCCTTCCCAAGCCTCTGTTTTTGTTCCATCTGTTAGGTGTATTTGTTAGATATATTTTGTGTATCTGTTAGGCCACTATCATTGCAGGAAGTTCCTTTACTGTCGTCCTGAAGATTCTCTTTGCTCTCTCATGTTGGATTCCCTGTTTCCTGGATTGCATACCTTCTTGTTCTTTGGTTTACGCCCTCATTCTGTTGGGTGATATCCTCCAGTAGCTTCCTAAGAGATATATGAAAAGAAAATTTGAAACCTTTTATATTTGAAAGACCTTTATTTTACATTCACCTTTAGTTGATCAAATGGCTGGATATAAAACTCAAGTACTGAAATATTTTCCTTTCACATTTCTAGGTCATTGCTCCATTGTTTGTTATTTCTTGGTATCACTGTTGAGAAGTCCTGTGCCATTTTTCTTTGGAAGCTTTAAGATCTTTGTCTTTATTGTTTGGAAATCTCAGTGATGTGCCTTGATATGAGTTTATTTTCATCTGTTCCTTTGGCTACTTACTTCTCTGGAATCTTGTTTTCCTTCAGTTCTAGGAGATTTCTTTCTAACCTTTTCATCCCTCCATCCCTTCTTCCTCTTTTACTTTTACTTCCTTTCTTACTTCTTTACTCTTTTTCTCCCTGCCTCCCTCCCTTCCTTAATTCCTGTTCTCCTGGTTGAAAATCATAAGCTTGGCTCCCAACAGTCTAAACACCCATAGAAGGATAGAGTTGCGGGCAGGGGCACCTCAGCATTTAGTATTTAGATTTTTCACTTCAGCCCCCTGTTTTTAGTGTGGTATTTCCAACCTCAATTGTTCATGGGGTTGCCCAGTCCAAAAATTTTTGTAAGGGGTGGTAGAGGAGATCTGGGAGTCTTGATTCTTTGGTACTTTCAACCAGTCCTCCTATTTTTAACCCTACGTGTAATCTCACTTCCTGAAGTACTTTGTATGCCCAATTTTTAAGTCTGTTAGGGGTTCTGTTCAAAATAGTTTTTTTTTTTTAACCTTCCCCAGTGCTAGATCTATTAAATCACTTACCATTTTTCTTCTGCTTTGTTTCATGTGTGTTTATCTTCTTTTAAACCATTTGTACTGTTCCATCATGCTCAGTCTTCCATCTTTAAACAGAAGTCCCTTTCTGTTGTATTGTTTTCTACGTGACTTTCTTCATATTCTGCATATGTAATGGCTGTCTAATTAATAGTTGGTTGGCTAGATATACCTAAATTTGAGTAATCAATCCTTGATTTTGAAAATTTATATTGTTTCATATGTATGTAATTATAAATGACATGAAATAATACTAGAATCTTGATTTCTCTTTTTGTATAGTATACAACCATCCAGAATTGGCCAAGTTCAAGTTGTAAGATGACAGCTTTGATCACTTACAGGTAATTTCATTATGGCGTAGTGCTTCTCTTAAAGCTTGTCCTCAGTCTGCTCACTATGTAGAGGCCGTGGTACAGGGATAAAATATTAGAATCAAATAACCTTATATTCAAATCCGATTTCTTTGTGATACTGGTAAAATCACTTTAAGAAAATCTCTGAGACTTAGTTTCTGTCATCTGTAAAATGAAGCTGGCAGTGTGCAATATTGAGGGTGGAATCAGCTATTGAATGTATAGTGTCTAACTCAGAATATAATTTCTTAAATGCTGGTTCCAGTTATATGCTCAGCAATACATCTGTCTTTTCTTTTTTTTTTAATCTCATATCATTTTACTTGTCCTCAAGAAAAGTGATGACAAAATTATGACTATAAATTTGGGTAGGGAAATAAAGGGAATATTTAGTATGAGAAATCATAACAAATTACAAATTATAAAATGCTAAAACACCACAATCATCACAAAATCTAGAATAATATCCTAATATATTCATTAATGAAATTTCTGACAGACATCTATAATCATTTTTCTTACATTTCTGGCAGCAAACTCTGTTTGCTCTCTTTTTTTTTAATTTAATTTTATTTATTTATTTTTTCCATTTATTTTTATTAGTTGGAGGCTAATTACTTTACAATATTGTAGTGGTTTTTGCCATACATTGACATGAATCAGCCATGGATTTACATGTGTTCCCCATCCTGAATCCCCCTTCCACCTCCCTCCCTAAATACATCTGTCTTAATGAAGAATTGACTCTGGGGGTGTTGGCGGGGATGTTGAAAATTCTTATATCCCTGATGTTAGCCTGAGTTCTGAAGAAACATCTTCTTTGTACTTATTTAGATCCTTCAAGGCATTTTTCCCGCTCCTTGGCAACTTCTCTCAACCAGAAGTTCAGCTCTGGGCACTATGGGCCATGTATCATGTCTGCAGTAAAAACCGTATGTATTTAAAAATAACCATTTTTTAGCTATTTTTTTTGTATAAGGATTAAGTTCAAGATGGAATTTTGAAAAATTGTTCTCTTATGTCCTGATTTTAACACTTTTTACGAAGAAACTAAAGAGCTTTTGTATTAGTATAAAAAATGCTACAGAATTATAATTTATTTGGGGATGGATGGTAAGCAATACAGAAAGTGAAAGTGTGCTCCCGCTCCTATTCCCCACAGGCAAGCATTGTTTATTAGCTGCCTATAACTGTCCTTCCAGGTAATTTTCTGTATATATGCTATAGTTATTATATGCTGTACATGCATATGTTTTTAGACAAAATGGGCTCATTCTATGCGTGTTATCTTATAGCTTTCTCTTTTTCACTGAATAGTTTATCATAATACTATCTTTCCTATAAGTAATACATAGATTTGCCTCTTTGTAGTGGTTTGTGGGAGACTGGGGGGCCAGATGTCAGGAGTTGTTTCTCAGGCAAATTAAATGTTCTTCCACATTTGTTGCTTTAAATTCCTCTTGGGAATTCTTGGCTTTTTTCTTTGCTAAGGAATACTACTAAAATTTTTGCTTGTATTATAAAAGAATTATAGACTTTAATTCTGTATAAAAGAATTAAAGAATTTGTATTATAAAAGGAATTATAGACTATAATTTTATGCTGAAAAATCTAAAGGTATAACTTTTAGAATTAATGAAATGTTTAACTATCAAAAGTATAAACTATCTTAAAATAGCTTTAACAAGTATTGGGACCAATGTGCAAAAAAATCTAGGAAATAATTTATAGACTGAAATAATTATGGACATATTATACTCCTCAGTTCTTTTCTATTCACATATATAATACAGTTCAAGTGAATGAGTACAGTAAGTGATGAGGAATTTGAAGGTTATTCTAAAGCTAAAGTGACAGAATAATTAGGAAAGAACTGATAGAGAAAAATGGTTTTTAGGAGCTTGCCCTAACACTTCTCTTCATTTTTGGCTACACCCACAGCATGTGAGATCTTAATTCCCCCAGGAGGTATTGAGCCCGGGCCCCTACAGTGCAATCTTGGAGTCCTAACCAGTGGACCACCAGGGGAAAACACACACACACACACACACACACACACACACACACACACACACACACTGTATATATTTAGCAAAGATGCATCTATCTGGTGATTAAGAGAACAGACCCCAGAACCAGACTATTTGAACTTTACTCTCTTTCTCCATTTACTAACTGTGGGAGCTTGAGCAAGTTACTTAACCTTTCTGTGCCCCAGTTTCCTCATCTGTAAAATGGGGATCCAAGTATCTGTTCTATAGGACTGTTATGAGAATTAAATGAGTTAACATTTGCAAAGCATATAAACATTGCTTGGCTTATAGTATTAGCATTTGCACATAGTATACTATTAGTACAAGCATAGTACACAGTATTTGTTAAATACATCACTTTATGAGTATAATCTGCAGAGCTGAGTCAAAATATTATGAATGTTTATAATTTTGGTGGGTATTGTTAAATTGTGTTCCAGAGAGTTGATTACCGGTTTGCATTCCTATCAGCAATATATGAGAGCTTGCAGTTTCCTTTTATTCTTGCAAAAACTTTTTAGTTGAATTTTTGATCTTTGCCAATCTGAGGTGAAAGTGATTCTAACTTGACATTTATTTTAAGTAAGGTTAACTGTCTTTTCTTACATTTGGATTGTCTGTTGGTTTCCGTTGCTTGCTTTTTGTTTACTGTTTTTTTGATCTTTTTCTTTTTAATTTGAAGGAACTCTTCCAAATATTTTTTTCCAGTGTATTGTCTTGATTTTATTCATTGTTTTTGCTAGTCATTATTTTGTTTTATGGCCTCTGGATTTCAGATCATGGTTATACCTTACAAAATCAATGAACATTTTCAGAAATTTTCTTTGAAAATACTACCCTCCAGCTATTCTATTCCTTTCTTATAACATTTATCAGAAATATCTTATACCTTCTCTCAATCAGTCCTACATATCTTGTAACCATTACAAAGAAAAAGTATCCATGTCTTTGTTTCTTTTTACTGCATTCTTGGTTGTCTTGTTGTGTGTTTTTTTTCTTTTTAAGATTTTTATTGATATGGACCATTTTAAACTCTTTATTGAATTTGTTACCATACTGCTTCTGTGTTTTTTGTTTTAATGTTTTGTTTTTTTGGCCATGAGGCATGTGGGAATCTTAGCTCCCCAACCAGGGACCAAACCCACGTCTCCTGCATTGGAAGGCAAAGTCTTAACCACTAGTCTACCAGGGAAGTCCTTTGAATGTGTTTTGGATCATGATTTCTGTGTTTAACTGACTGTTGCACTGATTAAGAGAATCCTTTTCAGACTGAATTGTGGACATGTCCCTTTAGTACAGTTTTGTATTTGCTTCTGTCAAGTGTTCTGGAGGTTTTCCTGGGATTGATCTAATCCTTATATTAATTTCTCAGCTTAAGGATTCCAAGAACATTTAGGATAGTATAAATTCAAACCCTGTACCAACTTGGGACTCAGGAAAGACTTCTCCCCAGAGCCCAGGCCAAGATAGAGATGTTTCATTGTCTTATCCCTTGTCTTGTCTGGCCTTTTTGAGGGGCCAAATTTATGCATTATTTTTGCTTCTGACTTCCTAAGTTAAAATCGAAATTCCTAGATTACTGAAACTGACAGTCCCTTTCTACTCCAGATAAGTTACAGGTGAGGTTACATGAGCTTTAAGTGTTTTTTGTTTTGGTCTTTGTGTCTGACTCCTTGACAGTTCCTTTACTTTGTATACTCAACCCATGAATTAAAATTTTTTTCAATTATATTTTATCCAACCTCTGGTGTGTTTTTAGGTTGTCTAGCTCAGCATACTGCCTGAACATGAAACTTTTATTATTTTTGTAGTAAAAGTTCTTATATCCTTTTAGCTAGAGATATTTGAAGCATAGAGTTGTCTGGAAATAAACTTAAAAAATAATCATCCGTTATCAAATTGCACAAGCCAAGCATTATTGGCATCTTAAAAATGATGAATGTGGTAATTGGGAATATTTAAAACACCAACTTGAACATCAGGTTTCTTTGCTTGATTTTCTTTCAGCCAGCAAATACTGCAAAATGTTAGTTGAAGAAGAAGGATTGCAGCTTTTGTGTGACATCCGGGAGCACAGTGAGGCAGACCCCCAAGCACAGCAGATTGCAGCCTCCATTGTAGATGACTTCAAAATGCATTTTATGAATTATCAGAGACCCTCTCTTTGTTGAAGGCCCTTCTTAAGCTCAGGGCCTCAGAGGTGCTGCATCTTTGGTATCAGGCCTTCTGCTGTATCAGCAATCAAGTGTTGGATTGAAACAAGTTGTCGTTGGAGTTTGTGAGCTGAACGCCTTGTTGGCCTTATTGGGTATGATTTTCTGTAAGTTATAAGAAGTTTGGATTTGTGTGATAGCCATAATCTCAAATCAAGCTGGAATCATTCTTGGAATACCTTTTCAGTAGTTTTGAAAAATCAAGCCCTGGATTCTGTGGGAAGACCTATAAGCTTTTGTTAGAACAGCTGTGCCAGTTAATTTTCTCTAGCCCTGACCAATTTCTTAACTGAGTATTTGTCAGAGGAAAGAAAAAAAGGAATACCTATGGAGGACCTCGGTATTTATGTTAAATTTCATGGTTGAAAGAATCTCCTAAGTTGTTATTCCTGGCTATATGAGGTTTTTGGAAAAGAAATGCATGAGAGTTCTAGGAAACATGTGTGTTTAAATGTATTGTTTGGAAGGCAGAACTCTGTTGGAGGGAATGGAAAAA
Source organism: Odocoileus virginianus (assembly GCF_023699985.2). Lineage (NCBI taxonomy): Eukaryota > Metazoa > Chordata > Mammalia > Artiodactyla > Cervidae > Odocoileus > Odocoileus virginianus. The sequence goes on along the minus strand of NC_069678.1, from coordinate 74,273,981 downwards.
TTTTTTTTAATACATACCAAATTACCTTCCACTCATTGGGTAGAGTAAAGAGAAATACATTTTTATGATTTTTGGATAGTCTACCTTTGACCTTTTTTCCTCCACCTTTACACATTAGACTGAAGGAGCATAACAACATTGTGGGTAATTGGGTGTGCTGGTGGGGCATGGTCACAGGACCGACAAGTGTTTAGATGAAAGATTATATGGCGAGTATAAATCTCAATCCCTCAGATTTTTAATTTTCCAAAACTGAGAGGAAAAGGAAGGACTGTGCCAAAGATTTAAAGAGGGGCTCTTTAAAAAAAAAAGGTGCTCTTACCTACCTTGGATGAGAAAAATAACGAGCTTTTCTGAGAACCAACCTCAACCCCAGTATAAGCTATGAGAGGCTTTTGTGTCCTCTGCAAACCTGCTCTATGGAATAAAGTCCTTCCTTACCTTATTATTGGCAACCAATGAAACATGTTAAGCCATTCATCTAAATTTTTCAAAGAAACAAAATTTTTTTTAATTGGTAGCTTATTTTAGGACTAGATTTTTACACTGTAAGCTGGCCAGATTCTTAACTGGAATGTGCCATATCATCTTTTGAAATCAAATGAGATTTATTCTTATTCAAAATTGTTTTTTCAAACTATTGCTCACTGGTGTCCCACTGGATAAGGGGAATTTGTGACCTGGTTCCTTTAACAGCCCTGAAACTCCACAGATATTCTCATTCATTCTTCTGCATGATTCTAAAAATATGTCTTAGTTTCCTGACCTGGGTTCCATATGTCAGAACATGTTGTTACCAGATACTAGTTTGGGCTGATGTGAGGAAGATGAGTGGGAAATAGTGCCTGTTGAGGTCCAGTTCAGCACTGGGCACCTCTGTACATTTTCTCTGATTTCAACAGTCCTCTGGGATAGTTTTATTCTCCCCATTTAACAGGTAAGAAGAAGGAAGTACAGCAAGATGGTTACTTTCCTGAGTAGACAAATACTGCTCATGTGGTTGGTGCTGATTCCTAAGACTTGGGTTCTTGCCTTCCCTTCCAGGAAATGAGTACAGCTTTGAGGCACATTTGTTTTTAACAGCAAGTCAACAATGTTACTTGTCTGTGTCCATGCCCATGCCCATGGTTCAGTAACTCCTGAGCCTGCCCAGGCACAGGCTTAGGAAGCTCAGATCAGTTAAAGATGACCACATGTCTCTTGCCCTGCCTTGGCATCGGAGGAGGGCTGCTGAGGCTCGTGTGCACATGTGTGTATCAGCCCCCCTTTATTTCAAAGTGCCATCATCTTGCTTACTTTTTGCTCGTGCTGTTCCCCTCAGTTTTCCTCTTCTTTGCCTCCATTGCCTGTTCGATCCTTCAGGCTTCAACTGCAGTATTACCTGTCCATTTCTTAATCTCCCATGTTGTCCACCTGAGTTAATCATTCCCTTCTCAGGGCTCCTGAAAGTTATTAAATGCACCATCAGAGATTTGCCTGCCACCCTACAGTTTACAAAAGGTTTTCACAGCAGTGATTTCACCTGGTTCTTAAAAGAACACTGTACATTAATCATAACTCATGTTTATGGAACATCAGGTATTTTATTATTATTTTTTAATCCTCACAACAGGTTCCTTGTAGTTGAGGAGGCTGAGGCAAACAGGAGTAACTGGCAGAGAGCTGAGTCTATTCAACCACAGCCAAGGTTTCCTTATTATCTCTGTTGTACTGAGGAAGAAACGGCTGTTGTGGGGTGGTTTTTACAAGCCTCTTGCCATCTCTGGTGAGCACCTAATAACCGAGACGCAGAAGTCAGGCTTGAGTGCCAGTGCTATAAAGGCCCAGAGGGGTCTGTTTTATCCTTAGTTTATCGTTCTATTAGGGAGAGACAGGTATGCTCCAAAGCAAACCCGACTCCAGTGATGAGCTCGCCTGGCTGAGGAGTAATGAAGGGAACAGTAGGTGGCATAGTCAGCACGCTAGTACCAGGCACCTTGCCAATCATTTCCTGTCCATCATGTTCTTGTGAGGAAACTGGAACCCAGAGCGGTGAAATGATGAGGGCAGAGGTGCCGCGCATCTTCCTTCTGGATCCTGCCCTGTAAGGTGTGCTTCTCCCTTGCTTCAGGTTAAATGGAGGTCACTCGCCAACAAATCTGGGGAGGCGCTTCTCCCTGAAGGCAGCCATGCCTTCCAGCCGATCCCGGGTTGGGATGTTCTGAAACAACATACCGAGTATCAGTTTGCAGAGACAGGTCCAGAAACCAGTAAAGACTTGCTCAAGGTTGTTCAGCCCATGGTGAGGCCGAATCCAAGTCTCTCACTGTCTTTGGACTCTGGTGTTGGGTCACGCGGGCCTTGGTGGCTCCTTGGTCTCCTCACATCAGACTGTACTTGTGCACAGTGTACATGCGTCTGAGAGCCCACAGTCTCATTCACAGTCTGAAATGAGGCTACTCGGTAGAAAGCAAAGACTAGGCTTTGTGGTAAGAGCTGTGGCTTTGAATCCTGGTATACAGTTGGTTCACATCAGGTTCTACAAGTTCCCAAACCCCCGTTTAGGAGGAGTTTTTTACTTGTTAGCCTGGAGATTAATGTTTTTGACTCACTAAGGAGTAAAGGGCTAAATAGGTCAGCCACAGTTTATTGTCCCACCATCGAGCATACACAACCTGTAGGCAATAATCAAGGCCTTGGCATCCTCCAGCCTGGGCTTTAGGCTGGTACAGCCTGGCCTGTACCAGTAGCCACTGGTAAAGGGAACTCAGAAGCTGTTATTCTTCTGTCAGGTTCCTCTGTGATTCTCTGGGCAGCAAAGTAGGGCAGGGTACAGCACCATTAGATGGCTGAGGAAACAGTCCCAGAGAGTGCTCTGTGGCTCCCCTGGGATCAGTGCAGGCTGACTGTGAGGAAAGGAGTGCCGCAAAGACCGACTGTGTGGGTTGGGAGGAACCTATTCAATTGGTCATGTACTAATAGTACCCAAGGACCCTACTCTGGCCGAGCCTCTGCTTAGAAGCATGCAGGACTGGCAGCAGACACATACCTGGGCATAGCATATCCCTTCAATGGCCATCCCTGATGCAATGTCCACCTGCAAGAAAGAAGTGGTGCCTGGATCAGCCTTGCCCACCTCCATGTGCTCTGGGCACCAGCTCGCCTACTTCCTACTGTTTCCTGGATTCTTCCAGCAAAGAATTAACCGAGGCTTACTGTATGCCAACCCATATGAAGAGAGATGATGTGGTAAGGAATCCCTTACTGGAGAGGGAACACCATTCATTACAGAGGTGAAGCAGTGCTGGGATGAATGGGGGCTGTGAGAACAACAGGGAGGATTACAAACAGCCTTAGAGATGAGGAGGGAGTGTGTGAGCTGTGCTTGCACAGCCATTGTTCCCTCCTTCCCCACCTGGCTGCCTCACCATGCCTCCTGTCACCCCCATTAATGAACTTTGCTGGCTTTCCATTGCCCTCAGAACTAAGGCCTGCATGACTTGGCCCCTGGCAACTTCCCAGTCTCCACTGTCCACTGCTTGCTATTACTCACTTAAAGGCACTATTGTAAAGAAGTACTGTTCATAGCAGCAGTTATTTTCCCTACTACACAGCTGAGAAATCTGAGGCATAGAATGGTGGAGTGATTTGTGTAAGGACACAATAGTGTGTGGAAAAACAGGTCTTGGAACCCGAATGGTCCAGCACCAGGGCCCATGCACCTAACCTCACTGCTGTGCTGACTCACTCATCCCTTCCTCCTGTTCAGTTGAGTTGCTTCTTTATACACCTCTGTGTTTTCTCTCACACTTTCCAGTTTTTCTGGAATTCTTATCCAGCCTAAACCCCAATTCTAGAAAACATTCCCCAACCCAGCACTGTCCAGCCCTGTACCCAGGAGCCCTATGGATGGTGCAGCTCTGCCCTCTCCAGGCTGTCTGCTTGGTACTCTTGACTTTTTATTACTGATTTGTATCAGTCTCTCTCCCCACCTTGGGGACAGTGACCATATTTGATTCTTTCCGGTGTCCCAGTTCAGATCTAGGTTTAGTGTTTGATGAATGAATAAGTCAATGTGTAGGATAGCTGCAGCCAAGTCAGCATGCCTGAGCCCCGTCTGTGAGGCCACAGTACTGACCACCAACATAATCCTGAGAACATGGACCGATAGCCATGCAGACCTGGGTTCTTGTGACTCATTTGTTCTGTGACCCTGGGTCAGTCATTTACCCTTTCTGGACTTCAGTTACCTTCTCTCTCCAAAGGAGAGAAATGAGGATAAAATATAATTTGGAGTATCACCTGGCCAAACTTCATTTTTTAGGTGGGTAAAACTAAGGCACAAAGAGAGAGGTCAGGCTCAGAGTCTGTAGGAAGAGCCCGATTCCTGAGTTCTTCCCAGCTGTGCTGCCCATCTGTGTGCCTTGAAAGCACTGCCTCCCAGCCACCCCACCGACCTCAGCAGACGCTAAGTTCCGACCCAGAACCCTCTCACCTCTATTCCTCGGTCAATGGCAACTTTGCTCAGCCGCACAGCGATGGGGGCCTAGGGAAAAGCAAGCGCTTGGTTGAGGAGGGGATCAGTTGGTGCTCACAGTTAGGCACACAAGCTCCATGATGGCGGAAGAGGTCTGGGTAGAAATCCAGCTATTCTAGTGACAGCGTTTATTTTGTTAGTGTTATACCTACTAATTAGCTGATGTTCCTTTTCAATAGGTGAAGGAAGCCTAATTGATCCCTAATCCTCCTAGTCCTGACCATCTGGAATTCTTGTCATTTAATATATCCCACCAGCATGTACAACATACTCCACTGTACACATGCTTTCCCACCTACAGATTTGTCTAATGGTCACAGGCTGCTCCCCATCCCTTCAGGATGGGTTTAATTGAGGCTCAAGGTGGGGAAACACTTGGCCACATTTGTCCAGTGAGTCAGTGGTGAAGCTTAGATCTGATTCCCAGTCACCTTTCCCACTGCTGTTCCCTTCTCTACCCTTCTCATCTCAACAAATGCAAACCTCCACTGAAAGCATGTTTTACCCCAGTAGGGTGAAAAAAGGTCAGTATTAGGAACTTGGACTTTGGAATCTGGCAGGCCTGGATCGAAATCCTGAGGGATATTTTGTAGGGCCACTTGGAAGCAGGAGCACCAAAGTGACCATCTTTGCCTCTTTGGTCTTGCTTCTAGTTATTTTGTGCCACTGCAGTTCTGGCTCTCCATCCCCCACTGCATTTCCAGGCAAGGAGTGCGTTTGCCTCCTATTTTGTTCATATTGTATTATTTGAAGGTTTTGTAAGACTTTATCAGGAAAAGAACAATTTTAAAAGTCTGTTAGCATGGAAACCATAAATGAAAAAACTAGCTACATAAAGATAAAAGAACTTCAGACTGGGAAAAATACCACAGATTCAAGCAAAAATCAAGATCTGGGAGACTATATTTGTGATACTATGACAGAAACATTTCCTTTACAAAAAGCTGGTGTGTGTGTGTGTGTGTGTGTGTGTGTGTGTGTGTGTGTGTGTGTGTGTGTATTTAGCATTCACACAGTATGGAAAGCTAGTTCACAAAAAGAAAAAAAAGACACAAGGTGTGCTCAGCTTTACTTTTAAAGAAATGTAAATCAGAACAGTTAGGTGTTCCTTTTCACCTCACAGTTGGAAACTGTAAAAGGTTGGTAATGCCCATTATTGTTGAGAAGTATTTGCACACATAATTGAATGGAGAGTAAACTGGAACAATGCTTCAAGAGGACAGTTTGACAAGAACTGGCAAATTAGATAGATGCCCATGCTCCTTCATGTTGTAACTCCATGTAGGCATCTACCCTATAGATTCACTTCCAAGAGTACACTAAGATGTACAAAGTTAATCACTCCAGTTATTTTTCAGAAGCATAAAGATGTCAGTAATGTGAATGTTCCTCATTAGAGTACTGGTTAAATGATGGCACATCCATACCATGAATGAAACAGTATGCAGTTTAAATGAATGAGGTTGATATGTATATGCTGAAATGGGTAACTCTCCCAACATATTAGGTGAAAAAAGGAAGCTGCATAGTGCTGTGTATATTATTCCATTTGTGTAGAAGGTATTGGTATGATGTGTCTTTGGGGAGAAGGGAAAAGAGAATGGAAAACTTCACTTTTTGTTTTATACTTTTCCATACTTATTGAATTCTTTTCTGTGCATAGTTTGTTTTTAAACGTCAGTTAGAACTGGACTAGCCTTTAAAGGCTAGTGTACCTTGTCCCCTAGATTATCCTAAAGGAATTTAGAATTAGATATGTGATAATATGTGCATATTTCACATGTACAATGAAAATTTCTGGAAGAGTATGCAAACTGTTAACAGTGGTCATCTGTGGGGAGAGTGACTGGGGAACTGAGGAATGTTTTCGTGACCCAAAACATTTTGTCTTTTTGCCAGTGACTGAGTGTTGTTTTAGGATGTGGGACTTTTCACTTTGAACCTGGACAGCCCCAGGATAACAGGATCACCCTACTTTTGATTTTTACTCTATGTCCTTCTTATTCTTCTATCCTGTTTGATTTGTTTGTCATGAATATGTATTATTTACTGATTTCTCATCGGAGAAAATTAAAAACTATATAGCCATGTTGTCTCTGTGTTGAAAACACACATATTTATGTTTCTGAATGTGTGTGTACAAAAATGTAGTTGACCCTTGAACAACCCAGAGCTTGGGCAAACCAACCATCCATGCAGTAAAAAATCTACACAGAACTTAACAGCTAACCCTCCCTGTAAAGAGTTCTGCATCCACAAATTCAGCCAACCTTGGGTCATGTAGTAATGTAGTATGTATTTAGTGAAAAAAAAATCCATGTATAAGTGAACCTTAACAGTTCCAACTTGTGTTGTTCAATGGAACACTGTGTGAAGTAGGTCGGTTAGAAATATGATGGATCATTTTGAAAAAAAAAAGAAAAATATGATGGATCATTTTGTTATTTGGAAATGAGTGTCACAGTTGCCACAGGATGTTCCATTCCTTTGATGTTCAAATGGAAAATGTATTCAAATCCATATTCAAAGGGTAAAGTATATTTACTGTTTAAAGGGAAAATCTGAGTGTTAATTTGTGGACCTTGTGTTTATTGATAGGCTCTTTGGGGCTGTAATCTCTGGAGCAATTTGACTGGCCTGCTCTTGGTAATATATCCACTAGAGGGCAGCTGTCTACAACAGCATCTCTTGCACTCAACCCATAGGAAATCTTTTCATACTTGGCACTCAGTAACTCATTTGGAAGTTAAACAGGTTGCATCAGAATGTCCCAGCATTTGCATTAGTGATTCTAATACCAGTTTTTGGTAGGCTGTTGTTTTGGTATAGAAAGCTACTTTTAAATACTGAAATACTAGTAATTAGTAAAATACCATTATTTCAGTATGTTGAAAAGTCAGAAGCCTGAATCATCTTGAGACCAAGCTCAAAGACCTTGTTATTTATTTTATGCAAAATGACAAACCCTAGAGTCTACAATAGGCCCCTCAATCTGTGGAAGTGTAATTAGCTACCACCCTGAATCACTCAGACTTTTGTTATCAGTTCAGACTTTCTGACCAAGTATAAGAGAAACACGACAGCATTAAAAGGAACAGCATCAGACTCTCCATTTATGTGACGAAACTATAAACAGGAAATGAAGACAAAACAGATGCTTTTAAACCAAATTTACCATCAGTTTTTTATGGTCCTTACCCTCAAGTAACTAAGCAAGCAAGTAAGTAAAGATCTCAAAGTTATAAAAAGAGGCAAGATTATTTGAGGGAGATTTTTTTTTTCCCCTAAATAAGATAAGTCTTTTTTACTTTTCATGACTAATTCAAATACTTTTCTGTGTTAATATTAAAATGATACAGTATGGTTAACAATATTATATTTGACTTTTGTAACATGTCTTTAATTTTTTGTATTTGAAATCCATTAAAGATTTAGTTTGTTCTTTGAAAATTTTGTACATGTTCTGCACTCTTTAAAATACTAGTTATTATATGTATTTCTGTATTAATGCAGAATGAATGCTAAAATAGTGTCTGTCTTTGTGGTATTATTGCAGTCACTTTCTTTGACTTTGAGGAACAGTCACTTAACCTTGTTGGGTCTGTTACAGCACAGACACGACAGGGATAAACACCCCAATTGTTTGGATTGTTCTAACATTGGGACACTATTAAAATACCTAGGACTGTTTGTGTCTGAAGGATGAGGGTGCACCATATGGATTCAGTCAGTATTACAACTTAACAGAACCTGGCTCCATTTCAGCTGCTTGCCTGTTTTTATGGAAACTTGGGACCTCCCTCTGGCTCTGTTAGAGAAGTGAGAAGCCAGTGGAGCCTCTCGGATACTTGGAGATTACTGTAGGCAGGGCCTAACCCACTCCCTGGGTATCTAAACTTTTGGGGAGACTATATGTTAATAGGCTATTTGATGATTAAAAAAAAAAATGTATGGGTCTTAACATATGTCCTACATCATGTATTTCAAGTGCTTTTCCACCATGTAGTATGTATGGAGAGATGGGCTGGTAGTTCTTTATCTGTTTTAAAGAAACTTGCATTTTCAATTTTGGGACATATTAACGCTCTACTGTCCAATACAATAGCCAATAGCCACATGTGTCTATTAGCATTAAAATATGGGAACTATAATTGAGAAATTAAAACTTTAAGTAATGTGGCTAGTGGGACTTCCCAGGTAGCTCAAGGGTAAAAAACTGCCTGGCAAGCAGGAGCCTTGGGTTCAGTCCCTGGATTGGGATGATCCTCTGAAGAAGGATATGGTAGTCCACTCTAGTATATTTGCCTGTAAAATACCATGGACAAGAGGAGTCTGGTGGGCTACAGTCTGTGGGGTCGCACAGAGTAGGACATAGCAAAAAAATGTGGTTAGTGGGTGCCTTAGTGGATGGCACAGATAGAGATCATTTGCATCATCTCAGGAAGTTCTATTTTACAGGCTGTTCAGAGGATTTTCAAGCTTAATTGATCCCAGCCTCTCAGAACTCAATTTTCACTTTGACTTAAAATCTGATTTAGTATTATTTACTAGATGGCTGAGTGGAGGCAAAACCACCAAAGACAGTGAATTTTATAAATCTGGGGAAATGGATCTTGTGTTGCATGAGACGCCCTTGCCCCCTGGCCGCCCCTCCCATGACCCCAGTGGCCCAGGCCCACCCGCGCCAAACAGCAGTCTACCTGGGGCAGGATCTCCTGGGCCAGGGCTCGGGCCCGGTGGTAGGCGGCGTTGCCCTCCTCATTCTGGGCCACAGCGTGGTTCACCAGCCCCAGAGCCTGGGCCTGCGCCCCACTCAGTCGTCGGCCCGTGAAGATGAGCTCTTTCGCCAGGGCCACCCCCAGGCATCGAGGCAGCCTCTGAGTCCCTCCTGCCAGGATGGAGTAGGGGTGGTGAATCCTCATGGGACATGGGGGCCCAGAGGAGGCCCTTGCTGGGGGTCAGCCAAGACCTCTCAGAGGACGAGATTGGGTTAGGCTGGTGGGGAAGAGCCCAGAACATAGGGCAAGAGAGGAAAGTAGGGAATTATGCTGGATAGAGTGGAGTTGAACAGGTAGAGGGTGGATGGTGTGTGTTATTACCTGCTCCTGGGAGGAGCCCTCGGGTGGTCTCGATCAGCCCCATGACAGCCGAGGAAGCTGCTTAGACAAAACAGAGTGAAGCCCCCACCCTGTCTTCTAGCACCAGCCCCTGAGGATAAGAGACACTCTGGGCTCTGCTCACCCCTCCAGCCAATCACTTTTCTCATGGTGCAGCCACAGCCAGGCTTCTCCAGTCACTGCCTTTGGAAGAGCCCTAGGCTGGAAGTCAGGAGGCCCAACACTCACCCTACCTCCACAACTCACTGAGCAATTCTCTTAGCCTTTCTGAGCCTCATGGATGGGGAAAAAAATTGATAACCTCTCTTTTACCTGCTTTATAGAGTTGCTAAGGATCAAGTGAGGTGTCATGGTGCTTAGAACAAGGGCAGGTTCCTGGATGGTACCCAGTACCTATTTGTGAGTTAATGGATTCTCTGTCTCATGTTAACTCAGGTCTGGCCTAGAGTGTCAGTGACTCCTGCTTCCACCAGGTTTTCCTCCCAGCTTTTTGTCATCCTGAAATTTTCCTGTATTCTGATCCACATCTTTTTTCTGAGTTGCACTTCCTGTGAGAAGCCCTCCTTGAGTGTCCCACCCCATAGGCTTCTCCTGAATTCCTCAACACGGTCCCTCTGAACCATGCAGTATGGGGGGGAGGGGTTTACATTCACCCTCCTATCCATCAAACCCTGCAAGTTAGCTCCCATAAACACAGGCAGGTGAGAACCAGAGTTGGTGCTATGACCTGACCTGGTATTTTGATGGCTTCTCTTTGCTATGTATCATGTGGATATAAAGTGCCTCTATGCCTGGGGCTATATGTTAAAAAAAAAGTTCTTGGTGGCAGGAGAAGTAGTAGCACCATGATGACACTCAGATCTTCTCTAAAGTAAGTGTTAGTCGCTCAGTTATGTTTGACTCTCTACCACCCCGAAAACTTTAGCCCTCCAGGATTCTGTCTGTGGGATTCCCCAAGCAAGAATACTGGAGTGGATTGCCATTTCCTTCTCCAGAGGATCTTCCTGACCCAGGGATCAAACTCAGGTCTCCTGCATTGCAAGCAGATTCTTTACCGTTTGAGCTACAGGGGGGTCTCATATCTTCTCTGATCTGCTCTAAAAAGGGCACACCTAACCACCAAGTCAGCAAGGTTAAAAGCAATCAGTTATCTTCATCCTCCCTGCCCTCCACGTTTTGAAGTTCAGTTTCTTTTATCTACTACCGCAAAGCTTTGTGGATTCTGATAGAACTACTGTAGGGCACTGTTCCTGCCCAGTCATGCTTGTGATTAACTGGGCATGTAGCAGACTGCCCTCCTGGCTCACCTTTGTTCACAACATGATCGATAAAGCTGGCTTGGACAGAACTGGAAGACTGAAGAGATACCTTTGTCCCCAATCTTCGCTCTGTGTTCTTTCTAGTTGTGTCAGCAGTTGCCCTGGGGTTGGCATGAGCAGTCCTGAGTTGAGGGCAGCTGACTCTGAGAAGGGACGAGTCCTGTAGCAGTCAGGGGCTGGGTGGTGGTGGGGGAACCACTACTGCCTGAATTCCTTGGCCCCCACTTTGCCTTTAGTTCTGGGGTTTGTTGGCAAGCTGAGAGCAGTGGCTGACTGCAAAGTCCCCAGAATCAGCTTGTGTCACTCACTCTTCCCTCCCACACCTCTCGCTGTACCCGGTACCTGCCACTCGGAGGTCACAGGCCAGGGCAAGTTCCAGGCCTCCACCCAAGGCAAATCCATCCACAGCAGCAATGGTGGGTGCAGGGAAGGCTGCTGTGGAGACAAAGGACGATGGCTCAGCCTGCGAGGCCCTGGTAGGACCAGGATAGTGTCTCAGGGTAGGAGACGATCTAGGTGGTTGTGACAGACGGCTTCATTGGCCCCAAGCTTGGGGACCTCTCCTGGTACCTCAGCCAGGTTATCTTAGCAGTCAGTTTTCCCACTGGGGAAAGTTGTGGGATCAGCTGGGGAATAGGAGTGGGGAGGTGGATGGGCGGGGTGATGCCTGGTCAGGCCCACTCTCCTGTGGGCCTCCCTGGGACCAGCCTTTTTGCTCTCCCTTCTCATTCTGTGTGCTGGGAACAGAATTGAATCCGACACGGGGAAGGCAGACAGGCAAACAGGTGATGATGATTCAGGGTGATCAGTGATCTGAGAAAGGAAGCTTGGATGATGGGCCAGGGATGGCTTCCTGGAGGAAGAGGCACTGGTGGTCTTAAAGAATGCATAAACAGTTCAGATGGCCTAGGAGGGATATTCCAGAAAAAGGAATAAGCATTTGTCAAAGCCTGCAAGCATGCTTGCTTAAAGTTGACTCTGGTACGGCCAGGCTTGTACCCTGAGCACAGGGGCTGGGGGCGGGGTCAGATCTAGCAGGGCACTAATGCTGGGGAGCCAGTGCCCTTTGGACCCTTGTGACACCCTCCTCCTTGTAGAATTCATTGTCCCTGCCCCCTCTCCCTGGGAGAATCACCTCTCCACAGAGCTCACAACAGAAACCATTCTCTTTAGAATATGGTAGATTGGGTGAGGCTAGGATCAGCAGGACCCCTGAATGCCCTCCTCTTCCCCACTCCAGAACCCTTACCAATCTCAGTCATCAGGCCTCGGAGCCGCTGGACAAAGACCCCCACTTCTGTCTCACTCATCTGCTCCCGCTCCTTCAGGTCTGCACCTGCCAGATGCAAGGGTGACAGCCCTTGGGAAATGACCTGGCACTGAATCCCAGGCTGTCAAAGGATCCAGCAATGGAAACCTGAAGAGAAGCAGCCAGAGAGGAAAGAGAAACACCAGGAAAACTTGATCAGGGAAGCCAGGGAGGGAGGAGTAGTTCAAAAAAGGATAGATGCAAAAACAACAAAAAGATAAATTGGATTTCATCACAGTTAAAAACTAATGCATCACAAGAGACTATCAAGAGAGCAAAGACAACCCATGAACAGAAGGAAATAACTTGCAAATCAATACATCTGGTAAGGAACTGATATCTAGGATATATAAAGAATTCCTACAACTTAAATACAAAGGACTTCCCTGGTTGTCCAGTGGTTTAAGACTACATGCTTCCACTGCAGGGAGCACAGTTTGATCCCTGGTTCGGGAACTAAGATCATATAAGTTGTGCAGAGTAGCCAAAAACAAACAAACAAAGGACTTGAATAGGCATTTCTCCAAGGAAAATAAGCCAGTGGGATTTCCCCACTAGTCCAGTGGCTAAGATTCAGCTTCTAATGCAGGTGGCCCAAGTTCGATCCCTAGTTGGGGAACTAGAGCTCTCATGCCAGAACTAAAAGGTAGCATGTGACAATGAAGATTGAAAATCCTGTGTCCCTCAACTAAGACCCAGTGTACCAAATAAATATTTAAAAAAAGAAGATAAGGCAGTAAGCACTGGAAGGTGTGTTCAACATCATTGGGGAAATGCAAGTAAAAACCACAGTAGGATAGTGCTTTGTAGCCATTCAGACGATGATTATAAACAACAAGCAAAAAAATGTTGACATTGGTGTGGAGAACTCTGATGTACTGCTGGTAGGAATGTAAAATGATACAGCTGCTGTGAAAAATATTTTGGTGCTTCCTCCCAAAGTTCAACATAGGATTACAACCTGGTCCAGCCACTTTACCCCTAAGTATATGCCCCAAAGAATTGAAAGCATGGACTCGAGCAGATACGAGCACACCAATGTTCATAGCAGTATTAATCACAATAGCCAAAATGTGGAAACCACCCAAGTCCATCAATAGATGGATAAACAAAATGTGGAATATATGTGTGAAAGGGAATATTATTACTTTTTAAAAAGGATAGAAATTCTGCAGTATGCTACAACATGGATGAACATGAAGTACATGATGCTAAGTGAAATAAGGAAGCCATGAAAGGGCAAATGTATGATTCTATTTGTATTAAATACTTAGAGTAAGCAAATTTGTAAAGATGGACAGTAGAATGGAGGTTACTGGGTGTTAGGGAAATGGGGAGGAATCGCTTAATGAGTACATAGTTAATGAGATGATGAAATAGTTTCTGAAATGGATAGTGGTGATTGTTGAATAACCTTGTGAATGTACTTAATGCCAGTGGATTTTACATTTCAGAGTGATTAAAAGGTAAATTTTGTGATTAAATGTAAATTTTGTATAATGTATATATTTGTGACAACTCAAAAAATACATTAAATAGTAATAAATTTTATTATTTTTTCATATTTTATTTAGAAATAATTGACGTGCATCAGGTATAATTATTTTTTAAAAGTAGGGCTTGGTGGGGGAGGCTGAAAGGTCAAGTAGATGAGGAGTGAGTGCAGGGACAGTGGCGTGGGGGTGCGCAGGGTCCTGGGTGAGAGAATAACAGTGGAGGGTCATCAGAGGTCAGATGGCAGGAGCCTGAGTCACGAATAAGGGGTGAACATAGTCTCTGCAAGTCCTTGATTATGTGAAAGTCAGTTGGGAGAGCCCTTGGGAGTCTAATTAGTCCTAGCCCCTCAGTGACAGATGGGGAAACTGAGGCCCAGAGAGAGACAGGGACTAGCCCAGGATTCCAGGGCAAATCAGGGGCAGATTCAGACCTCCTGCACGCCCCCTACTTTGCTGTCCTTCGCTGGCGGGATGAGGAGCGGGGCTAAGAGACTTGAAGTGACTGTGATGGAAGACATCAGACCATGGGGGAGCCAAAGGAAGAGGCCGGAGTAGGAGGAGGGCCTCGATCAGGGTCGCGGGGTCAGGCAGACTGGTCCCATACTTCCCTTGCCACCTCCCTCCCCAAGCTGCTCACTGTGATCCTGGCAGCTGAGGTCTGGGGACTGAGCCACATGCCCTTGAAACCGCCTAAGAATCACTTGCTTCCCACCCTCGCCCTCCGCAGCCTCTCCCCATCTCCCTGTGCCCCCTCCACAGCCACCCCAGAGTCAGTTCTTCGCTCAGCTCTCCTTCACTTGCTTCTTGCTGTGGGCCTGGGATGCGGCATTTTTCATCTCTGAAAGGAAGTGCGTGGGGCTTGCCCTGTTGTGAGGACCAAATGGTGCAGAGACTCGGAAGAGTTTTTTGACACGGGACTGAGATCTTGTGGGCAAAGGGGCAGTGAGTCAGGCCTGTCTTGGCCACAGACCTGGTGAGTGTCTTTGGACTCCACTTTCTCATTTCCTCAGTGAAAGGTCAGAACAGAAAGAACAAGGATTTGGGGGTCAGAGAGGTCAAGTTCTAACTGAATTCTCACTAGCTGTGTGGCTCTAAGCAAGGAATTGCCCCTCCGAGTTCCCAGCTTTAAATGTGAATGAGTCCTGTGCTATGTGCCAGGTCGCTTCAGTTGTGTCCGACTCTTTGCGACCCTGTGGACTGTAGCCCGCCAGGCTCCTCTGTCCATGGGGATTCTCCAGACAAGAATACCGGAGTGGGTTGCTATTTCCTCCCACCGGGAATCTTCCCATCCCAGGGATCTAACCAGTGTCTCCTGTGTCCACAAATGGGTTCTTTACCACTAGTTATCTGGGAAGCCTGAGTCCTGTGCTAGAACAACCTAAATATTCCCTAAATGCAGGCCTGTGGGAGCCCTGCTGAGCCCCAGGTTGGGGGCAAGGAAGGAAACCCACCTGCACAGAACACACCCTTCACTCCACTCCTGAAGATCAGGACACGCACTTGCTGGTCCTCCCGAAGCTGGGCCAGAGCTTCCAGCAGCTGCAGAGAAGACCCAATCAGATAACTCCCATCTCAGCTCCAGCCCACCCTGGTGCCCACCCTTACCTGACTGACGAAGACGTTCCCCAGTGCATTGCGGGCGCTCGGTCTGTTCATCAGAATCTCAGCAATTCCTGCAGGGGACAGGGCAGCCTCGGTGAGACAGCTGCCCTGCTCACTCCTGGGCTGGGGCCTGAGATCTGGGCAGCCTCTACCCTTGATGAGCAAGCAGTGTGACCTGGGGCAAGGCACACACACTCAGGCCTCAGTTTTCCCATCGGTAAGATCTGGCCAATAACCCTTGCCCTGTCTGCCTCGTAGAAGTGGAAAGGCTTGAGAACCTCGGAGCACCATGGGGAGATGGACAGGAATGACTGCCCCTGTGGTTCCTGCCTGCTTCTGCCACTGTGACACACACATACACACACACACACACACACACACACACACACACACACACACACCCCTTCTTGAATTTTGTGATCTCTCCATGTTATTGTTTTCTCAACAGCCAGACTTCTCGAGTGAATGAGTTATGATAATACCACCACCCAGAAACCTCGTGTGCCCAGATTCATTCATTGCTCCCACCTCCCCCCAAAAGTAACAACTCTCCTGACTTTTTTTTCCTCCTGACTTTTTATGGTGATCACTTCCTTGCGTTTCTTTACAATTGTATCACACAGTTGGTCATCTCTAGACATTATAGTTTAGACTTGCTAATTTAAAAAAAAAGACAACTCTTAGAAGCTTGTAAAAAATACTTAGGTTCTGCCTCTAGCCCTATCTTTCGCTCAAAAGTTATTTATTGAAGAACCTGGGGTGGGATTTCCTGGTGGTCCAGTGGCTAAGAACCTGGGGCATTTGACCTGTAAGGTTTCCTGCAGCATGGAATGTACTGATTGCACACTCACGGGGCACGTGAGCAGATGCCTCTGTCATTGGAATTTAACAGCTAATCCAGAGGCTTGAACACATTCACATTCTGTCCTCTTAGGCAAGAGAATATCCTTTGCCCTACTCATGTGATATTCTTTCATGAGCACCAGTGAAACTTCTTGAAAGGGTTTTCCATATTCAGTTAATAATTTTCTTGCCTTCCATTCACTTAAGTATTCTCCAGTCTAGCTCCCACCCCATCACTCGGCAGAAACTGTTCTCACCTAAGTGAGACCAGTGTAACCAGTGTAATCACATCACTAACCGAGGGACATATTTCCATCCTGCTCCCAGGCTCAGCTACAATTAACTCTCCTGACCAAACACCTGCTCCTCCTTGAACATTTTCTGCCATGGCCTTTTTTTTTTTTTAATGGACAGTTTTTTTTCAGAACAGTTTTGGGTTCACAGCAAAATGGAGTAGAAAGTGCTTCCCTGATGGCTCAGAAGGTAAAGAATATGCCTGCAATGCAGGAGACCCAGGTTCAATCCCTGGGTTTGGAAGATTCCCTGAAGAAGGAAGTGGCAACCCACTCCAGTATTCTTGCCTAGAGAATTCCATGGAGAGAGGAGCCTGGCAGGCTACAGTCCATGGGATTGAAAAGAGTCAGACACGATAGAAAGTGTTAAGATTCCCATAAATCCTCTAGCCACTGCACATGTATGGCTCCCTACCAGAGTGGGACATTTATTACCAAAGATTAACCTCCATGCATGTGTCATTATCACCCAACTCCCATGTTTACTTTAGGGTTCAGGGTTCACTCTCAGTGTTGCATATGCTATGGTTTTTGACAAACTGATTACAACATGTACCTGCCTGTGGTCCCACATTTTCCTGGCTTTCTTACCTCTCAGATGATGCCTCTGCACTTCTTTTCTAGGTTTTCTTCTACCCAATTTAAAAATTCTTAATGCATTTATTCAACATATATCTGTAATAAATAAGTCTTGGGGATATAATATACAGCATGGTGACTAGAGTTAACAATATTTGAAAGTTGCTAAGACTGTATATCTTATAAGTTCCCTCACATACCCAAAAATGTGTGTGTGTGTGGTGATGAATCTTAACTACATTTACTGTGGGGATTATTTCATAATATATAGAAATACTGAACTGTTACATTGTATATGTGAAACAAATGAGACAAAGCAAAGGCTAACAAGAGTTTTGCCAAGAGAACGGACTGGTCATTACAAATACCCTCTTCCATAAACACAAGAGAAGACTCTACAAGTGGACATCACCAGATCGCTAATACTGAAACTAGACTGATTAATATTCTTTGCAGACAGATGGAGCAGCTCTATACAGCTAGCAAAAACAAGACCAGGAGCTGACTGTGGCTTAGATCATGAACTTGTTGCAAAATTCAGACTTGAATTGAAGAAAGTAGGGAAAACCACTAGACCATTAGGGTATGACATAAATCCCTTACCATTATACAGTGGAAGTGAAAATTAGATTCAAAGGATTAGATTTGATAGACAGAGTGCCTGAAGAACTATGGATGGAGGATTGTTGACACTGTATCAGAGGCAGTGATAAAGGCCATCCCTAAGAAAAAGAAATGCAAAAAGGCAAAATGGTTGTCTGACAAGGCCTTACAAATAGCTGAAAAAATAAGAGAAGCTAAAGACAAAGAAGAAAAGGAAGGATAGACCCATTTGAATGCAGCATTCCAAAGAATAGCAGGGAGAGAAAAGAAAGTCTTCCTCAGGAACCAGTGCACAGAAATAGAGGAAAATAATAGAATGGGAAAGACTAGATATCTCTTCAAGAAAACTAGAGATACCAGGGGAAGATTTCATGCAAAGATGGGCACAATAAAGGACAGAAATGGTATGGACCTAACAGAAGCAGAAGATACTAAGAAGAGGTGGCAAAAATACACAGAAGACTCTACATAACCATGATGGTGTGATTACCCACCTAAAGCCAGACATCCTGGCATGTGAAGCCAAGTGGGCCTTAGGAAGCATCACTATGAACAAAGCTAGTGGATGTGATGGAATTTCAGTTGTGCTATTTCAAATCCTCAAAGATGATGCTGTTAGAATGCTGCTCTCAATATGCCAGCAAATTTGGAAAACTCAGCAGTGGCCACAGGACTGGAAAAGGTCAGTTTTCATTCCAATC
Organism: Odocoileus virginianus; assembly: GCF_023699985.2. NCBI lineage: Eukaryota > Metazoa > Chordata > Mammalia > Artiodactyla > Cervidae > Odocoileus > Odocoileus virginianus. Next base: position 74,255,603 of record NC_069678.1, on the reverse strand, counting down.
CCAAAGAAAGGCAATGCCAAAGAATGTTCAAACTACTGCACAACTGTACTCCTCTCACACACTAGCAGAGTAATGCTCAAAATTCTCCAAGCCAGGCTTCAGCATTACATGAACCGTGAACTTCTAGATGTTCAAGCTGGTTTTAGAAAAGGCAGAGGAACCAGAGATCAAATTGCCAACATCCATTGGATCACCAAAAAAGCAAGAGAGAGTTCCAGAAAAACATCAACTTCTGCTTTATTGACCACATCAAAGCCTTTTACTGCATAGATCAAAATAAACTCTGGAAAATTTTTAAAAGAGGTAGGAATTCCAGACCACCTTACCTGCCTCCTGAGAAATCTACATGCAGGTCAAGAAACAACAGTTAAAACTGGACATGGAACAACAGACTGGTTCCAAATCTGGAAAGGAGTATGTCAAGGCTGTATATTGTGCCCCTGCTTATTTAACTTCTGTGCAGAGTACATCATGAGAAACACTGTGCTGGATGAAGCGCATGTTGGAATCAAGATTGCTGGGAGAAATATCAATTTCCTCGGATACACAGGTGACAGCATCCTTATGGCAGAAAGCAAACAAGAGCCTCTTGATGAAAGTGAAAGAGAAGAGTGAAGAAGTTGGCTTAAAACTCAACATTCAGAAAGCTAAGATCATGGCCTCTTGGCAAATAGATGGGGAAACAATGGAAACAGTGACAGATGTTATTTTCTTGGGCTCCAAAATCACTGCAGATGGTGACTGCAGTCATGAAATTAAAAGATGCTTGCTCCTTGGAAGAAAAGTTATGACCAACCTAGACAGCATTATTAAAAAGCAGAGACATTACTTTGCCGATGAAGATCCATCTAGTCAAAGCTATGGCTTTTCCAGTAGTCATGTGTGGATGTGAGAGTTGGACCATAAAGAAAGCTGAATGCTGAAAAGTTCATGCTTTTGAACTGCGGTGTTGGAGAACATTCTTGAGAGTCCCTTGGAGTGCAAGGAGATCCAACCAGTCCATGCTAAAGGAAATCAGTCCTGAATATTCATTGGAAGGACTGATGGTGAAGCTGAAACTCTAATACTTTGGCCACCTGATGCAAAAAACTGACTCATTGGAAAAGACCCTGATGCTGGGAAAGATTGAAGGCAGGAGGAGAAGAGGAAGAGGGAGGATGAGATGGTTGGATGGCATCACCAACGGGATGGACATGAGTTTGAGCAAGCTCCAGGAATTGGTGATGGACAGGGAAGCCCGGCGTGCTGTAGTGCATGGGGTCGAAAAGAGTCGGACATGACTGAGCGACTGAACTGAACTGAACATCTGAAACTAATATGTCAATTGTATTTTGATTAAAAAACCCACTTCTTAACAAAAGAGAACCACACAAAAGAAGATATACAAATGACCACTAAGCACATGAAAAGATGTTTAATTTTATTAGCCTTAAATAAATGAGAATTTTAAAAAGCCTAGATATGACTATGACCAAATACAATGACTAAAACTAAGATCACAAAAAATAAAAGCCAACTGTTTGTTACTAAAGAAAAAACAACCCTGCATATCTAGTGAACAACTTTGATGGATAATAAATTGTGGGCGTTATAAGGATATGTAACAATCCCTGTCTTCAAGGGATTGTTGCATTAGTGCTTGTAGCCTAATATAAGTAAATGATAATATGAGGTCATAAGTAAAATAAATACATAAAATACTATAGGATTATAACTGGCAGCTCATAGATGGAAGCATTTGAGCAAGGTGGAAATAGGTAAAAATTTTCATTTTCAGAGTGAGGTGTAGTGGGAAAAATACTACATGTAAGAGACTACTCCATTTGAAAAATTATATTTTATCAAATGTGTTAATTTCTATTGTACAGCCAAGTGATTCAGTTATATACATATATACTCCTTTTCCTATTCTTTTCCATTATGATTTATCACAAGATATTGAATATAGTTCCTTGTGTTATACAGTAGGACCTTGTTTATCCATTCTATATATAATAGTTTGCATCTGCTAACCCCAAACTCCTAATGCCTTCTTCCCCAACCTTTCCTTCCCCTTGGCTACCACAAGTCTGTTCTCTATGAGACTACTCAAGTAGTTGAAGTTCCTGAAAGGTCAATCCAAGATCTCTTTATTAGTTGTTTGTACAGTTATGTATTTAACACACACTGGCCTCTGTAGTAAACATTGATGTCAGAGACTAGAGCAGACTCAGTCCCTGTCCTCTTAGATCCTACAGTCTAACAGAGGAGATCGACATTCAACAAGTAATTACTATTTGCGACAAGAACATGGGGGAAAAAAGACAGGAGGTTAGGGGTTTAGAGTGGGCAGAGGGGAGCCCTAGTGTAGAAGATCAGCAGTGACTTCCTGGGGGAAAAAGTGACCTTTCAGCTGAGAGCTGAGGAATGAACAGGAGTTAGCCAGAGCAAAGTGTGCGTGTGTATTGGTGGGGAAAAGCCTATTTCAGACAGAGGGAGTGGCACAGAGGCCCTGAGTGTAGCCGAGTGGGTGCTATAGGGTGTGTAGAGCTGGGTCTTTAGTGTTTTTTTTTTTGCTGCACCTGAGAATTAAACCAACATAAAACAGAGTAACAGGAGAAAAGCATATGAATTTGTTCAAGTTTTATGTAACACAGGACCCCTCAAAAGGAAATGAAGACCCCCCAGAAATGGTAGGTCTACATGCTACGACAAACCTAGACGGTGTGTTGAAAAGAAGAGACATTACTCTGCTGACAAAAGTCTGTAGAGTCAAGGCTATGGTCTTCCCAGTGGTCATGGATGGTTGTAAGAGTGTAAAAGACAGACCTTTTAGTGTCTTTACAGTGGATCGTAAAGAAGGTAGAGTGCCAAAGAGTGTGCCAAATACCTTCGAACTGTGGTGCTGGAGAAGAGTCCTGAGAGTCCCTTGGACAGCAAGATCAAACCAGTCAATCTTAAGGGAAATCAACCCTGAATACTCATTGGAAGGACTGATGCTGAAGCAGAAGCTCCAGTGTTTTGGTCACCTGATGTGAACAGCTGACTCTTTGGAAAAGTCCCTGATGCTGGGAAAGATCGAGGGCAGAAGGAGAAGAGGGCGTCAAGGATGAGATGGCTGGATGGCATCATCCATGTAATGAATATGAACTTGGGCAAACTCAGGAAGATGGTGAGGGACAGGGAGGTCTGGTGTGCTGCAGTCCACGGGGTGGCAAAGAGATGGACACAACTGGGTTGACACAACAACAAACAACATGCTTTTACAGTAGGCTGAAGGCAGAGCAGCAACTGTGGCAAAGTTAACTATGTGGGAGGCTATAGGAAGATAAGGCCTGTTTCTACCCATCTGTTCACATTTGTCTGTTTCAACACACTTGTCTGTTTGTACAGGATTCTCTTGGCTTCAACTCCCTGTTGAAGAATGTTTTTTTATCTCCAGTTTGAGGAAGGGCATTTTTCAAATGGGAGTTTTTATCTTCTGTTTTCAGTAAGAACAAGGGAGAAGCATGCCCGTCTTGCATCTGCTGTTTATTTCAAGCGGATTTAGCTCAAAAATATCCCTATGCCAGTGTAGCATACTTCCTGGCAGGGGGAGGGGGGGCACCTTTTAGTGTCCTCCAGAACTGGAGGAGTTCAGAGGAAAGGGAGAGCCCCGGGAGGCATGACAGGAGAGTAAGGAGGGCTGCGCTTGCTCGTTTGCCCCTTCTCCTTCTTCCTGCTTCCCATGTGCTTGCCTCCTGTACACGCAGGATTGCCCCGCACACCCAGCCTGCTCTCCTCTGAGCTCCAAGCCTGAATATATCCTGCTGCTCACTTGACATCTAGACCAACATGTCAAAAAATGATCAGTCTTTCTTCTGCTCCTTTGGTGAGTGAATGACATTTCAACTCGGAGGTCTCTCCTGTTGCCTCCATTTTTCTGACACTTCAAGTTGACTCCGTGTCCGAGGCAGACAGTCCAACCTCGTGGATCTCAGACCTTTCAGCTCACACCCCGCCCTCCTGCAGCCACTAAGCAGGTGGGCTCTCCCTTCTATTACATGAAGGCCCCAACCGGCCCACTGTCCTCAGCTCTGCCTCTCCTTCTCCTTCCACATTCATTCCCTCATTTGGGTCAAAGTCATCTTTTAACCCAAATCTGACCATATTCTTCTTGTTTCCCTTTTCATCAGAATTCAGTCTAAATCCTTATTACCACCCAAAAGACTCCCTACAATCTGGCCTTTGTACATCTCTCTGGCCTCATGTGCCAAATCAGGGTCAGGTGTGGGGAACAGAGACCGACTCTGGGCAGAGGCTCAAATACTCTTATGCCTTCTCGGCTGTTTCCTCTCCTGTAAAATGTCAGGATGGATTAGAGGAGTGTATTCACCAGTCCTTTGGTCTTCAAAGGCCTCTTGTTCTTTTCTCTCAGTGTACCTAGCTTTGTGGAACAAGCAGAATTCATTAAGATGGTGTTCTCAGTGTGAGCTGATCTGAGACTCCCAGAAGGGCCAGTGAAAGTTCTGGTGCTCTCAAAGGAAAGGATTTACAGCCACAGTTAGAGAGCTGTGGTCTGGGACAGAGAACTGTAACATGCAGTCTAGAAGGCTTCGTTAGCCTCCCTGGAAACCTTCATAGAACTCTTTGAGCTCCGCAGGCCTGGAGGTCCCACCGAGGAACTCAGATGTCCCAAAGGTCCTCCTCTCCAGAAAAGAAAATGTTCCCCAACCTGGGGAAGGGAAACTGGTGGATACAGAGGAACCACATCAGAAGGGTTGAGGAGAACAGTGTAGGTCCAAGGCCACTGTGGGAGATAGACTTTAGAGTGGCCCCAGTGTTGATATCCTGAATAATCCCCTTCCCTTGATTGTGGGCAGAACCTGTGAATTGCTTCTAACCAAGAGAACACAGGTAAGGTCATAAAAGATCACTTCTAAGATTAGGTCCAATTATATGACAAAGATAATGAGATGTCACTTCTGTGATTAGTTTCTAATGTATACAAGACCCTGTATTGGACTTCCCTGGTGGTCCACTAGTAAAGAATCTGCCTGCCAATGCAGAGGACGTGGGTTCATTTCCTGACCCAGGAAGATTCCACACGCCGCAGGGCAGTTAAACTAATTCACCACAACTACGGCCCGGACCCTTAAACCTGCGAGCCACAACTGTTGAAGCCTGCGTGCGCGAGAGCCCAAGCTCTGCAACAAGAAGCCAATGCAATGAGAAGCCTGCACATGGCAACTAGAGAGTAGCCCCTGCTCGCTGCAACTAGAGAAAGCCTTCATGCAGGAAGAACCAGCGCAGCCAAAAATAAATAAAATTTAAAAGACTGTATTACTAGCACACACTAGAGAAACTAGTGGGCCCGTGGATACGGTCCTGTGGAAGGGTCCTGTGGGCAGCCTCTAGGAGCTCAGAGTGGCCCCTGGCCAACAGGAAGGAAACAGGACTTCAGTACTGCAACAACAGGATATGAATTCTGTCAATAGCCTGAGGAACCTGGAGGCAGATCCATCCCCAGTTGAGCCTATGATGAGAGACCATAGCTTCTGCCAACTCCAGGATTGCAGCCTGCTAAAACCCTGAAGCAGAGAACCCAGCAAAATTATGCCTGGACTTCTGACCTATGGAAACTATGAGGTAATAAATGTATGCTATTTTAAGCAACAGAGTCTGTGGTAATGTGTTATGTGGCAATAGAAAACAAATATAGTCATTACATCCTGGGATTGAAGGGACTTTCCTCTCTTCTTCACTTTCCTGTTCTGTCTTTCCTTTTTCTCTGGCTAACTCTCTCCCATATTTCATCTCTAGCTCCCTCTTGCAGAATACAAATATGGTGCTTGGCTGAAATCACAACTCAGTCACATACCAGCTCCATGGCCTTGGACAAGTTACTTTATCCTTCTGACCTTCACTTTCCTGATCTATAAATAGAACTACTAAAAAGGTTGTAATGAAGATTAAAAGAGATAATGTCCATAAGTACATAACCAGAGTTTGTGGGCACTTAGAGCAGGGAAAATGCACAGAAGCTGGTGAAAGTCTAGGACCCAATATGAGGTGTGAGCTCTAAGCTGGGAGACCTAAGGAGCCAGACAGGGTGTCTTTGGCTTTCATTCATTCACCTGACAATGTTCAACTTGTACTACCACATGCCAGGCCCCGCAGAAATAGAGATCTCAGCTGTGGTCCCTGACTTCTTTGTTGTCATCCTATTCTGGGAACACTGCCCTTGCTGGACCCTAGTAATAATGATGGGTTTGCATTGCACCCTCTCTACTCTTACTAGACTCCTGTGATGGTTTGATTTGCTTAGCAGAAGACCTAGAGTCACATCTATCTGGATGGTCTGGATCACACAGTGATGTGGGTGGGAGTCGATAGTAACCACTGGAAGGTCGTGTGGGTATGTGTGCTCAGTTGCTCAGTAGTGTCTGACTCTTTGTAACCCCTATGGATGGTAGCCTGCAAGGCTCCTCTGTCCATGGGATTCTCGAGGCAAGAATACTGGAGTGGCATTGCCATTCCCTTCTCCAGGGGATCTTCCTGACCCAGGGATCAAACCCAAGTCTCCCATGTCTCCTGCACTGGCAGATTCTTTTACTACTGAGTTGTGTGGGAAGCCTTAATAATCCCTTAGTATATAGAGGGGAAAACTGAGGCTCAGAAAAGAAGAGAATGTGCCAAAGTTTCTAGGTGGACCCAGCTAGCAATCCTCACTCTCAGAGTTAACAAGTGATGAGGAAGCCAAGTCCAGACAGAAGGAATGTCAAAGGACGAGGGTGGGGGAAGAGGGTGTAATTCCTAAGTGGTTTACGAAGGTAGAGAGGGAGGAGAGGACCCAAATCAGGGGCATAGTTAGAAGAAAACACTTAAGTGGGATGGCTTAAAATGAACAAACCCATGGTAGGGGAGATAAAGTGACATGGTCAGGTTGTGGAGGAGAACCTTGACTATTCAGCTAAGGAGCTGGAGAAAAGCCATAAGAGTGAGGAGTGGTTAACAAGCTAATCTCATTTTCAGAGACAACAGGCACAATGTGACAATGCTCTGGTGCTATCATGCCAAGTGGAAGACAGAACTGGTGACTTCTAAGGAGGATGGTGGGATGGTCTCCTGTGTGTGGGTCTCCTCCTCATGCCTCCTCCACTGCCTCTTCTTGGTTTCCTTATCTCCTTCCCTCTAGGACATTCTGTATACCCTCTGGCAAGGGCAGAGGCTTAATCTCCTGACACTTAATGTGGTTGTTCAGTGGCTCAGTCATTTCTGACTCTGTGACCCCACTGACTGCAGCACTCCAGGCTTCCCTGTCCTTCATCATCTAGAGTTTGCTTAAACTCATGTCCATTGAGTTGATCATGCCAGACAACCATCTTATCCTCTGTCTCCCCTTCTCCTCCATCTTTCCCAGCATCAGGATGTTTTCCAGTGAGTCAGCTTTTTGCATCACGTGGCCAAAGTATTGGAGCTTCAGGTTCAGCATCAGTCCTTTCAATGGATATTCCAGGTTGATCTCCTTTAGGGTTGACTGGTTTGATCTCCTTGCTGTCCAAGGGACTCCCAAGAGTCTTCTCCAGCAGTTCGAAAGCACCAATTCTTCTGCACTCAGACCTCTTCAAGGGCTTCCCTGGTGGTTCAGGGTCTTCGCTGGTGGTTCAGATGGTAAAGAATCTGCCTGCAATGAGGGAGACCTGGGTTCGCTCCATGGGTTGGGAAGATCCCCTGGAGTAGGGCATGGCAACCTACTCCAGTATTCTTGCCTGGAGAATCCCCATGGACAGAGGAGCCTGGTGGGCTACAGTCTATGGGGTTGAAAAGAGTCAGACACGACTGAGTGACGAAGCACACAGCACAGCACAGCTGCTGGTTCAGACAGTAAAGAATCTGCCTGGAATGAAGGAGACTTGGGATTGATCCTCGGGTCGGGAAGATCCGCTGGCAAAGCAAATGGCAACCCACTCTGGTTATCTTACCTGGAGAACTTCATGGACAGAGGAGCCTGGTGGGCTACAGACTTTGGAGTCACAAAGAGTCAGACACGACAGACTGACAAACACACTGCAGCCTTCTTTATGGTCCAATTCTCATATCCCTACATGACTACTGGAAAAACTATAGCTTTGATTATGCGGACCTTTCTCAGCAAAGTGATGTCTCTGCTTTTTAATATGCTGTCTAGGTTGGTCATAGCTTTTCTTCCAAGGAGCAAGCATCTTTTAATTGCATGCTTGCAGTCACCATCTTCAGTGATTTTGGAGCCCAAGAAAATAACATCTGTCACTGTTTCCATTGTTTCCCCATTTATTTCCCATGAAGTGATGGGACCAGATGCCATGACCTCAGATTTTTCAGTGTTGAGTTTTAAGCCAGCTTTTTCACCCTCCTCTTTCACATTCATCAAGAAGCACTTTAGTTCCTCTTCACTTTCTGCCATAAGTGGTATCGTATGCATATCCGAGGTTATTGATATTTCTCCCAGCAATCTTGATTCCAGCTTGTGCTTCATCCAGCCCGGCATTTCACATCTGTACTCTGCATATAAGTTAAATAAACAAGGTGACAATATACAGCCTTGATATACTCCTTTCCCAATTTGGAACTAGTCCATCTCCATGTCCAGTTCTAACTGTTGCTTCTTGACCTGCATATAGATTTCTCAGGAGGCAGGTCAGATGGTGTGGTATTCCCACCTCTTTAAGAATTCTCCACAGTTTGTTGTTATCCACACAGTTAAAGGCTTTGGCTTAGTCAATAAAGCAGAAGTAGATGTTTTTCTGGAACTCTCTTGCTTTTTCGATGATCCAATGGATATTGGCAATTTGATCACTGGTTCCTCTCCCTTTTCTAAATCCAGCTAGAATACCTGGAAGTTCTCAGTTCATATACTGTTGAAGTCTCGCTTGGAGAATTTTGAGCATTACTTTGCTAGTGTGTGAGATGAGTGCAATTGTGTGGTAGTTTGAACATTCTTTAGCATTGCCTTTCTTTGGGATTGGAATGAAAGCAGTCCTTTTCCAGTCCTGTGGCCACTGCTGAGTTTTCCAAATGCTTCCTAAGGCCCATTTGACTTCACTTCCCAGGATATCTGGCCCTAGGTGAATGACCACACCATCGAAATTATCTGGGTCATTAAGACCTTGTACAGTTCTTCTGTGTATTCTTGCCACTTCTCCCCATATCTTCTGCTTCTGCTAGGTCCTTACCATTTCTGTCCTTTATTGTGCCTATCTTTGCATGAAATGTTCTCTTGGTATCTCTAATTTTCTTGAAGAGATCTCTAGTTTTTCCTATTCTATTGTTTTCCTCTATTTCTTTGCATTGTTAACTTAATTTTTAAATTTTATTTATTTATTTTCATTTATTTTTATTAGTTGGAGGCTAATTACTTTACAATATTGAAGTGATTTTTGCCATACATTGACATGAATCAGCCATGGATTTACATGTGTTCCCCATCCTGATCCCCCCTCCCACCACCCTCCCCATCCCATCCCTCTGGGTCTTCTCAGTGCACCAGCCCTAAGCACTTGTCTCATGCATCCAACCTAGGCTGGTCATCTGTTGCACACTTGATAGTATACTTGTTTCAATGCTATTCTCTCAGAACATCCCACCCTCGCCTTTTCCCACAGAGTCCAAAAGTCTGTTCTATACATCTGTGTCTCTTTTTCTGTCTTGCATATAGGGTTATTGTTACCATCTTTTAAAGTTCCATATATACGCATTAGTATACTATATTGGTCTTTATCTTTCTGGCTTACTTCACTCTGTGTAATGGGCTCCAGTTTCATCCATCTCATTAGAACTGATTCAAATGTATTCTTTTTAATGGCATTGTTAACTTAAGAAGGCTTTCTTATCTCTCCTTGCTATTCTCTGGAACTCTGCATCCAGATGGGTACATCTTTCCTCTTCTCCTTTGCCTTTTGCTTCTCTTCTTTTCTCAGCTACTTGTAAGGCCTCCTCAGACAACCATTTTACCTTTTTCTATTTCTTTTTCTTGGGGATGGTTTTGATCACTACCTCCTGTACTGTGTTACAAACCTCCATCCATAGTTCTCCAGGCACTCTGCCTATCAGATTTAATCCCTTGAATCTATTTCTCACTTCCACTGTATAATCATAAGGGATTTGATTTAGGTTATACCTGAATGGCCTAGTGGTTTTCCCTACTCTCTTCAATTTAATTCTGAATTTTGCCATAAGGAGTTCATGATCTGATTCAAGGTCAGCTCCTGTCTTGTCTTTTCTTTTTTTCTGACTGTATAGAGCTTCTTCATCTTTGATTGCAAACAGTATAATTAGTCTGATTTCTGTAGTGGCCATCTGGTGATGTCCATGTGAAGAGTCAGCTCTTGTGTTGTTGGAATAGGGTGTTTGCTATGACCAGTGCATTCTCTTGGTAAAACTCTGTTAGCCTTTGCCCTGCTTCAATTTTTACTTGAAGGTCAAACTTGCCTGTTACTCCAGGTATCTCTTGACTTCCTACTTCAGTCCCCTATGAGGAAAAGGACATCTTTTTTTGGTGTTAGTTCTAGAAGGTCATGTAGGTCTTCATAGAACTGTTCGACTTCTTTGGCATTAGTGGTTGGGTCACAGACTTGGATTACTGTGATACTTGTTATTTCTGGATTAAAAATTCTCCTATCTACAAATGAGCCATGATAATTTTTCAACTAATGTACAAGTCTGTGTTCTTAGTCCCTGAATTACTAGAAGAATAGTGATGTCCATTAATAGTTGAGAACACAGGTTTTAAAATCAGACCTGGTTCATGTTGCTTAAACTCTGTTCCTCGGTTTATTGATCTGTAAAGTTGGGAGAATAATTATAGCTATTTTAAGGCAAACACTGTTGCCCGTTTGGCAGTCAACAAAGAGTGAGAGCAACTGGAGTATTCTCTAACGCTAGCCATCCCAGCTCGCCAGAGAATTCTCACCAAGTGAGGTAGTTGGACTCCAGAAGCCCCTTCATGTCCGTCAAAAGTGGGGGATGTAGGTAGGGAACAGTATACAGTATTACGGAGCAAGGAACAGTTCTTCAACAGCTCTTCAACTTAGTATCAAGCAAGAAAAAAGAAGAAATAGGAGATGCCTAGAACAATACAATCTGTGTTAACTAAAACTTGGACCCAATGCTACTTTAAATGTGGAGAAGTTTAGAGGGGTTGGACCTGGGGAGAAAGTAAAGACAAGAGGATCTTGCCCAGCTGGTGACACACGGCAGACAGGGGGATGCCACTGAATGCAAAGTCCAATCACTGCCCTTTGCCCGCCTTCACAAATAACACTACCCCCAAACAGAAATAAAACAAAATATAACACGACCAAGAAAACCCAACACAAGGCTCAATCAAGGTGTTCTTGCCAGTGACTGCTGTGAACTTTCCTTTGAGTCAGCAGGACTCCAAACTCCAGCAGCAGCTGCAGGGCAATTGCACAGTGGGGCGCCAAGCCCTCCTCCTGGCCTCTCTTCTCTCCCCTCCCCTCCTTTTTCCTGCCCCCCTCCCCTCTCCTCAGCTCCTCCTTTCCAGGAGGCGGGACGCCCTAAGCCAAATTGGAATTGGCTCAGCGGCCCCAGCCCTCTGGAACCTTGCCAGGATGCTCAGCCTGGGAGGAAAATCAGGCATTTTAAAGCTCTAGTCGGGGATGGGCTTGCTGGCACTTGGCTCTACCCTTGAACGAGTCCTTTCTCTTTCCTCACAGCCCCCAGGCCACTAAATCTGGGGCTGAAGGGACCGATATTGACGCAGAATCCCTTCACAATTACGGTGGGGAAGGCAGGTAAGGTGGTCACCTACCAAAGGATTTAGGCCCGGGGAACCTCTACTGGGATGCAGGAACTTTGGGGTCCAATCCTCAAACACACTGAGCAACCTGCCTCCCTCTTATTGGTTTTGGGGTAGGAGATAGACGGGCCCCTGGGCCAGACAGCTGGTGTTTTGAAGCTGAAGCTTCTCACTCACCCAGACCCGCCAAGGACAAAGCTAGTGTCAGTAGAGCTAGAGCTACTGTAAATGAGCTCAGTAAATGAGCTCTGCTGGAATAAAGAGGTAAGATGATCACCCCTGAGGTCAAGAAAAATGTCCTCCTCTACACATGTGCAGGAAGGCTTTTTAGGGATCAAAAAGGGCGGGGTTGCCACCCTATAGTAAGCATGGACACACCCTCATAGGTTTCTGCAGTGGGATCCATCTTAGCAAAGATGCCCAAAAAAGTTGTCCAGGCATATTGGGGAGGTCCTAGGACCAGTCAGGTGTGAAGAAACAAGATAATTTGCCATATCTAAACACCCAGAGGCTGTCTTTATGAGTGCTTTAACTCACCTCTTTACTGGCCTCCTCCTCGTTAGAGAGGCCCCGATACCCTTTCTCTCTGGGTGTGTATTTCTGCCTGGCTTTTCTGACTTAAATATAACTGCTTCCCTGTGTGCTCTCCCATATGTTGTGTTGTGTCTGTAATAATAAACTTTGTACCTGTTTTTACAGTCTTTGCCTCCTTGAAACATTCTTGTTTTCAAATGCCTGCTTTCCTTCTAGCCTCTCCCAGCTGGTGGTCTAGCAGCTAGGATTCCTGGTTTTCATCCAGGCTACCCAGGTTCAATTTCTGGGTAGGGAACTAAGTTCTCTCTCAGGACCACTCACTGCTTTCTCCCTCTGAGATCAGCTTCAGTCTGCCTCCCTGTAGTGGGAGCACTGGCCATGGGTCCGTACCGGGCAACAGCACCAGGCCTGCCTCTCAGCCAGCAGGAGCTCACCCCAGCCGCCTTTCCGGGCTCTCGGCACTTACCCCGGTCTGGACCCGCCAGAGCGCACACCTGGATCTCCTGGCCTGCAGCCCCGGGGTTGGAGGAGCAGCCGCGGGTCTCAAGCGGCCTCCAGGGGCGCGGAAAGCGCAGGGTGCCGGTCAGGGCGCGCAGCATTGGGGCCTAATCTGGGAACGGACCACCCTGCACCACCGCCTCCCGCTGAAAGCTCGCCGCTCTGCTCCAGGCCTTGACAAACTGCTCCTCCTATGGGCTGAGAGCCCTGCGCGGCTCCCTGAGCCTGTAGGAAACCGGAAGACACGGGTAAGGAGAAAGCCCGGCTCTGCTGTGTGCTTTTGAACAAGGCTGCCAATCTAAGTGCCAAAATTTTAATCTGTAAAGCGCGGGTAATAAAAGTGATAAGTGCCAAAGATACAGAAAGCGGAAAGCTAAAGTAGTGAAAACAGATTTTAATCAATAATATACTGTTGCAAAAGAGAAATGTCCAGCATGAACTGAACCCTTAACATAGTTTCTAACAGCTCAAGGACACATCCCTAGGACGACTCTAGCCCCTTTTAAAGTGCCTGCCTGAGAAAACGCAAGACTGCCAAAAGAAATTACTGTTTGTTCCAGCCAATACCTGAAGGTAAGACTCCTATCTCCCAGTCTCTGAGGGAGCCTAAGCTTGCATAAGGGACAGCAAACCTAGAATAGTTCCATGTGAACTAACCCAGCTCTGCGTATTTTGAAAGTTTTCACTTCCCTGACTGTACACAGTCCTGGCTCACCCACCTCCCTATTCCTTCATTCTCCTTGTAAAATCTGCTCTCACGACTTTAGGGGAGGCTGAAGCCTAGTAGAGAAGAGGGTTCAGAGGATCCTGGCTAGAGTCTGGTGATAGAATCTTTTCTTTTTTTAATTGGAGGCTAATTACTTTACAGTATTGTGGTGGGTTTTGCCATACACTGACATGAATCAGCCGTGGGTGTACATGTGTTCCCCATCCTGAACCTCCCTCCCACCTCCCTCCCCATCCCATCCCTCTGGGTCATCCTAGTGCACCAGCCCTGAGCACCCTGTCTCATGCATCCAACCTGGACTGGTGATCTATTTCACATATGATAATATATATGTTTCAATGCTATTCTCTCAAATCATCCCACCCTCGCCTTCTCCCACAGAGTCTCCAAAAGTCTGTTCTTTACATCTGTGTCTCTTTCACTGTCTCTCATATAGGCTCATAGTTACCATCTTTCTAAATTCCATATATATGTGTTAATATACTGTATTGGTGTTTTTCTTTCTGACTTACTTCACTCTGTATAATAGGCTCCAGTTTCATCCATCTCATTAGAACTGATTCAAATGCATTGTTTTTAATAGCTGAGTAATAGTCCATTGTGTATATGTACCACAGCTTTCTTATCCATTTGTCTGCCAATGGACATCTAGGTTGCTTCCATGTCCTGTCTATTGTAAACAGTGCTGTGATGAACATTGGGGTACATGTGTCTCTTTCAATTCTGGTTTCCTTGGTGTGTACACCCAGCAGTGGGATTGCTGGGTCGTATGGCAGTTCTATTTCCAGTTTTTTAAGGAATCTCCTCACTGTTCTCCATAGTGGCTGTACTAGTTTGCATTCCCACCAACAGTGTAAGAGGGTCCCTTTTTCTCTGCACCCTCTCTAGCATTTATTGTTTGTAGACTTTTTGATAGCAGCCATTCTGACCAGCATGAGATGGTACCTCATTGTGGTTTTGATTTGCATTTATCTGATAATGAGTGATGTTGAGCATCTTTTCATGTGTTTGTTAGCAGTTAAACTGTATTATTCATTGATTTATTATTTCTTTATAGGTTGCATAACCATAACCACTCCCTCATTCTAGAATATTTTCATCATTCTAACGGGAAACACTATCCAGTTGGCAGACATTTTCCATTTCCCCCTTCATTTGACTCTGGCATCCACTCCTCTATTTTCTGTCTTTAGAGAATTACCTAGGCTGCGACATATTCATTCACATGAACAGAATAATGCAATATGCAGCCTTTTATGCCTGGCTTCTTTTAATTAACATGATCTTTTCAGAGTTATGGCATGTTATAACATGTATCAGAACTCCATTCATTTGATGGCTGAATAATATTGCATTGCATGTTTTATTTATTCAATCACCAGCTGATGAACATTTGAGTCATTTCAACACTTTTTTCTTGTTTTAATTTATTCCTCATTAAACTTTATTTTTAACTAAATAATTATAAATATTACAATTTAATGGTTTTTGGGCCCATTTTTTGATTGGGTCACTTATTTTTCTGTAATTGAGCTACGGGAGTTGCTTGTATATTTTTGAGATTAATTCTTTCTCAGTTCTTCATTTGCTATGATTTTCTCCCATTCTGAGGGCTGTCTTTTCACCTTGCTTATAGTTTCCTTTGTTGTGCAAAAGCTTTTTTTTTATTAGGTCCCAGTTGTTTATTTTGTTTTTATTTCCATTACTCTGGGAGGTGGGTCATAGAGGATCCTGCTGTGATTTATGTCAGAGAGTGTTTTGCCTATGTTTTCCTCTAGGAGTTTTATAGTTTCTGGTCTTACATTTAGATCTTTAATCCATTTTGAGTTTATTTTTGTGTATGGTGTTAGAAAGTGTTCTAGTTTTGTCCTTTTAGAAGTGGTTGACCAGTTTCCCCAGCACCACTTGTTAAAGAGATTGTCTTTTCTCTATTGTATATTCTTGCCTCCTTTGTCAAAGATAAGGTGTCCAAAGGTGCGTAGATTTATCTCTGGGCTTTCTATTTTGTTCCATTGATCTATATTTCTGTCTTTGTGCCAGTACCATACTGTCTTGATGACTGTAGCTTTGTAGTATAGCCTGAAGTCAGGCAGGTTGATTCCTCCAGTTCCATTCTTCTTTCTCAAGATTGCTTTGGCTATTCGAGGTTTTTTGTATTTCCATACAAATTGTGAAATTATTTGTTGTAGTTCTCTGAAAAATACCGTTGGTAGCCTGATAGGGATTGCATAGAATCTATAGATTTCTTTGGGTAGTGTACTCATTTTCACTATATTGATTCTTCCAATCCATGAACATGGTATATTTCTCTATCTATTTGTGTCCTCTTTGATTTCTTTCATCAGTGTTTTATAGTTTTATATATATAGGTCTTTTGTTTCTTTAGGTAGATTTATTCCTAAGTGTTTTATTCTTTTCATTGCAATGGTGAATGGAGCTGTTTCCTTAATTTCTCTTTCTGTTTTCTCATTGTTAGTGTATAGGAATGCAAGAGATTTCCGTGTGTTAATTTTATATCCTGCAACTTTACTATATTCATTGATTAGCTCTAGTAATTTTCTGGTGGAGTCTTTAGGGTTTTCTATGTAGAGGATCATGTCATCTGCAAACAGTGAGAGTTTTACTACTTCTTTTCCATTCTGGATTCCTTTTATTTCTTTTTCTTCTCTGATTGCTGTGGCTAAAATTTCCAAAACTATGTTGAATGGTAGTAGGGAGTGGGCACTCTTGTCTTGTTCCTGACTTTAGGGGGAATGCTTTCAATTTTTCACCATTGAGGATAATGTTTGCTGTGGGTTTATCATATATGGCTTTTATTATGTTGAGGTATGTTCCTTATATGCCTTTCTGGCGGGTTTTTTTTTTTTTATCATAAATGGATGTTGAATTTTGTCAAAGGCTTTCTCTGCATCTATTGAGATGATCATATGGTTTTTATCTTTCAATTTGCTAATGTGGTATATCACATTGATTGATTTGCAAATATTGAAGAATCCTTGCATCTCTGGGATAAAGCCCACTTGGTCATGATATATGATCTTTTTAATATGTTGTTGGATTCTGTTTGCTAGAATTTTGTTAAGGATTTTTGCATCTATGTTCATCAGTGATATTGGCCTGTAGTTTTCTTTTTTTTTGTGGCATCTTTGTCTGGTTTTGGCATTAGGGTAATGGTGGCCTCATTGAATGAGTGGACGTTTACCTTCCTCTGCAATTTTCTGGAAGAGTTTGAGTAGGATAGGTATTAGCTCTTCTCTAAATTTTTGGTAGAATTCAGCTGTGAAGTCCTCTGGTCCTAGGCTTTTTTTTGTTGGAAGATTTCTGATTACAGTTTCAATTTCTGTGCTTGTGATGGGTCTGTTAAGATTTTCTATTTCTTCCTGGCTCAGTTTTGGAAAGTTATGCTTTTCTAAGAATTTGTCCATTTCTTCCAAGTTGTCCATTTTATTGACATATAGTTGCTGATGGTAGTCTCTTATGATCCTTTGTATTTCAGTGTTGTCTGTTGTGATCTCTCCATTTTCATTTCTAATTTTGTTTATTTGATTCTTCTCCCTTTTTTCCTTGATGAGTCTGGCTAATGGTTTGTTTGTCTATTTTATATTCTCAAAGAACCAGCTTTTAGCTTTGCTGATTCTAGCTATGGTCACCTTTGTTTCTTTTGCATTTATTTCTGCCTTAATTTTTATGATTTCTTTCCTTCTACTAACCCTGGGATGCTTCATTTCTTCTTTCTCTAGTTGCTTTAGGTGTAGAGTTAGGTTATTTATTTGATTTTTCTCCTGCTTCTTGAGGTGGGCTTGTATTGTTACGAACCTTCTCCTTAGCCCTGCTTTTACTGAATCCCATAAGTTTTGGGTTGTTGTTGTTGTGTTTTCATTTTCATTCGTTTCTGTGCATATTTTGATTTCTTTTTTGATTTCTTCTGTGATTTGTTGGTTTTTCAGAAGTGTGTTGTTTAGCCTCCATATGTTTGTATTTTTAACAGTTTTTTTCCCCTGTAGTTGACATCTAATCTTACCACATCATGATCAGAAAAGATGCTTGAGATGATTTCAATTTTTTTGAATTTATCAAGGCTAGATTTATGGCCCAGGATGTGATCTATCCTGGAGAAGTTTCCGTGTGCACTTGAGAAAAAGGTGAAATTCATTGTTTTAGGGTGAAATGTCCTATAGATATCAATTAGGTCTAACTGGTCCATTGTATCATTTAAAGTTTGTGTTTCCTTGCTAATTTTCTGTTTAGTTGATCTATCCATAGGTGTGAGTGGGGTATTAAAGTCTCCCACTATTATTGTGTTACTTTTAATTTCCCCTTTCATACTTGCTAGCATTTGCCTTACATATTGTGGTACTCCTATGTTGGGTGCATATATATTTATAATTGTTATATCTTCTTCTTGGATTGATCCTTTGATCATTATGTAATGTCCTTCTTTGTCTCTTTTCATGGCCTTTATTTCAAAGTCTATTTTATCTGATGTGAGTATTGCTATTCCTGATTTCTTTTGGTCTCCATTTGCATGAAATATCTTTTTCCAGCCCTTCACTTTTAGTCTGTATGTGTCCCTAGGTTTGATGTGGGTCTCTTGTAGTCAGCATATGTAGGGGTCTTGTTTTTGTATCCTTTCAGCCAGTCTTTGTCTTTTGGTTGGGGCATTCAACCCATTTACATTTAAGGTAATTATTGATAAGTGTGATCCTGTTGCCATTTACTTTGTTGTTCTGGGTTCGAGTTTATAAACCTTTTCTGTGTTTCCTATCTAGAGAAGATCCTTTAGCATTTGTTGAAGAGCTGGTTTGGTGGTGCTCTGAGCTTTTGCTTATCTGTAAAACTTTTGATTTCTCCGTATTTGAATGAGATCCTTGATGGGGACAGTAATATGGGTTGTAGGTTTTTCTCTTTCATCACTTTAAGTATGTCCTGCCATTCCTTTCTGGCTTGAAGAGTTTCTATTGCAAGATCAGCTGTTATCCTTATGGGGATACCCTTGTGAGTTATCTGTTGTTTTTCCCTTGCTGCTTTTAATATTTGTTCTTTGTGTTTGATCTTTGTTAATTTGATTAATATGTGGCTTGGGGTGTTTCGCCTTGGGTTTATCCTGTTAATTCTTTTTTCTTTTTTTCCCTCTCTGCTTCATTTATTTCTGTCATTCTATCTTCCACCTCATTTAGCCTATCTTCTGCCTCAGTTATTCTACTGTTGGTTCCCTCCAGAGTGCTTTTGATCTCAGTTATTGCATTATTCATTATTGATTGACTCTTCTTTATTTCTTCTAGGTCCTTGTTAAACTTTTCTTGCTTCTTCTCAATCCTTGTCTCCAGGCTATTTATCTGTAACTCCATTTTGTTTTCAAGATTTTGGATCATTTTTAGTATCATTATTCTGAATTCTTTATCAGATAGACTCCCTATCTCCTCCTCTTTTGTTTGGTTTGGTGGGCTTTTATCATGTTCCTTTACCTGCTAAATATTTCTCTGCCTTTTTATCATGTTTAGGTTGCTGTGTTTGGGGTTGCCTTACTGTATGCTGGAAGTTTTTGGTTCCTCTTTATTGTGGAGGTTCATTCCTGTGGGTGGGATTGGACAAGTGGCTTGTCAAGCTTTCCTGGTTAGGGAAGCTTGCATCAGTGTTCTGGTGGGTGGAGCTGGATCTCTTCTCTCTGGAGTGCAATGAAGTGTCCAGTAGTGAGTTTTGAGGTGTCTCTGGGTTTGGCGTGACTTTTGGCCACCTTTATTTTTGTGCTCAGGGTTATGTTCCTGCATTGTTGGAGAATTAGCTTGGTATGTCTTGCTCTGAAACTTGTTGGCTATTGGATGGAGCTTGGTTTCAGTGTAGGTATGGAGGCTTTTGTATGTGCTCTTGTTAATTAATTTTCCCTAGAGTCAGGAGTTTTCTGGTGTTCTCAAGTTTTGGATTTAAGCCTCCTGCCTCTGGCTTTCAGTCTTATTCTTACAGTAGCCTCAAGACTTCTCCATCCATACAGCACTGATGATAAAACATCTAGGTTAATGGTGAAAAGATTCTCCACAGTGAGGGACACCCAGAGAGGTTCACAGAGTTACATGGAGAAGAGAAGAGAAGAGGGAGGAGGGAGATAGAGGTGACCATGCAGAGAATAGGGGGAATCAAAAGGGGAGAGAGCAGTCTAGCCAGTAATCAATTCCCTATTTGGTCTCCACAGCCTGGAACACCCAAAGAGATTCACAGGGTTAAGTAGAGAAGAGAAGGGGGAGGGAGAAGATAGAGGTGACCTGGGGGAGAAAAAGGAGAGTCAAAAGTGGAGAGAGCAATCGAGCCAGTAGTCACACTCCTAAGTAAAAATGGGTACTGAAGATTTGACTCTTAAAGGTACAAAATTGATAATACCACAAAGCAAAGATTAAAAATCTAGGGTAGAGGTTAGACTCTCAAAAATACAATATTAAAAAAACAAAACAAAATCACAAAAGTTATAAAAAAGATATATGAAATTTGCTTTAAAAATAAGGTCTTTTTTTTTTTGGCAAGGTAATAGTAGGTTTTAAAAGTGAAAATTAAAGGAGTAATAAAGAACTTAAAAATAAAAAATTAAAAAATTAAAAAATGATATTAGTAAAATATATCTAGGAATTTCTCTGGATCTGTTGAGGGCAGTGTGGGGTCAGTTCAGTTTCAGATTGATCCTTGTTCCAGTTTACACTTCTTCTCAAGGTCTATAGGTCCCTTCCAATGTAGTCAATGCTAACTACAGTGTTTTAATCCATTGTACCTGTCACTTCTAAAGCGGTTCCTTATTCTTTGTTTATTTTGGCGTCCTCTGTTTGCAAGTCTCTTCAATATCTAACTTCTGCCCTGACACAAGGAGGCAAACATGGTCATTTATTTAGGCTCACTTGTTCAATTGTGCTGCGGGGAGGGAGGAACACCGCAAACAAACATCACCGGCCTGTGTGGGGAGCGCTCGCGGTGTCTGGGCCACAGTGGGTTTGCCCTCTGCTCACGGCGTGTGTGCTTCCCCAGTGTACTCTGCTCAGGCTCCAGGTTGCTCTGCAGGGGAACTGTCTAAAGCGAGCTCTGGGTTGCGTGCACTTCCCAGGTCTAAGCCGCTCAGGTTCAGGTTCTCAGGTTCTCCACAAGGGCACAGACTCAGTTGGGCCTGCGTTTTGTGCCCTTCCCGGTCCGAGCAGCTCAGGCGACCAGGTGCTTGGTGCGCGCACTCTCCCCAGGTGCGGTGCGTCTTATCCCCTCCTCCGTCCCAGCCGCTCGGCTTCCTGTGCGGCAGCGGGAGCTCTGTCTCAGGTGTGCCGTTTGTCTCCTCTGGGGAGCTGATCTGTGGCTGTGACCCTCCTGGCGGATGTCAGCCGTCCAGAACCCCAGGAAGACTTGGTTAGTAACTGGGAGTCTGCTTGCAGTTTGGTAGAGGATGCCGTCTCTGGGGCTGAGTTTGCCCCTTGCCTTCTGGCTCTGGCTGTCGCCCGCCTGCCTCCCTGCCTCCGGTGGGGGATGGGCCGGTCCGCTGCTGGCTAGCTTTCCTCTGGTATTCGCTCTGTCCTTTGTTCTGGAGCAGGCCCGGCAGTGCCTTAGGTTAGAGCTTTTCGGGGGAAAGCTCTCTGTCTCTCTTTCCTCTTTTTTTTTTTCTATCTCTCTGGCTATCCCACAGTTTGGGTTGCTATCTCATGTTAGCTCCCTCAGATTGCCCTCAGGGCATTCAGGCCTGGTCCTAACCCTAAGCAATGCAGCCCCTAGTTCAGCCTGTTCAGCCCCTAGTTGCTGGTGGCTGATGCCAGCATCTGGGCTACTTCTCTGCTGGGAATTGCAGTTAGGCGCATAATCTGTGGGTTTTATTTATTTATTTATTCCTCCCAGTTATGTTGCCCTTTGAGATTCCAAAACTCCCCACAGACCCGCTGGTGAAATGGTTTCCTGGTGTTTGAAAACTTCTGTTTTATGACTTCCTCCCCAGGATGAGTCTCCATCCTTAACTCTTTTGTCTGTCTTTTTATCTGTTATATTTTGTCCTACCTCCTTTCGAAGACAATGGGCTGCCTTTCTGGGTGCCTGGTGTCCTCCACCATCGTTCACAAGTTGTTTTGTGGTATTTCCTCAGCATTCAAATGATCTTTCGATGAATTTGTGGGGGAGAAAGTGGTCTCCCCGTCCTATTCCTCCACCATCTTAGCGCTGATATCTGGTGATAGAATCTTTGTCACTACCTCATGGTAGTTCATCTCTGTGACCCTCAAGATTAATTGAGGTTATGTCACTTGTGGTTATTTGTGAGCTGCTCTTGTTTCCAGTGAATTGATTCAGGTTATGGATCACCAGGCCATCTCTCCCTGTCCCTTTTCTCCACATTACTGGACACAACTCCAATTCTGCCACTCCTTAAAGAATCACAGACACGAGGTTGCATAGAAAGATTTTTACAGGAGGTTGGGAAACAATTATCGGACTTCACCTGTCTTACTTAAGGAGGTTAATGCTAGCTGTTATGGACTGAATTGTGTTCCTCCAAATGTATGTGTTGAAGTCCTATCTCTCAGTACCTCTCAATGTATTTGTAGATAGGGTCTTTATATATATGTATAATTTCCTTTATTTTTATTAGTTGGAGGCTAATTACTTTACAATATTATAGTGGATTTTGCCATACATTGACATGAATCAGCCATGGATTTACATGTGTTCCCCATCCTGAACCCCCCTCCCACCTCCCTCCCTAGATAGGGCCTTTAAAAAGGTAATTAAGTTAAAATGAGGTTATTAGAAAGTGAAAGAAAGAAAAGAAAGTGAAGTCTCTCAGTCGTGTCTGACTCTCTGTGATCCCATGGACTGTAGCCTGCCAGGATCCTCTGTCCATGGCATTTTCCAGGCAAGAATACTGGAGTGGGTTGCTATTTCCTTCTCCAGGGGATCTTCCCAACCCAGGGATTGAACCCAGGTCTCCCGCATTGTAGGCAGACGCTTTACCATCTGAGCCACCAGGGAAGTCTGAGGTGATTAGGGTTGGCCCTAAACCAACATGACTGATGTCCTTAGAAGAAGAAAAAAATTTTAAACATGGATGGGTATAGGGGAAGACAAAACAGAAGATGGCCATTTAGAAGCCAAGGAGGAGCCAAGGCCTCAGACAGAATGAACCCTGCCATTACCTTGATCCTAGACTTCTAGCCCCCAGAACTATGCAGAAATACATTGCTGCTGTTTAAATTATCCAGTTTGTGACTTTGTTATGGCAACCCTAGCAAACTAACACACTAAGTAAAGAAACTTCTTTTCCTAAGAGGAAATCTGGTGCCTGGTTTTTAAAATAAAAAGGTGCTCTGCCTCCTCGCCTCATTATGATTATTTCTGGGATTCCAAGGAAGTTTAGCAAAGGAGCAATGGAGGTAGGATTAGAGTGGTAGTAATAATATGGCCATAGGTAATAACATTTTTTTTCTCCTTTTAAATCCTGCTGGTTTTAAACAAAACTCCCTCAATAATCTCTTCTGAATTATAATATGAATTTAAAATTATTGTTTTAGTTACTTTTATTTAATTTACTGGTTTTAGTTTCTTGGCTCTATATTGCTGTGCATGGGCATTCTCTAGTTGTGGTGCAAGGGCTTCTCATTGTAGTGGCTTCTCTCGTTGCAGAGCATGGGCCCTAGGGTGTGTGGTCAGTAGTTGTGGTGCATGTGCTTAGTTGCCCCAAGGTATGTGGAATCTTCCCAGACCAGGGATTGAACCCATGTCCCCTGTTGGCAGATGGATTCTTAACCACTGGACCACCAGGAAAGTCCTGTTTTAGTTATTGAGGGATATATGTAGAGCACTCTGACAATGATGATAGGAATGTCTTTAATGGAGACTAATTGCCAGTTTATGTTTAGAGGTATATGTTACCTCTATTTTTTTACTATGAAATTCCAATTTTAAGGATTTAGCCTACAGATATACCCACACAGGTGTGAAAGATCATATGTACAAAGTCATTCACTGCAGAAGTGCTTATAATAGCAAAAGACTGGAAAACATGTTAATATCCAACAGGGACTGCTTAAATAAATTATGGTTTATCTATAAATTGAATACTGTGCAGTTATGAAAAAACACAGAAAGTTCTGATATGAGCTTCAGAATCTATTGTATGAAAAAAGTCAACATGTGGAATAGTGTGTGAAAATGAAAATTTGTGTTATAGAGAGGGACAGCATTATTTAGGTGTGGATATATACACTTGGTGTGGCTTTCCAAGTGGTGCAGTGGTAAAGAATCTACCTGCTTATGCAGGAGACACAATAGAAGTTGGTTTGATCCCTAGATTGGGAAGATCCCCTGGAACAGGAAATGGCAAACTTCTCCACTATTCTTGCCTGGAAAATTCCATGGACAGAGGAGCCTGGTGGGCTATAGTTCATGGGGTCGCAGAGTAGGACACGACTGAGTGACTGAGTGCACAGGATGTTTCCACTCCTGTCATAAGCTAGCTACATAAAATATTTCTAGGCTAGAGAAAAGAAACTGGGGAGCTGGCAATAGGGGTAGGAAAGAGAAATTTTGCAGTTTAACTTTTTAAATTTTTGAATCTTGATTCATGTTTTAAGTATTATCTACTAAAAAACAAATAGTTTAAATGAAAATAAAACACTCTGACAAAAATTAAAATAAGACATACTAGAGTAACAAAAAAAAGTAATACATTCAAACAGTACAGAGGGCTATAAAATCAAAACAGAAAACTTCTCTCTCCTATATTATATGCATTTAAAAGAACATTTCTTGTATTTTATGCAGCATTTCTAGGTATTTTGTGGTAGGAGAATTTTTGGATTATCTAGGCTTCCACATCAGAAAGGCAAGTGTCCCTTTACAATCTTTTCAGCATTAACTACGATGTTTATTATTCCGTTTCCACCTCTATGGGCTCCTATTTTGAAACCAATATCCAATGGACAGGGAACATTTGTTGCATGATAATTAACCTGGACCCTGTGTCTTTTTGCTCTATTAGGTTGTCCTATCCACCAATCACAATGCTGTCTTTGTCAGCCAATCAGAGTTTCAAGAAACAACTCTCCACTTAGTGACCTCTTCAGTGCCTGCCTTATGCTAGTCAACAGAAGAGTCTGAAATGCTGTAATTGGATGCAGTCTCAAAAACGACAGAATGATCTCTGTTCATTTCCAAGGCAAACCATTCAATATCACAGTAATCCATGTCTATACCCCAACCGGTAATGCTGAAGAAGCTGAAGTTGAATGGTTTTATGAAGACCTACAAGACCTGCTAGAACTAACACCCAAAAAAGATGTCCTTTTCATTATAGGGGACTGGAATGCAAAAGTAGGAAGTCAAGAAACACCTGGAGTAACAGATAAATTTGGCCTTGGAATGCAGAATGAAGCAGGGCAAAAGCCAATAGAGTTTTGCCGAAAGTACACACTGGTCATAGGAAACACCTTACTCCAGCAACACAGGAGAAGACTCTACACATGGACGTCACCAGATCACCAACACCAAAACCAGACTGATTATATTCTTTGTAGCCGAAGATGGAGAAGCTCTACACAGTCAGCAAAAACAAGAGTGGGAGCTGACTGTGGCTTAGGTCATGAACTCCTTATTGCCAAATTCAGACTGAAATTGAACAAAGTAGGGAAAAACACTAGACCATTCAGGTAAGACCTAAATCAAATGCCTTACAATTATACCATGGAAGTGAGAAATAAATTTAAGGGACTAGATCTGATAGAGTGCCTGATGAACTACGGACAGAGGTTCATGACACTGTACAGGAGACAGGGATCAAGACCATCCCCAAGAAATAGAAATACAAAAAGCAGAATGGCTGTCTGAGGAGGCCTTACAAATAGCTGAGAAAAGAAAAGAAACAAAAGGCAAAGGAGAAAAGGAAAGATATACCCATCTGAATGCAGAGTTCCAAAGAATAGCAAGGAGAGATAAGAAAGCCTTCCTCGGTGATCAATGCAAAGAAATAGAGGAAAACAACAGAATGAGAAAGACAAGAGATCTCTTCAAGAAAATTAGAGATACCAAGGGCACATTTCAAGCAAAGATGGTCATAATAAAGGACAGAAATGGTATAGACCTAATAGAGGCAGAAGATATTAAGAAGAGGTGGCAGGAATACACAGAAGAACTGTACAAATAGATCTTTATGACCCAGATAACACGATGGTGTGATCCCTCACCTAGAGCCAGACATCCTGGAATGTGAAGTCAAGTGGGCCTTGGAATGTGAAGTCAAGTGGGCCTTGGGAAGCATCACTATGAACAAAGCTAGTGGAGGGGATGGAATTCCCATTGAGCTATTTCAAATCCTGAAAGATGATGCTGTGAAAGTGCTGCACTCAATATGCCAAAAAATTTGGAAAACTCAGCAGTGGCCACAGAACTAGAAAAGGTCAGTTTTCATTCCAATCCCAAAGAAAGGCAATGCCAGAGAATGCTCACACCACTGCACTCATCTCATACACTAGTAAAGTAATGCTCAAAATTCTCCAAGTCACACTTCAGCAATATGTGAACTGTGAACTTCCAGATGTTCAAACTGGTTTAGAAAAGGCAAAGGAACGAGAGATCAAATTGTCAACATCTGCTGGATCATTGAAAAAGCAAGAGAGTTCCAGAAAAACTTCTATTTCTGCTTTGTTAACTACGCCAAAGCCTTGGACTGTGGCTCAAAACAAACCAGAAAATTCTGAAGGAGATGGGAATACCAGACCACCTGACCTGCCTCATGAGAAATCTGTACACAGGTCAAGGAGCAACAGTTAGAACTGGACATGGAACAATAGACTGGTTCCAAATAGGAAAAGGAGTACGTCAAGGCTGTATATTGTCCCCCTGCTTATTTAACTTATATGCAGAATACATCATGAGAAATGCTGGGCTGGATGAAGTACAAGCTGGAATTAAGATTGCCAGGAGAAATATCAATAACCTCAGATATGCAGATGACACCACCCTTATGGCAGAAAGTGAAGAAGAATTAAAGAGCCTCTTGATAAAGTGAAAGAGGAGAGTGAAAAAGTTGGCTTAAAGCTCAACATTCAGAAAACTAAGATCATGGCATCCAGTCTCATCACTTCATGGCAGATAGATGGGGAAATAGTGGCTGACTTTATTTTTTTGGGCTCCAAAATCATTGCAGACGGTGACTGCAGCCCTGAAATTAAAAGACACTTACTCCTTGGAAGGAAAGTTATGACCAACCTAGACAACGTATTAAAAAGCAGAGACATTACTTTGCAGCAAAGGTCCATCTAGTGAAGGCTGTGGTTTTTCCAGTAGTCATGTATGGATGTGAGAGTTGAACTAGAAAGAAAACTGAGCACCAAAGAATTGATGCTTTTGAACTGTGGTGTTGGAGAAGACTCTTGAGAACCCCTTGGACTGCCAAGAGATCCAACCAGTCCATCCTAAAGGAGATCAGTCCTGGGTGTTCATTGGAAGGACTGATGTTGAAGCTAAAACTCCAAAACTTTGGCCACCTCATGTGAAGAGCTGACCCATTTGAAAAGACCCTGATGCTGGGAAAGATAGAGGGCAGGAGGAGAAGGGGACAACAGAGGATGAGATGGTTGGATGGCATCACCGACTCAATGGACATGAGTTGGTGATGGACAGGGAGGCCTGGTGTGCTGTGGTCCATGGGGTCGCTAAGAGTTGGACATGACTGAGCGACTGAACTGAACTGAAACTGAGGGATAGGGAGGAAAAGGGGAGAGTCTTTGCCCCTTGTCTAATCAGGTGAAGATTTTACTAAGCTGACTCATTCTTAAATCAGGAATTCTTTACCTAGCCCAGTGGAGGCTCTTTGGAATCACCTGGTAGAAACTCTAAACACTGATGCCTAGGCTTTACTCCCAGATGCTCTGATTCAGTAGAGAGCAGGCAAATTCAGAATCAGCCAATAAAAATCATCCCCTAAATGTATAATATATCCACAACATACCTACATACACATAGTCCCTGTATCAAGGCTTTGTTTCTATCGCCTTGCTTAATCCTCACAAGACAAAAGGTCACACAGTGGACTTTCCTGGTGGCACAGAGGATAGTTGGTCAGTCTCAGAAACAGCTCAGCTTGCCCCAAGTCCTCTGTCTTTTCACCTCCTGCCCAGTAACTCCTCAAGAGCCAAGTGAATTTTCTGCTAAATGGACATCTGGCCTTAAATTCTACCAGTCCTAAGAACAATTGGAGTAGGTGACCTTCCAACATTTGATGCTTTATCCTATGGAGATCTATGAGGGGCTCTTATCATACACTCTTAAGACTGGAAGGGGCCTCAGAAATTTTACAAACACACACACACACAAATACACCAGTCAATTCTCAGATTTTGGTGTTAGTTATGTTCTAAAAGTTGCTGTGAACACAAATTAGTGAATACTGAACAATTGGTCCTAAGGAAAATACAGGGTTAGGCACCTGCAAGTCTCTGCCCACAACATATTTTGTCAGTTGATCAATAAATAAGCTGGTTTTATGTGTTTCTGTTTAAAGACATCTTGTTATTCGTATTTGAACTTAGGGCCAATAACACTATAACTCATGTATGAGCCAAGTTCAGTATTTTCTTCACAGTGCACCTCACACCCTTCTTGTATCTAGGTATACCAGGTAGTACTTCAGGCACCATGGTTGCAGGAGATTTTTAAATGGTGAAATCAACAATAAAACACAAAAATGTGAAAACATGGCACGAAATCATGAGATACACATTTGTTTACAGCATGAACTGGACAGGGTCTAGTAACTGCCGGGAGCCAACACACGAGACCCTACCCATGGCAAGGTCATGAGGGAGAAAACCTGATGGGCAAGGCGGATCAGGTTTTCAGGGGTTTCGAAAAGGCCAGCTCACGAGATCCCACCCATGGCAAGGTCACGAGGAGAAGGCCTGACAGGCGAGGCAGATCAGGTTTTCAGGGATTTTGAAAAGCTGCCCCCGGCGCTCACCTTAAAGATGGCATCTGTCTTTCTGATGCCTGCCTCAATAGACTACTCCCTAATTTCTGTGACACAGGAAGAAGGCCTTCCCCGATCTCTTTCCAAATAAGAATCAATTTAGAACTTTAATCAATAAGTTTCCCAGGTGGTGGTATTTTATGAGATTATCCAGGGTGAAAGGAGTGTTTTAATTTAAACTCCTTTGCTGGTAGTTTGTTACCAAATGCATTTATGCCCTTGGTACTAATATGCATGATGCTTATAATATCCTAATCATAAAATAGCATAAAGAACCTGATTATATAAAAGCCCTAATAGACATAGAGCATTTTTGAGGGGTGAAGGAGTCCTATTAGAAAACATAAGAAAAATTATTCTAAAAGTAGCTATTGGGTTAATATTTTCTTGCTGTGTTTTTGCTTTTAATGTGCTAAGGTTGTGTTATAGAAACCATTGTTAATATAGTTAAAGATCTAGAGAAATAAGAACTTAGCCCTAGTGTGGTAACAATGAGATGGTTGTTAATTGTCAGCCAAGAGTGCTAGGCAGAAGCTGCCTCACCAAAGTCGCAGAGTCAGTCTGGGGTAAACTTCTTAAACACAACTGACAACTTCTGCAGAAGGATTAATTTTTATGTTAACAAGGTTATACTTCTACTCTGTACTGTTGCCCTATGAGACTGCTACCTTTCAGTTAAGGTCACCGTAGAAACAGAAAATAGGCTTCCAGTCACCTGACTTGCATAAAATGTTAATAGGCCCCAAGGCCAGAAGATAATGTACAAGACCCTCATAAACAAAAAAGTATGCAGAAAACATCCTGGTTTCGTGAAGAACAAGCTGATGTGATGTTAAACTATCTTCCCCTTAAAGCCACAGTAAAAAAATAAAGCGTTGCCAGACTCTGCTGCACCCCCCGTCTGGTCACTCTCTCTCTCTCTCTCTCTCTCTCTCTCTCTCTCTCTCTCTCTCTCTCTCTCTCTCTCTCTCTCTCTCTCCCCCTCTCCCTCACAGACTTGGCCCTATCAAGGCTGGTCTCATGTGTCTTCTCTCTCTTTCTTTCGCCAACGCCGTTCATCCCGAGGGTACCCCCTGGATCCTGCTGGGGCTGGACCCCGGCATGTAACCTCAACTGAGAACAGACACATGTGGCAACTCACATTTATTCCCCCCACCTCCACCTCCAGACTCTTGGAGTATTGATTTTGGGGTTACAGATACATTCTTATCAGTAGGAAAATCTGCAAATTCAGAATAAGCCAATAAATATCATCACTTAAATATATATATTTATCCACATATATATGTGGATATATTTATCCACAACATACCTACATACATATAGTCCTTGTATCAAGGCTTTGCTTCTATCACCTCGCTTAATCCTCACAAGACAAAAGGTCACACAGCGGACCTTCCTGGTGGCACAGAGGATAAGAATCCGTCTGCCAATGCAGGGGACACGGGTTCGCTCAAATCCCCAGTCTGGGAAGATCCCACAAGCCCCTGAACAATTAAGCCCCAGGTCGCCACACTACTGAAACGGGCATCCAGAGCCTGTGCTCCCCAACAAGAGAAGCCACCACAGTGAGAAGCCTGTGTAGGGCAAGGAAGTCTAGCTGCTGCTCCTTATAACCAGAGAAAGTGCGCAAAGCAAGGAACATCCAGCAAAACCAAAGATACATAAATAGTGAACAAACCATATTATAAACACACACACACAGAAGTCACACAGCTAGTGATAGGACTTTGATTTTATTTTAGACATTCATATAATAAAATCCGTCCCCCTTCCCCCGTATTGTATCTCTTCGAAGCACTACGACCCATAGGATATAGAGCAACTCCCAAAGTTTCAAAATATTTCCTCAGGGTACCCTTTCGTGAGTCTGGCTTCTGGCCATGCCTTCCCCTCAATCTCAGGCCTTGCTGCAGGCCACAATCGCTCTCGGCATAGAGAACTTAAACCTGACGGACTGGTACTAGGCTATAGAGTCTTTTTCAAGGGCTGAAAGGGACTGGGTTTCCAACCAACCGGTGAATTTTCGCCTTGAACTTTGTCCACCAAAGTCCCATAGCAATTCCCACCCTACAAGGAGAGCGCGCCGGCGGCTTCGCGCACGCGCACGCGCCCGCTCCCAGTTCTGCCCGACCCGCCCCTAGCCCGCCTCCTGCCCCGTCCCCGGCCCCAAGAGCTCAGGCGCAGGTGCGGCTTCAGTCAGCATCAGCCAGAGACCTGGAACCTTTACGTCGGCTCCGCCCCCACTGTGCCCACGAAATTTCGGGCCGTGTCTTTGGCCGCTTCTTAGTCTCTGCTCCGGAACCGGGTGTTTGTGGTGGGGGTTGGGATGACCAAAGTAAACAGAGCTGTGGGTCCTCGGAGGAGGGCTCCCTGCTCCGCTCAGCTTGGATGAGGCCGCGGGAGCCCTGAGTGACCAGGAAACGGGGGGTGGGGGTGGTGTGTCAGGACTTGACGCCGTCCGTCTGTCTGCCCTTCCTACCGGAGGGCGCCACTGGCTTCCCACCGCCCAGCTCGGCTCCTTGTCTGTGAGGAATCAGAGTTGATGGGTTATGATGTTGATGTCTCTGCGGAATCATAATGTCGCAGCGTTGTTCTGAGGCTATTTTTTCCCTCCCTCTTCCCTTTTCTTCCTGGGACGCAGTTTGTGAAGACCTCAAGATGACCCAAACTCCGCACCTCCTTAGAATACGGGTGGAATCCTAAGTTGTGTGGACTTGTAACTGAGGCAAGGTTTGCCCCCTACCCAAAAGGAAAGCAGGTCGTGACTGTCGTCAGCCCTGCACTTCCAGGAATACTCCGTGTTGGACCCCCCCTCAGTTCCAAGTGCAGAGTAGAAATCTTAGTGATGCTCAGCGTCTTGGCATAGGTGGCAGATTTTCTGCATCCTCCGAGCTTTGCGTTTCTCACATGGTACTCTGCTTGGTACTCAGGAGGCCAGAGGCAGCTACAATCTCATTTCTTGACATGCTCACTACGTGTATGCTCCAGTGATGCCAAAGTACTGATAGTTTCGTCCCAAACCTTTTTATGCCTCTGTTGCCTTGCTTTCTGTTGTTTTCTCTCCTTAAGACCATTTGTCTTCACTTGGTTAACTTGCTTGCATTTTTAGAAGATCAATTCAGATCTTCTAGGAGAAGTTCTGATTCTCCTGACTGTCCCATAGAACCCTGTACTTAACCTCTGTCTTAGTACTTTATATTTTATCCTGAAATTCTCTTTATATGTCTATATTCTTCTTTTGCATATAGCCATCTCCCAGGTTAATTAATTGCTATACCTCTAGCACTTTGAAAATGCCTTGTGCCTGAAGAGCTCAGTAAGTGTTAGTTGAACACTATTAAATGGATATGCTTTGTGACAGAGGGTTCCCATGGGAAGTTCTCTTTCTATGAAAACAGCCTTAAACTTTTAAGGTCCTGCTGTGTGTTTCATAGACAGCTATGTGTGGCAGAAGGGGCAAGGGAAATCCAGGGGATCTTTTTATAAGGGCAGTAATCCCATTCCTTTTAAAAAATATTTATTTATTAAAAATATTTATTTATCCAATATTTAAAAAATATTGTCAGGTCTTAGTTGCAGCACACAGGATCTTTCGTTGTGGTATGTTGGATCTAGCTCCCCAACCAGGGATCAACCCAGGGCCTCCTGCATTGGAAGCTCAGATTCTAAGCCACTAGACCACCAGGAAATACTTAAAATTTTTTTTTCTAAAAAAATTTATATAGTAGTCCCCTCTTGAGGGCTCCATCTGCATGATTACCAAAGACGCAACTTCTTAAGGAATGTATAATATGGAGAAGGAAAGGGTAATCAGTTTAAATATGATGTGTCAGGACATTTGGTTAAGTGTAGTAGATTGGATGGAGAAGGAAATGACACCCCACTCCAGTACTCTTGCCTGGAAAATCCCATGGACGGAGGGGCCTGGTAGGCTACAGCCCGTGGGGTCACTGAGAGTCGGACACGACTGAGCGACTTCACTTTCAGTTTTCACTTTCATGCATTGGAGAAGGAAATGGCAATCCGCTCCAGTGTCCTTGCCTGGAGAATCCCAGGGACGGGGGAGCCTGGTGGGCTGCCGTCTATGGGCTCGCACAGAGTCGGACACGACTGAAGCGACTTAGCAGCAGCAGCAGCAGTAGATTGGAAATATGAATTTATCTCTATTGGTGCTTTCCGAATCTCAGAAAAATGACAGTAAAGAAATTAAAGCATTAACCCATCAGGGTGAAGTGACTAGGAGAGGAAACAGCAGAACGATGTCAGAAAAACACTGGATTAAAAGCTGGTGGAAGTGTAGTTACTGACTCAAAACAGAGAAACTCAGAGCCCAAGTTCCTAAAGAAGGGTTATACTGGCTGAGTCTTTCTGCAGAACTCAAGAAGGCTTAGGACCTACGTGTACTAGATGTCAAGTGAGGTGGAGATGAGAGGAGGGAAGAAAAACATTTGGATTGGATTCTGAGATCCTTTTTACCACTAGGTGACTATCAGTTCCTTATCAAGGTATTAGAGACTTGTTGCCTGGAGAAACTAAACTAATGCATCTCTAGAATCATCTGAGCTTTAGGTTTAGTGGAAGACAGGAGTGAGGCCCAAGTTGAAAAAAGGGAATTAAATGGAATTCTGCATAGTATTAAATGATAGTAATTACCAGCCTTGTTCCTAGAGCACTGGTGATCAGATACATACCAGCTTCCTGGTAGAGGTTTGGAAAATTATGTGAAATGGCTCCAGAGAAAAGCCAGAACACCACCCTACTCAAAGGGTAATATTTTAATGGGCTTGAGTATAGCAAGAGTATGAAAAGTTCATTGATATTCTTTTAAATTCAACATTGCTTTTAGCTTGTCAGAAACTCCCACTTGTCACGTTTTAGTCTAGTATTAATAAAGAATATCCACAATTATCTTAAAAGGCTATTAAAGTGTTTCTCCCTTTTCTAACCACATATCTGTGTGAGTTCAGATTTGCTTTGTAGAATTCAACCTAAAAAATAATACCAAAAGTTGAATGAAGAATCAGCTGTGTCAGATATAAGAATTCACCTGCCTCTTATGAAAGGAGACATTAAACAGAATTGCATATTTGCAAAACAATTGCCCCTGATCAGTTTTTCTTGGGAGATATAATAATTTTCATTAAATTATTTGTTAGCATGTAATGGTTTTTTTTTTTCTGAGTGAATTGAAAGTTATTTTAAATATCCTATTAGAAGTGTTAATAGGGTAAATATTGTAACTATTATCGTCATAATCAAAGGTACTGGTATCTTCAGTGATTTTTAAGATTGTAAAGTGGTCTTGAGACTAAAATGTTTTAAGAATTACTGGTTCTAATCATTGAGCACTAAGAGCTTCTAACAACACAAAGAGAGAAAATCATATGCTTCCTGATGAAAGAATATACCACTACTGATAGTTTTGACAAAGAGATAGAATGAGTCTGCAAGATTCTGGATCCAGCTGTCAATCTGTGGGACAGAGAACAGAGGAACAGGATGACCTGCATGAATACGCAATCTGCAAAGTCCAGACTGTGGGAAACCACAGTCCCAACAGTCTGGGTCTTTAACAGATGTGTTGAGAGGAAAAAAATGTAGTGGAGAGGAACCTTAAATTAAAAAAGAATTTTAAAAGCCCATAATTTTTTTTTCAAGTCAAGTCTGAAATATAGTGTCCACAGACACTTTGGTGATAAAACTACGAGCTACTACAAGGAAATGATTATTATAAGAATCAGGAGAATAATTACCCTTACTCTGATGGGGTTGAGATAAGGGAC
The DNA here is from genome assembly GCF_023699985.2 of Odocoileus virginianus. Lineage (NCBI taxonomy): Eukaryota > Metazoa > Chordata > Mammalia > Artiodactyla > Cervidae > Odocoileus > Odocoileus virginianus. The sequence goes on along the minus strand of NC_069678.1, from coordinate 74,221,335 downwards.
AGTGTGTTTAGAGGATTTTGTGGAGTAGCAGGGAAAGTTCAGTTTTTTAGTTTGTATGGTTGTTGTCAAGGTAGAAACTAGAGAAAATAAATGTTAGGGCAGATTTTAATCAATAGTTCAGTACAGTTGCTCAGTCGTGTCCAAATCTTTGCAACCCCATGGACTGCAGCACGCCAGGCCTTGCTGTCCATCACCAATTCCCAGAGCTTACTCAAACTCATGTCCATTGAGTCAGTGATTCCATCCAACTATCTCATCCTCTGTCATCCCCTTCTCCCCCCACCTTCAATCTTTCCCAGCATCAGAGTCTTTTCTAGTGAGTCAGTTCTTCTTATCAGGTGGCCAAAGTATTGGAATTTCAGCTTCAGCATCAGTCCTTCCAATGAACACCCAGGACTGATCTCCTTTAGGATGGACTGGTTGGATCTCCTTGCAGTCCAAGGGACTCTCAAGGGTCTTCTCCAACACCAGAGTTCAAAGCATCAATTCTTTGGTACTCAGCTTTCTTTATAGTCCAACTCTCACACCCGTGCATGACTACTGAAAAAACTATAGTTTTGACTAGACGGATCTTTGTCAGCAAAGTAATACCCTGCTTTTTAACATGCTGTATAGGTTGATCAGATCTTTTCTTCCAAGGAGCAAGCGTCTTTTAATTTTATGGCTGAAGTCATCATCTGCAGTGATTTTGGAGCCCCCTAAAATAAAGTCTCTCACTGTTTCCATTGTTTCTCCATCTATTTGCCATGAAGTGATGGGGCTGGATGCCACGATCTTAGTTTTCTGAATGTTGAGTTTTAATCCAACTTTTTCACTCTCCTCTTTCACTTTCATCAAGAGGGCTCTTTAGTTCTTCTTTGCTTTCTGCCATAAGGGTGGTGTCATCTGCATATCTGAGGTTATTGATATTTCTCCTGGTCCTTGCTATTAATCAATAGTTCAGTTCAGTTCAGTTCATTTTAGTCGCTCAGTTGTGTCTGACTCTTTGCGACCCCATGAACCGCAGTACACCAGGCCTCCCTGTCCATCACCAACTCCCGGAGTCCACCCAAACCCATGTTCATCGAGTCAGTGATTCCATCCAACCATCTCATCTTCTGTCGTCCCCTTCTCCTCCTGCCCTCAATCTTTCCCAGTATCAGGGCCTTTTCAAATGAGTCAGCTCTCCCATCAGATGACCAAAGTATTGGAGTTTCAGCTTCAACATCAGTCCTTCCAATAAACACCCAGGACTGATCTCCTTTAGGATGGACTGGTTGGATCTCCTTGCAGTCCAAGACATTATTGGGAAGGGGCACCCAGGTATAGAGCAGTAGGGTAAAGGAACCCAGGAGAACTGCTCTGCCATGTGGCTCGCAGTCTCGAGTTTTATGGTGATGGGATTAGTTTCCGGGTTGTCTTTGGTCTATCCTTCTGACTCAGAGTCTTTCCTAGTGGTGCACGCATTGGTCAGCCAAGATGGATGCCAGTGAAAAGGATTCTGGGAGGTGGTCAGACACGTGGTATCTCCTTTTGACTTTCCCCAAACTCTTCTGGTTAGTGGTGGCTTATTAGTTCTGTGTTCCTTACCAGGACCTCCTGTTGTAAAATAACTCACACAAATGGTTACTGTGGTGCCTGGCCAGAGTGGGCGGTTTCAGTCAGTGTGCTTCCCCTAACAGTAATTGTTTCAAAGGAGCATATTTATGATAATTGTTTTAACATTAAAACAGTTCTATCATTTGTATCATTTCTATTGATTGATTAATACACTCTTTACGAGTTGTACTCTTCTGTTTCATTGCATGCGTCATAACTTGTGATTGAATATTAAACATTATGAATTTTAATTTGTTGGGTGTAAATGGAATTTTTATATTCCATTAACTATTTAGGAGTTTGTTCTGGGATAGTTGTTTTTTAGAAGTGGTTTGACCCTTTTGAGATTTGCTTTTATGTTTTGTTAGGCAGAATCCAGAACAGTCCTTATTTTTCCAAGGCTGAACTGATGTTGCTATTCAAGCAGTAACCTCAGGATTCCACTGTTGCTCTTTGTGTTAGGAGATCTTTCCATTGTGGTTTTGAGAATAAAACTATTCCTGGCCCTATGGGAACTATTTTCAGAGAGCTTTCCCTCTGTTCTCTCCATTACTCTGTGAGTTCTTTCAGAGATCCCTGTACTAAGCTTTATGTTGCCGTTGTCTGAGAACAGTTGCTTTGTATATTTTGTTCAGGTTTTTAAATGTTTAAGACAGAAGGATAAATCTGTAGTCCATCATGACTACAAGCAGAAGTATATATAATTGTTTTCATTAACATTCCTTCTCAACTTAGATAAGAAAATTTTCTGTATTAAAAATTTTTTATTTCTTTTCACAGAAAAAATTCCACTGATGAAAATCCAAACATAATTTTATATGCTTATTTTAAAGATTTCTGTGTTCACAGATTCCAAGAAAACATCTATCCACTCATTTTATCTTTATCCTTTGGATTGGAAAGTTGATATCATATCTAACTAAGTAATTTTCCTTGTGTAAGCCTATTCTTTCTTAATCTTATTTTTTATATTTATTTATTTGTTGGGCTGCACCGGGTCTTAGATCCTGCACACAGGATCTTTGATCTTCATTATGGTGTGTAGGCTCTTTTAGTTACAGTGTGTGCATTCTAGTTCCCTGACTACATTGATTAAAAAGATGCACAGTTTGAGAGTTGTGAGTTAAGTTTTATTTGGGGCAAAATCAGGACTGCAGCCCAGGAGGGAGCACCTCAGATAGCTCTGAGAGACTGCTCCAAAGATGCAGTCAGGGAAGGTCAATATATAAGATTTCAGTGAAGTGGGAGTTCAATACAGTCAAGCTTACTTTATAAAAGGTTTTCTGCTAGTCAGGAGGAGCTGATATCACCAGGAAGGGATTTAGTGCTTTTCTAGATATGAAGAGATATGAAGATTGTTATCATGAATCAGTTCCTGAAAATCTAACTGTCTAAACACCTGTTCCACCAGATTCCCTGGAGCACAGAGTGCCTCACTCCACCCTGACCTCCCTCTGGGGGAGGTGTTAAAGGTCAACAGCTGCGGCAGCACAGGTTCAGTCTCCAGAGACAGATGGCAAATGCCTTGTTAGGTGGGTAAAACTAAGGCACAAAGAGAGAGGTCAGGCTCAGAGTCTGTAGGAAGAGCCCGATTCCTGAGTTCTTCCCAGCTGTGCTGCCCATCTGTGTGCCCTGAAAGCACTGCCTCCCAGCTACCCCACTGACCTCAGCAGACGCTAAGTTCCGACCCAGAACCCTCTCACCTCTGTTCCTCGGTCAATGGCAACTTTGCTCAGCCGCACAGCGATGGGGGCCTAGGGAAAAGCAAGCGCTTGGTTGAGGAGGGGATCAGTTGGTGCTCACAGTTAGGCACACAAGCTCCATGATGGCGGAAGAGGTCTGGGTAGAAATCCAGCTATTCTAGTGACAGCGTTTATTTTGTTAGTGTTATACCTACTAATTAGCTGATGTTCCTTTTCAATAAGGTGAAGGAAGCCTAATTGATCCCTAATCCTCCTAGTCCTGACCATCTGGAATTCTTGTCGCTTAATACATCCCACCAGCATGTACAACATACTCCACTGTACACATGCTTTCCCACCTACAGATTTGTCTAATGGTCACAGGCTGCTCCCCATCCCTTCAGGAGTGGGTTTAATTGAGGCTCAAGGTGGTGAAACACTTGGCCACATTTGTCCAGTGAGTCAGTGGTGAAGCTTAGATCTGATTCCCAGTCACCTTTCCCACTGCTGTTCCCTTCTCTACCCCTCTCATCTCAACAAATGCAAACCTCCACTGAAAGCATGTTTTACCCCAGTAGGGTGAAAAAAGGTCAGAATTAGGAACTTGGATTTTGGACTCTGGCAGGCATGGGTTGAAATCCTGAGGGATATTTTGTAGGGCCACTTGGAAGCAGGAGCACCAAAGTGACCATCTTTGCCTCCCTGGTCTTGCTTCTAGTTATTTTGTGCTACTGCAGGTCTGGCTTTCCATCCTGGGCCCTGCTTCCAGGCAAGGAGTGCATTTGCCTCCTATTTTGTTCACATTGTATTATTTGAAGGTTTTATAAGACTTTATCAGGAAAAGAACAATTTAAAAAGCCCGTTAGCATTGAAGGCATAAATGAAAAACTAGCTTCATAAAGATAAAAGAACTTCAGACTGGGAAAAATACCACAGATTCAAGCAAAAATCAAGAACTGGGAAAATATATTTGTGATATTATGACAGAGCTTTTCCTTTACAAAAAGTGGTATAATTTTTTTTTAAAGCATTCACACAGTATGGAAAGGTAGTTGAAAAAACAGACATGAGATATGCTCAGCTTTACTTTTAAAGAAACATTTTAAATAAGAACAGTTAGGTGCTCCTTTTCACCTCATGCTTGGAAACTGTAAAAGGATGGTAATGCCCATTATTGTTGAGATTTAGGAAACAAGTATTTGCATACATAAGTGAATGGTGAGTGAACTGGTACAATGCTTCAGGAGGACAATTTGACAAGAACTGGCAAATTAGATAGATGCCCATGCTCTTTCATGTAACTCCACGTAGACATCTGCCCTACAGATGCACTTTCAGGAGTATACACTAAGATGTCCAAAGTTATTCATTCCAGCTATTTTTCAGGAGCTTAAAGATGTCAGTAATGTGATGTCCTCATTAGAGTACTGGTTAAATGATGGCACACCCATACCATTAATGAAAAAGTGTGCAGTTTAAATGAATGAGGTTAGTAAGTATGTGCTGAAATGGGTAACTCTCCAGATATTAGGTGAAAAAAGGAAGCTGCATGGTGCTGTGTATATTATTCCATTTGTGTAGAAGGTGTTGGTATGATGTGTCTTTGGGGAGAAGGGTCAAGAGAATGGAGAACTTCACTTTTTGTTTTATACTTTTGCATACTTATTGAATTCTTTTCTCTGCATAGTTTATGTTTTTAAACTTCAGTTAGAACTAGACTAAACTTTAAAGATGTGTTCCTTGTCCCCTAAACTGTCCTAAAGGAATTTAGAATTATTTAGATATGTGAGTATATGTGCACATTTTACATGTACAATGAAAATTTCTGCAAGAATATGAAAACTGTTAACAGTGGTCATCTCTGGGGAGTGTGACTGGGGAATTGAGGAATGTTTTGGTGACCAACTGTCCTGGTTTGCCAGTGACTGAAGTGTTGTTTTAGGATGTGGGACTTTTCACTTTGAACCTGGACAGCCCCAGGATAACAGGATCACCCTACTTTTGATTTTTACTCTATGTCCTTTGATTTGCTTGTTATGAATGTGTATTATTTAACTACTGATTTCTCATTAGAGAAAATGAAAAACCATATAGCCATGTTGTCTCTGTGTTGAAAACACACATATTTATGTTTCTGAGTGTGTCTGTGCATGTATGCATAATTATAGTTGAGCCTTGAACAGCCTTGAGCTTAGGGGAACTGATCATTCATGCCATAGAAAATCTGTACATAACTTTACAGCCAACCCTCCCTGTAAAGAGTTCTGCATCCACAAATTCAACCAACCTTGGATCGTGTAGTACTGTAGTATGTAGTGGAAAAAAAAAATCCATGTATAAGTGAACCTGCGCAGTTCCAACCTGTGGTGTTCAAGGTAACACTGTGTGAAGTAGATCAATTAGAAATATGATGGATCATTTTATGTTATTTGGAAATGAGAACAGTGAGGCACAGTTGCCACAGGATGTTCCATTCCTTTGATGTTCCATGGAAAATGTAGCCAAATCCATATTCCTAGGGTAAAGTATATTTACCCCTTAAAGGGAAAATCTGAGTGTTAATTTGTGGAGCTTGTGTTTATTGACAGACTCTTTTGGTCTGAAGGAGATGAGAATACCAGACCACCTGACCTGCCTCTTGAGAAACCTGTATGCAGGTCAGGAAGCAACAGTTAGAACTGGACATGGAACAACAGACTGGTTCCAAATAGGAAAAGGAGTACGTCAAGGCTGTATATTGTCACCCTGCTTATTTAACTTATATGCAGAGTACCTCATGAGAAACGATGGGCTGGAAGAAGTACAAGCTGGAATCAAGATTGCCGGGAGAAATCTCAATAACCTCAGACATGCAGATGACACCACCCTTATGGCAGAGAGTGAAGAGGAACTAAAAAGCCTCTTGATGAAAGTGAAAGAGGAGAGTGAAAAAGTTGGCTTAAAGCTTAACATTTAGAAAATGGCATGGCATTTAGAAAATGACCAGATCATGGCATCTGGTCCCATCACCTCATGGGAAATAGATGGGGAGACAGTGGAAACAGTGTCAGACTTTACTTTTTTTGGGCTCCAAAATCACTGCAGATGGTGACTGCAGCCATGAAATTAAAAGACGCTTACTCCTTGGAAGGAAAGTTATGACCAACCTATACAGCATATTAAAAAGCAGAGACATTACTTTGCCAACAAAAGTCCATCTGGTCAAGGCTATGGTTTTTCCAGTGGTCATGTATGGATGTGAGTGTTGGACTGTGATGACAGCTGAGCGCCGAAAAATTGATGCTTTTGAACTGTGGTGTTGGAGAAGACTCTTGAGAGTCCCTTGGACTGGAAGGAGATCCACCCAGTCCATCCTAAAAGAGTCCTGGGTGTTCATTGGAAGGACTGATGCTGAAGCTGAAACTCCAATACTTTGGCCACCTCATGCAAAGAGTTGACTCGTTGGAAAATACCCTGATGCTGGGAGGGATTGGGGGCAGGAGGAGAAGGGGGAGACAGAGGATGAGATGGATGGATGGCATCACTGACTTGATGGGCATGAGTTTGAGTAAACTCCGGGAGTTTGTGATGGACAGGGAGGCCTGGCGTGCTGCGATTCATGGGGTCACAAAGGGTCGGACACGACTGAGCAACTGAACTGAACTTTGGGCTGTAGGGATTCCCTGGTGGCTCAGACAGTAGAGTCTGTCTGCAATGTGGGAGACCTGGGTTTGATCCATGAGTTGGGAAGATCCCCTGGAGAAGAAATGGCAACCCACTCCAGTGCTCTTGCCTGGAAAATTCCATGGATGGAGGTGCCTGGTAGGCTACAGTCCATGGGGTCGCAAAGAGTCAGACACGACTGAGTGACTTCACTTTCTTTTTGGGGTGTATGTAATTTCTTGAGCATTTTGACTCCCTGATCTTGGTCGTTTCTCCACTAGAGGGCAGGCATCTACCACAGTATCTCTTGCATTCACCCCAGGGAGGAGCCTGGTAGGCTGCAGTCCATGGGGTCGCTAAGAGTCGGACACAACTAAGCGACTTCACTTTCATTTTCACTTTCATGCATTGGAGAAGGAAATGGCAGCCCACTCCAGTGTTCTTGCCTGGAGAATCCCAAGGACAGGGGAGCCTGATGGGCTGCTGTCTATGGGGTAGCACAGAGTCGGACACGACTGAAGTGACTTAGCATAGGGAATCTTAATACTTGGCACTCAGTGGTACTCAGTAACTCACCTGGAAGTTAAACAGGTTGCATCAGAATGTCCCAGCATTTGCATTAGTGATATTCTACTACTAGTTTTCGGTATGATGTTGATTTGGTGTAGAAAGTGAAAGTCAATCAGTCGTATCCAACTCTGCAAATTCTCCAGGCCAGAATACGGGAGTGGGTAGCCTTTCCCTTCTCCAGGGGATCTTCCCAACCCAGGGATCACATCCAGGTCTCCTGCATCGCAGGCGGATTCTTTACCAGCTGAGCCACAGGGAAGCCCAAGACTACTGGAGGGGGTAGCCTATCCCTCCTGTAGCGGATTTACCAACTGAGGAATCCAACAGGGGTCTCCTGCATTGCAGGGGATTCTTTACCAACTGAGCTGTCAGGGAAGTCCCTTGGTGTAGAAAGCTACTTTTAAATAATGAAATACTAGTAATTAATAAAATACCATTAATTCATTATATGGAAAAATCTGAAGCCTGAATCATCTTGAGATCAAGCTCAAAGTCCCAGTTATTTATTTTATGCAAAAAGACAAGCCCTATACAAATAGGCGCCCCTCACTCCTTGAAAGTGTAATCAGCTACTACCCTGAGTTACTCAGAGTTTTGTATCAGTTGAGAGACTTTCTGACCAAGTATAAGAGAAACACGACAGCATTAAAATAAACAGCATCAGACTCCCCTTTTATATGTGATGAAACTATAAACAAGAAATGAAGACAAGACAAATGCTTTTAAACCAAACTTACCATCAGTTTTTTATAGTCCTTGCCCTCAAGTAAGTAAGCAAGTAAGTAAAGATCTCAAAATTATAAAAAGAGGCAGGATTATTTAAAGGGAGACTTTTTTTCTCCTAAAATAAGATAACTCTTTTTTACTTTTTGTGATTAATTCAAATACTTTTCTGTGTTAATAATGTTAAAATGATAGAATATAGTTAACATTTTTATATTTGACCTTTGTCATATGTCTTTATTTTTTTGTATTTGAAATCCATTAAAGATTTAGTTTGTTCTTTAAAAATTTTCACACGTTCTGCATTCTTTAAAATACTAGTTATTATATGTATTTCTGTATTATGCAGAAAGAATGCCAAAATAGTGTCTGTCTTTGTGGTAGTGCAGTGACTTTCTTTGACTTTGATGAGCAGTCACTTAACTTTGTTGGATCTGTTATAGCACAGACACGACAGGGATAATCACCTCAACTTGATTGTTCTAACACTGGGACACTGGATTGTTAGTACCCAGGATTGTTTGCGTCTGATTGTGACTGAAGGATGAGGGTGCGCCATATGGGCTCAGTTAGTATTACAACTTAACAAAACCTGGCTCCATTTCAGCTGCTTGCCTATCTTTGTGGAAACTTGGGCCCTCCCTCTGGCTCTCAGAGAAGTGAGAAGCCAGTGGAGCCTCTCAGATACTTGGAGACGACATGTATCAGATACTTGGAGATTACATGTAGGCAGGGCCTAACCCACTCCCTGAGTACCTAAACTTTTGGGGAGACTATGCTAATAGGCTATTTGAATTAACAAAAATGTATGGGTCTTAACATATGTCCTATATCATGCATTTCAAGTGCTTTCCCACCATGTAGTATTGTTGAAAGATGGGCTGGTAGTTCTTTATCTGCTTAAGAGTCTTGCATTTTCAATTTTGGGACACATTCATGCTTTACTCTCCAGTACAATAGCCAACAGCCAAATGTGTCTATTAGCATTAAAATATGGGAAGTATAATTGAGAAATTAAAATTTTAACTTAAGTAATGTGGCTAGTGGGGCTTCCCAGGTAGCTCAAGGGTAAAAAACTGCTTGGCAAGCAGGATCCTCCGGTTCAGTCCCTGGGTTGGGAAGATCCCCTAAAGAAGGAAATGGTAGCCCACTCCAGTATTCTTACCAGTAAAATACCATAGACAAGAGGAGCCTGGTGGGCTACAGTCTGTGGGGTCGCACAGAGTCAGACAGAGCGACCAAACATGTGGCTAGTGGGTGCCTTAGCGGATGGCACAGATAGAGATCATTTGCATCATCTCAGGAAGTTCTGTTTTACAGGCTGTTCTGAGGATTTTCAAGCTTAATTGATCCCAGCCCCTCAGAACTCAATTTTCACTTTAACTTAAAATCTGATTTAGTTTACTAGATGGCTGAATGGAGGCAAAACTGCAAAAGACGGTTAATTTTATAAATCTGGGGAAATGGACTTTGTGTGGTTGCATGAGACGCCCTTGCCCCCGGCATCCCCGCCAATGACCCAGTGGCTCAGGCCCACCTGCGCCGAGCGGCAGTCGCACCTGGGGCAGGATCTCCTGGGCCAGGGCTCGGGCCCAGCCGTAGGCAGTGTTGCCCTCCTCATTCTGGGCCACAGTGTGGTTCACCAGCCCCAGAACCTGGGCCTGCGCCCCACTCAGTCGTCGGCCCCGTGAAGATGAGCTCCTTCGCCAGGGCCACCCCCAGGCATCGAGGCAGCCTCTGAGTCCCTCCTGCCAGGATGGAGTAGGGGTGGTGAATCCTCATGGGACATGGGGGCCCAGAGGAGGCCCTTGCTGGGGGTCAGCCAAGACCTCTCAGAGGACGAGATTGGGTTAGGCTGGTGGGGAAGAGTCCAGAACATAGGGCAAGAGAAGAAAGTAGGGAATTATGCTGGATAGAGTGGAGTTGAACAGGCAGAGGATGGATGGTGTGTGTTATTACCTGCTCCTGGGAGGAGCCCTCGGGTGGTCTCGATCAGCCCCATGACAGCCGAGGAAGCTGCTTAGACAAAACAGAGTGAAGCCCCCACCCTGTCTTCTAGCTCCAGTCCCTGAGGATAAGAGACACTCTGGGCTCTGCTCACCCCTCCAGCCAATCACTTCCCTCACGGTGTGGCCACAGCCAGACTCCTCCAGTAGCTGCCTTTGGAAGAGCCCTAGTCTGGAAGTCAGGAGGCCCAACACTCACCCTACCTCCACAACTCACTGAGCAATTCTCTTAGCCTTTCTGAGCCTCATGGATGGGGAAAAAATTGATAACCTCTCTTTTACCTGCTTTATAGAGCTGTTTAGGATCAAGTGAGGTCGTGGTGCTTGGAAAAAGGAAGGGTTCCTGGATGGTGCCTGGTACCTATTTGTAAGTTAATGGATTCTCTGTCTCATGCATCCTTAGCTCAGGTCTGGCCTAGAGCGTCAGTGACTCCTGCTTCCACCAGTTTTCCTCCAGGCTTTTTGTCAGCCGGAAATTTTCCTGTATTCTGATCCATATCCTTCTTTCGCAGTTGTACTTCCTGTGAGAAACCCTCCTTGAGTGTCCCACCCCACAGGCTTCTCCTGAATTTCCTTAACATGGTCCCTGTGAACCATGCAGCATGGGAGGGAGGGGTTTACATTCACCTCCTACCCACCAAACCCTTCAAGTTAGCTTTCCTAAACACAGGCAGGTGAGAACCAGAGTTGGTGCTATGATCTGCCCTGATATTTGATGGCTTCTCTTCGTTATGCATCATGTGGATATAAAGTCCCTCTATGCCTGGGGCTACATGTTAAAAAAAAAGATGAAAAGTTCTTGCTTGGTGGCATGAGAAAGTGTGGCACCATTATGGCACTCAGATCTTCTCTGATCTGCTCTAAAAAGGGCACACCTAACCACCAAGCCAGCAAGGTTAAAAGCAATCAGTTATCTTCATCCTCCCTGCCCTCCACGTTTTGAAGTTCAGTTTCTTTTATCTACTACCGCAAAGCTTTGTGGATTCTGATAGAACTACTGTAGGGCACTGTTCCTGCCCAGTCATGCTTGTGATTAACTGGGCATGTAGCAGACTGCCCTCCTGGCTCACCTTTGTTCACAACATGATCGATAAAGCTGGCTTGGACAGAACTGGAAGACTGAAGAGATACCTTTGTCCCTAACCTTCGCTCTGTGTTCTTTCTAGTTGTGTCAGCAGTTGCCCTGGGGTTGGCATGAGCAGTCCTGAGCTGAGGGCAGCTGACTCTGAGAAGGGACGAGTCCTGTAGCAGTCAGGGGCTGGGCGGTGAAGGGGGAACCACTACTGCCTGAATTCCTTGGCCCCCACTTTGCCTTTAGTTCTGGGGTTTGTTGGCAAGCTGAGAGCAGTGGCTGACTGCAGAGTCCCCAGAATCAGCTTGTGTCACTCACTCTTCCCTCCCACACCTCTCGCTGTACCCAGTACCTGCCACTCGGAGGTCACAGGCCAGGGCAAGTTCCAGGCCTCCATCCAAGGCAAATCCATCCACAGCAGCAATGGTGGGTGCAGGGAAGGCTGCTGTGGAGACAAAGGACGATGGCTCAGCCTGCGAGGCCCTGGTAGGACCAGGACAGTGTCTCAGGGTAGGAGACGGTCTAGGTGGTTGTGACAGACGGCTTCATTGGCCCCAAGCTTGGGGACCTCTCCTGGTACCTCAGCCAGGTTATCTTAGCAGTCAGTTTTCCCACTGGGGAAAGTTGTGGGATCAGCTGGGGAATAGGAGTGGGGAGATGGATGGGTGGGGTGATGCCTGTCAGGCCCACCCTCCTGTGGGCCTCCCCGGGACCAGCCTTTTTGCTCTCCCTTCTCATTCTGTGTGCTGGGAACAGAATTGAATCCGACACGGGGAAGGCAGACAGGCAAACAGGTGATGATGATTCAGGGTGATCAGTGATCTGAGAAAGGAAGCTTGGATGATGGGCCAGGGGTGGCTTCCTGGAGGAGGTGGCACTGGTGGTCTTAAAGAATGCATAAACAGTTCAGATAGCCTAGGAGGGATATTCCAGAAAAAGGAATAAGCATTTGTCAAAGCCTGCAAGCATGCTTGCTTAAAGTTGACTCTGGTATGGCCAGGCTTGTACCCTGAGCACAGGGGCTGGGGGGTCAGATCTAGCAGGGCACTAATGCTGGGGAGCCAGTGCCCTTTGGACCCTTGTGACACCCTCCTCCTTGTAGAATTCATTGTCCCTGCCCCCTCTCCCTGGGAGAATCACCTCTCCACAGGGCTCACAACAGAAACCATTCTGTCTTTAGAGTATGGTGGATTGGTGAGTCTGGGATCAGCAGAACCACTGAATGTCCTCCTCCTCCCCACTCCAGAACCCTCACCAATCTCAGTTATCAGACCTCGGAGCCGCTGGACAAAGACCCCCACTTCTGTCTCACTCATCTGCTCCCGCTCCTTCAGGTCTGCACCTGCCAGATGCAAGGGTGACAGCCCTTGGGAAATGACCTGGCACTGAATCCCAGGCTGTCAAAGGATCCAGCAATGGAAACCTGAAGAGAAGCAGCCAGAGAGGAAAGAGAAACACTAGAAAAACTCGGCCAGGGAAGCCAGGGAGGGAGGGAGGAGGGTGGTCAAAAAAAGAGAGACACAACAACAACAAAAAGATAAATTAGATTTCATCAAAATTATAAACTAGTGCATCAAAAGACACTATCAAGAGAGCAACGACAACCCACGAATGGAAGGAAATACTGGCAAATCATACATCTGGTAAGGAACTGATATCTAGGATATATAAAGACTTCCTACAACTGAAAACAAATACAAAGGACTTCCCTGGTGGTCCAGTGGTTAAGACTACATGATTCCACTGCAAGGGACACGGTTTGATCCCTGGTTGGGGAACTAAGATCATGCAAGCTGTGCAGAGTGGCAGAAAAAAAACAAAACAAAACAAAACAAAACCTCACAAAGGACTTGAATATACATTTCTCCAAGGAAAATAAGCCAGTGGGATTTCTCTGCTAGTCCAGTTGCTAAGATTCTGGCTTTCTATTGCAGGTGGCCCGAGTTCGATCGCTGGTTGGGGAACTAGAGCGCTCATGCCAGAACTAAGAGGTGGCTTGTCACAATGAAGATTGAAGATCCCGCGTCCCTCAAGTCAGACCCACTGCAGCCAAATAAATATTTAAAAAAGAAGATAAGCCAGTAAGTACTGGAAAGTGTGTTCAACATTATTGGGGAAATGTAAATAAAAACCACAATAGGATATTGCTTTGTACCCATTCAGATGGTTATTATAAACAACAAACAAAAAAGTGTTGACATTGGTGTGGAGAACTCTGATGTACTGCTGGTAGGAATGTAAAATGATACAGCTGCTGTGAAAAATATTTTGGTGCTTCCTTCTTCCCAAAGTTCAACATAGGATTACTATATGGTCCAGCCACTTTACTCCTAAGCATATGCCCCAAAGAATTGAAAGCAAGGACTCAAGCAGATACGGGCACACCAATGTTCATAGAAGTATTAATCACAGTAGCCAAAATGTGGGAACCACCCAAGTCCATCAACAGATGGATAAACAAAATGTGGAATATATGTGTGAAAGGGAATATTATTCATTTTTAAAAAGGCTAGAAATTCTACAGTATGCTACAACATGGATGAACATGAAGTACATGATGCTAAGTGAAATAAGCAAGCCATGAAAGGACAAATGTATGATTCTACTTGTATTAAATACTTAGAGTAAGCAAATTTGTGAAGATAGAAAGTAGAATGGAGGTTACTGGATGTTAGGGAAATGGGGAGGAACTGCTTAATGAGTATATAGTTTACTGAGATGATGAAATAGTTTTTGAAATCGATAGTGGTGATTGTTGAATAACCTTGTGAATGTACTTAATGCCAGTGACTTTTACACTTAAAAGTGATTCAAATATAAATTTTGTGTAATGTATATATTTGTGACAACTCAAAAAATACATTAAATAGTAATAAAATTTTATTAACTATTTTTTCCTATTTTATTGAGAAATAATTGGCGTGCATCAGGTATAATTATTTTTTAAAAGTAGGGCTTGGTGGGGGAGGCTGAAAGGTCAAGTAGATGAGGAGTGAGTGCAGGGACAGTGGCGTGGGGGTGCGCAGGGTCCTGGGTGAGAGAATAACAGTGGAGGGTCATCAGAGGTCAGATGGCAGGAGCCTGAGTCACGAATAAGGGGTGAACATAGTCTCTGCAAGTGCTCAATTATGTGCAAGTCAGTTGGGAGAGCCCTTGGGAGTCTGATTAGTCCTAGCCCCTCAGTGACAGATGGGGAAACTGAGGCCCAGAGAGAGACAGGGACTAGCCCAGGATTCCAGGGCAAATCAGGGGCAGGTTCAGACCTCCTGCATGCCCCCTACTTTCCTGTCCTTCGCTGGTGGGATGAGGAGCAGGGCTAACAGTCATGAAGTGACTGTGAAGGAAGACATCAGACCATGGGGGAGCCAAAGGAAGAGGCCGGAGTAGGAGGAGGGCCTCGATCAGGGTCTCGGGGTCAGGCAGACTGGTCCCATACTTCCCTTGCCACCTCCCTCCCCATGCTGCTCACTGTGATCCTGGCAGCTGAGGTCTGGGGACTGAGCCACATGCCCTTGAAACCGCCTAAGAATCACTTGCTTCCCACCCTCGCCCTCCGCAGCCTCTCCCCATCTCCCTGTGCCCCCTCCACAGCCACCCCAGAGTCAGTTCTTCGCTCAGCTCTCCTTCACTTGCTTCTTGCTGTGGGCCTGGGATGCGACATTTCTCATCTCTGAAAGGAAGTGCGTGGGGCTTGCCCTGTTGTGAGGACCAAATGGTGCAGAGACACGAAGAGTTTTTTGACACGGGACTGAGATCTTGTGGGCAAAGGGGCAGTGAGTCAGGCCTGTCTTGGCCACAGACCTGGTGAGTGTCTTTGGACTCCACTTTCTCATTTCCTCAGTGAAAGGTCAGAACAGAAAGAACAAAGATTTGGGGGTCAGAGAGGTCAAGTTCTGACTGAATTCTCACTAGCTGTGTGGCTCTAAGCAAGGAATTGCCCCTCCGAGTTCCCAGCTTTAAATGTGAATGAGTCCTGTGCTATGTGCCAGGTCGCTTCAGTTGTGTCCGACTCTTTGCGACCCTGTGGACTGTAGCCCGCCAGGCTCCTCTGTCCATGGGGATTCTCCAGACAAGAATACTGGTGTGGGTTGCTATTTCCTCCTCCAGGGAATGTACCCAACTCAGGATGGAACCCGTGTCTCCTGTGTCACCAGGCGGGTTCATTAGCAATAGCGCCACCTGGGAAGCCCTGACTTTTGTGCTAGAAATGACTGAAGTATCCCCTAAATGCAGGCTGGTGGGAGCCCTGCTGAGCCCCAGGTTGGGGGTAAGGAAGGAAACCCAGAACACACCCTTCAGTCCACTCCTGAAGATCAGGACACGCACTTGCCGGTCCTCCCAAAGCTGGGCCAGAGCTTCCTGCAGCTACAGAAAACACCTGATCAGATACCTCCCAGCTCAGCCCCAGCCCACCCTGGTGCCTGCCCTTACTCACCTGACTGACGAATATGTTCCCCAGGGAATTGCTCTCGGGTCTCGACTGGACCGTGTTATAGCTCTTAAATAAATCAGTGTTACCGCTCAGTGTTACAGCTCTATTTTATTTAGATAATGTCAGGAAAATCCATCTTTGAGGCATGAGGGCACGTCGATCCAAAGACGCGAAGAGAAGAGGGCCCCATCACGCGGGAGAGAGAAAGAAGAGGACTTCGGCTCCTCTTTTTGTATGTTTCTCTGTCCCTGGACCTGTCTTATGTAAACTGGGCCAGCCAGGAGTGTTTTTGTTTTACCTGAAGTTCTCACTCCAGTCCTTGGACCTTCCTTTGTTCTATATTTTCGGGCTTTTCCCTTCCAGGTCTTTTAGCCACCGCCATTCTGGACTCCTTTTCCCTATTCTAACTACCTAACATTCCCCCCTCAAGAGATGGGAGGCCCAATTCTTTGGGAATAGGGGCGTCGAGGTCTCTCTGGCTACTTCCTGCTGAACTGGGACGGCGAGGGGCATTGGGCCTCCCCCTCTTGCTAGTCTCAAGCCTCAGAGTCCTCGTAGTGGTGTCCACCTAAGGGTGAGTGATATTTTCCGTGGTCGGCTGTAGTTTTATATCTTTGTTGAACTGGCACAGCATGTTGCAGCTTGACCTGGGCAGAGACAAGACAGGTTAGACAATTGACAGTACATGGAACAATCATTAGCAGCATCAGTATGGCATAACAAGGACTAGTAGGGGCATTAGCCAATTTTAAATTTACATCACCAGGATGGCTCAGGTCTCTCCTTGTTCAGAGATCAGAAGATCTATCTCCTGTCTGTTTTGGAGTATTATTTCTGCCAAGCTGTGTTGGCTCTTTAGAACTGTCTTGAGAAATCTTATCCCCAGAGACCAGATTTTGGGGTTGTTTATTAGAATGGCACTCATTTGTAGTCCTGAATAGGTAGTTGAGATCTCAGGGGCTCACAGGTGTATTGAGTGTCTTCTTCTGTTTTCTTCCACCACTTGACTCGTAAGTAGTGAATCCAAGAGTCATGTCCTGGCACCTTGACTGCTGTGGGAGTAGAAAGTATTACAGGTTTGGGGCCCTTCCATGTGGGCTGGAGTTGAGCCTTTGGGGACCCATCTTTCCAGACTACCTTATATGCAAAACAGAAAAAGAGACTCAGATGTATAGAACAGACTTGTGTACTCTGGGAGAAGGCGAGGGTGGGATGTTTCAAGAGAACAGCATCGAAACATGTATATTATCTAGGGTGAAACAGATCACCAGCCCAGGTTGGGTGCATGAGACAAGTGCTCGGGCCTGGTGCACTGGGAAGACCCAGAGGGATCGGGTGCAGAGGGAGGTGGGAGGGGTGAATGGGATGGGGAATACATGTAAATCCATGGCTAATTCATTTCAATGTATGACAAAAACTACTGCAATGATGTAAAGTAATTAGCCTCCAACTAATAAAAATAAATGGAAAAAAAAAAAAAAAGACTTGAGTCCCTGGAGCATATAGTGGTGACTCCTTATAGTCTTTTGAGTCTGGTTCATACCCTACAAGTGTACATCCTGTTGGAATTGCCCAATGGCCATGGTATAAGACTGGAGGGTCTGAACCTCTGGATCTAGGAAGAGGTCATTGACGTAAATAAAAGGTCTCCCGTATAGCATCTCATAAGGAAAAAAACCAACCTGTTCCTTAGGGGCAATACGTGTACGGAAGAGAGCTATTGGTAAAGCCTCCTTCCATCCCAGGGAGGTCTCTTGGGTTATCTTTTTTATTGCTGATTTTAAGAATTGGTTGGCTCTTTCTACTTTTCCTGAAGACTGAGGCTTCCAGGCACAATGGAGATAATAAGTAATGCCCAAGCTTTAGAGACTCCTTGGGTGATCTTAGAAGTAAATGATGTCCCATTGTCACTTTGTAATGACTCGGGTAGACCAAACCTTGGAATGATTTCATGGAGCAGTTTTTTTTTTTTTTTTTTACCACCTCCTCAGCCTTCTCAGTCCGGGTGGGATAGCCTTCAATCCATCCTGTGAATGTATCTGTCATGACTGATAGGTATTTATACCCTTGAGAAACTGGCATCTGGGTGAAGTCCATCTGCCAGTCCTCTCCTGGATAGGCCCCACGTCGTTGGACGGGCTGGGCCAGCTGGGTTCTTCGAGCTCCTTGGGGGTTGTTTAATTGGCAAGTGGGACAAGAGGAAACCACTTGTCTTATAATTGTTTGGAAGCCTGTTCCTCTGAAAGACCTTTCTAGTTATCTTTGGAGGGCCCTTTCTCCTAAATGAGTGGTGGCATGTAAGGAGTTAACCAACTTCCATTGGAGGTTCCCAGGCAGAAAAAGGAGCCCCTCCTTTTGGAACCACCCCATATGATCTTGAAAGTCCTCACTCTTAGCTTTAAGAGTTTCACCTTCAGTATAGGAAGGAGTTTCTGGCAAGTTAGTCTGTGGAACTAAGGTGGCAACCCCTATTAGGTCATGGTTCTGTAACGCTGCTCTCTTAGCTGCCTGATCAGCTGCTTGGTTCCCTCGTGCCACTTCCGTGCTCCCTTTTTGGTGTCCTTTACAGTGGGAGACTGAAACCTCAGTGGGCAGATGGACTGCCTCTAGGAGTCTAAGGATTTGATCACCATATTTGATTGGGGACCCTTGGGTGGTCAAATGGCCCCTTTCCTTCCAAATAGCAGCATGTGCATGTAGCAGCAGGAAGGCATACTTGGAGTCTGTGTAAATGGCTGTTCTTTTTCCTTTTCTCAGCTCTAAAGCTCGAGTCAGGGCTATGAGCTCAGCTAATTGGGCTGAAGTACTTGGTGGCAGAGGCTTAGCCTCTATGGTCTCAAAATTGGAGACTACTTGCATATCTGGCTCTTCTTTTTCCATCCAAGACAAAGCTGCTTCCGTCAGTGTACCAGATTTCCTCAGGATTGGTCAGAGGATCTTCTGACAATCCCTCTTGGGGTTTTGTCCAGTGGTCCAAGGTTTCTAGACAGGAGTGAAAGGGGAGAGAGCCCTTGGGGGTAGGTAGGAGGGTGGCTGGGTTAGGAACCTCACAAGGGGATATAGTGAGGCCTGGGTTTTCCATCAGTATTACTTGATATCTGAGGATTCTTTGATCAGACATCCATAAATGGCCTCTCCCATTTAGGAGTTGTTTTACTTGGTGGCTGATAAAAATAGTTGGTTTGCCCCCAAAGGAGAGTTTTGAAGCATCTTCTATCATGATTGCAATACCCGCAAGATTTCGAAGGCAGGGGGGCCAGCCTTGGGCGGTTGGATCAAGCCTCTTGGATAAGTAAGATACAGGCTGAGGCTCAGATCCCAACCTTTGAGTTAACACTCCCAAGGCTATTCCCTCTTTTCCATGGACATAAAGTTGGAATGCTTTTTTTGGATCTGGCAACATCAAGGCAGGTGCCTGAGTTAAGGCCTGTTTTAGAGTAGCCTCTGCCTCCTTTTGAAGAGTTCCCCACATCAGTGGGATTGAATCATCTCATCCCTTTAAACTTTTATATAAGGGCTGGGCAATTAGACCATAGTTGAGTATCCAGATTCTACAATACCCAGTTAGCCCCAGGAAAGCTTGCAATTGTTTTCGAGTCGTGGGGGAGGGCAACTGGAGGATTCCTTGTACCTGATCAGAGGACAGCCTCCTGGACCCATGTGTAATCTGAACTCCCAGGTAAGTGACCTTTGTCTCGACCATCTGTGCCTTAGCACGGGAGACTTTATATCCCCTTTCTGCCAAAAAGTTTAGAACCTGAATTGCATGTTGTTGGACATTTTCCTCATCTGGAGAGCAGATTAGTAGGTCATCTATGTATTGTAATATTTTCCCATTAGGTCCCAGGTCCAAATCTAGGAGATCTCAGCTAAGGGCCTGTCCAAACAAGTGGGGGCTGTCTCTGAACCCCTGAGGTAATACTGTCCAAGTCATCTGTTGGTGTTTTTCTCCTGGGGCCTCCCACTCAAACGCAAAAAGATATTGGGATTCTTCAGCCAGTGGTATGCAAAAAAATGCATCTTTGAGATCCAAGACTGTAAACCACTTGGCACTGGGTGGGATATCTCCCAAGATTACATAGGGATTGGATACTGTGGGATGGAGGGGGACTACCGCTTCATTTATGATCTGGAGATCTTGAACCATTTGCCAAGTTTCATCCTTTTTCTTTACTGAGAGTATTGGGGTGTTACATGGCAAACTGGTGGAGACCAATAGCCCACAAGCAAGGAATTTATTTATTAAAGCCTGTAGTCCCTCTTGAGCCTCTCTTTTGAGAGGATATTGTTTCCGGTTAGGAAACCGAGTGGGAATTCGGAGGACAATGATGACCGGTTCAGCTTGGTGGGCTCGTCTAGGAATCCCCTGGTCCCACACCTGGGGGTTAATTTTGTCCTCCCATAGTCTTTGTTCTCTCTATATTGGAGAAGGTGTAATGGATTCTTCAGTAGTAATCAGAAGCTGTAGGGCCCTAGGGGCTGAAAATCTTCCCATCACAAGGGTGGTCCCCAGTTTAATGAGGATGTCTCTTCCCATTAAGGGAGTAGGACACTCAGGGACCACCAGAAACTGGTGGGAGAATATCTGTCCGTCCCAGCAACAAAGAAGTGCTTGGCTGAATCTTCTAGTAGTTGTTTTTCCTGTAGTACCCCAAATGGTACAGGTTTGGGAGGAGAAGGCTCCGGAGTAGGAGATCAAGACAGAGTAGGTAGCCCCTGTGTCAACCAAGAAATTCTTGGACCTACCTGCCACATCTGGTTGCACCCTTGGCTCCAGCCCCGTGATGGTTATCAGTGACAGGCAGGCTGGCTGGAGCGGGCCGCTTCAGTCCTCTTGAACCATCATGAGGGAAGGCTTGGCGCTTGACCTTGAGGCTCTTGGGTCCCAAGGGCGGGGTGCCGCCCAATGTCCCAGTTGATGGCATTTGTGGCAAGCCGTTTTAGGAGAGTTGTCACAGTTAGGACACTCTTTGGCCCAGTGCCCTGCCTGTCTACAGATTAGGCATTTGCCTCGTGCCTTGTCATTCAAGGACTCGGGGTGTGCCATAGGGCTGCCCTGGAGGGCGGCCAGCATCTGGACATGCCTTGTCTCTTTCCTTCTCTCCCTCTCCTGGGCCTTGGCCTCCTTCTCCTGTTCTCTCTTATAAAAGGTATTGGTGGCTGTCTGGATCATCTCACCTAACGAGGCAGCAGAGTCCTGCTGCTGTAGTTGTTGTAACTTAATTTTGATATTTGATGCACACTGGGACAGGAATTTGTCCTTTAAAATCACCTGTCCCTCGTAAGAGTCTAAGTTTAAATTGGTAAACTTTTGGAGGGCCTCTTTTAGCCTTTCTAGAAAGGCAATGGGGTTCTCATTGGGCTCCTGAGTTATTGCTGAGAACTGGCACAGTATCACAAGTAATAGGCTTCCTTCTGTTTCCATGGGTGGCCTTCCTTAGGGGTGAGTCTTTCTGAAGCTTATCCTACCCAGAACGGTAGCAACCTGAGAGCTAGGCATCCCTGGGTCAGGGTGCAGATCCCCAGGGTGGCTGAGGCATGACAGCCTCCTAGAGATCAAATCCCCGGGCAGGTCGAGGAGTGATGGCCTCCCAAGAATTGGGTCCCTGGGCAGGTCGAGGCGTGACGACCTCCTGGGACCCTTGGGACTAGCGGATCCCCGAGCAGGTTGATGCGTGACAACCTTTTGAGGACCAGATCCCTAGGCAGGTCAAGGCGTGATGACCTCCTGGGACACCCGGGCTGGAGTTTGGGCGTCCCCAAGGTCTCTAGTGTGACCAGTGCTTGGTAGAATTAAAGGGTTGTAACTCATTGCTAGTTTGTCCACTGTGGATGGGAATAGATACCATGATGTAAGCTCATCCTACCTAGTACTGTTGCAACCTGAGAGCCAGGCGTCCCCGGGTCAGGGTGCAGATCTCCAGACAGGCTGAGGCGTGACAGCCTCCTAGAGATCGAATACTTGGGCAGGTCGAGGTGTGACAGCCTCCCGAGAATTGGGCCCCTGGGCAGGTCGAGGCGTGACGACCTCCTGGGACCCTTGGGACTAGTGGATCCCCGAGCAGATTGAGGCATGACAACTTTTCGAGGACCAGATCCCCAGGCAGGTCAAGGCGTGATTACCTCCTGGGACCCCTGGGCTGGAGTTTGGGCGTCCTCAAGGTCTCCAGCGTGACCAGTGCTAGGTAGGACTAAGGGGTTGGATATTATACAGTACTTCCCTCCCAAGGCCAGCTATTTTTTATCCCTCTAGTATATTGTAGCGGCAACATTGTGGGCCCAGATGAGGCTGAGGAAAGGAGCATGAAACAGGAGGGAAAGGGGGGGGGGGGCAGAGCACAACCTTTGAAAGAATGTCATAGCACAAGGGCATAATGCATAACGATTAAAATCAACTGGGTCCAACATGACAAGTCAAATTCAAGTAAACCTTAATCCCCAATCTATAAGCCAAAAGACGCACCCAAAGGTGGCAGAACAGCTCCAAGTCACTGTCAAAAGACAGAGGAGTGGGTGGTTCCCCAATGGCTGGGATATCCTCCTGCTCTTTAGCATATGAATTCACCCCGCTCGCAAAACTTAGTCAGGCCGCCTTCCATGGCCCGTACCCTGTAGAATGGGTGCTTCTCTCTGAATCTTAGCAAATCCACCTGCCACTTATCACTTTGTCTCTCACTGAATTTTTCCAATAAGACCTCAGAGCCTGAGCCGGACAGCCTGGGTTTTGGTCGGGCTCGAGACCCGGGAGAAAGAGCTGAAGGAAAAGAGTGAAAAGCAGTGGGAAAAACATGTCAAGGAATCCCCTTCATAACCTACTGGAAAATTTGCTAGATATCTGACCGGTGCTCACAGTTTTCATTGGTCTGATTCTTGGCACAGAGAAGAGTAGGGACAGAAGAACTCCCCACTGGCTTGGGTAACAGCTACTGGGGCCCAGCAGATAGTGCCTTTGGGACATACCGAAGAGTAGCCTCTCCAGAGTCCCTCAATTGCGCCCACTGCTGCCTGCCAGTTTGCGGGGGGTTCAAGGAAATGAGAAACGAGAGATTGTAAAGGAATTAAGATTTTGTTAGGCATGTCCCTCCAGCCATAGAGCGAGGACCCCCTACCTTAACCAGAGGTCTTCTGGAATCTGAGGCTGAGCCACATGGGCTTTCGGTTTTCAGCACGATGGGCCTTCTCCTGCGCTGGGTTTTCTTCGGGTTCCGCTTCTACCGCAGGAGCTTCGCTGAGTTGGGCTCCTGCTGCGCTTGGCCTCTTTTGCGTGGAGGTTGTTTTCAGCCAGGTTAAATCCGAGTCATGGCACCACAGATGTCAGGCGAGTGTATGCTCCTCGGTCCTTTGTCTCATCACAACAAAGATTTGGAGTGACGGACCTTAAAGCCCCCTCGGCGGGTCACAGCTCTCGGGTCTTGGACAGACCATGTTATAGCTCTCAGGTCTCGAACGGACCGTGTTATAACTCTTAGATAAATCAGTGTTACAGCTCAGTGTTACAGATCTATTTTATTTAGATAATAGCAGGGAAATCCATCTTCCAGGCATGAGGGCATGTCGATCCAAAGACGCAAAGAGAAGAGCACCCCATCGCGCGGGAGAGAGAGAGAGAGAGAGAAGAGGACTCCGGCTCCTCTTTTTGTATGTTTCTCTGTCCCTGGGCCTGTCTTATGTAAATTGGGCCAGCCAGGAGTGTTGTTTGTTTTACCTGAGGTTCTCACTCCAGTCCTCGGACCTTCCTTTGTTCTATATTCTCGGGCTTTTCCCTTCCAAGTCTTTTAGCCACCGCCATTCTGGACTCCTTTTTCCTATTCTAACTACCCAACACTTTAAACAATTTTTACCATCTTTTTCTTTTAAACATATTACAGGTATTCCTTATAATCCACAGGCACAAGACACAGTTGAACAAACACATCACACACTAAAGTTACAAATAGAAAAAGTTAAAGAAAGGGGAATACACAGGTACACTACTGTCTTCCTTATCTAAAGCAGACTTCACTAGAGCCCAAAATAGATATTTTCTAAACCTATAACTATTGTTAATACAGCTTTATTTGTTTTAAAAATTTTAAACCTACCACAGGGAAATATTTTAACAAGAGCAGAAAGACATTTCGAGGAATTGAAGGACACTTCTCTTCCTCTGCCCATTTGGTACCAAGACGGGTTCAATAATCAATAGAAATCTTGGAAATTAATCTTACAGGGAAAGGGATATGCTTGTATTTCCCCAGATGGATCCAACAAACTTATTCCTCAGAGAATTCGACCCGAGGGGGCCCCCCAACATTCAAAATGGAGACTAAAGAAGAACCCCGGGAGGAAGAAAATTCCAATACAAGCCATGGTGGCTCTAAAGATCTCCAGAAAGCACCGCCCTTGGTGGCATCAACCCTATGACCTCCCCTCTTGGGGACAGATAAAAACCCTTACTAATAAAGCTGAAAATTTGATCTCTCAACAGGGAATGCCTCGGAGTCCTGAATACATTTTCATGCTAACCTGTGTCTCCCAAACTTAAGTGGGCTTACTTACCCAACCCCCCTTTATTACAGGTCATAAAATAGAGAAAAGACCGATCACATCAACCAATGACTCCACCCATATGCCCCCTCCCTGGAACCCTCACACCCTGGGGAGGAGGGAAAACTAATTAACATTTCTTTAGGCTATGAAGTCCTTCCTTAGCTTGGGCCCAGGACAATTATGCATAAATGTCAGCCGACAAACTTGGGCATTTGTCCTGCCTCCAAAAGAAGACTTTCAGACATTGCTGCCCTTTTTCTGTCTGTGAACCATGTTTACTACTGAAACTTTAGGGAAAGAGTTAGAGGAAGAACAAAAACATATATTATGCTGCTTAAGTGGTTTAAAAGGTTACTAACACTATGTTTGTTGTAGGAAGGGGGACCCCCTTCCAGGGCCCGAAGTTGGGGTCTTGTCTAACACTCGGAAAACAGTTGTCCGAGGAGACACATGCTGACAAAGAGATTTTATTGGGAAGGGCACCCAGGTGGAGAGCAGGAGGGTAAGGGAACCCAGGAGAACTGCTCTGCCGCGTGGCTCGCAGTCTTGGGTTTTATGGTGATGGGATTAGTTTCCAGGTGGTCTTTGGCCAATCATTCTAATTCAGAGTCTTTCCTGGTGGCGCACGCATCGCTTAGCCAAGATGGATGCTAGCAAGAGGGATTCTGGGAAGTGGACAGACAGGTAGTGTTTCCTCTCGACCTTTCCCGAACTCTTCCGGCTGGTGGTGGCTAATTAGTTCCGTATTCCTTATCAGGATCTCCTGCCATAAAACAACTCATGCAAATGGTTACTATGGTGCCTGGCCAGGGTGGGCGGTTTCAATCAGTGTGCTTCCCCTAACATGTTGAAACAATGACAAAGGACTTCTTGGCTGGCTTGACAGTGGAGTGACATCCTCCTCATCCTCCTCCTTCTCGAATCATCCTCGGTAAACAAATTGGGTCTGAACTATAGACATATAAAGCAAATGGAAACTTGCTGCCAGCACCAAAGAACTTGGGACTCAGAATGGACATTTCACAGGGACCAGTCATGGTCATAGTAACTATTTCTTTCAATATAATCAGTCATATTTTATACAGGCCTGTGTCCCACTTACAGTTTAGTCTGTAACTTGTATTAATTGCCAATTTTGTGTTACTCTTGTTCATTTCAATCATAGTACCTACAACTGGGAACAAATCAAATTTTATTTACATGATAATGACTCTCTGAATGTACAATTACTGCAAAAGAAAATCTTTGAAACTTTTTCTAAACGTCTGCCCTCTCCCACTAATTTGGAAACTTTAGCTGAACAAATTATCCGGGCTAGACCCATAAGGATGGTTTCAAAGTATTACCCACAGCATCGGGTCTAGAACTGTAACTTTGGTGATTGTCTTGATAATTGTATTTGTTGTTTATCGTCGCCTTTCTATAAGGTTGGTTAATACTAACCAAACTCATTTGGTCAGGACCTTTTTAACAAATATAATAAAACAGGGGGAATTGTCAGGAAGCACTTAACAGGAGGCTTCCCATGTGCTGTTATGGATCTGTCAGGAAACCTTTGGCCCTTATTAATTCCTGAATTTTCAGAAATTAAGAGGAGAGGCATGCCTTTCCTGGGGCTGAGGAATCCAGGCATTTCCTTTCTTAGTTTCTCATTATGGTGATAAGTACCCTCTTCTCTCTTTAATAGGGATCGCCTTGTGTTTTGTAAGCCTGGAATTTTAATCTTTATCTTTGCTGAGAATAACTACGGTATATATGCCCACGCTATGTTGATTAAAACACCTTTGCGCCATCAGAGCTTTGGTCCCCGTGTCTTTCTTTCTTTCTTTCTTTCTTTCTTTCTTTCTTTCTTTCTTCTTTCCTTCCTTCCTTCCTTCCTTCCTTCCTTCCTTCCTTCCTTCCTTCCTTCCTCCCTCCCTCCCTCCCTCCCTTCCTCCCTCCCTTCCTTCCTTCTTTCTTTCTTTCTTCTTTCTCTCTCTCTCTCTATCTCTCTCTATTCATTTCTGGCTGATTTCCTGGAGCACGGAAGCCGGCTGCATAACCCAGGGAATATTAGCCTCTTTACTTCTTTCACTGTCTCCTCGTCGACTATGGACCACCAGGTTCCGGTCCAATAAAGGACCAACAAGAGAGTACATTTTGCAAGTTCGAATCACACACAAAAAATTGTGTAACTTGTGGTGGTGGATCTTAACTACACTTACTGTGGCAATTATTTCATAATGTAACAAATATTGAATTGTTATGTTGTACATCTGAAACTAATATGTAAATTATATTTTGATTAAAAACCCACTTTTAAAACAAAAGATAACTGCACAAAAGAAGATATACAAATGACCACTAAGCATATGAAAAGATGTTTAATTTTATTGGTATCCAATAAATGAGAGTTTAAAAAGCCTAGATATGACTGTACACCATGACTAAGTACAATGACTAAAACTAAGCAGATGAAAAATAAAAACCAAGTGTTGGTTATTAAAAAAACCCTACATATCTAATGAACAACTTCTATATATAATAAATTGTGTGAGTTAAAAGGATATGTAACACTCTTTCTCTTCAAGGGATTGTCCAGACAGAAGGATTGTCCAGGCAGAAGGAATGTCCAGACAGAAGGAATGTCCAGACAGAAGGAATGTCAAAGGACGAGGGTGGGGGAAGAGGGTGTAATTCCTAAGTGGTTTACGAAGGTAGAGAGGGAGGAGAGGACCCAAATCAGGGGCATAGTTAGAAGAAAACACTTAAGTGGGATGGCTTAAAATGAACAAACCCATGGTAGGGGAGATAAAGTGACATGGTCAGGTTGTGGAGGAGAAACTTGACTATTCAGCTAAGGAGCTGGAGAAAAGCCATAAGAGTGAGGAGTGGTTAACAAGCTAATCTCATTTTCAAAGACAACAGGCACAATGTGACAATGCTCTGGTGCTATCACGCCAAGTGGAAGACAGAACTGGTGACTTCTAAGGAGGATGGTGGGATGGTCTCCTGTGTGTGGGTCTCCTCCTCATGCCTCCTCCACTGCCTCTTCTCGGTTTCCTTATCTCCTTCCCTCTAGGACATTCTGTATACCCTCTGGCAAGGGCAGAGGCTTAATCTCCTGACACTTAATGTGGTTGTTCAGTGGCTCAGTCATTTCTGACCCTTTGTGACCCCACTGACTACAGCCCTCCAGGTTTCCCTGTCTTTCGCTATCTTCTAAGTTTGCTCAAACTTATGTTGTTTCGGTCGACCTTGGCATCCAACCATTTCATCCTCTGTCACCCCCTTCTCCTCCTGCCCTGAATCTTGCCCAGATCAGGGTCTTTTCCAGTGAGTTGGCCCTTCGCATCAGGTGGCTGAAGTATTGGAGCTTCAGGTTCAGCATCAGTCCTTCTAATGAATATTCAGGGTTGATTTCCTTTAAGATTGAGTGTTTTGATCTCTTTGCTGTCCAAGGGATTCTCAAGAGCCTTCTCCAGCACCACAGTTAGAAAGAAACAATTCTTCGGTGCTCAGTCTTAAAGAGCTTCCCTTGTGGTTCAGGGGCTCTCCTTGTGGCTCAGACAGTAAAGAATCCGCCTGCAATGCTGGAGACCTGGATTTGATCCATGGGTTGGGAAGATCCCCTGGAGGAGGGTGTGGCAACCCACTCCAGTATTCTTGCCTGGAGAACCCATGGACAGAGGAAGCTGGTGGGCTACAGAATTACTAGAATTCTAGTGATTTACTAGAATTACTAGTAATCACTGAATTACTAGAAGATCGTGATGACCATTAATAGTCGAGAACATGTTTTAAAATCAGACCTGGTTCAATTTGCTTAAACTCTCTGCTCCTTGTTTTATTGACCATAAACCTGGGAGAATAGTTATAGCTATTTCAAGCAAACTCTGTTTCCAGTTTGGCAGTGACCTGAACATGAGAGCAAGGGGTGGTGCTCGCTTCGGCAGCACATATACTAAAATTGGAGAGCAAGGGGTGATATTGTCTAATGCTAGCCATGCCACATGGCCAGAGAATTCTCACCAAGTGATGTAGTGGGATGCCAGAAGCCTCTTCATGTCCATCAAAAGTGGGGGATGCACATACAGAAGTGCATCTAGGGCACTAGGGCACTAGGAACAGCTCTTCAACTTCATATCAAGCAAGAAAAAAGGAGATATACAAAATGCCTAGAATAACTGTTTCTGTGTAAGCTAAAACTTGGACACAAACAGTGCTACTTTAAATGCGGGGAAGGTTAGAAAGGTTGGAAATGGGGAGAAAGTAGACAAGAGGACGTTGCCCAGCTGGTGACACACAACGGACAGGGGAATGCCACTCGCTGATTGCAAAGTCCAACCACTGCCCTTCACCCGCCTTTGCAAATAACACTACCCCCAAATGCCGGGACCAGCCGGCAATGAGAACAAGTCCCGACCGCAGCAGCACGGAAGCCTGAGAAAAAGGAGCTGAAAGTAAAGAATGGGGTCGAGAGGGCTGAATGCTCTTTATGCAAGTCAGCAACTTTATTGAGTAAAACAGCTACCTTTATACTAGTACAAGCAGAAAACATAGTTCATAAAAAATGCCATCTGGTGTTTGTCACATCAATACAATTCTTTAAGTGATTGCAGAAGCTTACATCTCGTTTTTGGCATTCCAAGGTAAACTGCTAAGTGAAGGTCACTACTATGTTTTTCTCAAGGAAGAAGAAAGGAGACCCAGCAAATGTTTTACTACTTTATCATGGGGTGGCGGGACAGGGAATGGCCTCTTTCAAGGCTTTTCTAGGGCCTTTTTGGGCCTTGAGCAGGCCGGCTCCCTGCACCCAAACAGACAAAACAAAATAAAACACAACCAAACAAAACCCAAGACAAGGCTCAATCAAGGTGTTCTTGCCAGTGACTGCTGTGAACTTTTCTTGAGTCAGCAGGACTCCAAACTCCACCAGCAGCTGCAGGGCAATTGTGTAGGGGGGCGCCAAGCCCTCCTCTGGGCCTCTCCTCTCTCCCCTCCCCCAGCCCCGACCCTGAACCACGTCTTCTCTTCTGCTCCTCCTTTCCAGGAGGCTGGGCACCCTAAGCCAAATTGGAATTGGTTTGACTGCCCAGTCCACTGGAACCTTGCTAGGAAGTTTAGCCTGGAAGGAAATCAGACATCTTAAAGCTCTAGTGAGGGGTGGGCTTGCTGGCACCTAGTTCTACCCTTGAACAAGCCCCCTCTCTTTCCTCACAGCTCTGGAGAACCAAATATGGGGCTGAAGGGACCGATATTGATGTAAAATCCCATCACAATTACGGTGGGAGTGGCGGGTGAGGTGGTTACTTACCAAAGGATTTAGGCCTGGGGAGCCTCTACTGGGATGTAGGAAGTTTGGGGTCCAACCCTCAAACGCACTGAGCAATCCGCCTCCCCCTTACTGGTTTTGGGGTAGGATATAGACAGGCCCCTGGGCCGGACAGCTGGTGTTTGTCAAGTGGAGTAAAACTGAAGTTTTGTTCTCACCCAGACACTCCAAGGACAAAACTAGTGTCAGTCCATGAGCTCTGCTGGAATAGAGAGGTTAGGTGACCACTCCTGAGGTCAAGAAAAATGTCCTTGTCTACACATGTGCAGAAAGGCTTATCGGGGGTCAAAAAGGGAGGGGGTGCCACCCCTTAGTAAGCGTGGACACACCCCCATAGGTCTCTGCAGTGAGATCCATCTTAGCAAAGTGTTGCACAGACATGTTGGAGAGGTCTAGGACCAGTCAGTTGTGAAGAAACAGATAATTTGCTATATATAAACACCCAAAGGCTGTCCTTTTTAAGTGATTTAACTCACCTCTTTACTGGCCTCCTCCTCGTTAGAGAGGCCCCCGATATCCTTTCTCTCTGGGTGTGTATTTTTGCCTGGCTTTTCTGACCTAAATCTAACTGCTTCTCTGTGTGCTGTCCCATATGTTGTGCTGTGTCTGTAATAATAAGCTTTGTACTTGTTTTTACAGTCTTTGCCTCCTTGAAACATTCTTGTTTTCAAACAGGGCCAAGGCCACTTTCCTTCTGGCCTCTCCTCTCTGGTGGTCTAGCAGCTAGGATTCCTGATTTTCATCCAGGCTACCCACCCAGTTTCAATTTCTGAGTGGGGAACTAAGATCTCTCTCAGGACCACTCCTCGCTTTCTCTCTCTGAGATCAGCTTCAATCTGCCTCCCTGTAGTGCGAGCACTGGCCATGGGTCCCTGCCTGGCAACAGCACCAGGCCTGCTGGACCTGTCTCCTTCAGCTCAGTGGAGCTCACCCCAGCCGCCTCCCAGGCTCACCAGAACAGCAAGTGCTCTTACCCTGGTCTGGACCCACCAGAGCACACACCTGGATCACCCGGCCTGCAGCCCCTGGGTTGTAGGAGCAGCTTCGGGTCTCAAGTGGCCTCCAGGGGCGCGGAAAGCACAGGGTGCTGGTCAGGGTGCGCAGCATTGGGGCCCACTCTGGGAACGTGCCACTTGGCCTTCCACCACTGCCTCCCACTGAAAGCTCGCTGCTCTGCCCCAGGCCTTCAAAAACTGTCCTCCTTTGGGAACACGCTCAGCCTGTTGGAGACCAGAAGACATGGGTAGGAGAAAGTCCAACTTTGCTGTGTGATTTTGGACAAGACTGCCAATCTCTCTAAGTGCCAAAATTTTAATCTGTAAAGCATAGGTAATGAAAGTGATAGGTGCTAAATATAAAGAAAGCTGAAAGCTAAAGTAGTGAAAACAGATTGTAATCAGTAATATACTGTTGCAAAAGAGAAATGTCCAGCATGAACTGAACCCTTAACATAGTTTCTAACAGCTCAAGGACACATCCCTAGGATGACTCTAAGCCCCTTTTAAAGTGCCTGCCTGAGAAAACTCAAGACAGTCAAAAGAAACTACTGTTTGTTCCAGCCAACACCTGAAGGTAGGGCTCCTATCTCCCAGTCTCTGAGAGAGCCTAAGCTTGCATAAGGGACAGCAAACCTACAATAGTTTCCTGTGAACTAACCCCGCTCTGTGTATTTTGAAAGTTTTCACTTCCCTGACTGTACACTGTCCTGGCTCACCCACCTCCCTATTCCTTCATTCTCCTTGTAAAATCTGCTCATGACTTTCGGGGAGTCTGAAGCCTAGTAGAGAAGAGGGCTCAGAGGACCCTGGCTAGAGTCTGGTGATAGAATCTTTGTCACGACCTCATGATAGTTCCGCTCTGTGACCCTCAAGGTTAATTGAGGTTTATCTCATTTCTGGGTATTTGTAAGCTGCCCTTGTTTCCAATGAATTAATTCAGGTTATGGATCACCAGGCCATCTCTCCCTGTCCCTTTTCTCCACATTACTGGACACAACTCCAATTTTCCCACTCCTTAAAGAATCACAGACATGAGGCTGCATAGAAAGATTTTTACAGGAGGTTGGGAAACAATTGTGGGACTTCACTTCTCATACTTAAGGAGGTTAAGGCTAACTATTATGGACTGAATTGTGTTCCTCCAAATGTATGTGTTGAAGTCCTATCCCTCAGTACCTCACAATGTATTTGTAGACAGAGTCTTTAAAGAGGTATTAAGTTAAAATGAGGTCATTAGAGTTGGCCGTAAATAAAAATGACTGATATCCCTAAAAGAAGAAAAAATTCTAAACACAGATGAGTATAGGGGAAGACAAAGGGGAAGACAAAGGGGAAGATGGCCATTTAGAAGCCTAGGAGAAGCCAAGGCCTCAGACAGAATGAACCCTGCCATTACCTTGATCCTAGACTTCTAGCCCCCAGAACCATGCAGAAATACATTGCTGCTGTTTAAATTATCCAGATTGTGACTTTGTTATGGCAACCCTAGCAAACTAACACACTAAGTAAAGAAACTTTTCCTAAGAGGAAATCTGGTGCCTGGTTTTTAAAATAAAAAGGTGCTCTGCCTCCTCTCTACATTATGATTATTTCTGGGATCCCAAGGAAGCTTAGCAAAGGAGCTATGGAGTTAGGATTAGAGTGGTTGTAATAATATGGCCATAGGTAATATTCTTTTCCTCCTTTTAAATCCTGCCAGTTTTAAGCCAAACTCCCTCAATCTCTTCTGAATTTACACTATGAAATAAAAATTATTATTTTAATTTTATTTATTCATTTTAGTTTCTTGACTCTTTGTTGCTGTGCATGGACATTCTCTAGTTGTGGTGCAAGGGTTTCTCATTGTAATGGCTTCTCTTGTTTCAGAGCATGGGCCCTAGGGTGTGTGGTTTAGTCATTGTGGCGCATGTGCTTAGTTGCCCCAAGCTATGTGGAATCTTCCTGGACCAGGGATTGAAACTGTGTCCCCCACATTGGCAGATGGATTCTTAACCACTGGACCACCAGGGAAGTCCTGTTTTAGTTATTAAGAGATATATGTAGAGCACTCTGAAAATGATGATAGGAATATCTTTAATGGAGACCAATTGACTGTTTATGTTTAGAGGTATATATTACCTCTATTTTTTTACTATGAAATTCCAATTTTAAGAATTTAACCTACAAATATACCCACACAGGTGTGAAATATCATATATACAAAGTTATTTATTGCAGAATTGCTTATAATAGCAAAAGACTAGAAACCATGTTAATATCCAACAGGGATTGCTTAAATAAATTATGGTTTACTTTGTCAACAAAGGTCCGTCTAGCCAAGGCTGTGGTTTTTCCAGTAGTCATGTATGGATGTGAGAGTTGGACTATAAAGAAAGCTGAGCGTCGAAGAATTGATGCTGTTGAGCTGTGGGGTTGGAGAAGACTCTTGCGAGTCCCTTGGACTGCAAGGAGATCCAACCAGTCCATCCTAAGGGAGATCAATCCTGGGTGTTCATTGGAAGGATTGATGTTGAAGCTGAAATTCCAAACGTTTGGCCACCTGATGCGAAGAGCTGACTCATTGGAAAAGACCCTGATGCTGGGAGGGATTGAGGGCAGGAGAAGGGGACAACAGAGGATGAGATGGTTGGATGGCATCACTGACTCAATGGACATGAGTTTGGGTGGACTTCGGGAGTTGGTGATGGACAGGGAGGCCTGGTATGCTGCACTTCATGGGGTCGCAAAGAGTCGGACATGAAACAGCGACTGAACTGAAATGATACATTGAATACTATGCAGTTATGAAAAAAAAAAACACAGGAAGCTCTAATGTGAGCTTCAAAATCTATTGTATGAAAAAAATCAACATTGGAATAGTGTGTGATTTTTAATTTAATTAATTGAAAGTCTCTCAGTCCTGTCCGACTGTACAGTCCATGGAACTCTCCAGGCCAGAATACTGGAGTGGATAGCATTTCCTTCTCCAGGGGATCTTCCCAACCCAGGGATCAAAGCCAGGTCTCCTGAATTGCAGGCAGATTCTTTACTAGCTGAGCCACAAGGGAAGCCCAAGACTACTGGAGTGGGTAGCCTATCCCTTCTCCAGCGGATCTTCCCAAGCCAGGAATTGAACTGGGATCTCCTGCATTGCAGGCAGATTCTTTACCAACTGAGCTCTCAGAGTGTGTGAAGAAAACGAAAATTTGTGTTATAGAGAAGGACAGCATTATTTAGGTGTGCATATATACAGTTGCGTGGCTTCCCAAGTGGTGCAGTGGTAAAGAATCCACCTGCCAATGCAGGAGACACAATAGAAGTGGGTTTGATCTCTGTATTTGGATGATCCCCTGGAGCAGGAAATGATGACATGCTCCAGTATTCTTGCCTGAAAAATTCCCTGGATAGAGGAGTCTGGTGGGCTATAGTCCATGGGGTCGCAGAGTTGGACATAACTGAGCGACTGAGCACACAGGTGTTCTCACGCCTTTCATAAGGTAACTACATAAAATATTTCTAGGATAGGGAAGAGGAACTGGGGAACTGGCAATAGGGGTAGGAGAGAGAAATTTTACAGTTTGACTTTTTAAATTTTTTGAATCTTGATTCATGTTTTAAGTCTTCTCAACTCAAAAATAATTAGTTAAAATGAAAATGAACACATTGACAAAAATTAAAATAAGACATACTATAGTAATGACAAAAAAGTAATATACACGTAAGATCAAAACATTCAAAGGGTACAGAGGGCTATAAAATTAAAACAAAAAACATCTCTCTCCTATATTGTATTCTTTTAAAAGAACATTTGTTGTATTTTATGCAGCATTTCTAGGTATTCTGTGGTAGAATTTTTGGATTATCTAGTCTTCCACATTGGAAAGGAAAGTGTCCCTTTCTAACCTTTTCAGCATTAACTGCAATGTTCATTATTCCGTCTCCACCTCTATGGGCTCCTATTTTGAAACCAATATCCAACGGACAGGGAGCATTTGTTGCATGATAATTAACCTGGACCCTGTGACTTCTTGCTCTATTGGGTTGTTTATCCACAAATCATAATGCTGTCTTTATCAGTCAATCAGAGTTTCAAGAAACAACTCTCCACTTAATGACCTCTTCAGTGCCTGTCTTATGCTAGGCTCTAGGGATAGGGAGGAAGAGGGAAGATTCTTTGCCCCTTGTCTGATCAGGTGAAGATTTTACTAAGCTGACCCATTCTTAACCCAGGAATTCTTTACCTACACTAGTGGAGGCTCCTTAGAATCACCTGGAGAAACTCCAAACATTAATGCCTAGGCTTTACTCCCAGATGCTCTGATTAGGTAGAAAGTGGGCTCTGAATATGGATGTTCTGAACCTTTGGTGATTTTTGTTGGGGGGTGGCACAGTATATATAAATGTGCAATTTCTAAAAGGCGTTTTGAAATCATAAAAATGGCCTTTGAACTGAGAGTCCACTTGGTTCAGTTTCCATTCAGGGCAAAGTGTGTCTGTCTTTTGCAACCCCCTTGAGGCCAGTCAGCCTTAATTTGAACATGTCCCTACCCACCCACCCCTACCCCCAGACAGGATACTCAGTCCCCACAGAGATAGCTTGGTCAGTCTCAGAAACACCTCAGCTTGCCCCAAGTCCTCTGTCTTTTCACCTCCTGCCCAGTAACTCCTCATCAGCCAAGGGGAGTTTCTGCTAAATGAACACCTGGTCTTAAATTCTACAAGTCCTAAGAACAACTGGAGTAGGTGACTTTTCAACATTTGATGCTTTATGCCATGAAGATCTATGAGGGGCTCTTATCATACACCCTTAAGACTGGAAGGGGCCTCAGAAATTTTACAAACACACACACACACACAGAGTCAGTTCTCAGATTTTGGTGTTAGTTATGTTCTAAAAGTTGCTGTGAACACAAATTAGTGAATACTGAACAATTGCTCCTAAGGAAAATACAGAGTTAGGCACCTGCAAGTCTCTGCCCACAACATATTTTGTCAGTTGATCAATAAATAAGCTGGTTTTATGTGTTTCTGTTTAAAGACATCTTGTTATTCATATTTGAACTCAGGGCCAAGAACACTCTAACTCATGTATGAACCAAGTTCAGTATTTTCTTCACAGTGCACCTCACACCCATCTTGTATTTAGGTATACCAGGTAGTACTTCAGGCATCATGGTTTCGGGGGTTTTTTTTTTTTGGTGGGAGATTTTTAAATGGTGAAATCAACAACAAAAAAGCACAAAAATGTGAAAAACATGGCACTAAATCATGAGAAACACATTTGTTTACAGCATGAACTGGATAGGGTCTTGTGTAACCTTAACTGAGAATAGACACATGGGGCAACTCACAATTATTCCCCCCACCTCCAGATCTCTTGGAGTATTGATTTTGGGGTTACAGATACATTCTTATCAGTAGGAAAATCTGCAAATTCAGAATCAGCCAATAAAAATCATCCCCTAAATATATAATATATCCACAACATACCTACATATATATTCCTTGTACCAAGTGCTAAAGACTTTGCTTCTATCACTTCGCTTAATCCTCACAAGACAAAAGGTCACACAGTGGACCTTCCTGGTGGCACAGAGGATAAGAATCCGTCTGCCAATGCAGGGGACACGGGTTCGCTCAAATCCCCGGTCTGGGAAGATCCCACAAGCCCCTGAACAATTAAGCCCCAGGTCGCCACACTACTGAAGCTGGGGCATCCAGAGCCTGTGCTCCCCAACAAGAGAAGCCACAACAGTGAGAAGCCTGCGTAGGGCAAGGAAGACTAGCCGCTGCTCCTTACAACTAGAGAAAGTGCGCCAAGCAAGGGACATCCAGCAAAGCCAAAGATACATAAATAGTGAACAAACCATATTATAAGCACTAAAAAAAAATAAGTCACACAGCTAGTGACAGGACTTTGATTTTATTTTAGACATTCATATAATAAAATCCGTCCCCCCTCCCCCGTATTGTATCTCTTCTAACTACTACGACCGATAGGATACAGATCAACTCCCAACATTTCTAAATTTTTCCTCAGGCTACCCTTTCGTGAATCTGGTCTTCTCCCTCAATCTCAGGCCTTGCTGCAGGCCACAATCGCCCTCAGCATAGAGAACCTAAACCTGAAGGACTGGTACTATGCTATAGAGCCTTTTTCAAGGGCTGAAAGGGACGGAGTTTCCAACCAACCGGTGAATTCTCGCCTTGAACTTTGTCCACTTAAGTACTCTAGCCCTTTCCTCCCTTCATCGAGAGCGCGTCCCCGGTGTCTCCGCGCACGCGCACGTGACCAGTTCTGCCCGCCCCGCCCCTAGCCCGCCTCCTGTCGCGTCCCTAACCCCAGAGCTCTGGGGGAGCTGCGGCTTCAGGCTGCGCCAACCTCAGACCTGCAAGCTCTACGTCCGCTGCGCCCGCCTGTGCCCACAGTGGTTCGAACAATGTCTTTGTCCGCTTCACAGTCTCTGCTCCGGAACCGGGTGTTTGTGGTGGGGGTTGGGATGACCAAGGTAAACAGAGCCGTGGGTCCCCGGAGGTGGGCTCCCTGCTCCGCTCAGCCTGGGTGAGGCCGCGGGAGCCCTGAGTGACCGGGAAACGGGGGTTGGGGGTGGGGTGTCAGGACTTGACGCCGTCCGTCTGTCTGCCCTTCCTACCGGAGGGCGCCACTGGCTTCCCACCGCCCAGCTCGGCTCCTTGTCTGTGAGGAATCAGAGTTGATGGGTTATGATGTTGATGTCTCTGCGGAATCATAATGTCGCAGCGTTGTTCTGAGGCTATATTTTCCTCCTTCTTCCCTTTTCTTCCTGGGGCGCAGTTTGTGAAGAAGACCTCAAGGTGACCCAAACTCCGCACCTCCTTAGAATATGGGTGGAATCCTAAGTTGTGTGGACTTGTAACTGAGGCAAGGTTTGCCCCATACCCAAAAGGAAAGCAGGTCGTGACTGTCGCCAGCCCTGCACTTCCGGGAATGCTCCGTGTTGGATCCCCTGTCAGTTCCAAGTGCAGAGTAGAAATCTTAGTGATGTTCAGCGTCTTGGCATAGGTGGCAGGTTTTCTGCATCCTCCGAGCTTTGCGTTTCTCACATGGTACTCTGCTTGGTACTCAGGAGGCCAGAGGCAGCTACAATCTCATTTCTTGACATGCTCACTACGTGTATGCTCCAGTGATGCCAAAGTACTGATAGTTTCGTCCCAAACCTTTTTATGCCTCTGTTGCCTTGCTTTCTGTTGTTTTCTCTCCTTAAGACCATTTGTCTTCACTTGGTTAACTTGCTTGCATTTTTAGAAGATCAATTCAGATCTTCTAGGAGAAGTTCTGATTCTCCTGACTGTCCCATAGAACCCTGTACTTAACCTCTGTCTTAGTACTTTATATTTTATTCTGAAATTCTGTTTATATGTCTATATTCTTCTTTTGCATATAGCCATCTCCCAGGTTAATTAATTGCTATACCTCTAGCACTTTGAAAATGCCTTGTGCCTGAAGAGCTCAGTAAGTGTTAGTTGAACACTATTAAATGGATATGCTTTGTGACAGAGAGTTCCCATGGGAAGTTCTCTTTCTATGAAAACAGCCTTAAACTTTTAAGGTCCTGCTGTGTGTTTCATAGACAGCTATGTGTGGCAGAAAGGGCAAGGAAAATCTAGGGGATCTTTTTATAAGAGTAGTAATCCCATTCCTTTTAAAAATATTTATTTATTTGGCTGTGTCAGGTCTTATTTGCAGCACACAGGATCTTTAGTTGTGGTATGTTATATCTAGCTCCCCAGCCAGGGATCAACCCAGGGCCTCCTGCCTTGGAAGCTCAGATTCTCAGCTACTAGACCACCAGGGAATACCTTAAAAAAAATTTAAAAGACTCCAGAGAAAAGTCAGATTATCACTCTACTCAAAGGGCAAGATTTTAGTAGCAAGATTATGAAAAGTTCATTGATATTCTTTTAAGTTCAACATTGCTTTTAGCCTGTCAGCAACTCCCACTTATTACATTTTAGTCTAGTATTAAAAAAGAATATCCACAATTATCTTAAAAGGCTATTAAAGTCCTCCTCCCTTTTCTAACCACATATCTGTGTGAGGTCAGATTTGCTTCCATAGACTTCAACCTAAAAAATAATGCCAAAGGTTGAATGATGAATCAGCTGTGTCAGATGTAAGAATTCACCTGCCTCTGATGAAACCAGATATTAAAGAGAATTGCTGAAGTGCAAAACAATGCCCCTCATCAATTTTTCTTGGGGGGAATATAATAATTTTTAATAAAATTATTTATGCTAACATGTAATGGGTTTTTTTTTTGAGTGAATTGTTATTTTAAATGTCCTGTTATATCTGCTAATAGGGCAAATATTGGTAACTATAATCTTCATGATCAAAGTTCTGGCATCTTCAGTGGTTTTTAGGAATGTAAACCCATCTTGAGACTGAAAAGTTTTGAGAATTACTGGTTCTAATTATTGAGTACTAAGAACTGCTAACAACACAAAGAGAGAAAATCATATGTTTCCGGATGAAAGAGTAGACCACTACTGATAGTTTTGCCAAAGAGATAGACTGAACCTGCAAGATTCTGGATCCTGCTGCCAATCTGTGGGACAGAGAATAGAGGAACAGGTTGAACTGCATGATTATGCGATTTACAAAGTCCAGAGTGTGGGATACTATAGTCCCAGCAGTCTGGGTTTTTTAACATGTGTGTTGAGAGGAAAAAAATGTAGTGGAGGGGAACCTGTAAATTAAAGGAGAATTTAAAGACCCATAATTTTTTTTTAAAGGCAAGGCTGAAATAGAGGGTCCAAGACACTTGGGTGATAGAACTATGAAATACTACAAGGAAGCAATTATTATAAGGATCAGGATAATAATTTGGGGGTGAGGCAGGGCTGAGGTAAGGGACAGCGTGTTTAGAAGAGTGTGTGGAATGGCAGGGAAAGCTCTGTTTTTTAGTTTGCGTGGTTGTTGTCAAAGATAAAGTAGACACTAGGTAAAGTGTTAGGGCAGATTTTAATCAAAAGTATGCTATTGCAAGAGTAAGTATATACACATGTGAGTAGAGAAGAGGAGTCAGAGAAGCTTGAATAGAATTTGGTGAAGGAGAGAATCTTTGTCGATGATTACAAGAGTGTTTGCTTAAACATTAGAAAATGAGGCAGTTAACTCCAGGAAAAACAAAGCAAAGCAAATTGCTCAATGCAGCACATATAATCATAATATACAACCTGGTCCAATAATAAGCACCATTGTCCTAATAAGGTAAGCACTATATACTGGTTTAATTTAAAACTTGTGTTTCCACTGTATAAGGAGGATGGAGAACTGTAAGTATATGTGAGGTGGTCTAAGAGACCTAATTCTCATTGTCACTTATTGGAGACTATGATATAATTTCTTAAATTGTTAAGTCAAGAAATAATAGTATCAGAATATTTAGAAATGTGACATTTTATAAAAGAAATAACTAAAAGGATTGAAAATGGATGTTTTGGGAGCAAGTAAGGCTAGTGAGTGGAGGGTAACAGATTGCTGTTTTTATTATAGGCTTTAGGGTAGGTTTTTATTTATTTTTTGTATTAACTGTGGACTTTCCTTTTCTTTCATTTACCTAGCTCCTACTCATCCTTAAATACCTTATTTAAATAAATATCAGTTCCTCTGGGAAGCCATTCTAGTCTGCTGAGCCTGGGTAGTTGTCTCTCCCAAATCATTCTGTACTTAGGACCCTGTTGCGTAATTGCCTGTCTTCTGTTAAATAAGTTCCCTGCCGGTACAAACTGTTTGTTATCAGAGTACAGCAACACTGATAGGCACTCAGTTTGTTTTTGTTTAAATGACTAGATGAATGTATTTCTGTGGTTCTCTCTTGTGAGAGACTGTAACCATACTGTTTCCTTTTTTATCTTCTGTATTTCTAGTTCACAAAGCCTGGAGTGGAGAATGCAAGAGACTACCCTGACTTGGCAAAGGAAGCAGGTAAAATAGAACATTTAGATCTTTGAACATTGTAGTTTATTATGTGGTCTGTCTTGATTGTGGAGCAGCCTTGCAACCTTCACAGGAAGCTTTTTCAGGGCTAAGCAGTCTAAACTTAGGTATCAGTTGTTTAAGGGAAATTCTGGCTTCCAGAGATCAAATTGTCAACATTCAATGGATCATAGAGATCCATTCCAAGCAAAGGAATTCCAGGAGAACATCCACTTCTGCATCATTGACTACGTCAAAGCCTTTGACTGTGTGAATCACAACAAACTGGAAAATTCTTCAAGAGATGGGAATGTCAGACCACCTTACCTATCTCCTGAGAAACCTGTATGCAGGTCAAGAAGCAACAGTTAGCACCTTACATGGAACAACGGACTGGTTCAAATTGGGAAGGAGCTTGACAAGGCTATTTATTGTCACCCTGTTTATTTAACTTATATGCAGAATATATCATGGGAAATGCCAGGCTGAATGAATCATAAGCTGAAGTCAACACTGCCAGGAGAAATAACCACCTCATATATGCAGATGATACCACTCTAATGGCAGAAAACGAAGAGGAACTAATACATGTAAATCCATGGCTGATTCATGTCAATGTATGATGAAAACCACTACAATCTTGTAAAGTAATTAGCCTCCAACTAATAAAAATAAATGAAAAAAAAGGAACTAAAGAGCCTCTTGATGAGGGTGAAAGAGGTGAGTGAAAAAGCTGGCTTAAAACTCAGCATTCAAAAACTAAGATCAAGGAATCCGATCCCATCACTTCATGGCAAATAGAAGGGGAAAAAGTACAAGCAGTGACAGATTTTATTTTCTTGGGCTCCAAAAATCACT
Source organism: Odocoileus virginianus (assembly GCF_023699985.2). Taxonomy (NCBI): domain Eukaryota; kingdom Metazoa; phylum Chordata; class Mammalia; order Artiodactyla; family Cervidae; genus Odocoileus; species Odocoileus virginianus. Next base: position 74,179,991 of record NC_069678.1, on the reverse strand, counting down.
GCGGATGGTCACTGCAGCCATGGAATCAAAAGACGCTTGCTCCTTGGAAGGAAAGCTGTGACAACTGTAGACAGCATGTTAAAAAGCAGAGACATTGCTTTGCTGACAAAGGTCTGTATAGACAAAGCTATGGTTTTTTCCAGTAGTCATATATGGATGTGAGTGTGAGACCATAAAGAAGGCTCAGCGCTGAAGAATCGGTGTTTTCAAATTGTGGTGCTGGAGAAGACTCTTGAGAGTCCCTTGGGACAGCAAGGAGCTCAAACCAGTCAATCCTAAAATAAATCAACCCTGAATGTTCATTGGAAGGACTGATGCGAAGCTCCAAAACTTTGGCCACCTGATATGAAGGGCTGACTCATTGGAAAAGACCCTGATGCTGGGAAAGACGGAAGGCAAACGGAGAAGAGGGCGGCAGAGGATGAGATGGTTAGATAGCATCACTGACTCAAGGGACATGAATTTGAGCAAACTCCGGGAGATAGTGAGGGACAGGGAATCCTGGCATAGTGCAGCCCATGGGGTCACAGAGTCCGACGTGATTTAGCGACTGAACAACAAAGGCTTCCCACACATGGAGAACTTGGAAACTTCGTGGTCCCATGAAGTTGTTTAGGAACAGTCCTTCTCCTGTGAAGCCTTCCCCTTCCTCCTTTCCCTGTCAGATTGTTGCCAGGCAACCCAGAAAAGATTATTGTCATTTTTCATTAAACACTCCCTGTCTCTCCAAGTGCCATGTGTACTCAGTGTTCATAAATTAGATTTCATTTCAACTCCATTATACAGCTCTGTGTTTACTATACAGGGAATCAGAGCATCTCTGTCCCCCAGAAGGAAGTTCGTGAGATTTGATTAGCTGATGTTGATTCTCTAGGTGTACAATATTCATTCAGTGTTTATCGTTTGGTTGTTAAATCTTCTCCTCTTGACTGTTGTCTCCAAACAGCTTCTACTTTTCTTTGAAATAGGAAATGCTTTAATCAATTTTTCTGTGTATTTTTTGTTCTATTTCTTTGTTAGTTAAAAGTGGTTACTATAATAATATATGGGTAGAATATTTTGATTATAAGATGGTAATGTTGAGATGAAGTTATTAAGTTTGGATTTACCTCTGGAATTGTCTAATAACAAGAAATTCAGCTTGATTGCCTCTGTTTACTGATTACAATTTTCTTCTTTTACAGACATTATTAGGAAAATGAACTCAATTAAAAAAAAGGAATATTATGTAGAATATACTTTTAAAACTTAGCTTTGTTTTTATAAAACCCCTTGGTTCCAACTGTGAGAAGTGAGAGGGAGGTGAGAAAGTGCAAAAGGGTGACTCTGTTCACATATCTCATGTAGTTCTAGGTGAGTATGTTCACCTTCAGCCTACATCAGTCGTGTTTAGTTGAACATGTATCTAAGCATGACTTGGTGGGGAAGCCTCTGAGATACTATAAATGATTTCGTACTCAGCCCTCTGGACTTAACTTGTCAGCTGTGGTCCTGAGGCAAGAGAATTGGTTTAACGGAAGTCTTACCCTCTAATTCTCCAAACTGGTTTTAGGAGGGGGTTCTGCTACCTTCCCTGCCCTCATTATTTCCTAAATGCATAGTGTGGAGGGAAGCACGACCAGCAGAATTGTGTCCTGTCACATTATTTACAGACTTCTTACTCTTTACACAGTCCTGCCGGTCTTCTTTCCCTCAGAGAAAGGTTAGGAATCCCTCTGCAGCTAAATGCAAAGTGGTAAAGCAACACCATGTAACTCTCTGAAACTGTTTCAAATATTAATAGTTACTTCTGTGCTTCCTTTGTTTTCTAATCCCTTTAACATTTTTATTTAATGATGATTTAAATCTGAAAATATATGAAGACAACCTGGTGTTAGGAGAAAATGTTCAACAAATATTAAGGAGTGCATCCCGGGCACTTGGAAAGATTCAGTCAAAGTCTGGTGTACAGATATCAGAGCCTTTGCCCTCTAGTGTAGAAAATAAGGCAAGTTCCCATACATGGTGAATAGACCATGGGAGGTGCAAGATGCTTTGGCCACTTAGAGGAGGGTCAGAGCACAGGCTCAAACTTATACCTTTTCACCATAACTCATTCTCTGCTACTAATTATAAGAGCAATGCATGTTATTTATTGGAACATAGAAATATATAATAATGAAAACAAAATTTGTAACCCAGGCCTTGCTACTGTTAACATCTTGGTGTGTTCTCTTTTAATATTTTTTTTTCTATGGCTCTCTGGGATCTTATTCTAAATGCAGTTTTGTATCATGATTTCTATTATTATAAGCTTTTCTCCTGTCACTTAAAACTGAAAAAAATTAAATTTACATGTTTCTTTGTATATTTATGCTATAATTAAAAATTTTTAAAAATTGTTTATTTTTAATTAAAGGATAATTGCTTTACAGTGTTGTTGGTTTCTGTCACACATCAGCATGAATCAGCCATAGGTATACACATGTCCCCTCCCTCTTGAACTTCCCTTCCCCCTCCATTCTATCCCACCTGGCTAGGTTGTCACAGAATACCAGGCTGAACTTCCTGTGCTATATGGCAGCTTCCCGTTAGCTCTCTGTGTTACACACAGTACGTACATGTTTCAATACTACTCTCCATTCGTCTGACCCTCTCCTTCCCCCACTGTGCCCAGAAGTCTACTCTCTGTGTTTGGGTCTCTATTCCTGTCCTGCAAATAGGTTTGTCAGTAGCATTTTTCTAAATTCCATATATATACACATTTATACACTATATTTGTTTTTCTGACTTACTTCACTCTGTATAACAGTATGCTGTCATTTTTGTTGTATATTTGCTTTACAGCTTTTTGATATTTTAGAAGAATTATAGTGAACATCTTGCTGAACACACATATTTGTTCTCATCACTGGTTATTTTTGAAGACAAAGCCTAGAAGTAGACTCATTGGAGCAATGAATGTAAACAGTTTTATCAGTCTTGTCAGATTATTTTTCTGACCATTATTAGTTTTACTGGGAACATATGAAAATGCTCTTTTTTTTTTTTGCTCATACATTAAACAGGAAAAGAAAACTGGTCTGACTAAACCAATCCCATGGTCAATCATACATATATCCTCTTAAGTTAAAAAATCTTTAAAGTGATACATTCATTTGGTTAGAACACACACACACAAACAAACACACATACACACAGATGGTTTTATACTTCCCAGACCTCTTCTGGGGCAACTTCTTTTAACTGTCCTGGCTTTAGTTCTGGTGGTTATCTCCCTATCTCTAAATACTCTTTCTACCACAGTTATTCTCATTTTTGATTTGTCAGTTTTTGATACCTGTTTGCTTTTCACTATGGTAGATGAGGATTTAGGTCAACATTTTCTCTAGCTTCCACTCTCCTCTTAGTTTATTTTCATAATTTTTCTCAATTCCTCCAGTGGTCATTTCTACACCTTTGTGTAGCTTCCTTGAAGCTTCTTTTCTTGTTCCATAGACAGTCATCTCTTGATCCTGGTTTTGTAAGATGACCATATGAGTGCTCCCACAGTCCCCCTCCTCAGCACTGACATTCTATCCTATTTTGCCCTCTAGATGAGTGATAGAGCGACAGAAACGAGTAAGATACCTTGCCATTAAGGGGCTTTAAGACTCTTGGGGTTTAATGTATTTATAGTTAGGTGTACAGTTAGAATAGGAAATGTTAAATATCAGAAAGGTGGTGTGAAAAAGTGTTACAATAGCTTAGAGGAAGAAATGATCACTTAAAAAAATTAATTTATTTTTTATTGAAGGATAATTGCTTTACAGAATTTTGCTGTTTTCTGTCAAATCTCAACATGAATCAGCCATAGGTATACATATATACCCTCCCTCTTGAAGCTCCCTCCAAATGATAACTTTTGTAAGGTAAGATAACTTCTGAAAGGCTGAGATGATTTGATGAAGGATTTTCATTTGAATTGATCCCTGGGTTGGGAAGATCCCCTGGAGGAGGAAATGGCAAGCCACTCCAGATTATCGCCTGGAAAATCCCATAGACAAGTGTTGGGAGGATCCTGGCGGGCTATATAGTACATGGGGTCACAGAGAGTCGGACACAAACCGCAACTGAACAAACTAGAGTTAGAGAGCGACTAAACAGCAACAACACTCTAGAGTTAGATTTACTCTGGGAAAACTCTAAACTTATTTTTACTCATTTAAAGCGCTATGTGATAAAACTTTTTTGTTTTTATAGGCCAGAAGGCTTTAGCGGATGCACAGATCCCTTATTCTGCAGTGGAGCAGGCATGTATTGGCTATGTTTATGGTACGTGGAGACTATATATTCTAAAAGTTGTTCACCTAAGTCTGTCATCAACTACATAAACAATTCAGAGGAATTTGTGAATTTTAACCCTCAAAACTCAGAATTCAGGGTCTTATTTTCATTATTTTTAGAATTTCCTTATGTGTCAGCCTGGTTTAGTACACACATATATTTTGCCATTATTGTGTTGCCAATAAAGAGGACAAATTTAAAACACTTATCTTTAAAAAAGAAAAAATTACTCATGTAAAAATTACTACCATGAAAAAGTAATTATTTTTCAGATGAGAAATTTTTGTTCTTTGTTGTCTTTAAATTTGTTTTTATTGATTTTTGTGTCTAATAAAATGTTTTTCATATTTTTTTTTCTGATTAGAAAACTTTTTTTTCTGATTAGAAAAATGTTGCATGTAAAAGCACAAGAAAAAAATAAGTTACCTATAATCTCATTATCCATATGTTATTACCATTAATTTTTTGGTGTAAATCCTTCAGTGAGTATGAATGCATGTGAATGCATTATGAATGAATTATGTATATACACATAATTGCCTTTTAAATTTAGGTCCTAGTTACATACATTTTGGTGACCTGTTTTTCTCATTTTTGTGTATCCAGTTTTTCCCATGTGGTTCAGTTTTCTTTCACATTATTAACATTTTTCAGTTTTTTTTTCTGGAATAGATTAAATATTCACATGGTATAAAAATACAAGAAAAAGGTGGATGGTTATATAGTGGAAAGTTTCACTCTGAATCCTGTCTCCTTGTCTGTGGTTCCCTTTGCTGATGATTTCACTCATTTCTTCTTCTTTTTTTAATTGAAGTGTATTTGATTTAAAATATTGTGTTAGTTTGACATGTACAGGAAGGTGGTTCAGTTACATATATATATTTTCAGATTATTTTACTTTATAGGTTATTATAGATGTTGAATATTGTTCCCTATGTTACACAGTAAATACTTGTTACTTACCTATTTTGTGTATAGTAGTGCCATGTACATTAATTTTTAATCTACCTTTTCATAGATAATTTATGCATATAAAAGTAAATGTATGAGAGTGTATAAATACCCCTCCCTTTCTTTTGTTGGACACATGGTAGCGTCAATACATACTATTTTGTATTTTACTTTTTTTTTTAAACTTAGTAGTTCTTCGTGACTATTCCAGTTATTTCATAAAGAGTTTCCTTGGTCTCTTTTAATGATAGCATAGTGTTCCATTGAATAGATATATCATGATTTGTTTAATCGACCCTCTTTTAATAGCCATTTAGAATATTCTTAGGCTTTTTACACATTTTAAATTATTTCATGATATGCTAGTCTTGAGGATATACTACAGTTTATTTAGCAGTAGAAATGATATCGTATTTGTTGACATTTTAAATTATTTAGTTATAAAAGAATATAGTAAGCATTCCTGTAGATGATCTTTATGTGTATCTGTGATTACTTTTTTGAGATTTCAAGGTATCAAGAGAGTTCTTTTTTTTTTTTTTTTTTGGATGGATATCTTTCTATTTATTTATTCAAGAGAATTCTTACAGGGAAATTTACTAGTTCAAAGAGATGCACAGTGTATTTATGAATAGGAGGTCCTGAATCTTGCTGTTTCTTTGAAGACTTCTAGAGCATCTGTATCTTCAGGTGTTTCCATCATGCTGCTCCAGCTTGTCTGCCTTGGTGGCCATGTTACTTGGGAAAGAGAATCAAATGCGCATTCCACTTGGATTATTATTTTTCTGGAATACCCTGGCATGCAGAATCTTTTAACTTTTTGAAATTTTGATATGAAGAGAAAAATCAAGGCCTTTTGATCAGTTAGTTTTAACAGATTTATTCAGTTCAGTTCCGTTTAGTCGCTCAGTTGTGTTCGACTCTTTGTGATACCATGGGCTGCAGCATGCCAGGCCTCCCTGTCCATCACCAACTCTCGGAGTTTACTCAAACTCATGACCATTGAGTCGGTGATGCCATCCAACCATCTCATCCTCTGTCGTCCCCTTCTCCTCCCGCCTTCAATCTTTCCCAGCATCGGGGTCTTTTCCAGTGAGTCAGTTCTTCGCATCAGGTGGCCAAAGTATTAGAGTTTCAGCTTTAGCATCAGTCCTTCCAATGCATATTCAGGACTGATTTCCTTTAGGATGGACTGGTTGGATCTCCTTGCAGTCCAAGGGACTCTCAAGAGTCTTCTCCAACAACACAGTTCAAAAGCATCAATTCTTCAGTGCTCAGCTTTCTTTATGGTCCAACTCTGACATCCATGCATGACTACCAGAAAAGTCATAGCTTTGACTAGATAGACCTTTGCTGGCAAGGTAATGTCTGTGCTTTTTAATATGCTGTCTAGGTTGGTCATAACATTTCTTCCAAGGAGCAAGCGTCTTTTAATTTCATGGCTGCAGTCACCATCTGCAGTGATTTAGGAGCCCAAGAAAATAAAGTCTGTCACTGTTTCCATTGCTTCCCCATCTATTTGCCATGAAGTGATGGGACCAGATACCATCATCTTAGTTTTCTGAATGTTGCATTTTAAGCCAGCTTTTTCACTTTCCTCTTTCTCTTTCATCAAGAGGCTCTTTAGTTCCTCTTTGCTTTCTACCATAAGGGTGTCATCTGCATTTCTGAGGTATTTCTCCTGGCAATCTTGATTCCAGCTTGTTCTTCATCCAGCCCAGCATTTCTTGTGATGTACTGTGCATATAAATTAAATAAGCAGGAAGACAGCATACACCCTTGATGTACTCCTTTCCCGATTTGGAACCAATCTGTTGTTCCATGTCCAGTTCTAACTGTTGTTACTTGACTTGCATACAGATTTCTCAGGAGGCAGGTCAGGTGGTCTGGTATTCCCATCTCTTTCAGAATTTTCCACAGTTTGTTGTGATCCACACAGTCAAAGACTTTGGCATAATCAGTAAAGCAGAAGTAGATGTTTTTTCTGGAACTCTCTTGCTTTTTCGATGATCCAGCGGATGTTGGCAATTTGATCTCTGGTTCCTCTGCCTTTTCTAAATCCAGATTGAAGCATCTGGAAGTTCACAGTTCACATACTGTTGAAGCCTGACTTGGAGAATTTTGTGCATTACTTTGCTAGCGTGTGAGATGAGTGCAATGTGCGGTAGCGTGAGCATTCTTTGGCATTGCCTTTCTTTGGGATTGGAATGAAAACTGACCTTTTCCAATCCTGTGGCCACTGTGAGTTTTCCAAGTTTGCTGGCATATTGAGTGCAGCACTTTCACAGCATCATCTTTTAGGATTTGAAATAGCTCAACTGGAATTCCATCACATCCACCAGCTTTGTTTGTAGTGATGCTTTCTAAGGCCCACTTGACTTCACATTCCAGGATGTCTGGCTCTAGGTGAGTGATCATACCATCATGATTATTTGGGCCATGAAGATCTTTTTTGTATAGTTCTTCTGTGTATTCTTGCCACCTCTTCTTAATATAATATGCTTCTGTTAGGTCCTTACCATTTCTGTCCTTTATTGAGCCCATCTTTGCATGAAATGTTCCCTTGGTATCTCTAATTTTCTTCAAGAGATCTCTTGTCTTTCTCATTCTGTTGTTTTCCTCTATTTCTTTGCACTGATCACTGAGGAATGCTTTCTTATCTCTCCTTGCTATTCTTTGGAACTCTGCATTCAAATGGGTCTAATCTTTCCTTTTCTCCTTTGCCTTTTGCTTCTCTTCTTTTCACAGCTGTTTGTAAGGTGTCCTCAGGCAACCATTTTGCCTTTTTGCATTTCTTTTTCTTGGGGATGGTCTTGATCACTGCCTCCTGTACAATGTAACGAACCTCTGTCCATAGTTCTTCATGTACTCTGTCTGTCAGATCTAATCCCTTGAATCTATTAGTCACTTCCACTGTGTAATCATAAGGGATTTGATTTAGGTCATACCTGTATGGCCTAGTGGTTTTTCCTACTTTCTTCAATTTCAGTCTGAATTTGGCAATAAGGAGTTCATGATCTGAGCTGTAGTCAGCTCCTGGATTTGTTTTTGCTTACTGTATAGAGCTTCTTCATCTTTGGTGGCAAAAGAATATCATCAGTCTGATTTCGGTAATAACCAGCTGGTGAAGTCCATGTGTAGAGTCTTCTCTTGTGTTTTTGGAAGACAGTGTTATGACCAGTGCATTCTCTTGGCAAAACTCTATTAGCGTTTGCCCTGCTTCATTCTGTACTCCAAGGCCAAATTTGCCTGATACTCCAGGGATTTATGTCTGATAATATACATGAAATATTGCTTCCTTTATCATGTAACCCTACCCAGATTGAGTTGTTTGCTATTACTTGGTCATTTCTCTACTTTCCTACCTCTGTGTTATGTAAATAAAGTGCATATATATATTGTGTTTTGAGAATTTTTGTATTTGCAGAATAAGTGATGCTTCATGCTGAAACTGTTTCTGAATAAGATGTCCATGTTTTATGTTAGACAAAGGCATAATACTAGAAAAATATAATGTATTATATTGCTTTGCAGCTCCATAATTCTCATGTTGCATAGATAATTTTCTTTTTTCTATGTAGGTGACTCTACCAGTGGGCAGAGGGCTATCTATCATGGTTTGGGACTGACTGGAATTCCTATAATCAACGTCAACAATAACTGTTCTACTGGCTCAACTGCTTTGTTTGTGGCCCGGCAACTGGTTCAGGGTGGTGAGAAGTGCCTATTTGTCTAGTGTACTTAAATAGATGTGGGGTTATTGCCTTTCTTTTATGATGTCTCCATACAACCGTCAGAGAGATTGCTTTTTAATGTATTTTTTTAAAATAAAAATTTTATTGATATATACTTTATATAGCACAAAAGTGTAGAATTCAGTGTCTTTAGTATGTTCCCAGGTTTATGCAACTGTCAGCACTGTTTAATCTTAGAACATTTGTATCACCTGCAGAAGAGAGCTGTACCTATTAGCGGTCACTTCCCATTTCTCCCTCCCCACAACCCTTGGCAACCACTAATTTACTTTCTGTCTCTATGGATTTATATATTCTGAACATTATATAAATGGAATCATATATTATATGACCTTTTATGGCTTTTTTCACTTACCAGAATATTTTCACAGTTTGTTCATGTTTTAGCGTGTATCAGTATTACATTCTTTTTTGTGGCCAAATAGTAATCCATTGTATGAATATACCACATTTTGTTTACCCATTTATTAGTTGATGTACACTGTGCTATTTCTACTTTTTGGCTATTGTGAATAACCCTGCTATAAGCATTTATGTACAACTTTTTTGTGGCCATATGTTTTCAGTTCTCTTGGGTATATATCATAGTCTGTATTTCCAAATGTTCTAGGCTCCTTCATTAGGCCTTTTATTCTTTCTTCTGATTGTTGATTAACTTGGTGTTTTAATTGTTGGAGCTTTATAATGTCTCACTGTTGGATACTAGTAGCCCTTGTGCCCCCTACCTTGGTTTTTTTTTTTCTTTTTTTAAAGAAAAATTTTGGCAGTCCTGCTTGTTTTGCTGTTCATTTGAACTTTAACATCATTTTTAGATGCCCCCTCTTTCCAAAAATAGTTCTGTTGAGATTTTGATCAAGATTCTTTAAAATTTTTTTAAATTTTATTTAATGTTTAAAAATTCACAATTAGCTATTTGTATTTGTTCTTCACTGGAACATATTTCCACATTAATAAAAAGTTTTATTAACACTCAAAATCAAAGGAAGAAGTATATACTTTATTGATTTTTCCTCGTATCTAGAGGTGTATAAGAATTTTCTCTGTGATTTTTCACTTACTACAAATTTTATAGGACTACACTATGTTTTTACATTTTGTGTACATCAACATAATTGTTTAAATAGAAGTGTTTAAGTGTATTTTATTCGAGTCAAGAAATTTAATTTTTCAAGATAATTACATTTTCTTTCAAGGTCTGGCAGATTGTGTCTTGGCTCTTGGGTTTGAGAAGATGGAAAAGGGACCCCTTGCACTAAGCGTGAGTCTCATTTATTTTTGTTTTGGAATTGTTATAACACTATGAGAAAACTTTGCCCTTCTGACTGCCATAAATAGAGCTCGCAAAAGCTGAAAAATGAGATTATATATGTATGTATGCACATGTGCTGAGTCACTCAGTTGTGTCCAAGTTTTTGCAACCCCATGAATTGTAGCCTGCCTGTCAGGCTCCTTTGTCTGTGGAATTTTCCAGGCAAGAATACTGGAGTGGCTTGCCACTTTCTCCTCCAGGGAATCTTCCTGACCCAGAGATCGAACCCTCATCTCCTGGGTTTTCTGCATTGGCAGGTGGATTCTTACTGTGCCACCTGAGAAGACCATATGTATGCAAAGATCCTGGTAATTTAGACAGTAAAGAATCTTAATTTTGCTCAACACCTTTATTTTGTGAAACTTATGTTCAGACAGGTTAGATGATTGAATCTGAGATGGACCTGTGTATTTAATTTGAAACATTCAAATTTTATTCATTCATTGAAAAATTAATTCCATTCAACAGACTGAAGAGTGTCAATAAAGTTTGGGACTTCTGTTTTCTTTTTTTTTTTTTTCCTGGAACTTCTGTTTTCCATAATGGGAAGTCAGGTTTTTAAATCATTTCTCCTAATGATCACAACTGAAATATTTGAATGGAATAGAAATAAGATACCCTGAAGACACTGAAGAACTAACAGGAGAGGAACTGCAGGTGTATGCTAGAAAATTAAGATCAGCATTAGAAGTTGTTTTTGCCTCAGAGGCCTTTGATCAGGAAGCCTTGAGCTTCCATTTTGGTGGCCCCCTAGGATGAAGGGGAAAGTAGTCGAAGCTCAGGTGCTCCGAAGATTAGAAGTTTAATACCCACTCTCCACATTTAACTGGGTGGACTCTGTAGGGGTAAACCTTTTAGGTAAGGGTGAACACAAAGTAAAACTTCCCCCCTCCCCTACATCCTCTTTTCCCCACCTTCAGGAGATTACAGGGAGAATTGCCTTGGTAGTGAGCAGAGCAAGGGAGAAGAAAAGAGGACAAAATAACCAGAAAACCTTTCAATGAGAATTAAGAAACCAAAGGCTATTTTCATGTGGGACTGCTGCCAAAATGCTCATTTACCTGGGTGGTGAAAGAAACATCAGGCTATGAATTGAGTCTGGACTTAGGCTCAGTCGGTAAAGAATCCGCCTGCAGTGTGCTAGACCTGGCTTCAATCCCTGTGTTGGGAAGATCCCCTGGAGGAGGGCATGACAACCCACTCCAGTATTCTTGCCTGGAGAATCCCCATGGACTGAGGAGCTTGGTGGGTTACAGTCCATGTGGTCGCACGGAGTTGGACACAACTGAGCAACAGAAGTACAGCACAGCACATGAATTGAGTCTAAATTGGTTCCAGGTTGGTACCAATTACTTTCTACCATTAAGTTGCACTTAACAGAAGCAACTGCAAATTTTCTTGTGGAGGAAAGTATCTTTCTTCTAGGCTTTGAGAACTCTTCAAGTAAGTTTTCAAGGACCTGCAATTAAAGCTAACCTCGTTAAAGAATCGAGGCACCATATTTGAGGACCAGGAGAAAGAAGGAGGAGTAAAAAGTGATCTCTGCAGACCTCTAAAGCTAGATACATTGGATACAGATTTAGGCATACTTACTATGTTTAAAAAAAGACAAGCTTGAAAATACCTCAGGGGTATAAGAAACTACAAAAAGGGATATTGTAGGCTTTGGAAAAATACCAAATATGATTTACAGAATAAAAATGAAATATTTAAAATTGAAAATTCAAAAGATAGGTTTAATAGCCAATTATACATGATTAAAAGAGAATTTCTAGTGAAACGGGACTAGAAGTAATTATTTAGAGTACACTATAGAAAGAAAAAAGATTGAAAATAGGCGGGAACTTATGATATATGGAGAGCACTGTGATGTTATAATAAATGGGTAATTGGAATTAATCGGGAGAAGTGGTGAGAGAGAAAATAGGGCATAGGCATTTTGTCTATCTTTTCAGAAAATTAGCTGTTAGTTTCATTTATCTTTTAAATTTTATTTTCAGCCTCTCTTTCATTTATTTCCTCTCTAATCTTTGTTATTTTCTTCCTTCTAATGATTTTAGGCTTTGATTATTCTTTTTTTCTAGTTTCTTTAGTGAAAAGTTAAGTTGTTTATTTGATATCTTTCTTGTTCTTAATGTAAGCGTTGTTATGAATATCCCTCTTAGGACTGCTTTTACGGCATCCCACAAATTTTGATGTATTGTATTTCCATTTTTGTTTGTCTCAGGGTACTTTATGATTTCTTTGACTTATTGGTTGTACAGTAGCATGTTGTTTAATATCCACATATTTGAATTTTATAGTTTTCTTCTTGTAATTGCTTTCTGCTTTTAAACCACAGTGGTTGGAAAAGATGCTTTCTATGATTTCAGTCTTAAATTTATTAAGATTTGTTTGTGGCCTAACATATGATCTATCCTGGAGAACATTTTCCGTGTATGCTTGAGAAGAATGTATATTCTGTTGAGTTTGAACAGAATGTTCTGCAAGTCTCTGCTAAGTCTATGTGGTATAGTATCTTATTTAAGGCTGGTGTTTCCTTATTGATTTTCTGTCTAAATGATCTGTTTATTGATGAAAGTTGAGTATTAAAATCTCCTACTATTATTGTATTGTTATCTATTTCCCTCTTTAGATCTGTTAATATTTGCTTTATGTATTTAGGTGCTGCTATGTTGGGTGCACAAATATTTACAAATGTTATACCCTCTTGTTGTGCTGACTCATTTATCATTGTATAATGACCTTCTTCCTACTCGATGGGCATGAGTTTGAGTAAACTCCGGGAGTTTGTGATGGACAGGGAGGCCTGGCATGCTGCGATTCATGGGGTCACAAAGAGTAAGACGTGACTGAGTGACTGAACTGAACTGAACTGAATGACCTTCTTTGTCTCTTAGTACAGTCTTTGTCCTAAAGTCTATTTTGTCTGATGTAAGTACAGTCAACCCTTGAACAATACAAGTTTAAATTGCATGGGTCCACTTTTATGTGGATTATTTTCCAGTAGCAAATACTACAAGTACTACAGTTGGTTGAATTTACTGATGTGGAACCAAAGATATGGAAGAGCCATGGATATGGAGGAATTGTACATATAAATTATATATTATATGCAGACTGTAGATTATGTGCAGCTTTTCAACTGCATGGAGGGTCAGTGCCCTGACACTCATGTTGTTCAAAGTTCATCAGTATATATCTACTGTAGCTTGGTTTTGGTTTACAGTTGCATGGAATATCATTTCCTATCCCTTCACTTTTAGTCAGTGTGTATCCTTAATCTCAAGTGAGTCTCTTACAGGTTGCATATAGTTAGGTGTTTTTTAAAAATCTGTTATTAACTGTGTGTCTTTTGATTGGAGAATTTAGTCCATTTACATTTAAGGTATTATTGTTAAGTATAGACTTACTGCCATTTTGTTAATAGTTTTCTGGTTATTTTGTAGGGTATGGGTATTATTTGAAGGCAAAGGACACTAATCTATAGATTGAAATTCCAGTGACTCCGAAGTAGAATAAATAAAAAGAAACTCATACACAGACATGTCACAGTGAACTGCAGAACAAAAGAAAAAAAAGCAATACAAAAGCAAAGAGAATAGTGGGGTTTAATATCTTTGTTTTTGGGCCACACTGCATGGCTTGTGGTATCTTAGTTCTCCAACCAAAGATTGAACTTCGGTCATCAGCAGTAAAACACAGATTCCTAACCACTGGACTGCTAGGGAATTCTCTTTTAGTATCTTCTTTGTATGGAGACTATTAGTACAACACAGGTTATAGACATTTGTTTTGTGTATCTATGGATATTGAGTTTGGACTCATTAGCTTTAGAATAATTTTACCTTCTATTTGTGAAAAAGTAATTAGAAACTTGTTAAATGAGTGTTTTAAGCAATTTGAAGCAACTTGTAAATGAATTTTTTGACAATTTAAAGACTAAGGGTCTATAAGTTTGGTTATTGACATCATTTTAAAGAGTTATATTTTAGTTAAGAGTTTCCTTGGTGGCTCAGTGGTAAAGAATCTGCCTGCTAATGTAGGAATGCTAGTTCAATCCCTGGTACAGGAAGATCCCCTGGAGAAGGAAATGGCAATTCACTTCGGTATTCTTCCCTGGGAATCCCACAGACAGAGCCTGGTGGGCTACAGTCCTTGAGGTCACAAAGGGTCGGATATGACTTCGCGACACCCACCCACCACGATTTTAGTTAAACCATAGTCTCTTGATCTTAAAAGTAGTCTTAATTTTAGTAATCATTTTGGTAATGGTTTTCTACTTTTTAGTTTTGTTTCTCCAGTGTTAAGTGTATAATTTCTTATATATATATATATTTCTTATATATGTATGTGTGTGTGTGTGTATATATATATATATATATATATATATATATATATATATGTATTTTCCCCAAGAGGGGAGTTGTTTCTTTAATTATATACTTGATGATTCTTTAAAATATGAATATCTAGGAATTGATCTCTCTGGTAAATTCAAATTTCCCTATAGAAGGTGCTACAATATAAAAATAGAATCTTTGTTAGAAAATGAGTTAAAGATTTAGCCTTTCACTTGGGATTATATTGTTACCTAATGCATGAGATCAATCTCATTCAATTTTCTGTGTTCGAACATTAAAGGACCTCTACCCCATATTAATTTAAATTGATCTCTTAGAATCAAAGGAGTGGCTGGAACATCACAGGCCCTCCAATCAACAGAGGCTATTTCCCATTTTCCCTTAGAGAGCATTTTAAGAAAATGGTTTAAGCTAAGTTGGGTCTTAAATATAATTAAGGTATAGTAACAATTTTTTTTTGTTTTTGGTGGTGTGGTGTAGGTTTTGGGATGTTAGTTCCCCAACCAGGGAACGAACCCAGGCCCTTGGCAGTGAAAATGTGGAGTCCTAACCACTGGACCGAGAGGGAATTCCCTAAAATTGCTATATAATAAATAAGAATAATAATAAAATGAAGGTAATTAATGATTTCCCTGGAGGAGGAAATGGCAACCAACTCAAGTATTCTTACCTGGAGAATTCCATGGACAGAGAAGCCTGCAGGCTACAGTCCATGGGGTCGCAAAAAACCGGACACAACCAAGCACATACACACACAATTAAAGATCAAGGAAGACAAGTTGTTTCTGGTTATGGGATAAAACATCATAAGCCAAGTCATGAATGTTGGAACGAATATAGTATGCTCAGGGGACAGTTTGAAAAACTGGATTGCAGGGTGGCAACAAGAAAAGATGCAAAATAAGATGGTTAGGTGATTGGCTAACAGAGGTACTTAATATTTATGTCACATGATAAATAGATGTTTTTCTTTCATAGTTAATGGTAGGTACCTTGATAACTTTTATTAAAATTAGAAAATAGTAAAATTCATCCACAGTCCAGTAATTTTTAAAAAGTATATGTGTTAAAAGTCATTTTCTGGGACTTCCCTGCTGGCCCAGTGGTTAAGACTCTGAGCTCCCAATGCAGGGGGCCCAGGTTCGATACCTGGTCAGGGAACTAGATCCCACATGCTGCAACTAAGACCTGGTGCAGCCAAATAAATGAATAAATATTAAAAAAAAAGTCATTTTCTGCTTGTTTAATATTGTTCAAAAATATATATGTTAAAAGTAATTTTCTGCTTGTTTAATCCTGTTCTTCAGAGGTAACCAGTGTATTTATATGTCCTTTCTTTTTTCCATATTTATACAGATATCTAAATATATTCACATACTATACTACACACATATACATATTAACAATGTTAAAAAATATCTGACATGTATGTGAAGAAGATAGAAAATTTTATACATATTGCTTTTTCACATTACAAATGGACAGCTTTCCTGGTTTGAACATATTGATCAACTTCCTTATTTTTTATTATATTTTTAAATTGAAGGATAATTGCTTCACAGAATTTTGTTGTTTTTTGTCAGACATCATATGAATGACAAACTTCCTTATTTTTTAACAGCTGCCTAGTGTCGCTTTTCATGGCTATAAAGTTTTCAATTGATCTCTTCTGCTTTTCTGGTTACATGGTTTACTTTTAATTTTATATGTGTTTTGTTTTTTGTTTTGCTGTTACAGTGCTCCAGTCAGCATTCTTGTACGTAATATCTTAACTTTCTCAAGCAGTTCTGTCTTTTTTTTAATCCTTTTTGTCCCTCCCACTATCCTCAAGCTAGTATTTCTGTAGGACAGAAATAATTTAGACAATGTTTTAGTTAGAGGTGGCCCTGAAGATTTGTACCCGTGAAGTGAAACCGTGAAGCCCAGAGTGAAGTAATTACCCGATGCCGTAGGGTCAAGTTAGCAGTTAGTGATACAACTGAGACCAGGTCTTTTGATCCAAATGTGCTTAGCTGAAATTGATGCCTACTGGCTTGTACCAGCTTGCAAGATCTGATTATGCATGCCTTTTTTTTTTCTATCTTTGCTTTCAGTGACATCATGCTAGCATATTCAAATTGGTCACTGCAGGATTATTTACACCCCCAAAATCGACAAATGCTATCAGTAAGACCTCCTTCATCCAACATGAGCCTTTTAAATATTTACTAGGAAACCACTAATTTAAATCTACCATCTTTCTACTTGTTTTCTTTTGTTCAATATCTTCTTTATTCTTTTTTTCCTCTTCGTCTTCTTTTCTGTTCATCGAGAATTCTTTCTAATTTTATTTTGTCAGTTTTATGTTCGTATTAACTATACCTCTGGAGCTTTGCTTTTAGTGGTTTCTTTAGGGTTTACATTCATCTTTAACTTATTCACAAACCCCCTTGAAGTAATGTTATGACTCTCACTATAGTATGTTACGTGAATCTTACGAAGTGTTTTTTTGGTTGCCTCTTCCTAGAAGCACATTTTACTATACATGTTATAAGCCCCACATCAGTTACTGATTTTGTCTTAAATAGTCAATTGTTTTTAATTTTAATTAAAAAAAATTTTGTTTATAGCTGCACTGGGTCTTCGTTGCTGCATGTGGACTTTCTGTAGTTGCAGAGAGCGGGGGCTACTCTGTAGTATGTGGGCTTCTCATTGCAGAGACTTCTCTTGTTGCAGAGCATGGACTCTAGAGCCCAGGTTCAGTGGTTGCGGTACCTGGGCCCAGTTACCCCAAGGCACGTGGAATCCTCCCAGACCAGGAATCAAACCCCCGTTCCCTGCATTGGCAGGCAAATTCTCAGCCACTGGACCATCAGGAAAGTCCCTCATCAATTGTTTTTTGAAAGAATTCTTAAAGTAAAAAAAGAACCCTTATATTTTTTCCACATGTTTATCATTTTCAGTGCTCCTTATTCCTTTATTATTGATCCAGAATTTCCTTTAGGATTATTTTCCTTCTGCCTGAAGAATCTGCTTTACCATTTCATATAGTATTGATTTGCTGGTGATATATTCTCTCAATGTCTGTATGTTCTACTAGGTCTTTATTTACCTTTTTTTTTTTTGAAAGATATATTTGCTGAATACAGAATTCTCTGTCAGCTTTACTTTTTCTTGGTTCACTGTCATTTTGGCTTTCATTGTTTTCAATTTAAAGTCTGTTTTCATTCTTATTTTTTGTTCGCCTATACTTAATGTATATTTTACTTTGGTTACTTTTAGTATTTTTCTTTCTCACTGGTTTAGAACAGTTTTATTATGATGTACCTTGGTGTAGTTTTATCATGTTTTGTGTTATTGGGGTTTGTTGAGGCTCTTGGCTATGTGAGTTATAGTTTTCATCAGATTTGAAAATTTTTCATCCATTATGGCTTAAAATATTTTTTCCTTACTTTTGTGTCTCTCCATCTTCTCTTTTCCTGACCCCAATTATAATATCTCTAAACTTCTTGATTGTTGTTCCACAATTCACTGATCTTGTTCATTTTTTTCGAGTTTTTTTTCCTCCTCATGTTTTAATTTGTTACTTGCTCAGGTTTGCTAATCTGTGCCGCATTGTTTAATCTGTTAATTTCA
This sequence comes from Odocoileus virginianus, assembly GCF_023699985.2. NCBI lineage: Eukaryota > Metazoa > Chordata > Mammalia > Artiodactyla > Cervidae > Odocoileus > Odocoileus virginianus. Next base: position 74,161,692 of record NC_069678.1, on the reverse strand, counting down.
CTGAGTTTACTTTTCAGACAATGTATATTTTATCTCTAAAAAATTTTTGACTCTTTTTTGTATCTTCCATATTTTTCTTTGTCATGTTCATGCTTTCTTCTACCTTCTTGAACAAGTGGAGTATGTTTATAGTAATACTGCAGGAAAGGGACCCCTTCCAGGGGCCAAGAGTGGGCTCTTGTCTAACACTTGGAAATGAATTATCTGAGGAGACATACCTGTTGACAAAGCAATAAAACTTTATTGGGAAGGGGTGCCCAGGTATAGAGCAGTAGGGTAAAGGAACCCAGGAGAACTGCTCTGCCATGTGGCTTGCAGTCTCAAGTTTTATGGTGATGGGATTAGTTTCCGGGTTGTCTTTGGTCTATTCTTCTGACTCAGAGTCTTTCCTGGTGGTGCTCGCATTGGTCAGTCAAGATGGATGCCAGTGAAAAGGATTCTGGGAGGTGGTCAGACACGTGGTATCTCCTTTTGACTTTTCCTAAACTCTTCCGGCTAGTGGTGGCTTATTAGTTCTGTGTTCCTTACCAGGACCTCCTGTCATAAAATAACTCACACAAATGGTTACTGTGGTGCCTGGCCAGAGTGGGCGGTTTCAGTCAGTGTGCTTCCCCTAACAGTAATTGTTTTAGTGGAGTTTATTTATAGTAATTCTTTAACATTAAAACAATTTTGTCATCTGTATAATTTCTATTGATTGATTAATCCACTCTTTACAAGTTGTACTCTTCATTTCATTGCATGCCTCATAACTTGTGATTGAATGTTAGACATTATGAATTTTACTTTGTTGGGTGTTAATGGAATTTTTATATTCCATTAACAATTTAGGAGTTTGTTCTGGAAATAGTTGTTTTTTAGAAGTGGTTTGATCCATTTGAGATTTGCTTTTATGTTTTGTTAGGCAGAATTCAGAACAGTCATTATTATTCCAAGGCTGAACTGATGCTGCTATTCAAGCAGTAACCTCAGGATTCCATTGATGCTCTTTGTGTTAGGAGATCTTTCCATTGTGGTTTTGAGAATAAAACTATTCCTGGCCCTATGGGAACATTGGGAATTATTGTGCCTGCTCCTTTTCAGTGACTCTTTCCCTGGTTTTAGTAGTTTCCTCATATTCATGTGTTGATTAGATTCACTAAATACTCAAAGGGAGCTCTCTTCAGATTTTCAGAGAGCTCTCCCTCTGTCCTCTCCATTACTCTTCTCTGTTAGTTCTTTCAGAGATCCCTGTACTAGGCTTTATGTTGTCCATTGTTTGAAAACAGTCACTTTGTATATTTTGCTCAGGTTTTTATTTTTATTTTTTTGCTCAGGTTTTTAAATGTTTAAGATAGAAGGATAAATTTGGTTTCTGTAGTCCATCATGGCTAGAAGCAGAAGTGTATATGATTGTTTCCATTAACATTCCTTTGAACATAGATATGAACATTTTCCGTATTAAAATTTTTTTTTTTTAGATTTCTTTTGACAGAAAAACTTTCCACTGGTGGAAATCCAAACATAATTTTATATACTTATTTTAAAGATTTCTGTGTTCACAGATTCCACGGGACCCATTTATCAACTCAGTTTATCTTTATCCTTTGTATTGGCAAGTTGCTGATCATATCTAACTAACTAATTTTCCTTGTGTAAGCCTATTCTTTCTTAATCTTATTTTTTATATTTATTCGTTTGTTTCGCTGCACCGGGTCTTAGACTCTGGACACAGGATCTTTGATCTTCATTATGGTGTGTGGGCTCGTTTCGTTAAGGCATGTGGGGTTTAGTTCCCTGACTAGGGGTTGTTGACTAAAAAGATGCATGATATGAGAGTTTTGAGTTAAGTTTTATTTGGGGCAAAATCAGGACTGCAGCCCAGGAGAGGGGGTACCTCAGATAGCTCTGAGAGACTGCTCCAAAGAGGCAGTCGGACAAGGTCAATATATGATTTCGGTGAAGTGGGAGTTCAATGCAGCCAAGTGCTTGCTTTACAAAAGGTTTTCTGCTGGTCAGGAGGAGCTGATGTCACCCTGAAGGGATTTAGTGCTTTTCTAGATATGAAGAGATGCACAGATTGGGATCATCTGAAAAGATCTAACTATCTAAACATCTGTTCTACCAGGTTCCCTGGAGCACAGAGTGCCTCACTCCACCCTGACCTCCCTCTAGGGGAGGTGTTAAAGGTCGACAGATGCAGCAGCATAGGTTCAATCTCCAGAGACAGATGGCAAATGCCTTGTCATTGTCGTTCAGTTGCTGGCAAATGCTTTTGGCAAGTTCCAGTTTGTTGTTGACAGGATGAAAGTTGGCCCCCCTGCATTGGGAGTGTGGAGTCTTAGCCTCTAGACCACCAGAGAAGTCCCTCTTAATCTTTTTTTTTGAGTTTTTTTAAATTGGAGAATTGGGACGATCCCCTGGAGACAGGCATGGCAACCCAGTCCAGTATTCTTGCCTGAAGAATTCCATGGACAGAGGAGCCTGGCAGGCTATAGTCCATGGGATCACAAAGAGTTGGCCACGACTGAGCCACTAACACACACAATTAGATTATAACGTTTCGCCAATCGCTGCTGTATAGCAAAGTGACTCAGTTATGCACATATATACACTCTGTTTTACGTTATCTTCCGTTATGACTGATCACAGGATGTGAATATAGTTCTCTGTGCCATACATTAGGATCTTGTTATAAACGTAACCTCTGCCAACCCCAAACTCCCAGTCCGTCCCTCTCCCTCTCCCGTCCCCTTTGGCAACCACAAGTCTGTTCTCTAGTTCTTTGAATCTGTTTCTGTTTTGTAGATAGGTTCATTGCACCCTATTTTTGATTCCACATATAAGTGGAATTGTAGTATTTGTCTTTTCTTTCTGATTTATCTCTGTTGGTATGATAATCTGTAGTTACATCCATGTTGCTGCTGCAAATAGCATTATTTCACACATTTTTTGTGGCTGAGCAGTATTCCATTGTACATATGTACCACATCTTCTTTATTCATTCATCTTTTGATGGACATGAGGTCATTTTGAACAATGCTGCTATGAACATAGTAGTGCATGTATCTGTTTGAATTATAGTTTTGTCTGGGTATATTCCCAGTAGTGGAATTGCTGGATTATATGGTAGTTCTGTTCTTAGTTTTCTGAGACTCCTCCATAGTGTTTTTCACAGTGGCTGTACCAACTTACATCTTCACCAACAGGGGATAGGTATGAGGGTACCCTTTTCTTCACAGCCTCTTCAGAATTTGTTATTTGTAGACTTTTTAATAATGGCCATTCTGACCAGTGTGAGGTGGTACCTCATTGTAGTTTTGATTTGCATTTCTCTAATAATTAATGGTGTTATTACTAATTATTAGTAATAATTAGTAATTATTAATAATTACTTAGTAAGTAGACATGAAAAGATGTCTTTTCATATGTCTATTTAATCTTTTCATAGCATTTGCTTTAGAACCTCTTTGTGGACCTAATTAATTAATTTCATTCAACAGTTATTTATGGAATCTTAACTATATAGCAGGGCATATGCTAGGCACTGGATACATATACAGAAGTTTATGAAGAATTCATATGTTCTGGGTGTTCATAGTCTGGTAGGGAAACTGGAAGAAACAGCCTCCCGTTTGTAAAATATTTGCATTGGGAACTATGTTTCTCTCTTCTAGAGCCATGGAAACAGATGTGATTGCACTCTGAGTATCACTTTATCCTAATCGTAATTCACTTCTCAAATACCCAGACCTGCTCCTGCCTTAGGGACTTTGTTCTTGCTGTTCTGTCTGCCTAGAATGCTCCTCTCCCCAACTTCACCAAATGACTTACTCATACTCCTTCACATCCCTGCTGAAATGTCACTTTATCAACGTTATCTCCTTAGACTATTTTCTATAACATACCACTTCCCACCTTCAATCTTTATCCCTTTATTTGAGTTTGTTATTATTTACATTTTAATCATTTTCATCCTCATTACTTTCTGTTCCCTCTTCCTTCAAATATGAATGCTAGATGAGCAGGGAATTTATCTGTTTTGTTTATTGTTTTATCCCTAGAACATTGAGCAGTTATTTGCACATAATGGGATTCTTAATACATGTTTCTTTTTTTTTTTACTTAAAAATTATTTATTTTTAATTGAATGACTGATTTTAATCATACTGAAAATTTTTGGCTTACTCCACACTTCTAATTAATAGTTGAAAGAGATATGTATCATGTTGAGTACTTATTAAAAATTTTTTTCTCCTCTCTTAGACTCCAAATAGGGCTAATCCAGTTGATAAACATCTTCAAGTCCTGATCAATAAGTATGGATTATCTGCCCACCCAATTGCTCCTCAGATGTTTGGGGGTGCTGGAAAAGAGCACATGGAAAAATATGGTATGTTAAAAAACTTTAAGGCTTATTTTTAGTTATATACATGTATTTATTAGGGCTTCCCCTGTAGCTCAGTCAGTAAAGAATCTGCCTGCAGTGCGGGAGACCAAGGTTTGATCCCTGAGTTGGGAAGATCCCCTGGAGAAGAAAATGGCAACCCACTCCAGTATCCTTGCCTAGAAAATCTCATGGACAGATGAGCCTGGTGGGCCGCAGTCAATGGCATTTCTAAGAGTCGGGCACGACTGAGTGACTAACATACATGTATTTATCAAGGAACTGTGGAGGATGCCAGTTTGTATAAAATATGAAATGGTTTTTCAATTAAGTTGAAATAGTATTTGTTGAATTTAGTTGTAAAGTATTTATACAAATGAGATCATATTGGAAATACCTTGGATGTTCCAAAAGAAGACACTGAAATAGGAAAAATAACATAAATCAACCATGGACTATAAATTGAGGCTTATCAGTTCTGAGTACAGTATTCTCAGTACTTGAATCCATCAAGAGTCCATCGTCATTTGTCAATCCATAGTGTTTTATTTTAAATTTAATTAAATTAATTAATTTATTTTTGGCTACACTGTGTCTTCTTTGCTGCATGGGCTTTTTCTTATTTTGGCAAGTAGGAGCTACTCTCTAGTTCAGTGCACAGGGTTCTTACTGAGATGGCCTCTCTTGTTTTGTGAAGCATAGGTTCTGGGGCATGTGAATCTTCAGTAGTTGTGGCACATGGGTTTAGCTGCCCCTTGCCATGTGGACTTTTCCCAGACCAGGGATTGAGCCCATGTCCTCTGCATTGGTAGGCGAATTTTTAACCGCTGAACTACCAGGGGAGTCACATAATGTTTTGGGAGAATTAAATTGCATAGTTGACTTTTATTTTGTAGGTGAGTATCCTAGCTTTTTGACTGATGATCAGTGATTGATCTGCATTAGCCAGTTAGTTAAAGCATGGGATAGTGCAGAAAGAGTTGTTTTTTTTTTTTTTTTTTTTTAATTTTATTATATGACCATGTGTTCTGTGAGATGAGAAAGAAAATAGTTGTGCTTGAAAGTACAACATTCCTGTTCTTTGCAGGAAAAATACCCTAGGCTTGATAACCAAGATCAAGTAATCAGAAAGGAAAGAAATCTTCAAGGAAAAATGGTAGGATGGCATAGAGGAGACTGATAGTTTGGGGCCATGGAATTTTCTTCCTTGTAGCTATTTGTTACCATTTTAAACTCCCTCCATTCCAGTCTGGGTTACGCTCTTTCTCAATGCTACCACTGATCACCACATTGCCATAGAAAGTAAATACTTCTCAATACTGTTTTAATAGACCTCAACACCATTAGTCCCTTTTGATCACTTCTTTCTTAAAACATATTCTTCTCTTGGCATTTGTGACACATCATTCTTCTGATTTTCCTTACCTCTTTGGCTATTTCTTGTCCATTTCCTTTTGAATTAAATAATTTATTTAAAATATTTAGCTCTTACTGTATTGCAGGCATTGTTCTAGGCACTGAAATATAGAAGTACTGTTGTTCGATCTCTCAGTTGTGTCTGATGCTTTGCAACTCCGTGGACTGCAGCACACCAGACTTGCCTGTCCTTCACTATCTCTTGGAGTTTGCTCAAACTCATGCCCTTGAGTCGACGATGCCATCCCACCATCTTGTCCTCTGTTCCCTCCTTCTCCTTTTGCCCTCAGTTTTTCCTAGCATTAGGGTCTTTTCTCATGAATTGGCACTTTGCATCAGGTGGCTAAAGTATTGGAGCTTCAGCTTCAGCATCAGTCCTTTCAATGAATATTCAGGCTTGATTGCCTTTAGAATTGACTGGTTTGATCTTGCTGTCTAAAGGATTCTCAAGAGTCTTCTCCAGCATCACAGTTCGAAAGCATCAGTTCTTCAGCGCTCTGCCTTCTTTATGGTGCCACTCTCACATCTGTACCTGACTACTAGAAAAACCATAGCTTTGAATATGTGGACCTTTTTGGCAAAGCAGTGCCTCTGCTTTTTAATACGCTATCTAGGTTCTTCATAGCTTTTCTTCCAAAGAGCAGTTGTCTTTTAATTTCAGGGCTGCAGTCACCATCCACAGTGATTTTGGAGTCCAAGAAAATAAAACCTGTCACTGCTTCTACTTTTTCCCCATCTAGTTGCCGTGAAGTGATGGGACTGGATGCCATGATTTTTGTTTTTTGACCGTTGAATTTTAAGCCAGATTCTTCACTCTCTTTTACCTTCATCAAAGGCTCTTGAATTCCTCTTCACTTTCTGTCATTAAGGTGGTGTCTTCTGCATCTGAGGTTTTTGATATTTCTCCCGTCAATCTTGATTCCAGTTTGTGCTTCATTCAGCCCCTCATTTTGCGTGACATACTCTGCAAATAAGTTAAATAGGCAGGGTGATGGTATGGAGCCTTGGTGTACTCCTTTCCCAGTTTTGAACTAATCTGTTGTTCCATGTTCAATTCTAACTGTTGCTTCTTTACCTGCCTACAGATTTTTGAGAAGACAGGTAAGGTGTTCTGGTATTCCCATATCTTTAAAAATTTTCCACAGTTTTTTTGTGATCCATACAGTCAAAGGCTTTAGCGTAGTCAGTGAAGCATAAGTAGATGTTTTTCTGGAATTCTCTTGCTTTTCTCATGATCCAGTGGATGTTGGCAATTTGATCTCTGGTTCCTCTGCCTTTTCTAAATCTAACTTCTACATCTGGAAGTTTTCAGTTCACATACAGGTGAATCCTAGCTTGAGGGATTTTGAGCATTACCTTGCTAGTGTGTGGAATGAGTGTAATTTTGGTTTAGTTTGAACACTCTTTGGCATTGCCCTTTTTTAGGACTGGAATGAAACTGATCTTATCCAGTTCTGTGGCCATTGCCAAGTTTTCTAAATTTGCTGGCAATGAGTGCAGCACTTTTCACAACATCATCTTTAGGATTTGAAATAACTCAGCTGGAATTCCATCCCTTCCACTAGCTTTGTCATAGTTTTGCTTCCTAAGGCCTACTTGGTTTCACACTCTAGGATATCTGGCTCTAGGTGACCACACCACTGTGGTTATCCAGGTCATTAACACCTTTTTTTAATGCAGTTCCTATATATAATCTTGGCACCTCTTCTTAGTCTCTTCTGCTTCCATTAGGTCCTTATCATTTCTGTCCTTTATTGTACCCATCTTTGCATGAAATAGTCCCTTGGTATCTCTAAATCTTCTTGACGGGATCTCTAGTCTTTCCCGTTTTTATTGTTTTTGTCTATTTCTTGGCATTTTTCACTTAAAAAGGCTTTCTATCTCTCCTTGCTATTCTTTGGAACTCTGCATATCAGTTAACTATTGCTGTGTAACAAACTATTCCCAAATTCAGTTTTTATTAAATAATGGTTATTATCAGAGTTTACAGGTTTGTAGATTGACTGGGAATCAGTGGATCTGTGGAGAAGGAAATGGCAACCCACTCCAGTACTCTTGTCTGGAGAATCCCATGGACGGAGGAGCCGGGTATGGAGCTGCAGTCCATGGGGTCACTAAGAGTTGGACGTGGCTGAGCGACTTCACTTTCACTTTTCACTGTCATGCATTGGAGAAGGAAATGGCAGCCCACTCCAGTGTTCTTGCCTGGAGTATCCCAGGGACGGGGAAGCTGGGTGGGCTGCCGTCTACAGGTCACACATAGTCGAACATGACTGAAGTGACTTAGCAGCAGCAGCGGCAGCAGCAGTGGCTCTAGATCATGCTCAGCTCTTTTTGTCTGGGTTGATCATATGAGTGTAGGTTGGTTGGAGGCTCCGTTTTACTCCTGTTTGGCTGGGTGTCTCATACTGTTCTTGGGACCAGAGGGCCACCTCGGGCATGTCCTTTTCATAGTCACAGCAGAAGCAGAAGAGTAATCTGCAACATGCAAGGCATTTTGAGACTTGACCAAAGCAAGTCATATGAAAAACTTGGAATCAAGAGAGAGGGAAATATACTCTACTTTTTTAAAGGTAGGAAACTGCAAAGTCAGATCATAAAGGGAAAAAGAATTAGGGATATCAATGAAGTCATTCACAAGCAACAAATAAGCAGGTGAGATGTGTGGTATTTGCTTAAATTTTTAGTAGGGGGAGACAGTAGCATATGAACAAAGTAAAGATAATTTCAAATAATGATTAGTAGCTGTGAAGAAAATAGAACAAGGTAATGCATTTGTTGGGGGGGGGTGCAAACTTAGGATAGTCAATGATGTAGTCTATACCTGTATATCCAGTTTTCATCTTCACATCTCTGCTTGTGTAAGTAACAGATGTCTCAAATTTCACATGTTCACGTGCAGACTCAAAGAATCAAGGAATCATGGTGGTGACTGAGCCCAGCATTTCTTAAAAATATGAAATTTGTTGTTGTGTATTATAACTCAAGTCAGAGAAATGCACACAACATAAATATACAGCTTAGTGAATTCTCCCAAAACCCATATCTGTAACCTAATTTACCTCCCGGGTCAAAAATAGAATGCTAACACCTAAGAATCCTCTCTGTAGATAATTTTTACCTTAAAAACTTTGTGGCTTTCCTGTTTATCATAAGAACTTGTTTGGTCCTCCCGTCTACAAATTACACCTGCAAATCTCTTTCTGAGATGGCTGAGGGCCAACCTTAAACTTCTTAGCAGTCCTTTGAGAGGAATTGTGAGGCACAGCTCTTTTCTCTTTAGAGAGCTTTTTTTCTGTATGAAAAGTATTCTGAGGCATCATCTTTGATTTTTCTGAGTCTTAAAAGATTTGTCACAACCTGGGCTTCATTTTTGGACTGTGTTTTTCTGGCAGTGAACTGGCTTTGATCTTTGCTCAAAGACTATTTGTTAATTTTAGCATCTTTTACCACTTTGAGAGGCTGAGAATTTTCGAAACTATGAAGTCCTGGATTGTTTTTGTTTAGTAGTCCTTTCTGCAATATAGCATTATAAAACTTTAAGCAGCAAAAATCAATCATGTGGCAGTTTGAATATTTTGTTTATTATCTGGTTTCTACACAACTTTTGATAATAGTATTATTTCTGCTTCTTTTGTAACAGGGGTCTCCTTTTCGCCAGTTTTCAGGAAGATTTTGTCCTTTTGTAAACTCTCATCTGCAGCACCCTCAAAGTTTCTTTGGTTTCTTCAAGGCACTTTAGTCTTTTTCACTAGCAATATTCCAAACTTTGAAATTAGAATGGTTCCAAAGCCATTCACATGTTTTACATTTTTGTTCAGTATAACTCCATTTCCACTGTATTAGTCTGCTTGGGCTGATATAGAAAATACCATAGACTGGGTAGCTCAAACAAGGAAATTTATTTCTCATAGCTCTTGAGGCTGGGAAGTATAAAATCAAGATGTATGATAGGGTTTATATTATACTGAAGCCTCTTTTCTTGGGTCATAGGTGACCTCCATCTCACTGTGTATTCACATGACCTGTTCTTTTGTGTGGGTGCAGAGACAGAGGGAGAGAGAAAATTCTTTGTGTTCTTTTTTTAAGGATTCTCACCCTCCTGGAAAATCTCACCCTCATGACCTCATACTATACCTCTGCAAATACCCATCTCCAAATACCATCACATTGGGTGTTAGGACATCAACAAATGAGTTGGGACACAATTAAGTCTATAGCATTCAGGTACCAAAATATGTATTAATATTATAAATTACTGTATTACAGTGAGACTGTTTAAAAACCATTTCTTGTTTTAATTCCTGCTGTCTAGTCTTCCCATATGTAAACTCACTGGCCTTTCAGTGTGTTCAATAAGCCAAACTTATTCCTTGTACCACAGTCGTATATTTTCTTTGGCTACAGTGCTCTTTATTCTTTCAAGGTCAACTCTTTTCATGGTTTAGGTCTTTAAAAAAATCTTATATCTACACCACTTTACAGAAGTATTTCTGCTTGGATGTCTAATAGATCTTTCAAATTTAATAGGTCTGAAACTGAAATACTAATTGTCTCCTTGAACTTCCACCTTCCCCATTGTTTCCTCCTTAAGTTTTTCCTATCGAGAAAATGGTAACTCCGCCTTTCTAGGGCCTATGACCAAAAATCTTAAGAGCCATTTTTTGTTTTTCTTGTACTCAATATTCAATATATCAGCAAACCTTTTTACTCATTTCTCAGAATACCTATAAATATGAGAAATAGAAATGTTTCTCTATATTTCCCCCACTTCTTCTGTAGTACAGACTATCATAATTTCTCACCTGGAGTATAGGAGTCTCCTAAATAGTTTTTCTGCTTCTGCACATGCACCTGTGCAGTCAACTTTTTCTTTTGTCCAGATCAGTGCTTTTCAAATATAAACTAGATCATTTCATTCCTCTGCTCAAAACTCTATTGTGTTCTTACCACACTCAGATTGAAACCTTCAGGTCTTATTATGGCCTACAAACTTCTATATGATCTGACCTTCCACCCTCATTATCTCTTTGACTTCATCTACATTTTTTTTTCTTTCACCTCTCTGCCCCAACTTCAAACACAGTAAGCACATTGCTGCTTCAAGCAGGGCCTTAGCCTCGCTATTTCAACTTCTGAAACACTCTACCCTAAGATACCAGTGCTAACTTTCTTACTTCCATCAGGTCTTTGCTCAAATGTCATCTTCTGCTTTCTTTCATTGCCCTCATTCCCAGAATTGCCTATCCTCTGTCTTCTGCTTTATCATTTTATATAGCACTTATAAAAATCTGGCTATATATATTTTCTTATTTCTTGAATGTCTCTTCCAACTGATTGAAATCCACAGTTCAGTCAGTTCAGTCACTCAGTCTTGTTTGACTCTTTGAGGCCCCATGGACTGCAGCACACCAGGCTTCCAGGTCTATCACCAACACCCAGAGCTTGCTCAAACTCATGTCTATCAAGTCGGTGATGCCACCCAACCATCTCATCTTCTGTCGTCCCCTTCTCCTGCCTTCAATCTTCCCCAGCATCGGGGTCTTTTCCAGTGAGTCAGCTCTTCTCATCAGCTGGCCAAAGTATTGGAGCTTCAGCTTCAGCATCAGTCCATCCAATGAACATTCAGGACTGTTTTCCTTTATGAGTGATTGGTTTGATCTCCTTGGAGTCCAAGGGACTCTTCTCCAACAACATAGTTCAAAAGCATCAACTATTTGGTTCTCAGCTTTCTTTAGGGTCCAACTCTCACATCCATACATGACTATTGGAAAAACTATAGATTTGACTAGACAGACCTTTATTGGCAAAGTAATGTCTGCTTTTAATATGCTGTTTAGATTTGTCATAGCTTTTCTTCCAAGGTGCAAGCCTCTTTTAATTTCATGGCTGCAGTCACCATCTGCAGTGATTTTGGAGCCCAAGAAAATAGTCTTTCACTATTTCCATTGTTTTCCCATTTATTTGCCATGAAGTGATGGGACCAGATGTCATGGTCTTCATTTTTTGAATGTTGGGTTTTAAACCAGCTTTTTCACTCTCCTTTTTCACTTTCATCAAGAGGCTCTTTAGTTCCTCTTTGCTTTCTGCCATCAGGGTGGTGTCATCTGCATATCTGAGGTTATTGATATTTCTCCCAGCAATCTTAATTCTAGCTTGTGCTTCATCCAGCCCAGCATTTCTCATGATGTACTCTGCATATAAGTTAAATAAGCAAGGTGACAATATACAACCTTCACGTACTCCTTGCCCAATTTAGAACCAGTGTGTTGTTCCATGTCCAGTTCTAACTGTTGCTTCTTGACCTGCTTACAGATTTCTCAGGAGGCAGGTCAGGTGGTCTGGTATTCCCATCTCTTGAAGAATTTTCCACAGTCTGTTGTGATCCACACAGTCAAAGGCTTTTGTGTAGTCAATAAAGCAGAAGTAGATGTTTTTTTGGAACTCTGTTGCTTTTTCTATGGTGCAATGGATGTTGGCAGTTTGCTCTCTGGTTCCTCTGCCTTTCTTAATCCAGTGTGTGAACATCTCAGTTCACATACTGTTGAAGCCTCTCTTGGAGAATTTTGTGCATTACTTTGCTAGCATGTGAGATGAGTGCAATTGTGCAGTAGTCTGAACATTCTTTGGCATTGCCTTATTGGGATTGTAATGAAAATTGACCTTTTTCAGTCCTGTGGCCACTGCTGGGTTTTCCAGATTTGCTGGCTATTGAGTGCAGCACTTTTACAGCATCATCTTTTAAGATTTGAAATAGCTCAACTGGAATTCCATCACCTCCACTAGCTTTGTTCATAGTGATGCTTCCTAAGGCTCACTAGACTTCACATTCCAGGATGTCTGGCTCTAGGTGAGTGATCACACTATTGTGGTTATCTGGGTCATAAAGATCTTTTTTTGTATAGTTCTTCTGTGTATTCTTGCCACCTCTTCTTAATACCTTCTGCTTCTGTTAGGTGCTTACCGTTTCTGTCCTTTATTGTGCCCATCTTTGCATAAAATGTTCCCTTGGTAACTCTAATTTTCTTGAAGAGATCTCTAGTCTTTCCCATTCTATTGTTTTCCTCTATTTCTTTATTGATTGCTGAGAAATGCATTCTTATCTCTCCTTGCTGATCTTTGGAACTCTGCATTCAGTTAGGTATATATTTCCTCTTCTCCTTTGCATTTAGCTTCTCTTCATTTGTCAACTCTTTGTAAGGGCTCCACTGATTTTTGTTTGTTTTATTCCCTGTTCTTTGTTACTTAGAAGAGTGCCTGGCATAGAACAGGTATTCTGTAATTAATTAATCTTAGAGGCCCTTTTCTTCATCATTCTAATTAAAGTGGATCCCACCTGTTATTCTTTTTTTTTTTCTCCTCCTGTTATTCTTTTTCATAGATAGCTTCCTATTGCTTTCCTTCATAGCACTTAGCACTATTTATATTCATATAATTATTATGTGTGGTTTTACTTGTTTAATTTTTGTCTTCCTTATCCTTATTTCTCTTATAAACTTATTTGAAAGTAGAAATTATGTTTGTTTTGTCTACCTTCAAGCCATCCAGCCTAGCAACAGTGGTTGGCATGTAATCTGGCCAGAAGAAAGGGTTTTTCCCCTCTTTTTTCCTACAGTCTCTAGGATATTTAAATGTTCAATAATTGTTTTTTTTAATGAATGAAGGAGTAAATTTCCATACCCATATTATCTTATTCAATTCTCATGACAATCCATTGCAGGAGATGTTATTATACTGTTAAGTACAATTCTGGCTTCAGGATCTCATATATATATTTAATGTATATCTCTCATATATGTGTATATTATATATATATTTTTCTCTTTCATTCTTTTCTTCCTTTCTTTCTCTCTCTCTCCCCACTTTGTTTTTTCCTTTGTTTGTCTTTGTTCCCTCCTTCCTTTCTTTCTTTAAATGGTGTTGAGAAAGTGTCCTTTAATTCTTTCAAAAGATTACCACCATGGATCTCCTGTACTTTTTTCACCCTTCCCTATAGTCGTGATTTGATCTATTGCAACATTTTTTTCACTTTTTGCAGCAACATTTCAACATTTTTCTACAAGTGTTTCACTCTTGGGGGGAATCTTTCTCTTCTGGGTGATAGTTTCAGAGCAATTGTAAGCCTGCCACTAACTCCCCACTCCTTTCCTCTGCAGTATCTTCAGACTGCCCTTCTTCCCTAGGAGGCTTCCTGTGGAAGTGTGAGCTGTTGCTATGGAAGTTACTGGCAGATATTTGGTTACTTTTCTCCTTTATCTTTTTTTTCCACTTATAGGTAATTTGAAGTTTTGTGTTTTCTTTTGTCTAGTTATGCTGAGGGTATGATTTTATGCAGTTTTATTTGTTCTTCTTGTTTATTGGTATTGTTTTTGAGGATATGGAGATTTAGGCCGCTTCCATTGCCCTCGACTAGCTGGAAATCCTTTGTTTGGTGTGCTTTCAATCTTTTCTAAAGTTTTACATTACTCAGAGTAGTTGGACAGTTTTTTCTGGTCTAAAATTTGAAGTTTAATGTATAGCATTTTAGTTGAAACGTTATTCTTCATCCAGTAGATTTCTAGTGAATTGTAGAATTTCATAGAGTTTTAAGTTGTCGCTTGAAATTGCCATTTTTGAATGTGCCCTAGAAATGAATATGTAAGAATGTTTGTAGTAGCTTACATTCTGCCATTGAATCAGGAGATTTTTGTGGCTTCAAAGTTTGATTCCAGGAGATTGAAATCTTCTTATACCATGCATATTCTTAAAACAACCAAAAATGTGAATTGGTAGGTCAGAATCAGGAGTCAGCAAGCCCTCTGTCTGTGTCCTGTCTTCATAAATACATGGTAAGTGACTGGCAGAATATTTTTCAAAGGGTTGCTACCTTGTATAGATTAATTCGATCCCATAGTAAGGAAACAAGAAGGAAAGACATAATACCTATTGAATATCTCCTATTTCAGACACTATGCCAGGTGCTTTTATATAGTTTAGCTGCCCTTCTTCCTATAAATCCATGTATGAATTGCTTATAAATCTTCTAATGGATGATTGTAAAGCATTTGTACTTCCTGTGACAAGAAACTTGCCACAGATACTACTCATTCCATTTTTCTGGGTGATTCCAATTGTTACAGTGTCCTTTTTCATGTTGAACTCAAATCTCTCTCCCTATAGTTTCTGTCTTCTGAGACTCATATTAATAGAACAAGCCTCTTTCACCTTATAGCCCGTCAAATATCTGAAGCCAGCCGGACCTTGTTCCTTTAACTATTTCTCATTATGTTACCGGAGAAGGAAATGGCAACCCACTCCAGTATTCTTGCCTAGAGCATCCTGTGGACAGAGGAGCCTGGTGGGCTGCTGTCCATAGGGTCACACAGAGTCAGACACGACTGAAGTGACTTAGCATGCATGCATGCATTGGAGAAGGAAATGGCAACCCACTCCAGTATTCTTGCCTGGATAATCCCAGGGACAGAAGAGCCTGGTGGGCTGCCGTCTATGGAGTCACACAGAGTTGGACATGACTAAAGTGACTTAGCAGCAGCAGCAGCAGCAGCATTATGTTACTGAAGTGCACGTCCATGTGCCTGATGAACAGAGAGGCCAATGATATTGCAGTAACCTTTGCCTCCTAATGACTGCATGCTAATGTCTGCACTTGTCTGGGCTCTTGTTACAATTGTTTCATTACCCATCATCGCCAGTACAGTAATTCCTGTACTGTGATCACATGTAAGCTTTTCTGGTAATCGCATCACACTGGTGGTTCACATTAAGTTTATAGTGGAACAGAACCTCAGAGCTTTTCTCATGGTTGCTGCTCCTTTTCTTAGGCAGTTTTGGGTATTCAAGAATAGAACTGGGCATTTAATTAATTATATTCTGAGCCATCTCATTGATAAATCTCTTCGAATTCTATTTGAATCAAACATTGTAGCAGTCTCTCCCAGTTTCAGATTTGATGAGCATAACTTTAATTTTCTAATCCAATTTTTAGAAACATTACCCAGAGCATGGCTGAAGTTAGAGATTAGTAGTAGAGACTTTTCTCAAGTTACTACATTGATCAGTGCCTTTTGTTGATCAGCGATTCTGTGTTCTGCTGGCTCTTAAAATGCTCTTATGACATGGTCAGTTAAGTTGGAAAATGCTTCATACTTTAACTCCCTTTTGGACAGTCATAATACACATGCAATGGTAAAGGCTCTGAATGTTTTGCCATAAAGAAATTTGTTTAACTTTGTTTAAGCAAGTGTTATGTAAACTTGACAGAAGAACCTGCATATTTATAATAACACCCCCGAGCCCCTGAAAACCAAAAGGAAATAAACCTCGCATTACAGTATTTCCTTATCATGTCACAAAAGATGATCTTAAAGATTTTTTCCATTGTTGGGACTTCCCTGGTGGTCCACCTGGCTAAGACTTCATGTTCCCAATGCTGGGGGGCCTGGGTTCAATCCTTGTTCAGGGAACTAGACCCTGCATGCTGCAACTGGAAGATCCCGCATGCTGCAACTAAGACCTGGCACAGCCAAATAAGCAAAAAATGAAATAAATACTAAGAAAGAAAATTCAGGCATTAAAAAAAAAGATTTTGTCTTTTTTATCTAGATGCTATGTTTCATTTGATCTACTAGCCAATATGAAAAAGATATTATTAATAATTTGATATGGCTTGTTCTTACTGAACTCATACCATCTGCTTCTGGAGCACTCACTACTGTTACTGGTATGAAATAACCAGTGTGGTCTCTACCTTCTTTCATTTTTATTAGAATTGAGAGAATATTTGCTTAATTATATGTCATTTCTGCTCTGAAGATTACCCTCTTTGAAAATGGGAACTCTTTACATTATCATGCTGTCTATGAACATAATATTATCAGCTACAGTCAGTGGACTTTTTCCTTCCTTGGTCTTTCTGCTCCAATGGAGGATTCAAAATCTATTTTATTCTGTTTTGTCTCCTTAAAAATAGTAAGAAAGATTTTCGCAGATCATGTTTCATTAGCATGTTTGCTTTTGTTTTCTGATAGTAATCTCTAAACTTTCTGTTAATTTAAAAAGCACACACTTTTTCATTAGACTGTAACTCTTCTATAGACCCTCCTGCTTTTTTTTTTTCATTTATTTTTATTAGTTGGAGGCTAATTACTTTACAATATTGTAGTGGTTTTTGCCATACACTGACATGAATCAGCCATGGATTTACATGTGTTCCCCATCCCGATCCCCCCTCCCGCCTCCCTCTCCATCCCATCCCTCTGGGTCTTCCCAGTGCACCAACCCCGAGCACTTGTCTCATGCATCCAGCCTGGGCTGGTGATGTTCTGAGAGAATAGCATTGAAACAAGTATACTATCAAGGGTGAAACAGACCCTCCTGCTTTATTATAAGGAAAAAGAAGATCAGGCCCTGGAAGTTATGAATTATAAAATTCACTTCGTCCAGAGGATTGGGATCTTTTGGCACTGGGATTGAACTTCTTGAAGAATTGCTGGCAGTGCTTTCCTGCCTTATAACCACTGCGGTCCTAAGCTGTATTTTCTGGTTTTTGAAACTAGATCCTAGTTGTATTAGGTAGAATAGGCCAGTTTGAACTATTTTCATATCATATGCTTATTAGTTGATTCAATTCATTAAATATACCCATTTAATTATAAAGAAATGTTTATCTGAAGGGTCAGTGTTGAAGTTTTCAATACTAATATCTGTGCAGGGGAACATGTGGAAATATTTAGCAGGATACTGAGTTCCATTGCAACATTGTTAATAAGCAACAGGAAGTCATTAACTTGCTAATAGAAGTTTGCTTTCTTTACAGGAACAACACTTGAACACTTTGCAAAAATTGGATGGAAAAATCATAAACATTCAGTTAATAACCCGTAAGTATTTCAGAGACAAGAAGTGAAAATCTGGGTTATGTAATATGCAACTTTATAGTTGAAAAGCAAATGCAAGAACTCAAAGATGTTATTAATAATTTGAATTTTTTTTCCTTAGGAAAAGCTTGTGCCCAAGTAAACTTTTGATTACTTTTCAATTTAGATTTTGGTCTGTTCATATTTTTGTCATTGTTGTTTAGTATTTGGAATGCCATTTGAGTTTAGTGGCTCTTTTAAGAAAGAATGTGAATGACTTGTGTTAAAAGATGTAATTTGTCATTGGTTCCAACCCTACTAAATGGAATTTATTATAATAATTTTAATTGGAAATAATCAGGCCCCATTTTAGAACATTCTTTAAAACGTTTCCTAGTTTGTTTTCATCAATTAGAATGTTTGTAAAACATGTGTTGGTAGTTGTTTAAATGACTTTATATTACATTATTTGTGTTTTAATCATGTTAGTGTCATTAACTCTTACTCTGATAGAATAATATGGTGATTTGTATAGTAAAAAATAGTCTGAAATAAAATTACATTATATGTATTACTGATAATTAATCTTTGAATCCCTAATGCCTAGTGCAATGTGTGGCTCATGGCAATGTACTTAAGAGTTGCTGAATAAAATGGGTTCACTGGGAATTGAATTTGTGCCATACCACTGGAATCTCTACAAAAGCAATGCCACTAGGCAATAAAAGAATAGTGGCTAATTTTATTAAATGCCAATTGTCTGTCACTGTGCTGTGTTCTTTTATGTATATTTTCATTTAATCCTCTCAAGGACCCTATAAGGTAGTTATTTTTATTTTATAGGTGATGAAAATGAGGCTTACTGAAAGTAGGCACCTTGTTCAGTAGCATCCTAAATAGAGGCAAAACCAAGTTTATATTTTTCCTTCTAGACTATAAACTTCTTGAGAACGAGAGCCATCTCTTATCTTTATGTTCTTAATGTTTAGTGCAGAGTCTGGAACATAATAGGTGCTCAGTAAATTGTTTCTGAACTATTAAATCTTACCATGTTTAATAAATGTAAAACTACGATAAGGAACATTTTATACCACAAGTGGATCATTACCACATATGTCTAATAGTTCATGCTACTTCTCATTCATGTTCTTCTCATTCTTCTGATTTTAAATTGATGTTTGAATTCAAGGCATACCTAACTAACAAGTAATATCATCCCATGCCCTAAAGCTGAGGGTATTTTGTGAAACAAAGGGTATTGTGGAAGCTTCGGTTAATTCCTTGCTTATCTAGTAAAATGGAAATTCCTTCATTTAAGATAACAAACCTGTTATAATTTGGCCCCATTCTACGTTATTGGTCTTATTTCCTTCTTCCCTGATTACCCTCAATCTCACCCTTCGCCAGATTTCTCGATATTTCCTAAGTGTCCTATGTAGTGCTTGCTTCTATGTTTTTAGTTATGTGTTAGCTCTCCCTGAAATGTCCTTGTCTTTCTTTTGTTTGATGACTATCTACTTACTCATCAAGTCCCATTCCAAGTATCATTGCTTCTCCTAATACTTTCTTAGAACTTCCTGGTCATAATTATTTTTTCTCATGAGCTTCATTGTACCATCTGTATACCTCTATTATAACATATCACACTGTATCTTATTTATAAATCTTTCTTCTCTGATGATGATAGTTCTTGAGCAGAGATTATATCTCTGTATCTTTTTTGTATCTTAAGTACCCTTTAGGGTATTGGAACATAGTATATGCTCAACAAACTTTGCTGTTACTGAATAGCACTTAGGATGAACTGTCTTAAGCTCATAAATATAGATAAATATATATATATCTAGAATGGACTTCTTTGTCCTCAGAATTTGGAGAATCATTAAAAGTCCTTGTCACTTCCCAAAACAGTTAAGGAACTGTACCAACATATTGAGGAATTGACGGTACTGTAGTTCCTGGCTTTGAGGCTCCAAAGCTCAGCTCTTGACTTTCCCCAGAGAAGCAAAGCTTCTAAGTCTTTCTTTTACTTAATTCCCTGCCTAACCAGGCACTCATTTACCCACTCATTACAGCATTCTTCTAAAGGAATTTCATTCACTCAGCTAATATGTATTCAGTAGCTTGCTCTATGTAAGACACTCCTTAAGCTGCTAGTGATACAACAGTGAGCAAGAAGGATAAGTTCCATGTCCTCATGGATCCTCTGCTATATATTATTAAGTCCTCAATTCTGTTGAATAGGCAAATATTATCTCTGAATTTCAGCTTCATCATTTAGAACTCATTGAAACAGCCCAAGAATAGCCTTCTATTTCAGTTGCTAACTTCTTACACTAGATTTTGCTTGGCTAGTGAAGAAAGAGAAAGCTGTGTTTGCTAATCAGTCATTAGAAATACCTTGTAACCTATTTCTAAGAAGGTTGAATTAAAAACTATTCTTGAGTGCTTCCTCACAAATTATAAGAACACCTAAGGGCAGTGAGAATCTGTGATCAGTAAATAATAGGATTAGGGGTAGCTTCTGCCACTTGAGCCTTCAGACTTGTGTCTTTAATTCTCTCCTAGCTGTCTTCACTTAAATGTCCCATAGGTGCCTCAGAGTCAACATATCCATACAGAATTTCCCATTTCCCCTCCACAGTGTTTTTCCTTCAGCATTCTTCCTCTTGGTGAATCACATCGACATATATCCAGTGATTTAAGGTAGAAAACTAGAAGTCATCCTTGGCTTTCCCTTCTTCCTCACTGTCCCATATGAGATGCAGATGAGCAGGGTTGAATGGAATTCTAGTGATTCTATGTCTTTACTATCTCTTGAATTCATTGGTTCACTTCATCTTTCACTTCTAATTTCCTATTTCAAACCCTTGTCATTTCTTGCCTTAGTTATTGTCCTAATCTCTTAGCTGATTTACCTACTTTTGGTAATGTCTTTTAACTGTCTCTTTTCTATTCCACAGCCTTCTTACTGAAATACAAATCTGGTCATGTCACTCCCCAGCTTAATACTCTTTATAAGTTCTTCATTGTTTTCAGTATCAAATGTAAACGCTATATACCAGACTTTCATGATCTGATCCTGTTCATGTCTCCTGCCCCATGTGCTGACCTTTCTGCCAGGAATTCTCTGTCTCCCACTTCCTCTTATTTGCAACCTTGGAAAGGAAGCCCTTTTGGTATCTGGGTTTGATGCATATCCTGTTGCTCCCATGGCACCTTGTATAACATTTCTATCATGGCATTTATCATACTAGAATGGTGTTTTTATTGCTGTGGGTTCAGACTAAGCTCCTTGAGAGTAGGGACTGTGTCTATATCCCCATCGTCTAGTACAGGATCTAGCTTAAATAAAGTCCTTTTTTGAAAGTTGGTGATAGACAAAGTTAAATTTAGAAGCAAAGGTATAGACAGTAGTGTGCAGATCTGAGTTACATGGGGTTTGTTTCTAAACACTGGAATTGCTTGCTAACTTTCACAACAGTTGGATTTTGCTTTTGGAAACTCCCCTACTGTGTCTATTTGTTTTTGCCAGAGCAATTTCTGAAACATTTTGTTATATTGTTAGATGCATCAAACAGGGTAAAAATAAATATCTTCTTTGAAATGATCAGAAAGGAAATGTATTTTGAAAAATGTAGACATTTTATTAAAGACTCTGTACATTTATTTAGGAACTCCGTTCAATTCAGTTCAGTTCAGTCCAGTCCCTCAGTCGTGTCCAACTATTTGCGACCCCATGAATCCCAGCACTCCAGGCCTCCCTGTCCGTCACCAACTCCCGGAGTTTACTCAAACTCATGCCCATCGAGTCAGTGATGCCATCCAGCCATCTCATCCTCTGTCATCCCCTTCTCCTCCCGCCCCCAATCCCTCCCAGCATCAGGGTCTTTTCCAACGAGTCAGCTCTTTGCATGAGGTGGCCAAAGTATTGGAGTTTCAGCTTCAGCATCAGTCCTTCCAATGAACACCCAGGACTTATCTCCTTCAGGATGGACTGGTTGGATCTCCTTGCAGTCCAAGGGACTCTCAAGAGTCTTCTCCAACACCATAGTTCAAAAGCATCAATTTTTCGGTGCTCAGCTTTCTTCACAGTCCAACTCTCACATCCATACATGACCACTGGAAAAACCATAGCCTTGACCAGACGGACCTTTGTTGGCAAAGTAATGTCTCTGCTTTTTAATATGCTGTCTAGGTTGGTCATAACTTTCCTTCCAAGGAGTAAGCGTCTTTTAATTTCATGGCTGCGGTCACCATCCGCAGTGATTTTGAAGCCCCCAAAAATAAAGTCTGACACTGCTTCCGCTGTTTCCCCATCTATTTCCCATGAGGTGATGGGACCAGATGCCATGATCTTAGTTTTCTAAATGTTAAGCTTTAAGCCAACTTTTTCACTCTCCTCTTTCACTTTCATCAAGAGGCTTTTCAGTTCCTCTTCATTCTCTGCCATCAGAGTGGTGTCATCTGCATATCTGAGGTTATTGATATTTCTCCCGGCAATCTTGATTCCAGCTTGTGCTTCTTCCAGCTCAGCATTTCTCATGATGTACTCTGCATATAAGTTAAATAAGCAAGGGGACAATATACAGCCTTGACGTACTCCTTTTCCTATTTGGAACCAGTCTGTTGTTTCATGTCCAGTTCTAACTGTTGCCTCCTGACCTGCATCATACAGGTTTCTCAAGAGGCAGGTCAGGTGGTCTGGTATTCCCATCTCTTTCAGAATTTTCCATAGTTTATTGTGATCCACATAGTCGAAGGCTTTGGCGTAGTCAATAAAGCAGAAATAGATGTTTTTCTGGAACTCTCTTGCTTTTTAGATGATCCAGCGAATGTTGGCAACTTAATCTCTGGTTCCTCTGCCTTTTGTAAAACCAGCTTGAACATCTGGAAGTTCACGGTTCACGTATTGCTGAAGCCTGGTTTGGAGAATTTTGAGCATTACTTTACTACCGTGTGAGATGAGTGCAATTGTGTGGTAGTTTGAGCATTCTTTGGCATTGCCTTTCTTAGGGATTGGAATGAAAACTGACCTTTTCCAGTCCTGTGGCCACTGCTGAGTTTTCCAAATTTGCTGGCATATTGAGTGTAGCACTCTCACAGCATAATCTTTTAGGATTTGAAATAGTGCAACTGGAATTCCATCACATCCACTAGCTTTGTTCATAGTGATGCTTTCTAAGGCCCACTTGACTTCACACTCCAGGATGTCTGGCTCTAGGTGAGTGATCACACCATTGTGATTATCTGGCTCATGAAGATCTTTTTTGTACAGTTCTTCTGTGTATTCTTGCCACCTCTTCTTAATATCATCTGCTTCTGTTAGGTCCATACCATTTCTATCCTTTATCGAACCCATCTTTGCCTGAAGTGTTCCCTTGATATCTCTAATTTTCTTGAAGAGATCTCTAGTCTTTCCCATTCTGTTGTTTTCCTCTATTTCTTTGCATTGATCACTGAGGAAGGCTTTCTTATCTCTCCTGGCTATTCTTTGGAACTCTGCATTCAAATGGGAATATCTTTCCTTTTCTCCTTTGCTTTTCGCTTCTCTTCTTCTCACAGCTATTTGTAAGGCTGCCTCAGACAGCCATTTTGCTTTTTTGCATTTCTTTTCCGTGGGGATGGTCTTGATCCCTGTCTCCTGTACAGTGTCACGAACCTCTGTCCATAGTTCATCAGGCTCTCTGCCTATCAGATCTAGTCCCTTAAATCTATTTCTCACTTCCACTGTATATTCATAAGGGATTTGATTTAGGTCATACCTAAATGGTCTAGTGGTTTTCCCTACTTTCTTCAGTTTAAGTCTGAATTTGGCAATAAGGAGTTCATGATCTGAGCCACAGTCAGCTCCCGGTCTTGTTTTTGCTGACTGTATAGAGCTTCTCCATCTTTGGCTGCAAAGAATATAATCAATCTGATTTCGGTGTCGACCATCTGGTGATGTCCATGTGTAGAGTCTTCTCTTGTGTTGTTGGAAGAGGGTGTTTGCTATGACCAGTGCGTTCCCTTGGCAAAACTCTATTAGCCTTTGCCCTGCTTCATTCCGTACTCCAAGGCCAAATTTGCCTGTTACTCCAGGTGTTTCTTGACTTCCTGCTTTTGCATTCCAGTCCCCTATAATGAAAAGGACATCTGTTTTGGGTGTTAGTTCTAAAAGGTCTTGTAGGTCTTCATAGAACCATTCAACTTCAGCTTCTTCAGTGTTACTAGTTGGGGCATAGGCTTGGATTACCGTGATGTTGAATGGTTTGCCTTGGAAACGAACAGAGATCATTCTGTAGTTTTTGAGATTGCATCCAAGGACTGCATTTCGGACTCTCTTGTTGACTATGATAGCTACTCCATTTCTTCTAAGGGATTCCTGCCCATAGTAGTAGATATAATGGTCATCTGAGTTAAATTCATTTAGCCTTTATTAAATGTAGTTGTATAATGTCATTACCAAAAAAGTTGGCTGAATTGCAAGTCATTTAATTTTACTTTTAAGGAACTAGTATTTTTATAATTCTCCAACTGTTTTGACACCAGCTGGATGTATTTCAATTTAATTCTGGTACTAACCACCTGGAGTTAATACACATACATTATGAATTAAGACTTCACAAGTCTGCCTTCATGTTAGATGGCAGTCTGAGTAGGGCCCTCATTCCACCTGCCCTTTTGACCAAGTGACTATTAATTCAGGGATCACCATCATCCTCTCATGTTTGATAATTCAGTAGAATGACTGACAGAACCCAGAAAAGTACTGTGAAATGAAAGTCGCTCAGTCGTGTTTGACTCTTTGTGACTCCATGGACTGTATAGTGGGTAGCGTTTCCTTTCTCCAGGGGTTCTTCCCATACCAGGGATCAAACCCAGGTTTCCCGCATTGCGGGTGGGTTCTTTACCCACTGTGCCACAAGGGAAGCCCAAGGGAACCCAGGGATCGAACCCAGGGCTCTCACATTGTAGGCGGATCCTTTACCAGCTGAGCCACAAGGGAAGCCACAAGGGAAGCAAAGTACCATATGTACTTACAATCAGAGTATTATCATAAAGGGGTTTGCTTCCCTGCTAGTTCAGCTGGTAAAGAATCTGCCTTCCATGCAGGAGACGCCAGTTTGATTCCTGGGTCGGGAAGATCCCCTGGAGAAGGGATAAGCTATCCACTCCAGTATTTTGGGGCTTCCCTGGTGGCTCAGCTGATAAAGAATAAACTTAAGTGAAAGAAAAAAAAAAAAAGAATCCACCTGCAACGAGGAAGACTTGGGATCGATCCCTGGGTTGGAGGAGGGAAAGGCCAATATTCTGGCCTGGAGAATTCTATGGACTGTATAGTCCATGGCGTTGCAAAGAGCTGGACATGACTGAACGACTTTCACTTCACTTCACAGCTGAGGAACCGCCAAAAGAAGAGTCACACAAGGTGAGGTCTGGGAAGGTTCCTAGTGCAGAGCTTCCATGCCCTCTTCCCTGTGTTGGAGCACATCACTGTCCTGGTATGTAAAGGTACTCATCAACCAGAGGGCTTCACCAAGCTTCAGTGTCCAAGGTTTTCATTTGCTGTTCAGTCGCTGTCATGTCTTACTCTTTGTGACCCCATGGACTTCAGCAATCCAGGCTTCCTTGTCCTTCCCTAACTCTTGGAGTTTGCTCAAATTCATGTCCATTGAGTTTTCATTGGGGTTTCATTATGTAGGCATACTTGAACTTGATCTCTAACTGTCCCTTTTTTGCCTAGGGGTCACACTGGCTCAAAAGTCCAAATCCTGTGTTGGCATGGGTTGTCTTTCTTTTGACCAGGCCCCTGCCTCATCCCTTCCTTATCCACCAGCTAACAAGGGGACCCATGGAAGTCACCTAATTAGTATAGAAAACACACTCCTGTTACTTAGGAAATTCCAAGGGTTTCAGAATTTCCATGCCAGAAATCCAGGACGTTTTATTA
The DNA here is from genome assembly GCF_023699985.2 of Odocoileus virginianus. NCBI lineage: Eukaryota > Metazoa > Chordata > Mammalia > Artiodactyla > Cervidae > Odocoileus > Odocoileus virginianus. The sequence continues at coordinate 74,136,122 of NC_069678.1, read as the reverse complement.
TATAATGTGGTTTTTGGAGTTAGGAATTTTAAAAATCAATTCAAATTACTGATTTAGAAATGGTTGATGAAAGCCTGTCTTTTGTTTTTGAGAAGAATATTTCCATATTCTCTCTCTAACTTCTAAACCAGAACATCTTCAACAAAAATTGAAATTGCTACCCTGCATTCTGTAACTATTTATTTTATATATTTAGGTATTCCCAGTTCCAAAAGGAGTACAGCTTAGATGAAGTGATGACGTCTCGAAAAATTTTTGACTTTTTGACAGTCCTACAATGTTGGTAAGAAAAACACATTTTAATGTTTAATAGAAGTCCTATTCCTTCTCCCCCAATCCCACCTCTTGGGTAAAGCTTAGGCTCTGTATCTGGGTATATCTGTGTCTGTATGTGCTTTTATAGAACTCCTATGTATAGAACTCCTAAATATAGTCCTTACACCCGAGTGAGCACCCTTACTTTCTGTTCTTATCTAGAGACAGGCTGTCTTTTCTCTTCGAAAATTGTATATTTTACTTCCTTGTCTCATGCCTTCCACCTACTCTGTTCTAATAGTGTTTATTCATTTAAATGTGACTTGGGATGACTGTGGAATCTAAAGATTTTTCCCTTGATCATTTAATTTCCTCTGTTGTATATTTCTACTGTAGGGAATTTTACTCAATTATAGTAACTAAGAATAAAGGTAAAACAAGAAAAAAATCATAGCTCTAATAATGATAGCAGCCCCATCTTGAAAATTGCTTGACATTATCTGTCTCCTAGAAAACTGAGTTAGTATTGCATAGCTCCTACCTGTGTTTAATAATCACCTGGATGTGTCCTGGAGATCCTGGCTGGGATGAAAGTGAACAAGTGGTGTTCATTTTGATCTGTTGCAGTATAAGGATCTGCCCATTTTTAAAGTACAGCTCAACTCAGAGAGGGCTTCCCTGATAGCTCAGTTGGTAAAGAATTCACGTGCAATGCAGGAGACCCCAGTTCAATTTCTGGGTCAGGAAGTTCCACTGGAGAAGGGATAGGCTACCCACTCAGGTATTCTTGGGCTTCCCTTGTGGCTCAGCTGGTAAAGAATCGGCCTGCAATGTGGGAGAGCTGGGTTCAGTCCCTGGGTTGGGAAGATCCCCTGCAGAAGGGAAAAGCTACCCACTCCAATATTCTGGCCTGGAGAATTCCATGGACTATAGTCCATGGGGTCGCAAAGAGCTGGACACGACTGAATGACTTTCACTTTCACTTTCAACTCAGAGAAACCTTCTTGTATTTGCTACCTTCCTTCACAGCCTGCTGTAAGGAGAAGGCCTATTTTGAGATCAGTTCAGTTCAGTCGCTCAGTCATGTCTGACTCTTTGCAACCCCATGGACTGCAGCACGCCAGGTTTCCCTGTCCATCACCAACTTCCAGAGCTTACTAAAACTCATGTCCATAGAGTTGTTGATGCCATCCAACTATCTCATCCTCTGTCGTCCCCTTCTCCTCCCACCTTCAATCTTTCCCAGCATCAGGGTCTTTTCCAGTGAGTCAGTTTTTCACATCAGGTGGCCAAAGTATTGGAGTTTCAGCTTCAGCATCATTCCTCCAATGAATATTCAGGACTAATTTCCTTTACAATTGACTGGTTTTATCTCCTTTCAGTCCAAGGGACTCTCAAGAGTCTTCTCCAACACCACAGCATTCAGCTTCCTTTATAGTCCTATTCTCACATCTGTACATGACTACTGGAAAAACCGTAGCTTTGACTACATGGATCTTTGTTGGCAATATGCTTTTTTTAAAATACGCTGTCTAGGTTGGTCATAGCTTTTCTTCCAAGGAGCAAGTGCCTTTTAATTTCATGGCTGCAGTCACCATCTGCAGTGATTTTGGAGCCTAAGAAAATAAAGTCTGTCACTGTTTCCATTGTCCCCCCGTCTATTTGCCATGAAGTGATGGGACTGGATGCTATGATCCTCGTTTTTTGAATGTTGAGTTTCAAGCCAGCTTTTTAACTCTCCTCTTTCACTTTCATCAAGAAGCTCTTTAGTTCCTCTTTGCTTTCTGCCATAAGGGTGGTGTTATCTACATATCTGAGGTTATTGATATTTCTCCCAGCAATCTTGATTCCAGCTTGTGCTTCTTCCAGCCCAGCATTTCTCATGATGTACTCTGCATATAAATTAAATAAGCAGAATGACAGTATACAGACTTGATGTACTCCTTTCCCAATTTGGAACCAGTGTGTTGTTACATATCCAGTTCTAACTGTTGCTTCTTGACCTGCATACAGATTTTTTCAGGAGGCAGGTCAGGTGGTCTGGTATTCCCATCTCTTATAGAATTTTCCACAGTCTGTTGTGATCCACACAGTAAATGGCTTGGCGTAGTCAATAAAGCAGAAGTAGATATTTTTCTGAAACTCTTGCTTTTTCGATGATCCAGTGGAAGTTGGCAATTTAATCTCTGGTTCCTCTGCCTTTTCTAAATCTGGCTTGAACATCTGGAATTTCATGGTTCATGTATTGTTGAAGCCTGGCTTGGAGAATCTTGAGCATTGCTTTGCTAGTGTGTGAGATGTATGCAATTATGTGGTAGTTTGGGCATTCTTTGGCATTGCCTTTCTTTGGGATTGGAATGAAAACTGTCCTTTTCCAGTTCTGTGGCCACTGCTGAGTTTTCCAAATTTGCTGGCATATTGAGTGCAGCACTTTCACAGCATCATCTTTTAGGATTGAAATAGTGCAACTGGAATTCCATCACCTCCACTATCTTTGTTCATAGTGATGCTTTCTAAGGCCCACTTGACTTCACATTCCAGGATGTCTGGCTCTAGGTGAGTGATCATACCATCATGATTATCTGGGTCATGAAAATCTTTTTTGTATAGTTCTTCTGTGTATTCTTGCCACCTCTTCTTAATATCATCTGCTTCTGTTAGGTCCATACCATTTCTGTCCTTTATTGTGCCTATCTTTGCATGAAATGTTCCCTTGGTATCTCTAATTTTCTTGAAGAGATCTCTAGTCTTTCCCATTCTATTGTTTTCCTCTATTTCTTTGCACCAATCACTGAGGAAGGCTTTCTTATCTCTCCTTAAGGAGATCACAAAAGTCTTAACCAAACCATAGATTTTCTCATATCTCCTATTCCATTGTTTCCCATTTTTTAGAAGGATTTCAAGACCGATTATTTGAGAGAGAACCAAGTTGGAGCTAGTTAGGCCTAGAGTAAAATCTTTATTGTGTTAGCTTATAAATAACCTTGTGGGCTCCTCAGAAGTCACCAAAAAATACCTTATGTGTTTGCAAAGGCAAATCTGGAATTCTTTGCAATAAGAAATTTTGGGGAGAGACCCATAGAATCTAAGCAGTGATGGGCAGCCTTTAAATTCTTGCTAGAGGTTCAGTCTTCATGTGGGAAGCATGTGTAATTTTTAACTGCAGATATTACTAGGACAGTCCAGTGACCAGCAGGCATACCCTCCCTGCCTGTCTTTCCACATTGTAAGAACTCCTAGTCTGAAGTCCTAGGATTGAAGTGAACAGGATATCAATAACTATTTTTACCTCCTCTTAGTCCCACTTCAGATGGTGCTGCCGCAGCAATTTTGGCTAGTGAAGCATTTGTACAGAAGCATGACCTGAAATCCAAAGCTGTGGAAATTTTGGCTCAAGAGATGGTGACTGATATGCCAAGCTCATTTGAAGAAAAAAGCATTATTAAAATGGTGTGTCTGAGATTCTGTTTTATTAATCAGTTGAGGGATTTCTTTTTAAAAATTTCAAGTGACATCATGTCATCAGCTCTTAAAGTTTATTTACTTGAAAAAAATTGGTCTAGAAAATGTAGTACTGTAACCCATCATTTAAGAATCTAAGAGAAAATCACTTATGAGAACATATGCACTTCTAACTAACTAGTGTTCTATTTTTAAAAATTTTGGAATGATTAAATATGCCCAGAACTCCAGTCTTATAGAATTAAAATAAAAAAACAAGGATGTTTTGAGGAACTTTTTGACCCTTCGCACTTTAAAAATTCTGACTGCAGATTGAGTACAAAATGGAGGAAGTGAAAAAAATGAGAATTCTGACCTAGAACTCTAGGTTGAATATTTGAAGATACATACATATATACATATAAAAATATGCATTAGGTACACATGTGTATGTAAATAAGCATTTGGTTTACATTAGAGTTTATAAAATGACTTTATAATAATGCTTTGGATTTTAAAATGTTTCTATAAGTTGCCCAAGATAGGGTGTGGTAGAGGTACAACTTAGGTTTTCCAATTGCAGTACATTTTCCATTGTGTCACAATTTGCTTGGAAAAGAGTTGAGTTTGCATGTTAAGGGGTGTTAAGAGCATGAATATTGGAAAAATGATGTGAATCCCATGTGATTTTCTGTTGATAAAAGATTGTTTATTTTCATGTAGAAATTCACCCATATTTTTCAGTGAATCAGAATAGTCTCTTGATAAATCTCTTCAGTCTACCACAACTCTATATTGTGGTTTGACAGAGTTTTGTAACAGCATTGTATATTTCATGAGGAATTATAAATCCTTTTTATATACCTAATTTAAAATTCTATTTATAGTACAGAATTTAATGTGTATATCCATTGTCTCTCCTGGATATTTTATTTGAGCTTTCTCTGTAATATAGAATTGACTGAGATTTCAACATTTATGGACAATCCTCAACTGTAAAGGTTATACATATGTTAATCTTTTATAATCCTGAATGAAAGTCCCAGTTTTGATACCTTTAATTTATTTGTATATGATTTTGGTTTTAGGTTGGTTTTGACATGAGTAAAGAAGCTGCCAGAAAGTGCTATGAGAAATCTGGCCTGAGACCAAGTGATATTGACGTAATAGAACTTCACGATTGCTTTTCTAGCAATGAACTTATTACTTATGAAGCACTGGGACTGTGTCCAGAAGGTAATATCTTTGATGAGATGCAGATTAACTTACTACGTTTCGTTGAGAAAATTTCACTGTCAGTATTGAAGCAAAATAATTCACTAATTGCTTTCCCTTCTATGTTGGCTCTGCCACACTGTGCTGAGTGAATGTACACTCTCTTAATGCTGGACTTTAAGACTTGTAGTCTTGGACAGTACCAAATGAGATGACAGAATATATAAATGATTTGATTTATGTCACTCAAGGGTACTTGTAATACACTGTTAAGTAAAAAAAAAGAAAAATCACTTATGTAATTATAGGTATTTCAGATGTGTTTGAACAAAGACCCACAGAAGGGAAAATGAGAAGACTAGTTGGTGGGACCTGGAGATTTTTTTCTTTTTGTTTCTAAAATGGTTGTACCATTTTCCACTACTACTAGCAAGCAATATGTGAGATTTTACTTGCTTTATGTTCTTAACAACACTTGATGTGGTCAGTTTTTAAAATTTGAACCATTCAAGAGACTATATAGTGATGTTTTTATTTTCATTTTAATTTGCTTATCCCTGATTACTAATGATGTTGAGCATCTTTTCTTGTGTTTGTTGATATACATGTATCTTTGTGAAGTGTTTGTTCAGGTCTTTTGCCCTTTGATTATTGGGTTAGTTTTCTTCTTTTTTGTGTTGTAAAATTTATACAAATGTATTTTCTGCATACAAGTAATGTGTCTGATATATGTGGACTGTGAACTTTTTCTCCCAGTCTATGGCTTGTCTATTGTTTTATTTTTTATTTTTTACTGTTCTAGGTCTTTGTTATTACGCTGGCTGCCTTTTTGTTTTATTAATGATGTCTCTTGCAGGACAAATTTTAAAAGTTTTGATTATCAGTTACATGTATTTTAACCAGTTTTTAAAGATTTATTTTTTATTGAATGATAATTGCTTTATAGAATTTTATTGTTTTCTGTCAAACATCAACATGAATCAGCCGTAGGTGTACATATATCCCCTCCCTCTTGAACCTCCCTCCCATCTCCCTCCCCATCCCGCCCCTCTAGGTTGATAGAGCCCCTGTTTGAGTTCCCTGAGACATATAGCAAATTCTCATGGGCTGTCTATTTCACATGGTAAGGTAAGTTTCCATGTTACTCTCTCCATGCATCTCACCCTCTCCTCCCCCTCCCCATGGTCAAAAATCTGTTCTCTATGTCTGTTTCTCCACTGCTGCCTTGCAAATAAATTCATTGGTACCATCTTTCTAGATTCCACATATATGCGTTAGTATAATGTTTATCTTTCTCTTTCTGAATTACTTCATTCTGTATAATAGGCTCTAGGTTCATCCACCAATTAGAACTGACTCAAATGCATTCCTTTTTATGGCTGAGTAATATTCCATTGTGTATATGTACCACAACTTCTTTATCCATTCATCTGTTGATGGACATCTAGGTTGCTTCCATGTTCTAGTTATTGTAAATAGTGCTGCGGTGAACACTGGGTACCTGTGTCCTTTTCAATTTTGATTTCCTCAGGGTATATGCCTAGGAGTGGGATTGCTGGGTCATATGGTGGTTTTATTCCTAGTTTTTAAAGGAATCTCCATATCATCTTCCAAAGTGACTGTATCAGTTTATAATCCCACCAACAGTGCAAGAGGGTTCCCTTTTCTCCACACTCTCTTTAGCATTCATGGTTTGTAGACTTTTTGATGTTGACCATTCTATCTGGTGTGAGGTGATATCCCATTGTGGTTTTGATTTGCATTTCTCAAATAATGAGCTATGTTGAGCATATTTTCATGTGTTTGTTAGCCATCTGTATGTCTTCTTTGGAGAAATGTCTATTTAGGTCTTTCCCCTACTTTTTGATTAGGTTGTTTCTTTTCCTGATATTGAGTTGTATGAGCTGCTTTTATATTTTGAAAATTAATCCTTTGTCAGTTGTTTCATTTGCTATTATTTTCTCCCATTCCAAAGGCTGTCTTTTCACCTTACTTATAGTTTCCTTTGTTGTGAAAAGCTTTTAAGTTTAAGCATGTCCCATTTGTTTACTTTTGTTTTTATTTCTGTTACTGTAGGAGGTGGGTCATAGAGGATCTTGCTTTGATTTATATTATCTTCGACAAAGGAGACACAGATATACAATGGAAAAAAGACAACCTCTTTAACAAGTGATGCTGGTAAAACTGGTCAACCACTTGTAAAAGAATGAAACTAGAACACTTTCTAATACCATACACAAAAATAAACTTAAAATGGATTAAAGATCTAAATGTAAGACCAGAAACTATAAAACTCCTAGAGGAGAACATAGGCAAAACACTCTCTGACATAAATCACAGCAGGATCCTGTATGACCCACCTCCCAGAGTATTGGAAATGAAAGCAAAAATAAACAAATGGGGCCTAATGAAACTTAAAAGCTTTTGCACAACAAAGGAAACTATAAGCAAGGTGAAAAGAGAGCCCTCAGAATGGGAGAAAATAATAGCAAATGAAACAACAGACAAAGGATTAATCTCAAATATATACAAGCAACTCCTGCAGCTCAATTCCAGAAAAATAAATGACCCAATCAAAAAATGGACCAAAGAACTAAACAGACATTTCTCCAAAGAAGACATACAGATGGCTAACAAACACATGAAAATGCTCAACATCACTCATTCTCAGAGAAATGCAAATCAAAACCACAATGAGGTACCATTACACGCCAGTCAGGATGGCTGCTATCCAAAAGTCTACAAGCAATAAATGCTGGAGAGGGTGCAGAGAAAAGGGAACCCTCTTACACTGTTGGTGGGAATGCAAACTAGTACAGCTGCTATGGAGAACAGTGTGGCTATTCCTTAAAAAACTGGAAATAGAACTGTTTTTATCCTTTCAATTTCTACAGAATCCATGGTTACTTTTTAAAATTCCTGATATTGATATTTTTTGTTCTTTCTCCTTTTTTTCCTTCATCTACCTACCTAGAGGTTTGCCACTTTTGTTGAGCTTTAGAAAGATTTGGCTTTTGATTTTGTGTTGTCTTTTTTCCCCTCTATTTCACTGATCTCTGCTTTTCATTATTTCCCTCCTTTAATTTACTTCGGGTTTGCTTTGACTTTTTTTTTTTAAAATAACACACTTCTGAACAACCAACAAATCATAGAAGAAATCAAAAAAGAAATCAAAATATGCATAGAAATGAATGAAAATGATAACACAACAACCCAAAACCTATGGGACACTGTAAAAGCAGTGCTAAGGGGAAGATTCATAGCATTACAGGCCTACCTCAAGAAACAAGAAAAAAGTCAAATAAATAACCTAACTCTACACCTAAAGCAACTAGAGGAAGAAGAAATGAAGAACCCCAGGGTTAGTAGAAGGAAAGAAATCTTAAAAATTAGGGCAGAAATAAATGCAAAAGAAACTAAAGAGACCATAGCAAAAATTAACAAAGCTAAAAGCTGGTTTTTTGAAAAAATTAACAAAATTGACAAACCATTAGCAAGACTCATTAAGAAATAAAGGGAGAAGAACCAAATTAACAAAATTAGAAATGAAAATGGAGAGATCACAACAGACAACACTGAAATACAAAGGATCATAAGAGACTACTACCAGCAGCTCTATGCCAATAAAATGGACAACTTGGAAGAAATGGACAAGTTCTTAGAGAAGTATAACTTTCCAAAACTGAACCAGGAAGAAATAGAAGATCTTAACAAAACCATCACAAGCAAGGAAATCGAAACTGTAATCAGAAATCTTCCAGCAAACAAAAGCCCAGGACCAGATGGCTTCACAGCTGAATTCTACCAAAAATTTAGAGAAGAGCTAACACCTATCTTACTCAAACTCTTCCAGAAAATTGCAGAAGAAGGTAGACTTCCAAACTCATTCTACGAGGCCACCATCACCCTAATTCCAAAACCAGACAAAGATGCCACAAAAAAAGAAAACTACAGGCCAATATCGCTGATGAACATAGATGCAAAAATCCTTAACAAAATTCTAGCAAACAGAATCCAACAACATATTAAAAAAATCATTCATCATGACCAAGTGGGCTTTATCCCAGGAATGCAAGGATTCTTTAATATCCGCAAATCAATCAATGTAATACACCACATTAACAAATTGAAAGATAAAAACCATATGATTATCTCAATAGATGCAGAAAAAGCCTTTGACAAAATTCAACATCCATTTATGATTAAAACTCTCCAGAAAGCAGGAATAGAAGGAACATACCTCAACATAATAAAAGCTATATATGACAAACCCACAGCAAGCATCACCCTCAATGGTGAAAAATTGAAAGCATTTCCCCTGAAATCAGGAACAAGACAAGGGTGCCCACTCTCACCACTACTATTCAACATAGTTTTGGAAGTTTTGGCCACAGCAATCAGGGCAGAAAAAGAAGTAAAAGGAATCCAGATAGGAAAAGAAGAAGTGAAACTCTCGCTGTTTGCAGATGACATGATCCTCTACATAGAAAACCCTAAAGACTCTACCAGAAAATTACTAGAGCTAATCAACGAATACAGTCAAGTTGCAGGATATAAAATTAACACACAGAAATCTCTTGCATTCCTATACACTAACAATGAGAAAACAGAAAGAGAAATTAAGGAAACAATACCATTCACCATTGCAACAAAAAGAATAAAATACTTAGGAGTATATCTACCTAAAGAAACAAAAGACCTATACATAGAAAACTATAAAACACTGATGAAAGAAATCAAAGAGGACACAAATAGATGGAGAAATATACCATGTTCATGGATTGGAAGAATCAATATTGTCAAAATGGCTATACTACCCAAAGTAATCTATAGATTCAATGCAATCCCTATCAAACTACCAACAGTATTTTTCACAGAACTAGAACAAATAATTTCACAATTTGTATGGAAATACAAAAAACCTCGAATAGCCAAAGTAATCCTGAGAAAGAAGAATGGAACTGGAGGAATCAATCTGCCTGACTTCAGACTCTACTACAAAGCCACAGTCATCAAGACAGTATGGTACTGGCACAAAGACAGAAATATAGATCAATGGAACAGAATAGAAAGCCCAGAGATAAGTCCACGAACCTATGGTCACCTTATCTTCGACAAAGGAGGCAAGGATATACAATGGAAAAAAGATAACCTCTTTAACAAGTGGTGCTGGGAAAACTGGTCAACCACCTGTAAAAGAATGAAACTAGAACACTTTCTAACACCATACACAAAAATAAACTCAAAATGGATTAAAGATCTAAATGTAAGACCAGAAACTATCAAACTCCTAGAGGAGAACATAGGCAAAACACTCTCCGACATAAATCACAGCAGGATCCTCTATGACCCACATCCCAGAATTTCAGAAATAAAAGCAAAAATAAACAAATGGGACCTAATGAAACTTAAAAGCTTTTGCACAACAAAGGAAACTATAAGCAAGGTGAAAAGACAGCCCTCAGATTGGGAGAAAATAATAGCAAATGAAGCAACAGACAAAGGATTAATCTCAAAAATATACAAGCAACTCCTCCAGCTCAACTCCAGAAAAATAAATGACCCAATCAAAAAATGGGCCAAAGAACTCAACAGACATTTCTCCAAGGAAGACATACAGATGGCTAACAAACACATGAAAAGATGCTCAACATCACTCATTATCAGAGAAATGCAAATCAAAACCACAATGAGGTACCATTATACGCCAGTCAGGATGGCTGCTATCCAAAAGTCTACAAGCAATAAATGCTGGAGAGGGTGTGGAGAAAAGGGAACCCTCTTACACTGTTGGTGGGAATGCAAATTAGTACAGCCACTATGGAAAACAGTGTGGAGATTTCTTAAAAAGCTGGAAATAGAACTGCCATATGACCCAGCAATCCCACTTCTGGGCATACACACCAAGGAAACCAGATCTGAAAGAGCCACATGCACCCCAATGTTCATCGCAGCACTGTTTATAATAGCCAGGACATGGAAGCAACCCAGATGCCCATCAGCAGACGAATGGATGAGGAAGCTGTGGTACATATACACCATGGAATATTACTCAGCCATTAAAAAGAATTCATTTGAATCACTTCTAATGAGATGGATGAAACTGGAGCCCATTATACAGAGCGAAGTAAGCCAGAAAGATAAAGACCATTACAGTATACTAACACATATATATGGACTTTAGAAAGATGGTAACGATAACCCTATATGCAAAACAGAAAAAGAGACTCAGATGTATGGAACAGACTTGTGGACTCTGGGAGAAGGCAAGGGTGGGATGTTTCAGGAGAACAGCATTGAAACATGTGTATTATCTAGGGTGAAACGGATAACCAGCTCAGGTTGGGTACATGAGACAAGTGCTCGGGCCTGGTGCACTGGGAAGACCCAGAGGGATCGGGTGGAGAGGGAGGTGGGAGGGGGGACTGGGATGGGGAATACATGTAAATCCATGGCTAATTCATATCAATGTATAACAAAAACTACTGTAATGATGTAAAGTAATTAGCCTCCAACTAATAAAAATTAAAAAAAAAAAAAAAGTTTCTTATGACAGAAGATTTATTTTAGATCTTTCTCCATTTCTAAAGTAGTATGTAAAACTATGTGTTTTTCTCTGAGCAGTATGTTAGCTGCATTCCACTGATATTTTAAAAAATTTATTTATTTATTTTAATTGGAGGCTAATTACAATATTGTAGCTAATTACAATATTGTAGTGTCAATGCCATACATTGACATGAATCAATCATGGGTGTACATGTGTCCCCCATCCTGAGCCCCTCCCACCTCCTTCTGCATCCCATCCCTCAGGGTCATCCCAATGCCCCAGCCCTGAGCGCCCTGTCTCATGCATTGAACCTGGACTGGCGATCCATTTCACATATGGTAATATATATGTTTCAATGCTTTTCTCTCAAACCATCTCACCCTTGCCTTCTCCCACAGAGTCCAGAAGTCTCTTCTTTACATCTGTGTCTCTTTTGCTGTCTCACATGTAGGGTCATCATTACCATCTTTCTAAATTCCACATATATACGTTAATATACTGTATTGGTGTTTTTCTTTCTGACTTACTTTACTTTGTATAATAGGCTTCAGTTTCATCCACCTCATTAGAACTGATTCAAATGCTTTCTTTTTAATAGCTGAGTAATATTCCATCGTGTATATGTACCACAGCTTTCTTATCCATTCATCTGCAGATGGACATCTAGGTTGCTTCTATGTCCTAGCAATTGTAAACAGTGCTGCAAGGAACATTGGGGTACATGTGTCTCTTTCAATTCTGGTTTCCTTGGTGTGTATGCCCAGCAGTGGGATTGCTGGGTCGTATGGCAGTTCTTTTTCCAGTTTTTTAGGGAATCTCCACACTGTCCTCTATAGTGGCTATACTAGTTTGCATTCCCACCAACAGTGTAAGAGGGTTCCCTTTTCTCTGCACCCTCTCCAGCATTTATTGTTTCTACAAAAAGTCCACAGGTTTTTAGTATCCATTGTCATTTAGTTCAAAATATTGAAAATGTCTCTTTAATGTCTAATTTTGTCCTTGACCTGTAAACTATTTAGAGGTTAGTTGTTTACTATCTAAGGATTTCGAATTTTCATAGGTATCTTCTTGCTTTCTATTGTAATTTTGTTGTAGTCAGAGATTATGCTTTATTTGGTTTTGATCCTTTCAAACTAATTGAAATTTATGGCTCAGCATATGGCTCAGTATATATTGGTGAACCTATACCCACTTGAAGAATAATGGTGATTTTGAGATTGTTAGATGTAGTGTTCTGTATATGTCAGTTAAATCAAGATGATTGATAGAACTTTTCAGATCTTCTATGTCTCCACTAATTTATTAGATGTGCTCTATCACTTGCTGAGAGAGGGGTGTTAGAATCTCATTCTATAGTTGTACTACAATTGTGGAGCTATCTTTTTTTAAATTTTATCAATTTTTGCTTTTTTTATTTTGAGGCTCTGTTATTTATGGTTTTTATGTCTTCCTGATGAATTTTTTTTTCATTATCAAGTATTCTACTTTATCTCTGGTTATATTCTTTGTCTAGAAGTCTCTTTTATCTGACTAATTTAGCCATGCCAGCCTTCTTATGCAGCAGCCAGAGAGAAAGCTGTGCAGCAGCAAAGACCCAGCACAACCAAAAATAAATACGTAAATAAATGATTGTGTGTATGTTAGTCGCTTTGTCATGTCTGACTCTTTGTGATCCCATGGACTCTGTCCTACTAGGCTCCTCTCTCCATGGAATTCTCCAGGCAAGAATACTGGAGTGGGTTGCTGTTTCCTTCTCCAGGGGAATCTTCTCAACCCAGGGATCAAACCCCGGTCTCCCGCACTGCAGGCAGATTCTTTACAGTCTGAATTACCATCAAAGGCTATTAGATGCCTCTGGTAGCATCACCACGACCATTATCATCATTATTTGGACACATTTCACCTCTCATTACCAGAAATATTATCTGGAAGAATATTTTATACTATGCATGCATTTTTGTTTACTCCTTAACTACCTGGATGAATGCCCACAGAATTGATAAGAATGTTGAGGCTGCCAAGCATGTGATGTAATTTTTTTCTTTTAAGCTTACATTATGCTTAACAGTGTTTTCAGCCATTTTATTTCATGAAAGTGCTCTTTTTTTCTCTCTCTCTCTCCCCTCTCCTGATAGTTGTTTACTAAGAATATTTATATAGCATATAATGTACAGTTGGAAATGAATACATTTTGGCAAAATTGTGAATTTTTAAACCTAGTATTATTTTAGTTATTGTATCTATTTCAGTGTTTTTCTTATGGTTCTCTGAAACTCTGTTATATTAAGAGCAATTTTGGAAGCAGAGAGCTCTTAGGAACTAATAGGAGCTTTGTTTCATGCAGGAAATGTTCTGAAAATATAAGCCTTTATTACCCAATATTTGTTACCTCACTTTTAGAAGTGCTTATGTCAATTTGATGTTAGTTTGAGCCATCAAGAAATGTTTGGTCCAAGAAATTCTTGGCTATCCATAAGTTTAAAAAAAACCTAACATATCATTTATCCCAATGTTATTTTTTACATTTATGAGTATTATTTTTCCTTTTGTAGGCCAAGGTGGAAAACTGGTTGAAAGAGGAGATAATACTTATGGAGGAAAGTGGGTCATAAATCCTAGTGGCGGATTAATTTCAAAGGGGCACCCACTTGGAGCTACAGGTAATGATACGCATAGATTTTGTAATTTTTAAATCATTTTTGGCGTAAGTGTGAATGATTTGGTCATTGATTTAAGTGAATGATTTTATTCTCTGAGTTTGGTATACAGTGTTTTAAATGATTATTTACGGTATTTTCAATTTTTGTTTAGTTCAAAAATCTTGATTAATTGTTGAGAATTTGAATTAGTTAAAACTCTTAAGTTCAACAAAAGGCATTTTTAAAAGTCTGGTTATTTTAAAATAGGTGTACAACTTAATTAACAAGATGCTTCCAAATAGAGATATTGCTAGATCTGCTAGATAGGATCATCTGAAATAAGCGCATTATTTTTGTATAGTTGCATATGTGGTTGGTGTTGTATAGAAATTTTTTTCTCTTGAGAGAACTGGTCTAAAAGTTATAAGAATTTTACTGTGGCTCTACTGCTAACTGGCCATGTGACTCTTTTGATTAATTTTCAATTGTTAATGATTAGACAGTCACTCTGACTCTTTGTTTCCTTAATTGTGAAATGAAGAAATTGTACAAAGTGGCTTCTGAAATAGCTTAGCACTAAAATTCTGAGATTTATTTTATGAAGACAGGTAAGTTTTGTATTTTTTTATATTGTCTTATGTATTAAGTAAAATTTTATAAATTATCAGAAATTCCAAAATAGAGAAGAATTAGAATTTATAGTGTATTTATTTCAGCAATTAATTTTGGTTTATTTCTATTTATCACTCAAATTAGGTAATCTTATAAACTAGTAACATGAATATACTCTAAAAATGAGTATACATAGATAGAGTGTAAGAGAGAAATAGGTAGACAGGCACATACAATTGCAATATAATGTTCCACTTACTATTTGTTTTCTGTTCTGTCCTTTGCTTCTTTTCTCTCTTTCATACTATCTTGTTATCAATTGAATATTTTTTAGTATTTTATTTTTCTCTTATATTGAATTATTTCCTTTTCTCATTTTTTTGGTGTTTGCTCTAGGATTTACACATGTATCTTTAATTTGCCATGATCTACCTTCAAATAATGTCATACAATTTCACTTATAGGAATTTTTCTAACAGTGTGTTTCCATATACCCTGATACTCTGTGCTATTATTGTCATACATTTACTTCTGAATATATTATAAAGCCCACACTATACTATTACTATTATTATTGCTTTAAATAGTTTAATATGTTTTAAATATCTTTAAAAAGTAATCTAAAAACAATGTGAATCAGTGATGTTACTAAGAGTGGCAGAATAACAACATCTGAAAATACCCTCTGTTACAAAATTACCAAGAACACTTGCAAAAATTGTCTAGATCAACTTTTTCAGATCTTTGGTAATTAACCAAAGGCTTACAACAATCTGGAGCAACAATTATTAAAAAGTCCACAGCTCTTTCTCTGTAAGAACAGCAGGCTTTGTGGCACTTTTTACTTGCTCTGATATTAGTCCTTTTCTCCAGCTCCATGGTAGCCTTGCAAACAAGAGCCTGCAGTCACGGTGAAAACTAGCAGATTACCCAGCACTGGAGAAGTCAAAATTGAGTTGAAGTTCTTTCAAAGTCCCGTACTTAGAGACTTGTCATTATTTGACCTGTCTGGAAGTTCTCTGGTAAACCATCCTCAAAAAGCTTGTCTTTGTGTAACCCAAAGAGAACCTGCCCAATGCAAACAGTATTTTCCTCAGAGTGATTTGTCAAAAACAATCAGCAACAACTGTTTAACAATGTAGTTGCTTAAGGTGTCAAAAACAGATGGAGCAAGCAACAAATTAAACATCCCCCCCCCCACCCCCGCCCCGGGCAAAAGAAAAGCTTAAAAGGAAAAGCTGGTGAATGAGTTGTCCATTTTGTTGTTGTTCCGTTGTGTCCAACTCTTTGTGACCCCATGGACTGCAGCATGCCAGGCTTCCCTGTACTTCACTATCTCTTGGAGTTTGCTCAGACTTATTTCCATTGACTCAATGATGCCATCCAACCATCTCATCTTCTGTTGCCCCCTTCTCTTCATGCCCTCAATCTTTCCCAGCATCAGGGGCTTTTCCAGTGAGTCAGCACTTGGCATCAGGTTGCCAAAATATTGGAGCCTCAGCTTCAGCATCAGTCCTTCCAACAAATATTCATGATTGATTTCCTTTATGATTGATTGGTTTGATTTCCTTACAGTCCAAGGGACTCTCAAGACTCTTCTCCAGTACCATAGTTTGAAACCATAAAGTCTTTGGTACTCAGCCTTCTTTATCATCACATTCTCACATCCATACATGATTACTGGAAAAATCATAGCTTTGACTATATGGACCTTTGTTGGCAAAGTGATGTCTCTACATTTTTTTAATTAATTTTTTTATTGAAGGATAATTGCTTTACAGAATTTTGTTGTTTTCTGTCAAACCTCAAGGCGAATCAGCCATTGGTATACATATATCCCTTCCCTATTGAACCTCCCTCCCATATCCCTCCCCATCCCACCCCTCTAGGTTGATACAGAGCCCATGTTTGAGTTTCCTGAGCCATACAGCAAATTCCCATTGGCTATCTATTTTACACATGGTAATGTAAGTTTCCATGTTACTCTTTCCATACATCTCACCCTCTTCTCCCCTCTTCCCATGTCTGTAAGTCTGTTTTCTATGTCTGTTTCTCCATTGCTGCCCTGTAAATAAATTTTTCAGTACCATTTTTCTAGATTCCGTATATGTACATCAGAATACAATATTTATCTTTCTCTTTCTGACTTGCTTCACTCTGTCTAAAGGGTTCTGGGTTCATCCACCTCATCAGAACTGACTCAAATGTGTCCCTTTCTATGGCTGAGTAATCCTCCATTGTGTATATGTACCACAGCTTCTTTATCCATCCATCTGTTGATGGACATCTAGTTTGCTTCCATGTTCTAGCTATTGTAAATAGTGCTTAAATAAACAGTGAGACACCAGACATCCTGGAATGTGAAGTCAAGTGGGCCTTAGGAAGCATCACTATGAACAAAGATAGTGGAGGTGATGGAATTCCAGTTGAGCTATTTAAATCCTGAAAGATGACACTGTGAAAGTGCTGCACTCAATATGCCAGTAAATTTGGAAAACTCAGCAGTAGCCACAGGACTGGAAAAGGTCAGTTTTTATTCCAATCCCAAAGAAAGGCAATGCCAAAGAATGCTCAAACTACCGCACAATTGCACTCATCTCACATGCTAGTAAAATAATGCTTAAAATTCTCCAAGCCAGGCTTCAGCAATATGTGAACTATGAACTTCCAGATGTTCAAGCTGGATTTAGACAAGGCAGAGGAACCAGAGATCAAATTGCCAACATTCTCTGGATCATCGAAAAAGCAAGAGAGTTCCAGAAAAACATCTATTTCTGCTTTATTGACTATGTCTAAGCCTTTGACTGTGTGGATCACAAAAACTGTGGAAAATTCTGAAAGAGATGGGAATACCAGACCACCTGACCTGCCTCTTGAGAAACCTGTATGCAGGTCAGGAAGCAACAGTTAGAACTGGACGTGGAACAACAGACTGGTTCCAAATAGGCAAAGGAGTACATAAAGGCTGTATATTGTCCCCCTGCTTATTTAACTTACATGCAGAGTACATCATGAGAAACGCTGGGCTGGATGAAGCACAAGCTGAAATCAAGGCTGCTGGGAGGAATATCAATAACCTCAGATATGCAGATGACACTACCCTTATGGCAGAAAGTAAAGAAGAACTAAAGAGCCTCTTGATGAAAGTGAAAGAGGAGAGTAAAAAAGCTGGCTTAAAACGCAGCATTGAGAAACTAAGATCATGGCATCCGGGCCCATCACTTCATGGCAAATAGATGGGGAAACAGTGGAAGCAGTGGCTGACTTTATTTTTCTGGGCTCCAAAATCACTGCAAATGGTGACTGCAGCCATGAAATTAAAAGACTCTTACTCCTTGGAAGGAAAGTTATGACCAACCTACATAGCATATTAAAAGCGGAGACATTACTTTGTCAACAAAGTTCCGTCTAGTCAAGGCTATGGTTTTTCCAGTGGTCATGTATGGATGTGAGAGTTGGACTATAAAGAAAGCTGAGCCCCGAAGAATTGATGGTTTTGAACTATAGTGTTGGAGAAGACTCTTGAGAGTCCCTTGTACTGTAAGGTGATCCAACCAGTCATCCTAAAGGAGATCAGTCCTGGGTGTTCACTGGAAGGACTGATGTTGAAGCTGAAACTCTAATACTTTGGCCACCTGATGTGAAGAGCTGACTCATTTGAAAAGACCCTGATGCTGGGAAAGATTGAGGGCAGGAGGAAAAGGGGATGACAGAGGATGAGATGGTTGGAAGGCATCACCAACTCGATGAACTTGGGTTTGGGTGGAGTCCGGGAGTTGGTAATGGACAGGGAGGCCTGGCGTGCTGCAGTTCATGGGGTCACAAAGAGTTATACACGACTGAGCGACTGAACTGACATGTGTCCTTTTCAACCCTGGTTTCCTCAGGATATATGCCTAGGAATGGGATTGCTGGGTCATATGGTGATTTTATTCCTAGTTTTTTAAGGAGTCTTCAAACTGTCTTCCATAATGACTATATTAATTTACATTCCCACCAACAGGGCAAGAGAGTTTCCTTTTCTACACACCCTCTCCAGCATTTATTGTTTGTAGACTTTTTGATGATGACCATTCTGACTGGTGTGAGGTGACATCTCATTGTGGTTTTGATTTGCACTTCTTGAATAATGAGCGGTGTTGAGCATCATTTCATGTGTTTGTTAGCCATCTGTATGTCTTCTTTGGAGAAATGTCTATTTAGGTCTTTCCCCCACTTTTTGATTAGGTTGTTTCTTTTCCTGATTTGAGTTGTATGAGCTGCTTGTATATTTTGAAAATTAATCCTTTGTCAGTTGTTTCATTTGCTATTATTTTCTCCCATTCCGAAGATTGTCTTTTCACCTTGCTTATAGTTTCCTTTGCTGTGCAAAAGCTTTTGAGTTTAAGCATGTCCCACTTGTTTACTTTTGTTTTTATTTCCATTACGGTAGGAGGTGGGTCATAGAGGATCTTGCTTTGATTTATGTCATCGGGTTTTCTGCCTATGTTTTCCTCTAAGAGTATTATAGTTTCTGTTCTTACATTTAGGTCTTTAATCCATTTTGAGTTTATCTTTGTGTATGGTGTTAGGAAGTGTTCTAATTTCATTCTTTTACATTTGGCTATCCAGTTCTCCCAGCACCATTTATTGAAGAGGCTGTCTTTGCCCCATTGTATATTCTTGCCTCCTTTGTGAAAAGTAAGGTACCCATAGGTGCATGGGTTTACTTCTGGGCTTTCTATTTTGTTCTATTGGTATACATTTCTGTTCTTGTGCCAATACCATACTGTCTTGATGACTGTAGCTTTGTAGTATAATCTGAAGTCTGGAAGGCTGATTCCTCCAGCTCCATTCTTATTTCTTAAGACTGCTTTGGCTATTTGGGGTCTTTTTTGTTTCCATATGAATTGTGAAATTTTTTGTTTTAGTTCTGTGAAAAATGCATTGGTAGTTTGATAGGGATCACATTGAATCTGTAGATTGTGTTTGGTAGTATAGTAATTTTCACAGTATTGGTTCTTCCTACCCAGGAATATGGAATATCTCTCCATCTGTTTATGTCGCCTTTGATTTCTTTCATCAGTGTCTTATAATTTTCTGTGTACATTTCTTTTGTCTCCTTAGATAATTTTATTCCTAGATATGTAATTCTTTTTGTTTCAGTGGTGAATGGGATTGATACATTAATTTCTCTCTGATTTTTCATTGTT
This sequence comes from Odocoileus virginianus, assembly GCF_023699985.2. Taxonomy (NCBI): domain Eukaryota; kingdom Metazoa; phylum Chordata; class Mammalia; order Artiodactyla; family Cervidae; genus Odocoileus; species Odocoileus virginianus. Next base: position 74,116,218 of record NC_069678.1, on the reverse strand, counting down.
AGTATATAGAAATGCCAGTGATTTCTGTGTATTGATTGTGTATCCTGAAACTTTGTTAAATTCACTGATTAGCTCTAGTAATTTTCTGGTACTATCTTTAGGGTTTTCTATGTACAGTGTCATGTCATCTGCAAACTGAGAGCTTTACTTCTTCTTTTCTGATCTAGATACCTTTTGTTTGTTTTTATTCTCTGATTGCTATAGCTAGGACTTCCAGAACTATGTTGAATGATAGTGGTGAAAGTGAACACCCTTGTCTTGTTCCTGATCTTAGGGGGAATGCTTTAAGTCTCACCATTGAGAATAATGTTTGCCATAGGCTTATTATATATAGCCTTTAATATGTTGAGGTAGATTCCTTCTATGCCCATTTTTTGAAGAGTTTTACCATAAATGGGTGCTGAATTTTGTCAAAGGCTTTTTCTGCATCTATTGAGATGATCATATGGTTTTCATCTTTCAATTTGTTAATATGGTGTATCACACTGATTGATTTGCATATATTGAAGAATCCTTGCATTCCTGGAATAAACTCAACTTGATCATGGTGTACGAACTTTTTGATTTGTTGCTGAATTCTGTTTGCTAAAATTTTGTTGAGGATTTTTGCATCTGTTTTCATCAGTGATATTGGCCTGTAGTTTTCTTTTTTTGTTGTCTTTGGTTTTGGTATCAGGGTGATGGTGGCCTCATAGAATGAGTTTTGAAGTGTTTCTTCCTCTGCAATTTTTTGAAAGTGTTTTAGAAGGATAGGCATTAGCTCTTCTCTAAATGTTTAATAGAATTCTCCTGTGAAGCCATCTGGTCCTGGGCTTTTGTTTTTGGGGAGATTTTTGAACACAGCTTCAATTTCCAGCCTTGTACTTGGGTTGTTCATAATTTCTGTTTTTTCCTGGTTCAGTCTTGGAAGGCTGAAGTTTTCTGAGAATCTGTCCATTTCTTCCAGGTTATCCATTTTATTGCCATATAGTTGTTCATAATACTCTCTTATAATCCTTTGTATTTCTGCATTGTCTGTTGTAACCTCTCCTTTTTCATTCGTAATTTTGTTGATTTGATTCTTCTCTTTTTTTCTTGATGAGTCTGGCTAAAGGTTTGTCAATTTTGTTTATCTTATCAAAGAACCAGCTTTTAGTATTACTTATCTTTACTATTGTTTCTTTCATTTCTTTTTCATTTATTTCTGCTCGAATCTTTATGATTTCTTTCCTTCTACTTATTTGTTGTTGTTGTTGTTCTTTTTCCAGCTGTTTTAGTTGTCAAGTTATGCTATCTATTTGATGCTTTTCTTGTTTCTTGAGGTAGGATTGTATTGCTATAAACTTCCCTCCTAGAACTGCTTTTGCTACATCCCATAGGTTTGAGTAGTTGTGTTTTCATTGTCATTTGTTTCTAGAAATTTTTTGATTTCCCTTTTAATTTCTTCAGTAACTTGTTGATTATTTAGAAACCTGTTGTTTAATCTCCATGTGTTTGTGTTTCTTATTTTTTTTCTTGAAATTGATATCTAGTCTTATAGCATTGTGGTGGGAGAAGATGCTTGATACAATTTCAATTTTGTTAACTTTACTGAGGTTTGATTTGTGACCCAAGATGTGGTCTATCCTTGAGAATGTTCCATGTGCAGTTGATAAGAAGAAGTATTCTTCTGCATTTGGATGTAATGCCCTGAAGATATCAATGAGATCCATCTCATCTAATGTATCATTTAAGACTTGTGTTTCCTTATTAATTTTCTGTTTTGATGATCTGTCCATTGGTATGAGTGGAGTGTTAAAGTCTCCTACTATTATTGTGTTACTGTCAATTTCTCCTTTTCTGTCTGTTAGTGTTTGTCTTATGTATTGAGGTGCTCCTATGTTGGGTGCATAGATATTTACAATTGTTATGTCTTCCTCTTGGATTGATCCCTTGATCGTTATGTAGTATCCTTCCTTATCTCTTGTGATCGTCTTTATTTAAGGTCTGTTTTGTCTGATATGAGGATTGCTACTTCAGCTTTCTTTTGCTTCCCATTTGCATGGAATATATTTTTCCATCCTCTCACTTTCAGTCTGTACATGTCTTGAGGTCTAAAGTGGGTTTCTTATAGACAGCATATATATAGGTCTTGTTTTTGTATACATTCAGCCAGTCTCTGTCTTTTGGTTGGAGTATTTAATCTATTTACATTTAAGAATTTAAATTATTGATATATATGTTCCTATTGCCATTTTCTTAATTGTTTGGGGTTTATTTTATAAATCATTTTTCTTCTTTTGTATTTTTTGACTATATAAGTCCATTTAACATTTGATGTAAAGCTGGTTTGGTGGTACTGCATTCTCTTAACCTTTGCTTGTGTGAAAAGCTTTTGATTTCTCCATCAGTTTTGAATGAGATCCTTGCTGGGTACAGGAATCTTGGTTGTACTTTAAATATATCCTGCCATTCCTGCCAGATCCTGCCGAGTTTCTGCTGAAAGATCAGCTGTTAGGCGTATGGGGTTTCCTTTGTATGTTACCTGTTGCTTCTCCCTTGCTGCTTTTAATATTCTTTCCTTTTGTTTAGTCTTTGTTAGTTTGATTAGTATGTGTGTTGGTGTGTTTCTCCTTGGGTTTATCCTGTATGGAACTCTTTGTGCCTCTTGGGCTTGATTGACTATTTCCTTTTCCATGCTGGGGAAATTTTCAACTATAATCTCTTCAAAAATTTTCTCATACCCTTTCTTTTTCTCTTCTTCTTCTGGGACCCCTATTATTTGAATGTTGGTGTGGTTGATATTGTCCCAGAGGTCTCTGAGACTATCCTCAATTCTTTTCATTCTTTTTACTTTTTTCTGCTCTTCAGAAGTTATTTCCACCATTTTATCTTCCAGTTCACTGATTCGTTCTTCTGCTTCAGATATTCTGCTATTGATTCCTTCTAGAGTATTTTTAATTTCAGTAATTGTGTTGTTTGTCTCTGCATGTTTATTCTTTAATTGTTCTATGTCTTTGTTAATTGATTCTTGAATTTTCTCCATTTTGCTTTCAAGGTTTTTAATCATCTTTACTATCATTCTGAATTACTTTTCAGGTAGTTTGCCTATTTCCTCTTTATTCATTTGGACTTCTATGTTTCTAGTTTGTTCCTTCATTTGTGTAGTGTTTCTCTGCCTTTTCATTATTATTATTTTTTAACTTACTGTGTTTGAGGTCTCCTTTTTGCAGTCTTCAAGGTTGAATTCTTTCTTCCTTTTGGTTTCTGCTGTCAAATTTTGGTCTAGTGGTTTGTATAAGCTTCTTCTTCTTTTTTTTTTTTCCCATTTATTTTTATTAGTTGGAGGCTAATTACTTTACAGCATTGCAGTGGTTTTTGTCATACATTGAATTAGCCATGGATTTACATGTATTCCCCATCCTGGTCCCCCCTCCCACCTCCCTCTCCACCCCATCCCTCTGGGTCCTCCCAGTGCACCAGGCCTGAGCACTTGTCTCATGCATCCAACCTGGGCTGGTGATCTGTTTCACCCTAGATATACATGTTTCGATGCTGTTCTCTTGAAACATCCCACCCCCGGGTTCTCCCATAGAGTCCACAAGTCTGTTCTATACATCTGAGTCTCTTTTTCTTTTTTTGCATGTAGGGTTATTGTTACCATCTTTCTAAATTCCATATATATGTGTTAGTATACTGTAATGGTCTTTATCTTTCTGGCTTACTTCGCTCTGTATAATGGGCTCCAGTTTCACCCATCTCATTAGAACTGATTCAAATGAATTCTTTTTAACGGCTGAGTAATATTCCATGGTGTATATGTACCACAGCTTCCTCATCCATTCATCTGCTGATGGGCATCTAGGTTGCTTCCATGTCCTGGCAATTATAAACAGTGCTGCGATGAACATTGGGGTGCACGTGTCTCTTTCAGATCTGGTTTCCTTGGTGTGTATGCCTAGAAGTGGTATTGCTGGCTCATATGGCAGTTCTATTTCCAGTTTTTTAAGAAATCTCCACACTGTTTTCCATAGCGGCTGTACTAGTTTGCATTCCCACCAACAGTGTAAGAGGGTTCCCTTTTCTCCACACCCTCTCCAGCATTTATTGCTTGTAGACTTTTGGATAGCAGCCATCCTGACTGGCGTGAAATGGTACCTCATTGTGGTTTTGATTTGCATTTCTCTGATAATGAGTGATGTTGAGCATCTTTTCATGTGTTTGTTAGCCATCTGTATGTCTTCCTTGGAGAAATGTCTGTTTAGTTCTTTGGCCCATTTTTTGATTGGGTCATTTATTTTTCTGGAGTTGAGCTGGAGGAGTTGCTTGTATATTTTTGAAATTAATCCTTTGTCTGTTGCTTCATTTGCTATTATTTTCTCCCAATCTGAGGGCTGTCTTTTCACCTTGCTTATAGTTTCCTTTGTTGTACAAAAGCTTTTAAGTTTCATTAGGTCCCATTTGTTTATTTTTGCTTTTGTTTCTAAAATTCTGGGATGTGGGTCATAGAGGATCCTGCTGTGATTTATGTCGGAGAGTGTTTTGCCTATGTTCTCTAGGAGTTTTATAGTTTCTGGTCTTACATTTAGATCTTTAATCCATTTTGAGTTTATTTTTGTGTATGGTGTTAGAAAGTGTTCTAGTTTCATTCTTTTACAGGTGGTTATAAGCTTCTTATAAGGTGAGATTTGTGCTGAATTTTTGTTTGTTTGTTTTTCCTCTTATGGGCAAGACTGAGTGAGGTAGTAATCCTGACTGCTGATGATTGGGTTCATATTTTTGTTTTGTTTGTTGTTTAGGTGAGGTGTCTAGCACAGGGTGCTATTGGTGGTTGGGTGATGCCAGATCTTGTATTACAGTAGTTTCCTTTGTGTGAGTTCTCACTATTTAATACCTTTTAGGGTCAGTTCTCTGGTAGTGTAGAGTCTTGGAGTCAGTGCTCCCACTCCAAAGTCTCAGGGCTTGATCTCTTTTCTCAGTCTCTCCACCAGCCCCCTCTGCATCCACACAACCAGCCTCTTCTTTTTTAATACACTGCCTAGATTCGTCATAGCTTTTCTTCCAAGGAACAAGTGTCTTTTGATTTCATGGCTGCTGTCACTGACTACAGTGATTTTGGAGCCCAGGAAAATAAAGTCTGTTACTGTTTTCAGTGTTGCCCCATCTATTTGCCATGAAGTGATGGAACCGGATGTATCTTAGGTTTTTGAATGTTGCGTTTTAAGCCAGTTTTTTCACTCTCCTCTTTCATCTTCATCAAGAGACTCCTTAGTTCTTCTTTGCTTTCTGCCATTAGGGTGGTGTGATCTACATATCTGAGATTATTGATATTTCACCAAGCAATCTTTTTTTTTTTCATTATAAGACAAAAATTTAATGAAAATTGGTATGTAATAATCCAAAGGGCTGAATAGTTACATGGGACTGTATTAGAAATTTAATATACAAGTAAATGTTACATGTTATCATCATCTAATTCATCTTCTTCCTTCAAAGATTCCTTGGCATATTTCTCTGCCTCTTCCCTTATATCTTTAGGAACTATTTCATGTCTTCCATTAGTTATTTCACCAACCCAGCTGAGCTCTAGTTCAAAAGCTTTATCCTTAACTTCATCGTGGACTATATAAATTATTTTTGCAACTTCTTTAACAACATCACGGCAGGTCATTTCTTTCATCTGAAGTTTTTCAATTTCTGTCTTTGCAGCCTGCCTGGCTTTGCCAATGGCACAGCCCCAATAACCATATGAAACACCTGATGGGTCAATCATGTAGAGTTGTGCACCGTCATTCACACTGTAAGACCCTAACATGAAACTGCAGCCAAAAGGTCTAACAGCACTGTAAAGTGTATACGTGTGTACATACATGGCCACTCTGTCTGCAAGATGTTTTAGTGGAATGTTATATCCAAAGTTAGATCTAAAGTTGGAAGGCTCTTCTCTTACAATGTCTGCTAAAGAACGAGAATCTGCCAACAAACCTGCTACTGCCATTCCAACATGTCGATCAACATTAAAAAGTCGTTTGTTGGAACCTTCTTCATAAAGTTTAGACAGGACTAATTTTTCTACCCCAGAGACAACGCCGTCTTTACATCTGATTCCAATAGCTGTACTACTATTTTCCACAGCCTTCATAGCATATTCAACTTGAAAAACTCTTCAATCCGGAGAGAATGTAGAAGCTGACAGATCATACCCGGTGCCGATTGAGCTCATCCTGCTAAAATCACTGGGACGCTTACAGCTTCAGGCCTAAAGTGATCCCCCAAACACCACAGCATCACCAAGCAATCTTGATTCCAGCTTATGATTCATCCAGTCTGGCATTTTACATGATGTACTCTGCATATAAATTAAATAAGCAGAGTGACAGTATACAGTCTTGATATCCTCCTTTCTCAATTTTGAACCAGTCTATTGCTCCATGCCTAGTTCTCACTGTTGCTTCTTGACCTGCATACAGGTTTCTCAGGAGGTAGGTAAAGTGATCTGGTATTCCTATCTCTTTCAGAATTTTCCACAGTTTGTTGTGATTCACATAGTCAAAGACTTTAGCATAGTCAGTGAGGCAGAAGTAGATATTTTTCTGGAATTCCTTTGCTTTTCCTGTTTTTAATGGATATTGACAATTTGATCTCTGGTTCCTCTGCCTTTTCTAAATCCAGCTTGTACATCTGGAATTTCTCAGTTCACTTACTGTTGAAGCCTAGCTTGAAGGATTTTTGAGCATTACCTTGCTAGCATGGGAAAGCTTGAAGGCAAGAGAAGGGAATGACAGAAGATGAAATGATTGGATGAATTGGTTGGATGGCATCACTGATTCAATGGACATAAGTTTGAGCAAACTCCCGGAGATAGTGAAGGACAGGGTAGCCTGGCATGATGCAGTCCATGGGGTTTCAAAGAGGTGAACACAACTGAGCAACAGAATAACAACAACATGGGAAATGAGTGCAATCATGCAGTAGTTTGAACATTCTATAGCATTGCCCCTGTTTGGGATTGAAATGAAAACTGGCCTTTTCCAGTCCTATGACCACTGCTGAGTTTTCCAAATTTGCTGGCATCTTGAGTGCAGCATTTTAACAGCATCATCTTTTAGTATTTGAAATAGCTCACCTGTAATTCTGTCACTTCCACTAGCTTTGTTCATAGTAATGCTTCCTAAGGCCCACTTGACTTCATGCTCCAGGATGTCTGGTATAGGTGAGTGATCACCCCATTGGGGTTACCTGGGTCATTAAGACACAATTCTTCTGTGTATTCTTTTCACTTCTTTTTAATATCTTCTGTTTCTGTTAAATCCATACCATTTCTGTCCTTTATTGTCCCATCTTTGCATGAAATGTTCCCTTGGTATCTCTGATTTTCTTGAAGAGATTTCTAGTCTTTCCCATTCTATTGTTTTCCTTTATTTCTTTGCCTTGTTCACTTAAGAAGGTTTTTATCTCTTTACTATAATTTGGAACATTGCATTCAGATGGGTATATCTTTCCTTTTCTCCTTTGCCTTTCACTTCTCTTCCTTTCTCAGCTATTTGTAAGGACTTCTCAGACAACTGTTTTGCTTGCTGCATTTCTTTTTCTTGGGGATGGTTTTGGTCACTGTCTCCTGTACAGTGTTGCAAATCTCTGATCCAAAGTCTTCAGGCACTTTGTCTATGAGATCTAATCCCTTGAATCTATTTGTCACTTCTACTGTATAGTCATAAAGTATTTGATTTAGGTCATACCTTAATGACCTAGTGGTTTTCCCTACTTTCTTCAATTTAAGTCTGAATTTTACAATAAGGAGCTCATGATCTGAGCCAAAGTCAGATCATATGCCTGTTGTGGGTTTAACATTTAAGAAACTGTCAAACTGATTTCCAAAGTGGTCATGCCGTTTTACCTTCCCACCAGAAATGTATGAGAGTTCTAGTTCCACTATAGCCTTGGCAACACTTGGAATGGTCAGCTTTAAAAATTTTAGCCATTCTAATCAGTATGACTTATTGGAAAAGACCCTGATGCTGGGTAAGATTGAAGGCAGGAGAGAAGGGGACAGCAGAGGAATTGGTTGGATGGCATCACTGACTCAATGGACATGAGTTTGAGCAAACTCTGGGAAATAGTGAAAGACAGGGAATCCTGGCATACTGCAGTCCATGGCGTTGCAAAGAGTCAGACACAACTGAGTGACTGAACAACAACAATCAGTATGTAGTGGCCTCTTTTTGTGACTTTAATTTGCATTTTCCTACTGGCTAATGATGTTAAACAACTTCTTATGTGCTTATTTGCCATCTGTATTATCTTCTATGGAATATCTATTCAAACTTTTTGCCCATTTTGGCTACAAAATTTATTTTTCTTTTTGTTGAATTTTAAGAGTTCTTTGTATTCCTGTGTAAAAGTTCTTTACAAAATATATGCTTTGCAAAGATTTTTCTCCCAGTCTGTGACTTTCCTTTTCATTCTCTTACTAGTGTCTTTAAAGAGCAAAAGTTTTTACTTTTGGCTAAGTCCTAAGAAATCCTTTTCTAACTCTGGATCACAAGGATCTTTTCCTATATTTTTTCCCTAAATGTTTATGCTTTCAGCCTTACATTTAGATTTGTAACCCATTTTGAGTTAATTTTTATGTATGATACAAAGTGTTGGGGGAGGAGCCAAGATGGCAGAGGAATAGGATGGGGAGACTATTTTCTCCCCTACAAATTCATCGAAAGAACAATTGAATGCAGAGCAAACTTCACAAAACAACTTCTGATCGCTAGCCGAGGACATCAGGCGCCCAGAAAAGCAGCCCATTGTCTTCGAAAGGAGTCCTCTATTACTCCTCTACTACTCCTTAATTTTCATTTTCATTTCACTATAACCTTGCAAAAAAAAAAAAAAGAGAAGCCCTATTTTTAAACCGAACTTCATGTATATTTCTAAAATTTTTTGTGTTTTTGTTTTTAATATTGTATTTTTAAGAGTCTAACCTCTACTCTAGATTTTTAATCTTTGTTTTTCAGTATGTGACATAAATTTTGGACATTTAAGAATCCAACATTCAGTTCCCATTTTAATTCAGGAGCGTGTTGATTACTCTCTCCCACTTTTGACTCTCTGTTTTCTACCTCAAAACACCTCAATTTCCTCCTTTCCCCTTCTCTTCCCAATCCAAATCTGTGAATCTTTGTTGGTGTCTGGGCTACGGAGAACACTTTGGGAACAGACAACTGTGTAGATCTGTCTCTTTCCTCTTGAGCCCCCTTTTTCTCCTCCTGCTCATCTCTATCTCCCTCCTCCCTCTCCTCTTTTTCATGTAACTCTGTGAACCTCTCTGGGTGTCCCTCACAGTGGAGAATCTTTTCACCATTAACCTAGAAGTTTTATTATCAGTGCTGTATAGTTGGAGAAGTCTTGAGACTACTGGAAGAATAAAACTGAAATCCAGAGGCAGGAGACTTAAGCCCAAAACCTGAGAACACTGGAAAACTCCTGACTACAGGGAACATTAAGTAATAAGAGACCATCCAAAAGCTTCCATACCTACACTGAAACCAACCACCACCCAAGAGCCAATAAGCTCAAGTACAAGACATACCACGCAAATTCTCCAGCAATGCAGGAACATAGCCCTGAGCGTCAACATACAGGCTGCCCAAAGTCACACCTAACACATAGACCCATCTCAAAACTCATTACTGGACACTCCATTGCACTCCAGAGAGAAGAAATCCAGTTCCACGCACCAGAACACTGACACAAGCTTCCCTAACCAGGAAACCTTGACAAGCCAATCGTCCAACCCCACCCACTGGGTGAAACCTCCACAATAAAAAGGAACCACAGACCTCCAGAATACAGAAAGCCCACTCCAGACACAGCAATCTAAACGAGATGAAAAGGCAGAGAAATACCCAACAGGTAAAGGAACATGAAAAATGCCCACCAAGTCAAACAAAAGAGGAGGAGATAGGGAATCTACCTGAAAAAGAATTTAGAATAATGATAATAAAAATGATTCAAAATCTTGAAAACAAAATGGAGTTACAGATAAATAGCCTGGAGACAAAGATTGAGAAGATGCAAGAAATGTTTAATAAAGACCTAGAAGAAATAAAAAAGAGTCAATTAAAAATGAATAATGCAATAAATGAGATCAAAAACAGCCTGGAGGGAAACAAGAGTAGAATAACGGAGACAGAAGATAGGATAAGTGGGGTAGAAGATAAAATGGTGGAAATAAATGAAGCAGAAGGAAAAAAGAAAAAAGAATCAAAAGAAATGAGGACAACCTCAGGGACCTCTGGGACAATGTGAAACACCCCAAAATTCGAATCGTAGGAGTCCCAGAAGAAGAAGATACAAAGTATTATTCGAGTCCATTTTCTACATAGTGATTTCCAGTTGTTGGAGTGCCATTTATTGGAAACTCTATCCATTGTATTGCCTTTGTCAAAGATCTACTGATTTAGTTCCTAAGTATGTGGGCATTATTTCTGGTTTCTCTTTTCTGTCCAGTAAACCAATTTGTCTGTCTCTACTGTCTTTCCATGAGTTCCATACTGTTTTGATTACTGTACCTTTATTATAACAGTTCTTGAAATTAGGTAGCTTTAGCCCTCAACTTTATTCTTTTTCAGAGTTGTTTGGCTGTTCTAGCTTCTTTGCATTTCTATAGAAATTTATAATCAGCTTGTTGATTTCTGCAGAAAACCTTCTTGTAATTTTTATTAGGGTTAAGTTGAATGTATAGATTTATTTGGGAGTGAATTGAGACTCAAACAATAGTGAATTTTCTGACCCATAAACAAAATATATATCCCCATTTATTTAGGCCTGTAACTTTTTTCAGAAATATAGTTTTCACCATATAGGTCTTGCACATCTTTGTCAGATTTATCCCTAAGTATTTCATATTTTTGGTGCTGTTGTGAATGGTATTTTTTCAAATTTTTATTAGTAGTATGTAGAAATATAATCAATTTTTTGTATATTCTTCTTGTAGCCTTGCTAAAACTCACTTATTAATCTTAGTAGTTGTTTAAAAATGCCATCAGGTTTTCTGCATAGATAATCATATCATCTGTGGATAAAGACAGTTTTACATTTTCCCCTGTATCTTCATGAAATGGCCTTCTTTGTTCTGGCACATCTTTGCACTGAGATCTACTTTGGCTGATTTAATATGGCCACTCTAGCTTTTCATTTTTAACCAGTGCTAACATGGTATACCATGTATAAAAAAAGGTATACCTTTGTTTATCTTTTAAGCTTTAACCTCTTTGTGATTTTATGTTTAAAGTGCATTGGCAGCATTTAATTGGTTCTTGTTTTTCTGCTCTGCACTGGCAGTGTCTGCTTTTGATTGGGGTATTTAGGCTGTTTGCATTCGATGTGCTTATTAGTATGGCTGTTTATGTTCTCTTTGTCCTAGCTGTTCTTTATTCCTGCTTCTCTCTTTTTTCAGCCTAGTTTAGGATTGCTTTTTGTTTCTCCATTTTATCTTTATTATTATAGCCTATCTTCAAATGTTATTATGCTACTTCACTAATAGTAAAAGAACATTACAACAGTGTATTTCCATTTCTCCTGTCCAGGCTTTACAATACTGTAGTTTTGAATTTTTCTTTTACATATGTTATAAAGCCCACAAGAAATTATGTTTGTTTAATAAGAAAACCTTGTCTATTTAAGGATAGTGTAGTTGCCACTTTATTCCTTTGAGTAAATTCATATTTCCACCTGCTGTCATCACATAGAATGTGCTTTATCAGTTTATACTGAGTCCATTAAAGCATTTTGCCCTTTGAAGCTCAACAAATCTTTGCTTTCTCAAAAAGCCAGGCTCCAACAATAGAAAAACATGCTTTTTTATGTTATTTATGCCAAGACTTTTAGATGTCTAATTTGAAACTAAAGCTAAATTATTACTTTTTTTGTACTTGGCTGTCTTAATGGCATATGAAGAGTTATGGGTTCAAGGAGGCAGGAGGAACAAAAGAGTTCAGATAATATCTCAAGATATTATTTCCTGTAATTTTTTTCATTCTGTAGATTTCCATAGCATTTAGTACTCATCTTAACAGCACTTCATATTATACTGTGAATCCTCTGTATCTTCAGTACTTAATGGAGTGGTTGATACATGCTTGAGTAGTTTATTTTCAGTAGCAACCAGACTCTATGCCTATGTAGCTGAGTCCTAAGCTATTTATTTTTATATAAAAAGATTGTCCAACATCTTCTGAGAAAATTTTTGAAGCCAGATGGTAGTAAAATGAGGTAATAAGGTTAAAAAAATTTTTTTTCCTTCACAAGAGATTTTAAGAAGTATGTTACCATTTGAATATACTTCTTTGACAGGATGCCTATTCCTGTGCCCATTCACAGTTTATAAATGTATCATGTTCATGTTTGATAGTCTTATTTTTTTCCAAGGAGAAGAAAGGTATGGTTTTCAATTCAGTGCCAGAAATTATCCAAGGAAGGAAAATTAAAAAAAAAAAAAAGTTACTCATGTAAATGCTTTTGTAATTGTCTGCTGTGCCTTCTTGGCAAATGGATTTCTGAGGCCAGCTTTTGACTTCCACCCTTTACAGATCTATTATAGATTCTAGAAGTATGAGAAGTGCCAGCTTATTCTGAAGCAGATAACCATAAAGCTCATATAATTAGTATGTTTTCTCAGTGTCAGTCATCTTTTGTTAAAAGAAAATAAATAAGTTAACATCAATCTTTATTCCCTTCCTTCCTTCTTTTCTTGCCACATGTGAGTTAAGCAAATCATGAGTGGAGATTTAATGCAGTGTACCACATCTTCTAAAATGTCAGTGGTAGGTGTGACTGAGATGACTGCAGTATCTGGTGCTTCCAGTGCGTTCATGTTCTCTCTCTCTCTCTCCCTCCCCACCCCCTCCACCCTCTTCTCTATCATTCTCATTGACTGTCTTGAATATCCTCTAGCCTCATTACTTAACTTTCTATTTCCTAACTAGGCTGTATTCCTCTATATGCCTCTTATTTATTAGATCTTCTGAGCCTTGAGCAGTATCAGCACATAAAGGGCATTCTGTCAATATTTGTTGGATGAATGGGTGGATGAATATCTAATTGGTTCCTTGCATTTTTTATTAAGATTATATCATAAGCATTTTCCTAAATTTTTAAAATTTTTGTAAACTTATTTCAAATAGGAATATAGTAGTTTGTCATATGAATAGATCATACTTTATATAACTATGCCACAGTTATTTCGCTTGTATATATCTAGTTTTTCACTGTTCTAAGAATGTGATGAACAGATAGCTTTGTGTGTAAGACTTTTCCTATGCTTGATTACTTTCATAGAATGGTTTTCAAAGCATTTTAAATGCTCTTAATAATTTTGTACTTTGCTTTGTAAAAAGATTGTGGCAGTTTGAACTATTATCCATAGTGTCTGAAGGTGACTGTTGCCATAGTCTCCACAGCATTGATAAGCTCCATTTTTTAAACATCCTGACTAATGAGATTGGTTAAAGTGGTATCTTTCTATTTGATCAAGGTGAAGTTGAGTGTTTTTCTCAGATATTTGTAAACTATGTATGTTTATTCTTTTGGGACAAGTACTGGCCCTATTTCCCCACCCATGTATTCATAAGACCAGTTTGAATACTGTTTTTTTATCTTATGTATTCATGAATGTTTAAGCTTTTTATTTGGCAGATTTCAAGTAAAACTGATTGCTCCAGAGTTTGGATATACTAATATATTCACTTTATATATATATATTCACTAATATATTCACTTTATTCACTTTGACCTTAATATTTCATTCACAATTCAAAAAAAATCATTCCAAGATATAGAATTACCTATTTTAAAACAATGTTTAAAATATATATTCTGTAAAAATATGTAGACATTGCCTACAAAGGAGAAATGGCAGTTAAATTTCCTGAGGAGGTTGAAGTTATATAGAAAACTGTCTTATGTTTTCCAGTTTCCCCATCTCTCTCTTTTTTTTTTTGATGTTCTTTCTCAAGACTATCAAGCATAGTAGAAAAACTCTTGTATACATATATATAAATAATATGTATAATATATATATTTTAGAAAACATGAATTTTTGCCTAAATTTTGATTCCACTTGTTTGACTTAGTATGAATAGAATGCTAGATTTCTAATTTAAAAAAATAGATATGCAAAAAGCAACAAAGATTTACTGTATAGCACAGGGAACTATAGTCAATATCTTGTAATAACCTATAGTGGAAAATAAAACTAATGTGTATGTGTATAACTGAATCACACAAAAAAAGAATTCTACTTTTTAAAATTTAGTAATGTTTATCTTTTTGCCAGTTTTTCTAAATGCCCTATGGACATCTATTAACAATATATTAGATACAAAATTTTAAATATATTTGTGTAGGATATAAGATCGATATAAATTAATATAAATAGAAATCTATTATGTTTAAACTACTAATGACATCATTCAAGATGCTCATTACTTTTTCTGCACTTGATAAAATATTCTCAGAGAAATGTCAGTATGTGTCACTATGATTGTATATATTTTTCTTTTCCCTTCTATTTCTTCTGACTTTTGCTTTATGTATCTTTGTTTCTTTGTTGTTAGATGTCTAATGGTTTATGATGTCTATCTTCTTTGTGAATTGTACCTTTTAACATTAAAAATGCTCATCTTTGTTTTCATTTAAAAATAAGTAAATTTAATTTTTAAGAAAGAAAACTGTCATAGGTACTTGGGAATCAGATGCTGTGATTGGGGGTGGGTGTAAGAACGGATATTACAGGTAGACCTGTTTGCTGTGCCTTCAGAAACCAGTCTTTCTTGATAGAACATTCTTAAGCTGGTATGGGAGAAAAACAAATGTAAATCAGGAGACCTGGATTCTTATCTCAACTCTGGAATTAGCCTGCTTTGTCTCCATTCACAAATTACTTAATCTTACAGTTTTCTTACAGTTTCTCATTGCTAATGTTTTAACTAAACAAGGGCCACATGCCCATGGTTTGGTGTATAAAGCCAAACTCTAACAGTGGGTGTTTGCAGCAAAGTAAGGGTTTATTTACAGGGTGACATGAAAGAGAGTGAGAAACAAATTTCAGATCCACTCCATTTTAGTCTTTGAATTAGGGATGTTTTAAAGCAGAAGGACAAAGACTGGAATTAATTATCATCTTGTGACATTTTTTCAATCATGGTTTTGGGAGTCAGAATGTGTTTGGTTTATGATTCTCAGGGCAGGTGGTCCATGGCTTGGGGGTCTGTGAGTTCATCTGGCCAGGAAAAATAACCTGTGTTTGTATGTTAATAATGGTATATACAGCAGCAGTTTTAGTGCAGTAACTGTGTTATCAACAATAGTAATCTTAGTCATCTGACTCTAGTGTTCAGTTAGCAGAGAACTGAGGAGACAAGAAAGGGATTGAGGGCAAAGGAGACAAGTTTTGGATAAAGAGATTAATCATAAATTCAGAAAGGGAACTCAGTTTTGGGGGAGGGCTCGTAAGTTCTTCCTAATTCTAAAAATCTGATTTTATTATCCAGAGGACAAAATGCAGTTTTTATAAATCTGGTGCTATTATTGTGAATAGGTCTGTAAAACAACTCATTCTTTCTAGGAACTTTTTGAGAAGAATAATAGGAAAATTTCCTATATTAGCTAAATTTTTTAGGTGAAGCCAATTCCCAATCCTAGATTATATTCTTTTGATATATTAAGAATGGTAAAATTAAATTATTTTTATGCTCTTTTGCCTCAGCCAGAGAACTGTATATTCAGTGTTTTCTCTTTCAACACTGCCAAAAAATGACAGATTGGGTAAATTTAAAGAGCACAGGGAATTTCTTTGCTGTTGTTGTTTAGTCACTCAGTCATATCCAAGTCTTTGTGAGCCCATGGACTGCAGCACGCCAGGCTTCCCTGTCTTTCACCATCTCTTGGACCTTGCTCAAACTCATGTCTATAGGACCTTTGTTGGCAAAGTGACAGCTCTGATTTTTAATATGCTGTCTAAGTTGGTCATAGCTTTTCTTCCAAGGAGCAAGCATATTTTAATTATCATGGCTACAGTCACCATCTGCAGAGATTTTGGAGCCCAATAGTCTCTCACTGTTTCTATTGTTTCCCAGTCTATTTGCCATGAAGTGATGGGACTGGATGCCATGATCTTAGTTTTTTCAACGTTGAGTTTTAAGCCAGCTTTTTCACTATCCTCTTTCACCTTCATCAAGAGGCTCTTTAGTTCCTCTTCGCTTTCTGCCATAAGGGTGGTATTATCTGCGTAAGAGTTTATTGATATTTCTCCCAGCAATCTTGATTCCAGCTTGTGCTTCATCCAGCCCAGCATTTCTCATTATGTACTCTGCATATAAGTTAAATAAGCAGGGTGACAGTCTACAACCTTGACATGCTCCTTTCCAAATTTGGAACCAGTCTGTTGTTCCATGTTGGGTTCTAACTGTTGCTTCCTGACCTGCATACAGGTTTCTCAGGAGGCAGGGGAGGTAGTCTGGTATTCCCATCTCTTTTTAAAGAATTTTCCAGTTTCTTGTGATGCACACAGTCAAAGACTTTAGCATAGTCTCTTGCTATGATACAGTGGATGTTGACAATTTGATCTCTGGTTCCCCTGCTTTTTCTAAATCCAGCTTGAACATCTGGAAGTTCTCAGTTCACGTACTGTTGAAGCCTAGCTTGGAGAATTTTGAGCATTACTTTGCTAGTGTGTGAAATGAGTGCAATTGTGCAGTACTTTGAACATTCTTTGGCATTGCATGGCATTGGGATTGGAATGAAAACTGACCTTTTCCAGTCCTGTGGCCACTGCTTTTTCCTAATGTCTTAAGCTTGCCTATCTTCTAAATACAGAGATTATTCAGGGGGAAAAAATGACTAGCTGCAGAAACCCTCCAGGCTTTTAAGAGAAGTTATTACTTAGGTAATCATGGTCTTGGCTGAATAAATTGGGTTAGTTAAAATGTTAGCAAATGTTTCCTTTGCTTGAGAAAGCTGATTGGGGCTTGGGGCTTCCCTGGTGGCTTTAAAGGTAAAGAATCCGCCTGCAGTGCGGGAGACCTGGGTTTGATCCCTGGGTTAGGAAGATCCCCTGGAGAAGGGAACAGCTATCCACTCCAGTGTTCTGGCCTGGAGAATTCCATGGACAGAGGAGCTTGGCAGGCTACAGTCCATGGGATCGCAAAGAGTCCGAGGCGACTAAGGGACTTTCACTTTCTCTCACTTTTCTAAGCCAAGAGAATCTGACTGTTCTGTGTTCGATTTGTTAGGTCTGGCTCAGTGTGCTGAGCTCTGCTGGCAGCTGAGAGGGGAAGCCGGAAAAAGGCAAGTTCCCGGTGCAAAGGTTGCTCTGCAGCATAATTTAGGCCTCGGAGGAGCTGCCGTTGTCACGCTGTACAAGATGGGCTTTCCTGAAGCTGCCAGGTAAGTGGCATTCTGGATTTAGTTTGGCGATGAACCCTTCTGACTTTTCGCAACTGTTACATTGTACATGTAAAAAAAAGTCCCAATTTTATTGTGTTAGTACTTAAAGACACCAAGTATCTCATTACCTTGCTTTAATAACTTGGCTTTAAAATGCTAAAGCTGGTAATTACCTTTCAACCTTAACCAGCCTTAGGAAAATTTTGTTCAAAAAGGAGGCAGCATAGTGAAAAGAGAGAGAATGCTAAACCAGAAGCCAGAGCCAGCTGGGAATATTTTTAACAGCTTTATTGGGACGTAATTCACATGGCACAAATTCACCATTTTAAGTGTACATTCAGTGGTTTTTAGTATATCATACAAGTGTGCACTCTTCACCACAATTAGCTTTAGAACATTTTTAATACCCCCAAAGAAGAGAAACCACGTACCCATTAGTAGTCATTCCCCATCCTCACTTTTTGCAGGCTCTGGCAACCACTAATCTATTTTTTGTCTCTAAGGTTTTGCCTATTCTGGACATTTTATATAAATGAAATCATAAAATATGTGGCCTTTTGTGATTGCTGCTTTCATTTAGCATAATGTTTCAGGGTTCATCCACGTTATAAAAAGGAATGTAGTACTTCATTCCTTTTAATGGCTGAATAATAGTCCATTATAAGGGTTCTGATTTCTTCACATTCTCATTGACACTTGTTATTGTCTGTTTTTTATTTTAGCTATCCTAGTGGGTATGAAGTCATATCTCGTTGTTTTGATTTGCATTCCCTTAACGGATACTGGTGTTGATCATCTTGTCATGTGCTCATTGGCCATTTGTATATCTTAGGAGAAACACCTATTCAGATATTTTGGCTGTCTTAAAATTGGGTTGTCTTTTTGTTATTGAGTTCTTTAACAACCACTTCTTGAGGGCCTGATATGAGCACTGAGACTAAACTAGGTGTTTTGTCTGCATGTCTTTGTTTAATCCTCATAAAAGGCACACGTAGTAAATTTTTGTACCAAGTCAAAAAAAAAAAAAAATTTGTACCTTGTTTATAAGTGAAAAAATTGATGGTCACAGTTAAAATAATTTATCTAAAGAGTCTTAACTGGTAGCAGTCAAGACTCTAACCTTCATCTATCTGAGTACAAAGTTCCTGGTTTTTGGCTATTCTGTGCTTCTGATCTTTGACGTTTAAATAGTGCCTGTGTTCCAGACCTTAGAATGAAAATTTCAGGAAACATAGAAGGAATTCATACACTAAATAGTTAACCCTCAAAGTCCCTTCCAACTTTCTAATCCTTAATCTATCTAAGTTCAAATTTCCTGTTTTGTTGGCTACTGTGTGTTGATCTTTGACATTGTTGAAACATGCCTGTGTTCTAGGCCTTAGAATAAAAATTTCAGGAAGCATAGAAGGAATTCGTATACTAAACAGTCTTCAGAGTCCCTTCTAACATTTTATATACTAGATTTCTTCCAGAAAACTTATGTATAAACCAAATAAAAAAATATAGTCAGACTTCAGTTTCTACTAAAAAAACTTTGATTATTAAGACATCATGAGGAGCATCCTTTTATAAGATGAGTAGTCTCTTTTCTGAGTTTCTATAAGTTCAGTTTCCCTAAAGCAGGGCACATATCATATAAATTGTAAGATATGAAGACTTTCCAGAAAACATTATTATAACTTTATGTATTAATTTTTTTCCTAATCTGGATGAAAAGTTGGTTAATCATTAGCTTGATAAGCTTTCAACACAAGCAAAATAATTATCTGTGACTTGTTGGAACTAGTCTGGACTTTACCCAGTGAAGTGTCAAGATACTTTGTACGTACACTGAAAAGTGTTCATTATTATTTTATCACATACAATTAGGAAGAAGTGGCAAGCTTGCAGAAAGGCACAGTGATGATTATGAGTAAAGGCTGAAAAATTAGACTATTAATAAAATGAAATTGGCTCGTGGAGGATTTTAAGCCACTCATTCAGATTTTTGACTGAAAAGATGGTGTAACATAGATAACTCTGCTCTCAATGGAACAGGAAAAAATTAGAATTTAGCTAAGGGAGAATTTAGTGTAATTCAGTTCCATTCAGTCATGATTTACTGAATACCTATTGTGTGCCAAGAATTGGGGATATAAATAAGATTTTTTTTTTAAAGCCGTGGTATCTGATTCTTGAGAAGCTGACATTTAGTAGGGCTTCATAGAAAGTTTCCTGGCCTGGATCTTGAAGGGTAAAATGGAGTTTGCTAAGACAGGGGTATTCCAGACACAGGGAGTGGCAAGGGCAAATGGATGGAAGTATGAAGTAGCCTAGGGCTTCCCAGGTGGTGCCAGTGATAAAGAACCCTCCTGCTAATGCAAGAGATATTAGAGACAAAGGTTCTGTTCCTGGGTCTGGAAGATCTCCTGGAGTAGGGCACGGTAACCCACTCCAGTATATATGCCTGGAGAATCTCATGGACAGAGGAACCTGGCAGGCTACAGTCCATAGGGTCGCATAGTTGGACATGCGGAAGTGACTTCTCACGCATGCAGGCACGCATGAGGTAGCCTGCCAGGGTCTGAGAGCTGTGTGCATTTCAGCTTTGGCGGGAGTGTACCTCCACTCCTCATTGTGATATTAATATGACTCCTCTAGTAGGTTCACTTTTCAACCTCTTAGACTTTCCAAGGGCTTCCCAGGTGGTGCAGTGGTAAAGAATCCACCTGCCAATGCAGGAGACACAGGAGACTCGGGTTCAATCACTGGATTGGGAAGATCCCTTGAGGAAGGGAATGGCAATCTACCCCAGTATTCTTGCCTGGAGAATCCCATGGACAGAGGAGCTAGGTGGGCTACAGCCCATGGGGTTGCAAAGAGTCGGACATGACTTAGCACACACACACAGGCTTTCCAAAACCATCTTTGACCTTCCTTCTTAGCTGGTTACTTTTCCTTGTACCTTGTTGAAAAAAACAGAAGCTATTAGACCCAAACTCCCTCATCGTCCATCCCAAGGCTTACTGCCCTATCTAGAATTCAGTTCAGTTCAGTTCAGTCGCTCAGTTGAGTCCTGCTCTCTGCGAACTCATGAGCTGTATGTAGCATGCCAGGCTTCCCTGTCCATCACCAACTTCCAGGGCTTGCTCAGACTCATGTCCATTGAGTTGGTGATGCCATTCAACCATCTTGTCCTCTGTTGTCTCCTTCTCCTCTTGCCTTCAGTCTTTCCAGCATCAGGGTCTTTTCAAATGAGTCAGTTCTCCGAGTCAGGTGGTCAAAGTATTGGAGCTTCACCATTAGTCCTTTCAATGAATATTCAGGACTGATTTCCTTTAGGATGGACTGGTTGGATCTCTTTGCAGTTCAAGGGACTCTCAAGAGTCTTCTCCAACACCACAGTTCAAAAGCATCAATTCTTCAGCACTCAGCTTTCTTTATAGTCCAACTCTCACATCCGTACGTGACTACTGGAAAAGCCATAGCTTTGACTAGATTTTGACTAGATGGAGCTTTGTTGGCAAAGTAATGTCTCTACTTTTTAATATGCTGTCTAGGTTGTTCATAGCTTTTCTTCCAAGGAGCAAGTGTCTTTTAATTTCATGACTACAGTCACCATCTGCAGTGATTTTGGAGCCCAAGAAAATAGTTTCTTACTGGTTCCATTGTTTCCCCATCTATTTGCCATGAAGTGATGGGACTGGATGCCATGATCTTTGTTTTTTGAATGTTGAGTTTTAAGCCAGCTTTTTCACTCTCCTCTTTCACTTTCATCAAGAGGCTCTTTAGTTCTTCTCTGCTTTCTGACATCTTAATTCCAGCTTGTGCTTCATTCAGTCCAGCATTTCACATGATGTACTCTGTGTATAAGTTAAATAAGCAGGGTGACAATATACAGCCTTGATGTACTCCTTTCCCAATTTGCAACCAGTCTAGTGTTCCATGTCTGGTTCTAACTGTTGCTTCTTGACCTGCATATCTAGAATTACTCCCATCTAATCTCTTCTTCTGTGAGTCTCCTCTTTCACAGGCCACTAGATCTCATCCCCCTTCACCTTCTCAAGACTTCTCTCCTCTTTTCCCTTGGTTCATCACCATCATCAGGCAAACATGCTGTGATATGTTCATCTAAAAACAAAAGCAAATCTTCCTTAGTGCCACACTCCCCCTCCAGAGACCACTCCATTTCACTGTCCCCCTAAAAGTAATGTCTCAAAAGAGCCACACTGTCTGTATTTCCCTCTCCTATTCACTCTTTAATTTACTATCTTCTGACTTCTGCCTTCCAGCGCTCACTTAAAATTGATTTTGTCAAAGTCACCTGAGAAGTCATGTTGCCAATCCAGTGGGAGTTTGCCCTTTGACATAGTTTCCACCTGCTTCCCTCCTCCCTCCCTCCAGAATTCTTTCTCACCTCTGTTACACCTTGCTTTACTGGTTTTCCTCTTGTGTCACTGGCTGCTCCTTCCTCTTCTCTCCCAGACTTGTAAATAATCAAGTCCTGGTCTTTCTTCTTTCTCTATAATGCCCTTAAGATGAGCTTGTTTGTTCACATGGATTTAAATACCTTCATTATGCTAATAATTAGCTACTTTATCTCAGCCTAGACCTCTTCTGGCTCCAGACTCTCATACCCAACTGCCTTCTTGTCTCACATACTGACTGTGCTTGAGATGGAACTTTGACCCCCTTTATCCCACTACATTCTTCCTTTTGTCAATAAATGGCACTACCATCCCCTCAGGTATTCAGGCCAAACACTTAAATCATCCTTGGTCTTTCCCTTCCCCCTTAGATCTCCCTTATTACCAGCAGCAAGTCCTGTGAAAATCTGTTTTGGATCCATTTCCTTCTCTTCATCTCCTCTGGCAGACTGCTTCCACTGTAGTCCAGACCACCACCACTTCCTATCTGGACCACTTCAGCAGCCTCATAACTCTTCTCCCCACCTAAGTTCTTGCATCCCAGCCTGGCCACTACATACTATTGTAAGAATAATCACAGATCAAACTATTTCAGTTTCCTGTTGAATCATTTCAGTGAGTTCCCGAATTCCCTGCTTTGGCCTGCATGGTCTGGTCTCTCCCCAATTCTCCCCCCACTTACTCTACTCAAGTAACTGGTCCTGTTTTACTTTCTTTTAGCATAACAAACTCTTTTTTTCTCTTTTAGGATCTTTGCAGTTTCCTCATTGATTGCCTATCCCTTTTTCTTTATTTTATTGGGTCTTAGCTTAAATTCAGTTGGTCAGAGACATCATTTCTTGACTGCTTTACCTAAAGTAGGTTTCTCTTTTTGTTTGCTTTCTAATAGTTTCAAATATTTTTGTGTGTTTATTTCTTTTTATCCTGGAAAAATATAGACTCAGTGAGGACTGGGACTGAGTCTAACTTTTTTGCCTTTATGTTCCCGGTGCTGTTCCCGGTGCCTTGAACAAGGTTTGACATATGGCAAGTAGTCATTAAACATGTATGAAATGATAGAAAGAAGGGAAGAGAAGGGAGAAGTGGATGGGATGAATGGGGAGAGAGAAAGAGTGAAGGAAGGAGAGAGGATAGAGAAATGAGAGAAAGGCTTTGCTTACTGAGAAGCTGCTACACTCTTGACTCCTTTAAGTATATATTTCTTGTGTTTATTGTCCCAGCCCAGCCACAAGCAGCATGCTTGTGTTATTTCACAGGAGTTACTTAAAATCCTAAAGCGCCCTCTTCTGCCACAGGTCTTTGAGTTTACTTCGGTGTCTTAACATTCGAGCCTCTGCAGCCTGTGATAGTTGTGGCTGTCATTTTTTACCATGGGCCAGGATCTCTGCTAGGTACCTTCTGCACAGGATTTCATTTAATTCTGTAGTCATTGGCACTGACCACCTTCTTGCCTGCTTCCCCACAAGAGGTTGCACAGAGATGAAGTAGCTTGCTCAGCATCATATGGCTACCGAGTGGAGAAGCCTTGGGATTCTAACCCAGGCCTTTGTACCTGGAGGGACTGTGTTCCTTCTGCCACATCAGGTCATTTGTCTGTAGTTGTTCCCTAAGTAACAAACAACCAATAGGCAGATGTTGTTAAATTCATGTCTTACAGCTAAAAAATAAATTTTGAGTCCAGCGTCTGCTTACTCCTCTTATACCCTGTTTAATCACCATCGTCTCTTGCCTGGGGGACTGTAGCCTCTAAATTGGTCTCCCTGCCTCCCCACTTGCCCTCTTATAGTCCATTTTCCAGGTGGCAGTCAGATTTATTTTTTTA
Source organism: Odocoileus virginianus (assembly GCF_023699985.2). Classification (NCBI taxonomy): domain Eukaryota; kingdom Metazoa; phylum Chordata; class Mammalia; order Artiodactyla; family Cervidae; genus Odocoileus; species Odocoileus virginianus. Next base: position 74,092,593 of record NC_069678.1, on the reverse strand, counting down.
GACATGTAAATTGGATTGTGCTACTCTCCAGGTTATACCCTACAGTTCTTCTCATGGTACTTAAAACCCACACTCTGAACTATGACATAAAGCCCCTTGTTATCTTGCCCTGTGCATTCCTGTGACCTTAGATCCTTCTCTGCCCTGCTTCAGCCATGCTGGCCTTCTTATACTTCCTTTAACTGCTAAGCTAGTTTCTATATCCCATTCTTTACACTGCAAATGTAGAACTGACTTTCCTGCCTAATCTTTACATGACAGACTCATTTACAAAATTTTAAGACCTAATTTAAATATCACCTCCCCAGAGAGGCCTATCTGATTAGGCTTTCTAAAAGAAGCCACCCGACACACATAAATATACTTTCATTATATCCTCTTAACCTGCCTCATTTTCTTCATAGTAACTGTATTCTTTATTTTTTTGCATGTTCATTGTCTCCCCCCACTGGCATAAAAGCTTCATGAGGGTAGGTTCATTGGTTTACCCTTTTTTTCAGGACAGTGCTTACCACCTGGCGAGCAATCAGTATTTGTTGAATAATGGGAAGAAAAGGTTAATTGTTTTATTGGCCTAAAAACAATTTCCTTTGGGTGGAAGTCCCAACATCTCTGTTAGAGTTTTTGAAAATTACTACATTCATACAGCATTTGGGGGCTTCCCTAGTAGCTCAGATGGTAAAGCATCTGCCTGCAATGCAGAAGACCTGGGTTCAGTCCCTGATCGGGAAGCTCCCTGGTAGTTAAGGTCGTCTGGAGAAGGAAATGGCAACCCACTCCAGTATTCTTGCCTGGAGAATTCCATGGACAGAGGAACCTGGTAGAGTCCATGGCGTCATGAAAAGTCAGACGCGACTGAGCGACTAACATACAGCATTTACTATATAAATGTTGAAAAACCTAGTACGTAGTACCTATGTGGCTCCATGGATTGAAATCGATTATTTTCCTCAGTTCTTTTAGAACTCATCAAATTGAGGCTGCTCCAACCAGCTCTGCTGTTGATGGATTTAAGGCAAATCTTGTCTTTAAGGAGATTGAGAAGAAGCTTGAAGATGTAAGTACAATTTATGTAAAATACTACCAGGAGGACCCTGGGCTAATGGAAGCAGATACAGATTTCGAGTGTTGCCATGAAGTGGTATAAGTTGAAAATTTATATCATATTGTCAAGTATCGAGTGTATTTTAGATTTCTCAGTGTCTGTTATGGCTTCCTTGTAATTCTGGTAAAAGTGCATTCAGAGATATGTAAATCTCCAGATTTGAGTTATATAAAGGGATTAAAATCTGTTTTGGTGTAATTTCCTTCTGGATTAAAAAGATCTTACTTAGAATCATTCAAAAGAATAATATTTAAGGAGCCTTAACCTGGTAGGCTGCCGTATGGGGTCGCACAGAGTCAGACACGACTGAAGCAACTTAGCAGCAGCAGCAGCAAAAGCATCTAATATTAAAAGTCCTTTTAAAAAGAAATTTTTTGCGTTTGAGTTTTTCAGAGTTTTCAAATCTGTTTTTCTTGTAAAAATGAGCTCATCAAGAGAATTATACAGAAACATACAAATAAGAAAAATTTAACATCTCCTGAAAAGCCATTACTGAGAGCCTTCTAAAGTGTTAACAGTAGCTGATATTCTCTCTGTGTATATGAATATACAGTTTTACATAACTAGGATCATACAATACATGTTGAATTTTTAAATTTATATGTGCAGACCTATGTTTATGTTCAGTAATTAGTTCTTGATAGATAATAATCATACTAAAGCAACCTAATAGTAACTCTTTCTCCAAAAAGAGAGTTGTTCCCTTGGGTAAAATTAGACGTTTACTTCATTGTTTCATTAAAGACATTGGAATTTCATAATTGATTTTAATTTTACACATCTATGAAACTGACCAGTGGGCTGAAATAAAAAGATTCTAAACATTTAAAGTGTGAAGTTCGCTCATGTTAGAGGCACAGTGTGAAGACATTGTGCCTATCTTGTGCATATCTTGAAGCTCCCTTATTGTAACACAAAGGATTTCTTAACATCTTAAGATGATTGTGCTGTGGGTGTGATTGCACTGAATAGCTAATGTGACTGACATGTCTTGACAAAGTACCCTGCATTTCAAGAATTTTCATAATGATCACCAGTCTTCCTGAGGTAGAGAGGGCCAGGGTTGACTGTTTCCAGCAGGCAGGCACTGGCCCAGCAGCTTGCAGACCTATTCTGCCACCATCTTGCAAGGATACACCTGCATTGGTCTACTTGTTGTTTTATAACCAGCTTATTTCTTGATAGTATGTTCCTTACTCATAGATATAAACCCTTACCATCAGTTTTAATGACCTGAAGTACACGTTTGATTATAAATATCACAATCTGTTTAGTCTCTTGTGATGAACATTGGGTTGTATTTAAATCTTGCAAAAAATAAAGGTGTAATAAATTTCCTTTTGCACTCATCTTTAGGTACTTAATGCCATGATACATATCCACCAAAAAGAGGGTACTTACTAATTTACAGACTCAATGATAGTTCATGAGATTGACTGTTTTTTCCTCACCCTATCTCCAGTGCTTTGTTGACTGGTTTTTTGAAAAACCTTTCCCAAGAGTAGAAAAGTATATCTGCTTATTGTTTTTGAAATTTCTTTCATTACAAGTGTCCACTAAGATGAAGTTGGACTTGCTAATGCCTGAAAAAAAATTTTTTAATGACATCAGTATTTGCCTGCAGGGTATCCCATAAGATAGTTACTTCTGCCAGGTTTTCCCATTTTTTACCATTATTCTGTCAAAAAAAAAGTTTAGAGAGTATCTGGTATGTCTGTATGTCAACCATTAAATACTTCATTATTGGGATTAACAAAACAGTGGTGTTTTTATTTCACACTATTCTTTTAACTTTGCAAATGTTTGCCTCTTTCTCCCATTTTAATTCTTCTCCCTCTGTAACCTCTCTTGTGTGGACCTTGTCCCCTTATTTTTTCTCTCCTTCTCACGATTGTCAGTTTTCTAAATGTTTGCTGTGCCAGAAAGTAAAAGTATTGGAATCTTTTGTCAATTCATACATTTTCTGCATTAGGAAAAAAGAAATCTGGCAAGAGATTTTATTTCCATTTTTGTCTTTGTTAGCAGTACCCCATTGCCCTTCTTTGAATTCTGTATTTTTTGTTCCTATTCAGTTTACCACAGGACCTACTCCTTGACCTTTTGCTACTCAAAAAGAAGTACTTTTCTTCAAGTAAGGAGGCACTTAGAACTATTTGTGATCTCCAGTTTCACAAAAGATGTGTAGTTTCTTTACACTTTTAACTCTCTCCTTGTTCATTTCCTTACCCTCTCTCACTCCCTCTTCAATTGAAAATGTCTTATTGGCTAAAGGATTCGAAGAGGATCAGTTGGTTCTCAAAAGTAACAGCAGACACAAAGTTAATCTACATCTGTCTTAAGGAAGTGGGAGAAATTTCCAAGTATTCGGGTAGAGTTTCTAAACATTTGCTGTGCTTTCCTGCTCTAACTTGGAGTCTGCCATAACTATTCCTGAGGCATTGTGCAAGCAGATGTCATAGATGCAGCAGGAAGTGTTTGTTCCTGTGCTGTTGGCTCCAGAGGAGGCCTGGCTCTTGGGTGGCCCAGACACCAGCATTACTAATCTACTTTTCTAGGTTACCTCCGCAGAACCCTGAAGGATAAAGGATTTTAAGGAATGTGGAAAAGACTCTGAACCTTCTTTTAATTTATGCATGGTGACAGAAACTACTTTTATAGGCTAAAGTTTGGAAGTATTGATGTAACCAACTTTGCCATATAGTATGAGTAAATGGAAAGAGCATTGAATTTGAAGTTAAACCGACCTGAATTTGAGTTCTGGTTGTATTACTTACTTGTCATATGTCACTACCCCTCAGGGAATATTAAAGTTTAGTGGTAAGACAGACATGGCAAAAATTTCCTAGGGAAAAAAACATGGCTTTGACAAGAAACCTGCATGTAGGTTATGTGCAAAGGGCTATCAAAGTGTCCAGTAGAGAAAGAAAAGCCTTTCCAGAGGAGTTAGCATGTGAACTGAGACTTGAGTTGGTGAAGTTGGGTAGGAATGGAGAATAGGAAGAGGTGAGTGAACTCAGACAGGACATAAGTAAGGGCACAGAAGCACATATGTTCATGGCATTCGAAATGGTCAGAACAAAAAAGCCCTGAGGAGGATGAAAAAAGGGCTGAAGGTAAGAACATATAAATATCCTTCAGGTTACGAAGACTCTAGAATGATATATAAAGACAGACTATCCTGTAGGCTGTGGGGAGCCATCCAAATTCAAATCTGAAAGTGATATTTATGTTAGTGTTAGGTGGGTTTGTATTAGGTGGGTTAGTTGGCAATAGGATAGAGAATAGTCTAAAGGGTTCTTAACCTTTTAGATCCCTAGTTGTTGTTTCTGCCTAATGAGCTAATATTAATACCTGTCCAGCTACTTACAGGGTTTTATGAAAATTAAAGAAATAATGTATATAAAAAACACTTAAAAAAAGCACTTGAAAACTTTATAGCTGCCCAAAGATTGTTATTGTTATTAATCATTTTTCCTAGAGTTAGCTTAAAATAATTTGAGATCTTTTAAGGGAACCAAAATAATAGAATTTATCTCCTTCACTTAAAAAAAATCTGACAGTCATTTTGGTTTCTTGATTTAACTAGAAAATGTTGGTAGTTGGTCTCAGGACACTCCCATGTGCGATTTGCCTCCATGGAGGTTGAAATAAGTAGGCCTAGACTCAATAATTTTAGAATAGCTTCTTTGGAATCCTAAGATCCATGGTTGATTCCAGATAGGTTCAGGTTTATTATCTGTGTACAGGAAAAAGATTGACACACCCACTAGGATGACTAAAATAAAAAAGACAGACAAAAGTGCTGATAAGGATATGGAGAAATTGGAACCTTCATTTGTTGCTAGTAGGGTGTAACATGATACAGCTACTTTAGAAAACAGTTTGATAATTCTTCAAAAAGTTACACATCACCTTAGAACATAAATTTTAACTTCTAAATGTAAACCTAAGATGAATTAGAGCCTATCTATGTCCATGTAAAAACTTGGACACAATGTCCATAGCAGTATTACTCATAATAGTTAAAACGGGGAAACAGCTGTCAGTTGATGAATGGCTAAACAAAATGTGCTGCCTGCATACAATGGAATATTACTTGGTCATGAAAAAGAATTAATTTCTGATACATGCTTCAGAATGGATGAACCTTAAAAGCATTATGATAAGTGAAAGAAGCCAGTCACAAAAGATCATATATTGTATAATTCTGTTTGTATGAAACATCCAGAATAAGCAAATTCACTAAGACAGAAAGTAGATACGTATTTGGCAGGGGTTGGTGGAAGGAGAGAATGGTGAGGTAGAGGGTGACTGCTAATGGGTGTTGGCTTCTTTTGGGGGTGATGAAAATGTTTTAAAGTTAGATACTGGTGTTGGTTGCACAACTTCAAATATACTAAAATACCACTAAACTATATACTTTAATAGGATAAATTGTATGGTATATAAATTATATCTCAGTGAATTTGTTATAAAAAACAAGGCCCAACAAAAAGAAAGAACTTAGGTCGGTATCTCTTGCCTACATAGAAACAGAGGTGAGTATCTAGTAGTAATTATTTGAGTATTTCAGGTAGTTAGCACAGTGCCTGAGCATAGTAAACACTGAGATCTTTGTTAGAAGAACAAATATTATGTTCTTCTAACCAAAAGAAAGAATCTTGGATATAAATTATTGCAGGGATGTAAGGCTAAAAAAAAAAAGTGGAAGTAAAAGCTATTAGAAATTGTAAGACTCAAAAGGTAGTAAGTTCTAAAGTAAATATAAAAAGATCAATGTATTTTCCATATATTTGCAATAATTCAGTAAAAATATAATGAAAAATATATTACTAACAAGAGCAATATAAAATAACTAAGAATAAACTTAGCAAGAAATGTATAAAAGCTTATGTGGGGGGAAAATGACAGAATATTCCCAAGGGACCTCAAGGAAAACTTGAAGATATATTCATGAATGGGAGGACTTAATATTATAAGGTAATTATTCTCCATCAAACAGATCCATGTATTTTATGTAACCCTGTTTAAACCCAATAGCATTTTGGGGTGAAAAACTAACTAAATGATTATAATGTACATCTAGAAGAAAAAAAAGGTTGTAACAAATCCAAGCATAGTGAAGAATATTTGGAAGATTATGGAAATTTTGGGATTCCCTGTAGCTCAGATGATAAAGAATCCTCCTGCAATGCAGGAGACCCAGGTTCGATCCTTGGGTCAGGAAGATCCCCTGAAAAAGGAAGTGGCAACCCACTCTAGTATTCTTGCCTGGAGAATCCTAGGGACAGAGGAGCCTGGTGGGCTGCAGTCCATTGGGTTGCAAAGAATTGGACACAACTGAGTGAATAACATGCACATGGAAATTTACTATATAAAGAGTAAAGTAGATTTATAAAGCTAAAATACTGGCACAGGAACAGCAGACAGATCATAGAGTGAAATAATGGGAAAAAATACTAACATTTATTGAGCAGTTACTCTGTGTTTTGTGGGTATTTAAGTACTGTACAACTTTATGAGGATAGCTACTATTATTAACTCCATTTCACAGAAAAGAAAACAGATTGAGAGAGGTTTATTAACTTGCTCAGGGTTATATAAGTACATGGCAGAGCAAGAATTCAAACTTATGCTGTTTCAAATTCATTGTTATTAATTAGCAAAGTTGAATTCTTGGAGTTTAACTTTATATAAATGAGTTTATATAAAAATACTTAGATACAAGAATGTTATTTACAGCATTGTTTTAAGAGCCAGAAATTAGGACTAACCTAAATATCAAGCAACAGCTGTGCTGTGCTGAGTCACTCAGTCGTGTCCAATTCTTTGCGACCCCATGGACTGTAGCCCACCAGGCTCCTCTGTCCGTGGGATTCTCCAGGCAAGAACACTGGAGTGGATTGCCATGTCCTCCTCCAGGGACCTTTCTAACCCAGGGATCGAACCCAGGTCTCCCGCACTGCAGGTGGTTTCCTTACCAGCTGAGCCACCAGGGAAGCCTATGAGTACTGGAGTGGGTAGCCTATCCCTTCTCTAAGGGATCTTCCCAACCCAGGAATCAAACCAGAGTCTTCTGCATTGCAGGCGGATTCTTAACCAGCTAGCCACCAGGGAAGCCCATCAAGCAACAGAGAATAAAGTATAGTGAACTTCTACAATTAAAGACTATGTATAGTCATTTAAAATTATGTAGAAGAATTCTTAATGACACAGTAGTAAGGATAGATATATTAAACTGAAAGGTGGATTACAAATTAGTATAGTATACACTGTGATCCCATTTAAAAAGTATATATGCAGAGAAAAAAAGATAGAGGGGATTTATATCAAAATGTTATTTTCTTAAGTGGTGATGAAATTGTGAATGATTTCTATTTTCTTTTTCTTTATCAATATTTTCTATTTTTCTGCAGTATGCTATATTTACTTGCAATGAAGTTATTGTGTCTGTGTGCTTTTTCAGAGGGAGTGTGTGAGGCTTAGGGTGTCCTCTGTGCTGCCATCCATCATAGAGATCATAGTGTGTTATCATTTACCCTTCTGACTCTATAGAGCCTGAAACAAAGTTTGGTGACAGTCATGGTTTCAGTCAATCAGTATTTCAGTAAGAAAAGAGGAAACAGAGTGGGAATGAAGGGAAAAAGGAAGGAGAAAGGAAACCACCCTACAGAGATATGTATCTGAGGTTATTTTTTCAGCCTCATTCCCCAAGATCCAAAAGTAGGTGGTGGATGGGATATTACTCGTATAATTCTTTATACTAATCCAGAAAATGAGTTGAACCACTTATCTTTAAAGTCTGATTGTGGAACACCAAACATATATGTGAAGGAATTTACCTGCTAGAAAAAAAGAAGGGGTAGGGTTCCTATGTTTTGAGAGGCCAGAGTGGATCTTCCAGAAATTATTGAGACAAATGAAGCCTATTGCAATAGAAAGTGCTGCTGTGCCACCCACTCCCCAATCCCCCTGTCCTTCCACTGGTTGTATCCAGAAAGCCATTTTAATCAGAAGATTTGGCAGATGAGGGAGTTGCTGCCTAGTTGCCTTTCGGATTTTCTGGGTGAAAGAGCCTAAGGGAGCCTGGGGACTTGCCTGCTGCCCAGCAGCTCATGTCATGTATCTGTTTAAACATTTAATTTGGGAGCAAAGCCAGAGGAGTGAACTTAATATAACTCTGTGTTGTTTTTCTTTCCAGGAAGGAGAGCAGTTTGTGAAGAAAATTGGTGGTATTTTTGCCTTCAAGGTGAAGGATGGCCCTGGGGGTAAAGAAGCCACCTGGGTGGTGGATGTGAAGAACGGCAAAGGATCAGTGCTGCCTAACTCAGGTCGGTGCAGTGATGACCTCGCTGACAAGCTCACAGAGGAAGATGGGGCCTGCCTTGGTGGCCCCAGAAGGGCTGGCTTTAGATATAGAACCTTGTCAAGCACTGGGGAATCTTTGGGAATAGGATAGGTCCTGTCTGTTTCCTCCCAGAGATTGAGAGGCTCCATCACTGTGGCTAGCGTTAGGCTTTGGAACTAGACAAGCTTGGGTTTAGAGTCCTGGTCCTGCCACTCACAGATTCTGGCCTTAAATTATTTCACTTCTCTGAGCTTTGTTTTTTTTTCATTTGTAAATGGGAATAATAAATGGTTCCTATTTCATGGGATTCGTGTGGGGATTAAGAGAATTGTCTGCTAATTAACCTGTGAAGCACATGGGTCAGTGTATGGCTACATGTCCTCAAAAGACCTGTCTATACTCACTGTCTCCACTTCCTGTCATCTCAGTGTTTCTTGAACCTACTCCAGTCAGCCTTTGTCAGCTCATCATTATTCCAAAACTGTTCTTGTCAAGGTCATAAGTAACCACCATATTGTTAACTTCAGTGGTTAATTCCCAGTTCTGATAATATTACTTTTCTAGGCTTTCTTCCTACCTGTTGGGTGTTCCTTCTTGGCCTCTCCCTGTTTTTTCCTCATCTCTAAGTGTGTAAATGTTGGTGCTCTAAGGCTCAGTTCTGTCTACATTCACTCCCTGGGGCTCTCATCTAATCTCATGCTTTTCAAACCATCTCCACACTGATGACTCCCAGATATCTTAGTGTGGACTCAGACATTGAACTCCAAGGTGTATATCCAGCTGCTTAACTAACAGATTTACTTGGATACTTACAAAGTATCTGCTGATATTCCATTTTGATAAATTGCCCCTTTGTTTAACCAGTTCCTCTGTCTAAAATCCTTGAAGTCATGCTTGGCTCTTCTTTTAACTGAAGTATCATTGACTTACAGTGCTGTTCCAGTCTCCGCTGTACATGCCATCTGATTGGCCCTAGTCTTCTCTTTCTTACTACATCTTCCTCACTTTGCTGCAGTCATAGTGGCTTCCTTGCTGTGGCTTGAATGTGAGGTATTCCCAGTTCTGGAACTTTTACTGCCTGGGATCATCATCCCTCAGATATCCTCATGGCTGGTCCTTGCATTTGCTTTGGATTTTTGCCCAAATGTCACCTTCTCAGTGAGTGTTTCCCCAGCCACACTTCTAAATCACACCTCATTACCATTCCCTATTGTCCTTTTCTGCCTTACTTTTCTTTATAGCACTCACCTCCATCTGATATACTGTATCTTATTTATTTGCTTATTATCCATCCCCCACTTGAGTTGTAAGCTGCATGAAGGCAGAGTTTTTGCTTCTTAGGTTCACTGCTGCATTCACAGTGCCTAGAATAATATCTGATACCTGGTAGGCCTTCAATACAATAGATAATAAAAATGAACAGCAGAATGAATGAGTGATGCTTAGTAAGCATTCAGTAAATGGTAGCTGTATTGTATGTTATGTTTCTCTCTTTGAAGAGAACCTGGTGAAATTGAGAGAGGTGGTCAAGGAACACTAGCTTTTTTGAGAAAAAATGAAAGTCAAGAGCTGTGTTTTAAGAGGATGAAGCAGCTGCAGTAGACCTGATGAATTAGAAAGGAAGAAATCAGAGGCAGAGAACGCAATTAAGACAATGGATGATACCACCATCCAAGTAAGCAAAAAGGATAGCTTGAGTGTTGGCAGTGTTAAAAGTGTTGGTTAGGTGGTAGTCACCAGGAGTGTTTGGGGTGAAATTGATGGTACCTTAACTGTGAAGGAAGAGGAGTTCTATCAATACTCGTAGGGTTATTGAGATCAAATAAAGTCCAGGTATGTGAAGCTCTCGGCATAGAGAGAACTCAGTGAGTGCTGGCATAGTAACAGCAGCAGCAGCACTTTAGTTCCTGAAGTCACTAGGAGTCCTTTCTTGGAATATTAGGGCCTAATCCAGCTATAAATCAAGTCCAGCTCTCTCAATTTGCTAACTTTTTTTCTCCCTGCTCTTTGATGTTATCTATCTACAAGAGAATTGGATTTTCTAAATTGTAAATACCTTAATGTTTTTTAAAACACAATAGTATTAATATTATTAGTTTTTTACAAAAAAGTTAAATACTTAGATTTACACTTAAAAAACATGTACAGAATCTATATGCTGAAAATTATAAAACATTAACAGAGGAAATCAAAGAAAACCTAACTGAATGGAGGGAAATAACATATTCTTAGATTGGAAGACTCAGTTGAATAAAGGTGTCACTTCTCAAATTCATCTATGGACTAAATACAATTTCTACCAAAATTTCAGCAAGACTTTTCTTAGTGATAGACAAGCTTATTTAAAAATTTATATGGAAAATCATAGGCCCTAGGATAGCTTAAAAATAATTACAAAAAAACAATAAAGTGGGAAGAATTACTCTACCTGGTATTAAGGCTTATTGTTATTATTTTTTATTATTGGAGTGTACTTATTTTACACTACCGTCAGTTTCTGCTGTGTAGCAAAGTGAATAAGCCTTATGTAAACATGTCAGTGTTGCTCAGTTATATCTGACTCTGTGACCCCATGGACCATATAGCCCACCAGACTCCTCTGTCCATGGAGTTCTCCAGGCAAGAATACTAGAGTGGGTTGCCATTCCCTTCTCCAGGGGGTCTTCCCAACCCAGGAATTGAACTCGGGCGTCCCACATTGCAGGCAGATTCTTTACCATCTGAGCCACCAGGGAAGCCCTATACGTATACATACATCCCTTCTTTTTTGGATTTCCATCCATTTAGGTCGCCACAGGGCACAGAGTAGAGGTCTCTGTGCTGCAGTAGAATCTCATTAGTTATCTGTTTTATACATAGTAATGTGTATATGTTAATCCCAGTCTCTCAACCCATCCCACCCCTCCCCCCATAAATACCGTAATTTTTAAGACTTTAGACCTTTTTTCATGTAATGAGAAAATTTTGTTATAGGCAAAGGTGGAATGGCTGTTAAATCACAGTCCTTTTAAGGGTTACCCCTGCATTCTAAGACATACAAAAATTTTTGATTTCCAATAATGTTTTAGTTAATAATACGGGCATCATATGCTTTAATAGTTTATCCCCATCCTAGTCCATTTGAGCTGCTGTATCGAGCATACCACAGCCTGGGTGGCGCATAAACAACAGGAATTTATCTGTCATAGTTCTGGTGACTGGAAGTCCAAGATCAGGACATTGCTATGATCATATTTAGTGAGGCCCCTCTTCCTGGTTCGTAGTCAGTGCTTTCTTACTGTGGGCTCACATCGTCGAAGGGCTCAGGGTCTCTGAAGCCTCTGATAAGGCATAAATCCCATTCATAAGGGCTCTACTGTCATGACCCCGGAAGGCCCTCCGTACTAATGCTATAGCATCAAGCATTAGGATCTCAACATATGAGTTTTGGGGGGATTCAGACGATAGCAACTGCTATTTTTTTTTTTAATTAAGGCAAAGATTAGCTAACTGGTGGGCCATAATTTGATATTATTACTGTTATCAGTTGTAGTGTTATTAGAGTACTGTTGTTATACTGGTTACCTAAAACACTGACTGCTGAAAATTTTAATTTCTTGGTGAATTTTTCCTTTTGCACTTGAAACCTCTCATTTGTCCAAAGTAGACATGGCTGATTTTGCAAGAAGAATTTAGAGTCTTTGTGATATGGCCTTTTTGCCATTATACTTTGATTATAGTATTAAAATTATTATTTTAAAAAGTTTGTTTTTATATAAGTAATACATAATTAAGTATAAAAAATTTGGAGAAGATAGAGAAATAAAATGAAAAAATTACTCTCCTATAATCTTACCATCTATATATACCAAGAGTTGACAAATGATAGCCTATGGGCCAAATTCATCCCGCCACCTGATTTTTTTGTTTTGTGTAAAATTTTTTTTGATGTCTAGTCCATAAAGAAGGGCATAAATCTGAGTGTACAGGGAAATAAATGTTAACAAATGAATACATCTCCCAGCTTAAGATGTAGAATGTTGCCTGCACTCTAGAAACCTCCCGTATATCACCTCCCATCTCTGATCCTTCCCCAAAGGAACCACTATTCCAAGTTCTATCACCATAAGTTGAATTTTATTTATTTTGGAAATTCATATAGATGGAGCCATACAATATTTACTATTTGACTTGTGGCTTCTTTCATTATTGTAAGATTCATCATATTATTGCATGTAGTGTTAGTTCATTTTTACTATGTGAACGCATCAGAATTTATTTATTCAGTTCATGGTTGATATATCTTTACATGTTTCCATTTTGGGGTGTTAGTGAATAAAGCCATTACAGACATTCTCATGTGTGTCTTTTAGTGGACATACGTACTTATCTCCATTTGGCATATAACCAGGAATAGAAATATTAACTCATGAGCTACCATATAGCCAAGTTTCCTTGTGGACATGCTGTTTTAATTCTCTTCTGTATTACTCTTCAGTGTTAATTGAGAGTTTTATTTGCTCCACATTTTTGACAGTACTTTGGTAATTTAGTTTTTTTTTTTTAAGTCAAGTTCTTTAAGGTATAATTTATGTACAATAAAATCTACCTTTTTAAAATTACAATTCTATGAATTTAGACAAATGCCTACAGTTGTATAGCCATTACCAAAAATCAAGATACAGAATATTTCAAAAAAATGTCCTCGTCTCCTTTTGTAGTCAATCCCCTTCTCTCATGCTCAGGCCCTGGCAACCCCTGATCTGATTTCTGTCCCTGTGGTTTCACTTTTTCCAGAATGTCATAAATTGCAAATGGAATCATGATAGCCTGCAGCTTTTTGAGCCCACTTCTTTCGTGTATTGTCAGTAGTTTGTTCCTTTTTTGTTGCTGAGTAGTTTATCCAGTCACTGGCTGATGTATATTTGTCTTTTTTCCAGGTTTTGGCAGTTTGAATAAAGTCATTATGAACATTCATATACAGGTTTTTATGTGGATTTATGTTTTCATTTCTCTTGAGTAAACACTTAAGAGTGGGATTACTAGGTTTTATGACATATGTGTTTTTAGCTTTCTAAAAAACTTCCAGGCTGTTTTCTAAAGTGACTGTAACATTTTACAGTCCCTCTAGCATTATATTGACCTTTTAGCTGTTCATCCTCACCAGCACTGGGTATTTTTGAAGCTATTCATTGTAGTAGGTACATTGTAGTATCTGATCTATACTTTTAATTTGCGTTTTCCTGATGACTAGTGGAACTGAGCACCGTTTCATGTGCTATCTTTGGCCGTTTGGAGATCTTTTGTATGTGCCTGTTTATTTACCCATTTTTGTGTTGGTCTATCCATCCTTTTCTAATTGAGCGATAGGAGTTTTTTTTATATTTTCTGGCTACAAGTTCTTTGTTAGATATATGAGTTACAAACATCTTCTCCCTCTTGGTCTGCTACTGTTTTGAAAATAGTTTTGTTGGAATACAGCTGCATGCATTTGTTTATGAATCATCTGTGGCTGCTCTAGTGCAGTAGGCACAGGGTTGTGCTGTAGGTGCGTTGCAGTAGAGACCTAATGGCTCACAAAGCCTAAAATATGTAATGTCTGATCCTTTGCAGAAAAATTTTAAGCCCAGATATCGCTAAGTATGCATCTGCTATTACTGTGTGACAAATGACTACAAACTTAGTGGTTTAAAACAACACACACATTTATTACCTCATAGCTTCTATGGGTAAGTTGGCTGAGGACAGCTTAGCTGGGTCCTCTGCATAAGGTCTTGCAGGCTGCAGTCAGTGTGTTGTCCAGGGCTGGGTTGTCATCTGGAGACTTGACTGGAGAAGGGATTTAAATACAAGCTCAATCATGTTGCTGCAGAAGCAACTTCCTTGCAACTGTAAGAATGATAGCGTCAGATTGGTTTTTTTTTTTAATTGGTTATAGACCAGAGTCTACCCTCAGCTCCTAAAAGCTCCCTGCCATGTGGCTCTCTGCCTGTGCATTATATAGTTCACAGTATAGCAGCTAGCTTATTCAAGGCCAGCAGGAGAGTGAGACAAAGTTGGCCAGCAAGAGAGAGTCTTATATAATGTAATACAACACAAGAATGACAGACCATCACCTTTCTCACATTCTGCAGGCTAGAAGCAAGTCACAGGTCCTGACCATACTCGAGGGTAGGGGATTATACGAAGGTATGAATGAAAACTGGAAGGCAAGGATCACAGGGGTCACCTTAGAGTCTGTGTGCCACAGTAGCTACTATTATTATATTGGTCTCCAAGTTTACAGATGTTTTTCCTATACATATATAATTGAATATCTGTTTTTAAGCAAAACGTGGGTTCATGCTTACAGTTCGTTTTGTAACTGGCTTGTGTAACAGTATCATGAACAGTATAATATGAATATCTTTTCAGGTCAGTGAAATGTAGATCCTCGTCATCTAATGGCTGCATTGTACCCCACTATATGAATATACCATCATTATTTAATGTATTCCCTCTTGCTAAATATCAAGATTGCTTGTGATTTATGCCACATTTTACCAGGCTGCTGTAGAGTGTATGTGAATGCCCATGTGCCCACACTAACACTGGGTATGATTCTCTTGCAGTCAGTGACTTTTAACTAAAATGTACACATGAAACTGAACACTCCCCTTTTCTCTTTCTTTCTGAATGTCTGTTTTAGATAAGAAGGCTGACTGCACAATCACAATGGCTGACTCGGACTTACTGGCTTTGATGACTGGTAAAATGAATCCTCAGACGGTATGTATGATGGTGCTTATATCCTTGTATTAGGTGTGTTTTGGTTTTTCCCTGATGGCTCAGTTGGTAAAGAATCCGCCTGCAATACAGGAGACCTGGGTTTGATGCCTGGGCTGGGAAGATCCCCTGGAGGAGGGCACTCTAATATTCTTGCTTGGAGAACCCTCATGGACAGAGGAGCCTGGCCGGCTACAGTTCATGAGGTTGCAAAGAGTTGGACATGACTGAGCGACTAAGCACAAATACACACACAAGTGGGTTTTAGCCCATTTGACTTCATCACCTGTCTCAGCCTCATCCCATAAAATCTAAAGAGGTCAAACCCACAAAACTCAGTGTTCCCCAAATGTCCACTTAGTGAATGACAAACAGTTGTGGATCTAACCATGTGCCAGCCACTGCCTTGTGTGCTAGAAATGTCCAGATGAATAAGAAATAGTTCATTTGTTCAGGGCATCCACAATTTGGTACAAGACAGGTTTGCAGAAGAATAAGTGAGCCAAATAGCCATGGTGCCCTGTCTGGCTTGTGGTTGGGGAGGGTGGAAGAAGAGAAGCCATATCTTCCTGGGCTGTCAGAGAAGGCTTCATAGAGGAAACAGCACTTGGCTTTGTTCTGGGAGTGATTAGGAATCAGCAGTGTACAGGTGGAGAATAGGAGTCATTCAGATAGAAGGAGGGGCCGGTGGTCACAAAGGCAAGACCTTCTATTTTCGTATCTTTGCCTGTGCTCTTTTTTTTTTTGTCTGAGCTGTGACTTCCTTGACAAACTCCTTGTCTTTCCAAATGAACTTAGGGACTTCTCTGGTGGTCCAGTGGTTAAGACTCTGCACTCCCAATTCATGGGGCTTGTGTTCGATCCCTGGTCAGGGAACTAGATGCCACATGCTACAACTAAGAGTTCACATTCTGCAACTAAAGGTCCCTTATGCTGCAAGTGAGAACCGACATAGCCAAATAAATAAATATTAATATAACAAAATAACATGAATTTAGATGTTATGTTTAAAGACCTCCTACCACATTGTTGGGGAGCTATAGTCAGTCCCTCTTCTGGGCCACTTGCTGGACTGCTAGCCTAGCACTTGTTTCATTATGCTAGTCATAATGTGCTTGTCTCTTCCCCATTAGATTTAGATTGTGTTTGTCTTAAGGAAACAAACCACATCTTATTCATCCTGTGTCTTTAGAACTTAGCATGGTGCCTGGTGTGCATGCATGCTAAGTTGTGTCAGTCGTGTCCAACCCTTTGTGACCTTGTGAACTGTAGCCCGCTGGGCTCCTCTGTCCATGAGATTCTCCAGGCAAGAATACTGGAGTGGGTTGCCATGCCCTCCTCCAGGGTCTTCCCGTTCCAGGGATCGAACCTGTGTCTATGTCTTCAGCTTTGGCAGGCAGGTTCTTCACCACTAGCACCAACATTTGTATTTCTCTAAAATGTATTCATGCGTTGTATAGATTTTTCAGGCCTCCAGTTCTCTGGGGTCTTCTTATACCCTTTAGTTGCACAATGTTGAATAAACTTGATATATGTTATCTGTAGATAGTACAAAGGAAACTAGGATGCTGCTTCCATTATAACTTTATTTCCATTATAACTGTTGTTGACTCAGCCTGATTTGTTTCAGGTCTTGTTCCTGTGGTACCCTCGTAATTTGAAAGATTAGATAAAACAACTAAATCTGACTCCTACTTGTATTCCTTTTAAAAATGGTTATTCTAAGCAACTAAGCACATTTCAGCTGATGCATTGATAAGTGAGAGACTTACATCTATGACGTTTCAACTGAATACACACGTTGACACTGACATTTCCACCCACTGCACTCTCTTCAAAATCTGGAAAGAACAGAGGCCACCAGTCTCAGAGCTGGCACATCCCCCTTCCCACCCACTGCAGCTCAGCCACTGTGCACTCCATACACTCACTTGGTAGCGTGGTCAGGCTTCCCACTCCACTGCCTTTGTTCTCTCAGTTTATCTGTTTACCACCCATTTGGAGAGTGAAATGTCAGCTTACTTTTCCTGAACACCTGTTAGCACCCAGAGGAATTAAAGATAAATGTGGGAGACCTTTGTGTTAATGTGCTGATGTTCATATCTTCTCTAGAGTGCACAGGCTTTAGTAGTTGTATTGCACAGACTTAAATTTGCCCTGCAGCATGTGGAATCTACCTGGACCAGGGTTCAAACTCATGTTCCCTGCGTTGGAAGGCAGATTTTTAACCACTGGACCAGCAGGAAAATCCTCCCAGGCAGTTGTTAAATGGAAGAAGTTGTATCTCTGCACTTGGGACTGGTTTGAGTCTCCTTATTGAGCCAAAGATTCACCAGATGCCTCAGTCTCAGCAGGCTGCTCTGCCTCCCACTGTAGGGAATACAAAAAAGGGAGAAAAATGGTGACGTTTTATTGCATAGATGCATCTGTAATCAAATCCCAAGTTTCTAAGTATGTTACACATGTGCTTTTCCTCCCTGCTGGCAGACCCACTGAATGTGTAATTTTTTAAATAAAATCAGTCTAGCATGAGCCCACTCTGCCTAATATGTGGAAAATGTACCTCCTTTGAGGAACACAGGTAATGGCAGACTCAATTTCTAAGAGAATAGATTTTGGAAAAGTGTTCCTTTCGACTGCTCTGTGTAAAGCATGATTTTTACAAATTCATCCTTGTGATGAATCAGGTGCTAAATCTATTACGGAAAGCCAAGTTTCATATTGTGAAGAAAGTTTGAGACCTGGATAAATAAGTCATCTTGGGGCTGGGTAGTTTAGTGCATGTGTGCTAAGGCGTTTCAGTCATGTCCAATTCTTTGTGACCCTATGGATAATCTAGAAATATCAGCGATCTCAAAACAAAAAAAGCAAATAATAAATGTTATTTTTTCTTCCTCACAGGCCTTCTTTCAAGGCAAATTGAAAATCAACGGCAATATGGGTCTGGCTATGAAGTTACAAAATCTTCAGCTTCAGCCTGGCAAAGCTAAGCTGTGAACGCCCTTTGCCTCCTTTGAAAATCAAGATGAGATATATAGATATATATCCATATATTTCATTGTCAGAACTTAGATTGAAACTATACATTGGGAAATAGCATGAGATTTGTTTTTAAATGGGTTGATCAATTCTGTTTTTTCTAAGCACTGGATGAATAGAACCTGATGGTTTACGACTGCTTTGCTGAGTTGCAAACAATTGTGCATTACAGAGTTAATGTGGTAATTATGGTTTGGGGGTAAAATTGAGTTTTAGAATAAAGTTAGAAATAGCAAAATACAAAACGTATGTAAACAGAAGCTCTCAGTTTGCTAGTAATGTATATTTGAAGATTATTCTGCTGAAATTTCAAGTTTTCCTTGGGAGAATGAGGGAAGAAACAGAATACCATTATTAGCTTACCAGTAATTAATATTGTGCATTTAATGACATTAATATATTTCCCAGTGATAATTTTTAAAATTCTGTACTGGGATTTTTGTTTTTAAAAAGATAAACTTTAAAAATTTGAATTTCATGCCATCAAAGTGGCATTTTCTTCCCAAATCAAAGAAATGTGATCAAAGCTTGGGAGTAAAAATCTACCACTGAACCCAGGCCTATTTTTTAAAATAAAAATATTTTTAAATGAGATTTGTTCTTGAAAAAATCAGTGTGTAAGAGTCACAAAATGCTGTTTTGAAAGTAATTCAGTGAATGGAGTTTGTTTTGAGATGCACAGTTTTCAAATTATAATCTTGTATTAATTTAAATTTGTAACATTCTTAATTATAATTTTCCTTTTTCGTATGTTAGTTTAACCGCATTTATCTTCCTAGCTTTTCTAATGCTAATGTTATTTCTAATAACTCAGTAAAATGTGGGGTAAAATAATGTTTTTGGAAGAATATTTAATATCAAAATTAAAATAGCTCTTCCTCATTGCCTTTGTTTTTACTGTGTATATTATTTTTGTTCAAAGTTTTCCAAATGATGGAGAGTAAGAGAAAAATTTGAGATTTACAATCTGTGTTACCTAGACTACTGTCTACTGGTACTTTGGCATAATCAGTCACTAGTTCTTGATTAGGGAGGTGCTATGTTGTGGTGGAAAGAGCACTTGACTAGAAGTTAGGAGTCTTGCTTCTCTTAGGCAAATAAGTAACTGTCTGTCTGAACCTTTTTCCTAAACTGTTAAAAGAGAGAATTTAAGATGGTCTCTAAGGCTCCTTCTGCTCTGATAATCTTGTGAGTCTCTTAGTAGAACCTTTGGGAGACATCCAGACCCCACCTTTCTTCTGTTAAGATGGTTACTTCACCCAAAGGTGGTTGGAGGTAAAAAGCCAGGTGGTTTCATTTGTTTGTTTAAATACTTGGAGTCTCTAATAATGAAATCAGGACTGTGGATCTGATCCCCCTAGACCATTTAACTTTGCATGTTCTGCGACCAGCAGAACAGTGTTTGGGGCTAGGGAAAGGTGGTAAATAAGCCAGTATAAGTTGACCTCAGGTCCCCCAAAATGAATTCAGAACACAGACTTACTTCCTAATCATGGTTGCTTTTGACTCTCTGAAGAAATAAAGACTTCAAGAAAATTGTTCCAACAAAATGTGTGACTTCTTTGTAGTTTGGATTTGCTGCTGCATTCTGTCTTCACTTATTCCAGGTAGCAGGAGATATTTGTTATAGCCTTTAGGATGAACCTGAAAAAACAACAACAACAACAACAGGTTCTTGGGGTAGAGATAGATAGATTCATGTGTAAATACAATTTATATGTATAATAGAGAAGCACTTCATGATAAAAATATAGCAGCAGTTTAATTTCTAGGGAAGCATCATGGTTTAGAGGAAAGAAGTTAACAAATCTGGGGTAAAACTGATGCTGTTACGTGTTTTGCTACTTGAGCGGATTGAGCTTCAGTTACCTGATTTATAAAGTGGAGATATTAATATTGACCTCCGATTATTGAGACTCTAGAAAGAGAACATATGTAAAATACCTAAGTTAGTGTTAGGTGTACATCCTAGTCACTCTGTTCCTGTACTGAAGTGTGAGTTCCCTTATTCTTCCCACCTTTTGTCTCTGTGATGTGTGATACGATGTCTATAGGGTTGTTTTTTTTCTAATGTTCTATTTTTTGTCTCTTCTCGTTTGTTGATTCACTGAACAAATATATCTTGTGTGCCTACTGTCTATAGGGTACCATATTGAGGGCAATGCTAGGCACTGGAGATAGCAGTGAGCTCCTCACCTAATAGTGCTTACAGCCTAGTGGGAGAGACATCAGTCAAAGAATCATTATTACAGACTGATGTGCCATATGGGGGATGGTCAGGGTTCTGTGATGGAGAGTCATAGTGAGGGGCCTCTTTTGATACAGTGGTTGAGGGAGACATCTCTGAGGAGGTAATATTTAAGCTGAGATCTACAGTTTGACGAATGAACCATGCAAAGAATCATTCAGGAAAGGAAAGATGCCTGGCTTGTTCTACAAATTGCAAGAGGCCAGTGTGAATGGAATATAATGACCTGGAACTAAAGGCCCAGGATGAGGTTGAATAGATAAACAGGAGCCAGTTATATTGGCATTTGTTTATTATGATAAGGTTGGGTTCACCAACCCCCAGGCCATGGACTGGTTTCTATCTGTGGCCTGTTAGGAACTGAGCCGCACAACAGGAGGTGAGCAGCCGGTGAACAAAGCATCATCTTTATTTACAGCTGCTCCCCATTGCTCACATTACTGCCTGAGCTGCTCCTCCTGTCAAAGCAGCAGCAGCATTAGATTGTCATAGGAACGCAAACCCCATTGTGAACTGCACATGTGAGGGACCTTGGTTGCATGCTCTGTAGGAGAATCTAATGCCTAATGATCTGAGGTTGTGTTGCGGTGATGAGGCTAGCCCTGGTAAGTGGCTGCAAATACAGATTATTGTTAGTTTGACTGCACCGAGACCAAAATCAATTGCTTGCAGACTCATCAAAATCCTATCAGTGAGTGACAAGTGACAAGCTGCATCTAGTGGCAGGCTTTCAGTCAGAATCTAACGCTTATTTTAGTCCATGTGTGGCCCTGCCCATTATTTTATTTACCGCTTCCATCCATGCCTCTTTTCCTGCACTGCTCACTTGTCTCAGTCACAGTTTTGGTCACAGTTTTAAGTTCACATGCTTAACCCTAGTCAAAATGAACAACAAACCTTGCTGGAGAGCTTCTTTTAAAACAGGGAAAAACCCAATGATGAGACTGCAGAAGACAAGTCTTAAGATTGCCAAGAAAAAGGAAGCTGCATTTGAAAGAAAATACCAAGAGTCCTACTTAAATGATGGTTTCATTGCAGAGGTGATTCACATTCTCCAAACCCACTTTGTTTAATATGTGGTGACCGGCTGTCCAATGAAGCCATGCAACTTTAAAACTGCTTCACCACATAAAGACCAAGCACCCTGCATTAAAACACAAGCCTTTGGAGTTTTTCAAAAGAAAAAAATGTGAACATGAAGAACTGAAGCAATTATTGAAGGCCACCACTTCATCAAATGTGTCTGCCCTGAGAGCATCATTTTTAGTGGCTAACTGCATTGCTAAAACTAAGATGCTCTTTACTATTGGTGAAGAGTTGATCCTGCCTGCTGCTATGGACATCTGTCATGAACTTTTACGAGAGACTGCAGTTCAAAAGGTGGCATATGTTCCTCTTCGGGCTAGCACTGTAACAAGATGACTTGATGAAATAACAGAAGATATTGAGGCACAATTGTTAGGATTAATGAGTCACTGTGGTATGCAGTCCAGGTTGACGAATCCACCGATGCTGACAACAAGGCAACGATTCTCGTTTTTGTGCTATAATTTTTTCAGGAGGATATGCACAAGGATATGTTATGTGCCTTCTTGTTGCCAACCAACACTGCAGCTGCAGAGCTATTCAAGTCTTTGATTATATGTAAGGAAAACTAAGTTGGTCATTTTATGTCAGTATATGCATGGATGGAGTGTCTGCCAAGACTGGACAGCTTTCTGGTTTCCCTACTTGGGTCAAAGAGGTTGATTCTGAGTGTGAGGCTATGCACTGGGTCATCCATAGAGAAATGCTGGCTAGGCGAAAAATGTCACCTGAACTTAACATTTTGCAGTATGTGATTAAAATTACAAACCACGTTGAAGTACATGCCTTTAACTCACGTCTACTCATGCAGGTCTATGAGGAGATTGACGCAGAGCACACATGTCTTTTCTTACACACGAAAGTGAGATGGCTTTCTAAAGGTAGATCACTGGCCATAGTTATTTAAAATTGGATTATAATTACCTTACAATGTTGTGTTAGTTTCTGCTGTGGCACAACATGAATCAACTGTGAGTATACTCATGTCCCCACCCTTGTGAGCCTCCCTCCCACTGCACCCCCACCGCTCTAGGTCATCACTGAACATCGAGCTGAGCTCCCTGTGCTACCCAGCATCTTCCCAGTAGCTATCTGTTTTACACATGGTAGTGTATAAATGCTAGTCCCACCCTCTCCTTTGCCCCTCTGTCCATATGTCTGTTCTCTGCATCTGTGTCTCTATTCCTGCCCTGCAAATAGGTTCATCTGTACCATTTTTCTATGGCTAGATATTGTAAAGTAATTAACCTACAATTAAAAAAACAAAAAAAAACAAACAAAAAAGAGCCACTCCAGAGATTTCTTTCAGAGAAATAGTCGCCACTGACAGCACATTTTGATGACCCAGAATGGGTTGCAAAACTTACTTACTTATGTGACATATTCAACCTGCTTAACAAACTGTATCTGTCACTTCAGGGGAGAACAACAGTTGTGTTCAAGTCAGCAAATAAAGTGGCTGCATTCAAAGCCAAACTAAAATTATAGGGGCAATGAGTGAACATTGGGGTTTTTGACATGTTTAAAACATTAGGAGAGATTTTGAAAGAGACTGAGCTAGGGCCATCTTTCTTCCAGCTGGTGCATGATCACTGATCTCAGCTTTCAAGAGAGTTTGAGCATGACTTCACAACCACAAAACACCCTCAAACTGGGAAGGAATGGATCTGTGGCCCATTTGTGAATAAGCCAGGTTAATTGACTTTGTCCGTGCTAAAGGAGGATCAACTGGTTGAGATAGAAAATAATGGTGGCCATAAAGTATATTTGAGATAACTTCAAATCTCCATACTTCCTGGATTAAAGTCAAGGCACAATATCCTGAGATAGCCACAAAAGCACTGAAAAGCCTGCTTGCATTTCCAATGTCTTGTGTTTGTGAAGCAGGGTTTTCTGCAGTGACAGCAGTCACAATGAGCTTATGAAATTAACTGTGTGTGTGGTAAGTCACTTCAGTTGTGTCCGACTCTGTGCAACCCTATGGACTGTAGCCTGCCAGGCTCTTCTGTCCATGGGATTCTCTAGGCAAGAATACTGGAGTGGGTTCATGCCCTCCTTCAGGGTATCTTCTTGACCCAGGGATAGAACCCAGGTCTCCCACATTGCAGGTAGATTCTTTACCGTCTGAGCCACCAGGGAAGCCACAGAGTAGACTGGATGTAAGCAACACATTTCGGGTGTTACTGTCTCCCATCACCCCGAGATGGGACCGTCTAGTTGCAGGAAAACAAGTTGAGGGGTCTCACAGATTCTGCATTATGGTGAGTTGACTAGATTTTTGTGTTGTTAGCTAACCAGACTCTGGAATGCTATTTTTTTTTTTTTTTGAGTCATTCCATCCTATCCGACTCTTTGTAACCCCATGGACTGTATAGAATCCCCTTGGAATTCTCCAGGCCAAAATAGTGGAGTGGGTAGCCGTTCCCTTCTCTAGGGTATCTTGGGTTGGCTAAAAGGTTTGTCTGGGTTTTTTAATTCTCCTCATTTAACAGATGAGGGAAAGAAGTTCAGCGAGGTGGTTACTGTCCTAAGTAGATAACTGCTTATGCGGTTGGTGCTGATTCCTAAGATTAGGGCTCTTCTGTGTTACTCTCCCAGGAAATGAGCACAACTATGGGGCACATTTGTATTTAGCAGCAGGTCGACAATGTTACTGGTCTGTGTCCATGCCCATGGCTTGGTGACTCCTGAGCCTGGCCGGGCATAGACTTAGGAAGCTCAGATCAGTTAGAGTGACCACATGGGGACGTCCATGATGGTCCTGTGGTTAAGAATCTGCCTTGCAATATGCAGGGGACGTGGATTCGATTTCTGATCAGGGAACCAAGATCCCACATGCTGCGGAGCAACTAAGCCCTCACGCTGAAACTACTTAAGCCTGCCCACTCCAGAACCTGTGTGCCACAACAGGACAGTCTGTGGGCAGCAGTGAAAGATCCTGCATGACACAATGAAGATCCTGTGTGCCCCAATCAAGACCCGATGCAGCCAAAAATAAGAGTGGCAGCATGACTGTGTCTTGTCCTGCCTTGGTACTGGAAGGGGGCTGCTGATGTGCATATCAGCCCCACTTTATTTCTAGGTGTCGTCCTCATGCTCACTTTTGCTCATGCTGTTCGCTTCAGGCTTCCTCTTCTTTGTTTCCAGTGCCTATTGATCCTTCAGCCAGTGTTACCTGTCCATTTCTTAACCCTCCATGTTATCCATCTGAGTTAATTGTTCCCTTCTCAGGGCTTCTGAAAGCTATTTAATGCACCATCAAAGATTTGCCTGCCACCCTACAGTTTACAAAAGGCTTTTCACAGCAATGACTTCATCTGGTTCTTAACACTGTACTTTAATATTAACTCATGTTTATGGAACATCAGGTATTTTATTATTATTTATTTTTTAATCCTCACAGCAGGTTCATTGTAGTTGAGGAGGCTGAGGCAAACAGTGACTGGCAGCGAGCTGAGTCTATTCAACCACAACGAGGGTTTCCTTATTATCTCTACTGTACTGAGGAAGAAACGGCTGTTGTGGGGTGATTCTTACACCCTCTTGCCATCTCTGGTGAGCACCTAATAACTGAGACGCAGCGATCAGACTTGAGTGCCAGCACTATAAAGGCCCAGAGGGGCCTGTTTTATCCTTAGTTTATTGTTCTGTTAGGGAGAGACAGGTATGCTCCAAAGCAAACCTGACACCAGTGATGAGCTTGGCTGGGTGAGGAGTAATGAAGGGAGCAGTAGGTGGCATAGTCAGCACCCTACTACCAGGCACCATGCCAATCATTTCCTATCCATCATGTCCTTGTGAGGAAACTGGAACCCAGAGAGATGAAATGATGAGGGCAGAGGTGCCGCGCATCTTCCTTCTGGATCCTGCCCTGTAAGGTGTGTGTTTGCTTCAGGGTTAAATGGAGGTCACTCGCCAACAAATCTAGGTGGGGGCAGTGCTTCTTCCTGAAGACAGCCATGCCTTCCAGCCTATCCCTGGGTTGGGATGTTCTGAAACAGCATACAGAGTATCAGTTTGCAGGAGCAGGACCAGAGGCCAAAGACTCACATAAGCTTGTTCATCCCATGAGGAGCCTAGAATCCAAGCCTTTCACTGCCTCTGGACTCTGGGGTTGGGCCATGCGAATGTGTGGGCCTTGGTGGCTGCTTGGTCTCCTCACACCGGCCTCTGTTTGTGCACAGCGTGCATGCCTCTGAGAGCCCACAGTCTCATGCAGCAGTCTGAAATGAAGCTACTCAGTAGAAAACAAAGACTACGCTTTGCAGTAAGAACTCTGGTGTGTAGTTGGTTCATATCAGGTCCTGTAAGTCCCCCAACCTCCTGTTTAGGAGGATTTTCATTATTTGTTAACCAGGAGATTAATATTTTTGACTCACCTGGGAGTAAGAAGCTAAATAGATCAGCCCCAGTTTTTGGTGCTACCACTGAGCATATACAGTTTATAGGCAATAATCATGGCCTTGTCATTCCACTCCAGCCTGGCCTCTAGATTAGCCACTGGTACAGAGATTTCAGAAGCTGCTATTCTTCTCTGTCAGGTTCCTCCATGATTCTCTGGAGACCAAAGTAGGGCAGGATCAGCTCAGTTCAGTTCAGTCGTTCAGTCATGTCTGACTCTTTGTGACCCTATGGACCGCAGCATGCCAGGCCTGCCTGTCCACACCAACTCCCAGAGTTTACTCAAACTCATGTCCATTGAGTTGGTGATACCACCCAACCATCTCATCCTGTGTTGTCCCCTTCTCATCCTGCCTTCAATCTTTCCCAGCCTCAGGGTCTTTTCCAATGAGTCAGTTCTTAACATCAGGTGGCCAAAGTATTGGAGTTTCGGCTTCAACATCAGTCCTTCCAATGAATATTCAGGACTGGTTTCCTTGAGGATAGACTGGTTAGATCTCCTTCCTATCCAAAGGACTCTCAAGAGTCCTTCTCCAACACCACAGTTCAAAAGCTTCAATTCTTTGGTGCTCAGCTTTCTTTATGGTCCAACTCTCACATCCACACATGACTACTGGAAAAACCATAGCTTTGACTAGATGGGCCTTTGTCAGCAAAGTAATGTCTCTGCTTTTCTATATGCTGTCTAGGTTGGTCATAGCTCTTCTTCCAAGGAAAACCATCTTTTATTTTCATGGCTGCAGTCACCATCTGCAATGATTTTGAAGCCCAAGAAAATGAAGTCTGTCACTGTTTCCATTGTTTCCCCATCTATTTGCCATGAAGTGATAGGACTGGATGCCATGATCTTTGTTTTTTGAATGCTGAGTTTTAAGCCAACTTTTTCACTCTCCTCTTTCACTTTCATCAAGAGGCTCTTTAGTTCTTCTTCGCTTTCTACCATAAGAGTGGTATCATCTTCGTATGTGAGGTTATTGATATTTCTCCCAGCAATCTTGGTTCCAGCTTGTGTCTCAACCAACCCAGCATTTCACATGGTGTACTCTGCATATAAGTTAAATAAACAAAGTGACATTATACAGCCTTGACATATTCCTTTCCCAGTTTAGAACCAGTCTGTTGTTCCATGTCCAGTTCTAACTGTTGCTTCTTGACCTGCATACAGATATCTCAGGAGGCAGGTAAGGTGGTCTGGTACTCTGACTTGCAGAATTTTCCAGTTTGTTGTGATCTACACAGTCAAAGGCTTTGGTGTAGTCAGTAAAGCAGAAGTAGATGTTTTTCTGGAACTCTCTTGCTTTTTCTATGATCTAACAGATGTAGCAATTTGATCTATGGTTCCTACCTTTTCTAAATCCAGCTTGAATATCTGGAAGTTCTCCATTCACATATTGCTGAAGCCTGGTTTGGAGAATTTTGAGCATTACTTTGCTAGTGTGTGAGATGAGTGCAACTTTGAGGTAGTTTGAACATTCTTTAGCATTGCCTTTCTTTGGGACTGGAATGAAAACTGGTTCCATCATTTCATGGCAAATAGAAGAGGAAAAGGTGGAAGCAGTGACAGATTTCCTCTTGGGCTCTAAAATCACTGTGGTGGTGACAGTAGCCATGAAATTAGAAGCCGTTTACTTCTTGGCAAGAAAGCTATGACAAACATAGACATTGAGTTAAAAAGCAAAAACATCACTTTGCCGACAAAGATCCATTAAGTCAAGGCTATGGTCTTTTCAGTATTCACGTATGGATGTGAGAGCAGGACAGTAAAGAAGGCAGAGCGCCAAAGAACTGATGCTTTCGAACTGTGGTGCTAGAGAAGACTCTTGAGAGTCCTTTGGACAGCAAGGAGATCAGACCAGTCAACTTTAAAAGAAATCAACCCTGAATACTCTTTGGAAGGACTAATGCTGAAGCTGAAGCTCCAATACTTTGACCACCTGATATGAACAGTTGGCTCATTGGAAAAGAGCCTGATGCTGGGAAAGGTTGAAGGCAGAAAGAGAAGAGGGTGACAGAGGATGAGTTTGGATGGCATCACCAGTTCAAAGTCCATGAATTTGGGCAAACTCCTGGGGATGGTGAGGGACAAGGAAGCCTGGTGTGCTGCAGTCCATGGGGTCACAAAGAATTGGACATGACTTGGTGACTGAACAACAATAGTGTTGGGGTCCTTTAATGGACTGGAACCTGGTGGTACGGAGTCGACGATAAAAAAAGTAAGAGAAAGAGAGAGACAAAAAAAGACCCGGGGACCTAAGCTCTGATGAAGCAAAGGTGCTTTAATGATTTTCCTATGAGTATATATAGGCTGTGGTACAAGAACTTCTTTCGGGAATGATAGAGTTCAGCAAACCAAACATACTGCAACGGTTACCAAGGGAACAAGGAGTAATGTTAGTCACAAGGTCAGGAGACAATCCATATCTCAAGAAAGGGGAAGGGGACTAAGCAGTTTTGTCTTAAAGAGAATGTTTACTAAAGGGGACCCAAGCCTGCCTCACACAATGACCTCAGTCCCTGGGAGCAGCGTGCTGTTCCGCTTGCAGAGGGACAAAGGACTCATGAGAGACAGCACGCAGGAATCCTCCCGTCAAACATTCCCTGACACAATAGCAATAACGCAATAACTTAGATGGAAGTGAAAGATTTATTTTTCCGGGTGCATCAGAATGTCCCAGCATTTGTATTCGTGACTCTAGTACTAGTTTTTGGTATTCTGGTGTTTTGGTATAAAAGGATACTTCTAAATACTGAAATACTAGTAATTACATTAGTAAACTACTATTATTTCAAGTATTGAAAAACCTGAAGCCTGAATCATCTTGAGATCAAATTCAAAGACCCAGTATTTATTTTATGCGAAAAGCGAAGCCCTCGAGTCTACAAGTCTTACTGGATAGGCCCCTCTGTGGAAGTGCAATCAGCTACTACCCTGGATCACTCAAGTATAAGAGAAACATGACAACATTAAAATTAACAGCAGTAGGTTCTTCATTTATGTGGAATGAAACTAAAAGGAAGAAATGAAAACAAAACAAATGCTTTCTTTTAAACCAAACTCACTCTCGGTTTTTTACAGTCCTTGACCTCAAAGAAGGCCTCAAAGTTATAAAAAGAGGCAGAATTATTTAAAGGAGATAGAATTTTTCTTTCCAAAACAAAATACTTCTTTTTCACTTTACTTTTCATTATTAATTCAAATACTTTTATCTGTTAATTATAGTAAAATGATAGAGTGTGTTTAACACTTTTATAGGCTTTTATTTTAACTTAGTTTTGTAACATGTCTGTATTTTTTGTATTTGAAATTCATTAAATATTGTTTATATTAAAAAAAAGGTCTTAATGATCCAGATAACCATGATGGTGTGGTCACTCACCTAGAGCCAGACATCCTAAAGTGTGAAGTAAAGTGGGCCTTAGGAAGCATTACTACCAATAATGCTAGTGGAGGTGATGGAATTCCAGCTGAGCTATTTCAAATCCTAAAAGGTGATACTGTGAAAGGGCAGTACTCAGTATGTCAGCAAATTTGGAAAACTCACCAATGGCCACAGGACTGGAAAATGTTAGTTTTCACTCTAATATCAAAGAAGGGCAAGCCAAAGGATGTTCAAACTACCACACAGTTGTGTTCATTTCAGATGCTAGCAAGGTAATGCTCAAAATCCTTCAAGCTAGGCTTCAATAGCACATGAACTAAGAACTTCCAGATGTACAAGCTGGATTTAGAAAAGGTTGCTCTTGCTTTTCTGTCTGCCTAGAATGCTCCTCTCCCAAAGTTATCCAAATGACTTTCTCCTGCTCCTTCACATCCCTGCTGAAATGTCACTTTACTAATGTGATCTCCCTAGACTATTTTCTATAAAATAACACTTCCTACCTTGTCTTTTATCCCTTTATTTGAATTTATTTGTTATATAAGTAGCATTACTATTTACATTTTAATTTTTGTCCTCATTACTTTTTAATCCCTTCCTCCCTCAAATATAAATACTAGATGAGCAGGGCCTTTATCTGTTTTGTTCACCATTTTATCCCCAATGCCTTAAGTAGTTATTGTCACATAACAGGATTCTTTATACATGTTTCTTGGAAGAATTAACACCTCTTTAGGCACTTGATTATTTTTCCTTCTTATGTTTCCCTGGAAAGCATTTTCTGACTGATTGTATTCACATTGTGTACTTTTAGCTTACTCTTGACTTCGAATAAGCTTAAAAAAGATACCTATCATGTCGAGTACCTATTACAATTCGTTTCCCCCACTCTCTTAGTTTTCAGATAGGACCAGTCCACTTGATAAACATCTTGACATCCTGAACAAAAAGTGTGGACTTTCTACCCACCCACTTGCTTCTCAGATATTTGGGTGTGCTGGAAAAGAGCATATGGAAAAATTAGGTATGTTGAAGGCTTATTGATAGTTATATACATGTGTGAAAAGCAATATGTATTTATCAAGAAACTGTGGAGGATGCCAGTTTGTATAAAAGTGAAATGTTTTTCAATTAAGCTGAAGAAATAGTGTGGTAGAATTTAGTTGTATTCATACAAATGACATCATATGGGAAGTACCTAGAATGTTCCAAAATAAGACATTGAAATAGAAAAAATAACTTAAATCTTTCCTCCTTTAATCATGGACTATAAATTGTGGCTTATCAGTTCTGAATATGGTAATGAGACTTAAGGCTTGCTCTTGGTAATAGATTTATATAGTCATATTTTATTCTCAGTGCTTGAATCCAACAGGAGTCCCTCATCATCTGTCAATCTATAGTGCTTTATGATATTTAAATTTCATGGTTGATTTTTATTTTTTAGGTAAACATCCCAGTTTTTTGTCTGATGATCAGTGATTGGCCTGCTGTTGCCAGCTTAAAACATGGAGTAGAGCAGCTAGAGTTTTTGTCTTTTATTTTGTGTTTTAATTGTGTGACCCTGAACCAGTGCCTTGTTGTATTTTGTGAGATAAGAAAGAAAATTAAAAAAGAACTAAATAAAAAAGCAAGAAAATAGTTATGCTCATTCCTATTCTTTGTAGGGAAAATACCCCAGGATTTATAACCAAGATCAAGTAATCAGAAAGCAAAGAAATCTTCAAGGAAGAATGGTAGGATGCATAGAGGAGACTAACAGCTTGGAGCCATGGGAATTTTCTTCCTTGTAGCTATTTCTTAGCATTTTAAAACTCAGTCCATTCCAATCTGGCTTCCCTCCTTTCTCAAGGCTACCACTGATAACCACATTGCCGCATCAAATAAATATTTCTCAATCCTGTTTTAATCGACATCAGCACCATTAGTCCCTTTTGATCACTTCTTTCTTAAAACATTCTCTTCTCTTGGCCTCTGGGATATCTCACACTTCTTGTTTTCCTTACCTCTTTGACTATTCCTTATCCATTCCCTTTTGAATCAAATGATTTATTTAAAAATTGAGCTCTTATTATATTGTAGGCACTATTCTAGGCACTGGAAAATAGAAGTATATCAGTTAGTTATCGCTGTGTAATAAGCTACTCCCAAACTCAGTGATTTTAAATAATGATTTCTTATTATTATAGTTTGCAGGTTTGTAGATTGACTGGGAATCAGTGGATCTAAGTCATGATCAGCCCTTTTTGTCTGGCTTGATATGACTGTAGGGTGGTTGGAGGCTCCATTTTACTCCTGTTTGGCTGGGTGTCTCATCCTCCTCTTGGAACCAGAAGGCCAGCTCTAGCATGTCCTTTTCATGTTCACAGCACAAGCATAAGAGCACAATCTGCAACTTGCAAGGCATTTTGAGACTTGACCAAAGTAGGTCATATGAAAAACTTGTAATCAAGGGAAAGGGAAATATACTTTATTTTTTTTAAGGTAGGAATCTGCAAAGTCAGACCATAAAGGGAAAAAGGATTAGGGGTATCAATGCAGTCATTCACAATCAACAAATAAGCAGATGAGATGTGTAGTTTTTGTAGTTTTTGCTTAAGTTTCTAGTAGAGGGAGACAGTAGCATATGGGGAAAAAACTAAGATAATTTCAAATAATTATTAGCCCCGTGAAGAAGTAAAACAAGGTTATATACTTGTGGGGAGATGGGAACAAACTTAGGATAGTCAATGATGAACTCTATACCTGTATATCCAGTCAGCATCTTCACATCTCTGCTTGTATATGTAACAGATGTCTCAATTTTCACATGTTCATGTGCAGACTCAATTCTGTTCCCTCATCAGCTTAAACTCGCTCCTCCTCTACTTTTTCTCATCTTAATAAATGGCATTTCCACCCACTCAGTTGTTTAAAGCAAAAACATGAACCATGTCAGACACTTCTCCCCAATCTTCCCCCACTCTAGTCCCTCAGAATCCTTAGTTCTGCCTTCAAACTCCAAATTATGTTTTTTCCCTAGTTTCTTTTATTACCATAGCTCTTACCCCAGACCAAAATTTTCAAGCTGTGATCTGTGAGCTGTGAAAAATAGAATGCTAACACCTAAAGCTGACTTTATTTTGGGGGGCTCCAAAATCACTGCAGATGGTGATTGCAGTCATGAAATTAAAAGACACTTATTCCTTGGAAGGAAAGTTATGACCAACCTAGACAGCATATTAAAAAGCAGAGACATTACTTTTCCAACAAAGGTCCATCTGATCAAGGCTATGGTTTTCCTGTAGTCATGTATGGATGTGAGAGTTGGATGGTGAAGAAAGCTGAGCGCCGAAGAATTGATGCTTTTGAACTGTGGTGTTGGAGAAGACTCTTGAGAACCCCTTGGACTGCAAGGAGATCCAACCAGTCCATCCTAAAGCAGATCAGTCCTGGGTGTTCATTGGAAGAACTGATGTTGAAGCTGAAACTCCAATACTTTGGCCACCTGATGCTAAGAGCTGACTCATTGGAAAAGACCCTGATGCTGGGAAAGATTGAGGGCAGGAGGAGAAGGGGATGACAGAGGTTGAGATGGTTGGATGGCATCACCAACTCATTGGACATGAGTTTGGGTGAACTTCGGCAGTTGGTGATGGACAGGGAGGCCTGGCGTGCTGCAGTTCACGGCGTCACAAAGAGTTGCACATGACTGAGTGACTGAACTGACTGATTGACTAACACCGAAGGATCCCCTCTGGGTAATTTTCATCTGAGGAATTTTGTAGATCTCCTGTGAATCTTGGTTTGTTGCTCCATTAGTCAACAAGATATACCTGCAAATTTCTTTGGGTCCTTTCTGAGCAGCATTGTTTTTAATTTTTTTAAATTTGTTTAACTGTACTGAGTCTTAGTTGTGGCATGTGGGATCTTTAGATGCAGCATGGGAGACCTAGTTCCCTGATCAGGGACTGAACCTAGGTCCTCTGCCTTGGGGGTGCAGAGTCTTAGCCACTGGGCCACCAAGCAAGTCCTAAGGATCAACATTCTTAAGTTCTAGCAGCCCTTTGATTGAGAGGATTTGTAAGGCACAGCATTTTTTCCCTGTCTGAACAGTATTCTGAGGCATCTTTCTGAGTCTTTACAAAAGATTTGTTACAACTTGGACTTCAGTTTTGGACCATGTTTTCCTGACAGTATCCTGGATTGCATTTTAGCATCTTTTACCACTTTGAGAGGCTGCGAATTTTCAAAACTATGAAGTCCTGGATCCTTTTTGTTTAATAGTTCTCTCTGCAATATAGCATTGTAGTTTTACTATAAGCAGCAAGAAGAAACCATGTAGCAGTTTCAATATTTTGCTTATTGTCTGGTTTCTTCTAAACTGTGGTAATAGTTTTACTATAATTTCTGCTTCTATTGTAACAAGGATCTCCTTTTCTCCAGTCTTCAGGAAGATATTGTCCTTTTGCAAACTCTTACTTGCAGTGTCAGAGGACCTTGAGGCTACTACTAATGTTTTCTTCAAGATATTCAGCTTTCACTGGCAATTTTTCCAAACTTTGGAAATAGAATGATTCCAAAGCCATTCATATATTTTACATTTTTGTTCAGTATAACTCCATTTCCATTATATTAGTCTGCTTGGGCTGACATAGCCAATACCATAGACCCAGTGCCTCAAATCTCATAGTTCTAGAGGCTGAGAAGTCTAAAATTCAGATGCAAGATAAGTTTTATACTGAGGCATCTTTCTTGGGTCACTGGTGGCTCCGTCTCGCTGTGTATCATCACATGAGCTCCTCTTTTTTTGTGGGTGCAGAGAGGGAGTAAGAGAGAAACATATTTATCTTCCTCTTTTTATAAGAATTCAAAAGCTACAGCAAACTGAGACACCGTATTAAAAAACAATGACATGACTTTGCTGACAAAGGTCCGTATAGTCAAAGCTATGGTTTTTCTATTTGTCATGTATGGATGTGAGAGTTGGAACATAAAGAAGGCTGAGAGCCAAAGAATTGATGCTTTCAAATTGTGGTGCTGGAGAAGACTCTTGAGAGTCTCTTGGACTGCAAGGAGATCAAATCTGTCAATCCTAAAGGAAATCAGTCCTGAATATTCATTGGAAAGGCTGATGCTGAAGCTGAAACTCTAATATTTTGGCCACCTGATGTGAAGAGCCAACTCACTGGAAAAGACCCTGATGCTGGGAAAGATTGAAGGCAAGAGGAGAAAAGAGTGGCAGAAGATGAGATGGTTAGATAGCATCAATGACTCAATGGACAAATTTGAACTCAATGGACTCAATTTGAACAAACTGCGGGAGATAATGAAGGACAGGGGAGCCTGGCATGCTGCAGTCCATGGGGTCGCAGAGTTGGACACAACTTAGTGATGGAATAACAATGAACAACAAGAGCGCTAATCCTATGAAGAGGGACTTACCCTGTTGACCTCATCGACCATAATTATCCAAAGCCCATCTCCAGATACCATCACGTTGGGGGTTAGGACATCAACGAATTAATTTTGAGGCGACACAATTCAGACTATAGCATTCAGATACCAAAATGTGTATTATTTAGTACTATGTTATAGTGAGATTCTTTTTTTTTAAATCATTTAGTTTTTAATTCCTGCTGTCTAGTCTTCCCATGTGTAAACTCATTAGCCTTCCAATGTGTTCTGTAAGCCCAACTTAAACCCTGTACCACAGTCTCAAATTTCCTTTGGCTACAGTGCTCTTTATTCCTTCAAGGTCAACTCTTTTCATGCTTTAGGTCTTTAAAAAAATCTTATGTCATATCTCTAACACTTTGCAAAAGTATTTTTGCTTTGATGTCCAATAGGCCGTTCAAATTGAACAGGTCTAAAACTGAAGTACTAAGTCTCTCCTTGAACTTCTACCTTCCCCGTCTGTTCCTCCTGAAGTTTTTTCTGTTCAGTAAGTGATAATGCCATCTTTTTAGTACCTATGGCCAAAAACCTTAGAGCCAGTCTTGATTTTTCTTGTCCTTAACATTCAGTAGATCAGTAAACCTTTTTACTCATTTCTTAAAATATCCAGAAATATGAGAAAAAGAAGTGTTCCTCCACATTTCCCCCACTTTTCCTGTAGTGCAAATTATCGTAATTTCTCACCTGTAGGATAAGATTCTCCTACATGGTTTTTTGCTTCTGCTTGTGCACCTGTACAGTCAATTCTTTATGTCCAGAGCAATGCTTTTCCAATATAAACTAAATCATTTCATTCCTCTGCTAAAAACTTTGTTGCATTCTTTCCACATTCAAATTGGAACCTACAGGCCTTATTACAGCCTACAAGTTTCTATATAATCTGACTCTCCACTCTCACCTGATTGTGATGTATTGATTTTTTTAAATGTGGAGTTAGATTCTGTTGCTTTTCTTTAGTATTTTCAAATCCATATTCATAAGTGATATTGGTTTATAATTTTCTTTTTTCTTATGTCCTTAACAAGGTTAGGTGTTAATTTTATACTTACTTTCTAAAAGGAAATACAAAGGCTTTCCTCATTTTTTATGCTTTGGGACAATTTATGGAGCATTGGACTACTTGATCTTTGCAGGTTTGATTTAATACCCTGTGAAAATATCTGAGCCTGTTTTTTTGATGTGTGGGTTTTTCATTTTTTGTTATTGTTGTGGTTGCTTGGAAGTTATTTCTTTTTGTTTAAACATTCCATGTCCCATGGGGTCAATTTTGGTAGTCTGTATTTCTCTTGGGAATTATTTATTTCATTTAGAATTTCAAATCTATTTGTATAGAAGTCCTGAAAAGTAGTCTTTTACAATTTTCAAATTTCTGTCTCAATGGTTTTTCTCTCCTGTTATTTCTTATATTTGGGTATATATACTTTCTCCTTTTTTCCCCATTAAATTAGGGTAAGAGTTTGTTTCTTTTGCTAAATTTTTCAAAACAATAGAATTTTGATTAGCTATGTCTGTTCTTTCTTTCTTTTTGGCTGCACTGGGTCTTCGTTGTTGCGCATGGACTTTATCTAGCTGCTGCAAGTGGGGGCTGCTCTCTAGCTGTGGTGCATGGGCTTCTCATTGCCGTGGCTTCTCTTGTTGCTGAGCATGAGCTCTAGGGCTTGCGTGGGCTCCAGTAGCTGTGGCTTGAGGGCTCAGTAGCTGCAGGCCCCAGGCTTCAGAGCACAGGCTCAGCAGTTGTGGCTCATGGGTTTAGTTGCTCTGCAGTATGTGGGATCTTCCCAGACCAGGGATCGAACCATTGTCTCAACGTTGGAAGGCAGATTCTCAGCCACTGGACCATCAGGGAAGTCCATGTTTACTCTTTCTACTTCTTTATCCCTTTATTTTCTGCCTTTATCTTCCTTGTGCTTTCTGTTGGCTTACTTTGTGGTTGTTTTTCTAGTTTTTTGAATTGGGAATTTAACTCATTTTTTATCTTTGTAGTAAATAACAGCTTTATTGAGGTAAAATTGACATACCATAAAATGGGTTATTTTAACGTGTACAACTCAGTGTACACTTAAATATATTAACAGAGTTGTGAAATCATCACCACTATCTAATTTCAGGACATTTCCATCTCCAAAGGAAAACCCATACCCATTAATACTCCTGTCCTCTGAGGCACCTGGCAACCACTAATCTACTTTCTGTTAT